>NC_090272.1:185618906-186230692 GCF_040414725.1 Anabrus simplex | reverse complement strand
ATTTGGGATTTTAGTGAACACCTCCCTAAGTAAATTATTCCTATCCCTAACTCTCCTTCCCATAAACGAGTATGTGCTAAAGTTTGAATTCCAAATTTATCTTCAAACTGTTATCTTTCCTACTTTTAAAAACACCGCTCAAACGTATTCGTATACTTATGTCATTCGACGCCATCTCTCCACTAACAGCTCGGAACATACCACTTAGTGGAGCAGCTCGTCCGATTTATCCCAAGTCTTCCCAGGCCAAACGTTGCAACATTGTCGGAAATCACTCAGATCAAATCACTGCTTTTCTTTGGACTACTTTTTCCAATTCTCGAATCAAGTGATCCTGGTGAGAGGTCCGATACATTGGAACCATACTCTAGTTAGGGTCCTACCAGAGACTTATATGCCCTCAATTTTACATCCTTAGTACAACCCCTAAATACCCTAATTGCCATATGCAGAGATCTGTACACTTTATTTAGAATCACATTAATGTGTTTACCGCAATAAATATCTTTCCACCGGGCGAGTTGGCCGTGTGGTTAGGAGGGCGCAGCTGTGAGCTCGCATCCGGGAGATAGTGGGTTCGAATCCCACTGTCGGCAGCGCTGAAGATGGTTTTCCGTGGTTTCCCATTATCATACCAGGCAAATGCTAGAGCTGTACCTTAATTATGGCCACGGCCACTTCCTTCCCATTCCTAGGCCTTCCCTGTCCCATCGTCGCCACAAGAAATATCTGTGTCGGTGCGACGTATAGCAACTAGCAAAAAAAAAAAAAAAAAAAAAAAAAATCTTTCCTTATTTTAACACCTAAGTACTTACACTGATCACACCATAAGTAACTTTCACCCGATCAACGCAGTAATTAAACCAGAGAGGAGTTTTCCGATTTGTTATCTCGAGCCAGCACGATGGCTTACGTCTCCCTATTCTCTAAAATGTGTCATCCAACGCGTCGCCTATATCCGCGGGATGCCTTAGCGTCGTCCACCATCTGTTGAGATTAAATTTCCTTCTTGAACCAGATGTGAGGTTCTTTGTGGGGCATGGTTACCGTAGAATGACCTACATATTTATACCAACTTGGAAAATCACGAACACCTAAAGAAACAGAAATTCAACCATAGTAAAAGACAAAATCACCATGATACAAGGAACATGAACATTATTTTCTGTTGTTGTCAAGGAGAAAGCTGGTGATAGCTGGGCTTGAAATTATGCATATTCGTCCTTCGAAGTGGATTCACTGAGTAGATTGGCTACGCGGAGTGAGTCACGTATGTGTGAGGGTACATTCGGGAGATGCTGGGTTCGATCCCCAACTTTGGCAAACCTGAAGTTGATTTTCCGTGGTTTTCCAGTTTCACTCCATTTAAATGCGGGCTGTACGTCAATTAAAGCCATGGCTGCTTCTATCCCATTATCGTCAAAACGTTAAAACATTTGCAAGAAAAATGGATTCAGATCATCACCGATCAATGCCTACGGTATATTCCTGATACAGTCTGAGGTAAAATGTTTGAGAAACAGCGAATATGATAAGAAACCAGTATTCATTACGGACCACTTTCGCTCTTCTCACTGAATCCGAGGGGTCCGTGGACCACAGGTTGAAAATCACTGCCCTTACGCATATTCAAGATATATATATATATATTACAAGTTGCTTTACGTCACATCGACACGGATATATCTTATGGCGACGATGGAATAGGAAAGGGCTAGGAGTTGAAAGGAAGCGGCCGTGGCCTTAATTAGGGTACAGCCCCCCAGCATTTGCCTGGTGCGAAAATGAGAAACCACGGAAAACCAAATTCAGGGCTGCCAACAGTGGGATTTGAACCCACTATCTCCCGGATGCAAGCTCACAGCTGCGCGCTCCCAACCGCACTGCCAATTCACCCGGGAGCGGCCTTAATTAAGGTACAGCCCCAGCATTTGCCGGGTGTGGAAATGGGAAACCACGGAAACCATCTTCAGGGCTGCCGACACCGGGGTTCGAACCCACTGTCTCCCGAATGCCGGATACTGGCCACACTTAAGCGACTGCAGCTATCGACCTCGGTCAAGGGAATTGTAATCTGCCAACAGAGCTTATGTAAGCGATCTGCTATTGTTATTGTTTAAGACACTTGGCGTACTATTTTAAGCAATTTACACTTCATAACAAATTTGATATATATATATATTCTACAATTTGTTTCATGTCGTACCGACACAGATAGGTCATATGGCAACGATAGGATAGGAAAGGGCTAGGAGTGGAAATGAAGCGGCCGTGACTTTAATTAAGGTACAGACCTAGCATTTGCTTGGTAGGAGAATGGGAAACCACGGAAAACCATCTTCAGGGCTATCGACGATGGGATTCGAACCCATTATCCCCACTTAATTAAGGTATAGACCTAGCATTTGCTTGGCAGGAGAATGGGAAACCACGGAAAACCATCTTCAGGGCTACCGACGGTGGGATTCGAACCCATTATCCCCCGAATACAAGCTCACCGTTGCGCGACCCTAACCGCACGGCCAACTCGCTCGGTAATTTAATAATTGAGGGCAGTGTTATGTTCTGACGGGATGAGTTCACTCATGATTCATTATCAATTTCGTCAAATGTTTTGTTCAGCTTGCCGTGTGTTATGCTACTTAATCAGCTGAATGCCTCTCGGTTAATAACTATCAGTGTAACCCTGGCGGGACGTAAAGCGATGCGGGTCAGTACAGTCGAAACGTAAATAATTACAAAGTTCACTCTAATGAAAACTTAGCTTTTATGGATGACTTCCACGCCAAGTTTTATGGCGACAAGTCCCCCCCCCTCCACCCCACCGTCTGCACTCGCCTGGTACAAAGGGGGTTGATTTAATTAGCGAGAAATAAGCCAATAAGGCAAGTTCGCGAGTTCTTCTTTACAACCAGTACGAATACCGCTTACCGTAGACAACATATAATTTACAGGGTTGCTGGAAATAAGCTTTTAATATGTTTAGTAACAATTCATTAGCTCATTTAATACCAGAAGTTGGTGAATATCAATTGTTAATAAGGTGAAAGTGAGTACGACATTATGGTCTCGTAATGAAGTGCAATGCAGTCGTTAACGAGGGATCGTTAAATCTTGTCCATTTTCAAGAAATGTGTCACCTCTACTACTACTACTACTTCTATTACTACACTGCCAGAAAAATCATGCAGCACCATCAAGGACAATGATCACTGGCACTAAGTGGTTGTTATGTTTTTCTTAAAATGCTATTTGATAGGGGCGTCGACTTATAGAGATCTTTTGCCCCTACTTGCACCATTTGATATGTAACTGCGTGTAATTGGAATTGCGGAAGTGTCGAGTGTTGAATGTGAGGAAAGGAACGTTAAGAACGACACAAACACCCAGTTTCCAGGCCAGGCCTGACCTGGCCGGGAATCGAACCCGGGGCCGCTGGGTGACAGGCGGACGCGTTGCCCCCTACACCGCAGGCGCCGTACGATGGTTGTGTTAGTGATTCTTTTGTCACGAACATCGGCGAACAAATGGCGCTCAGGAAGCCTGTGCGTGCGCACTCTGTTTTGACTCTGCAGGCAGTAACTGTGCTGAGGTTAGAGCTGAACAGTGTGCGCAACATTCATTCTAGGGTTCAACCATGCTCCGTCGACGAGTACGTGATTCTGCTGAGCAATTTCAGCCATTTGAACGGGGTCGTCTTGTGGGCTTGCGGGAAGCTGGATGGACGTATCGACGGATGGCTGCACATGTTGGGCACAAAGTATCGGCGGTGTGTCGCTGCTTTCAGCAGTGGTCTGTGGAACAGTCCTATACCCGTAGACTAGGCTCTGGACAACCGCGTCAAGGTCCACTCATTGTGGTCGACCGAACATCATCCAGGAACGAAATCCGGTCATATGTTGCACCTGCTGTGTCACCAAGGACCTCTGGGAACCGTCTGCTTGCAGCAGGATTACGATCACGTGTGCCTTTGGGTAGGCTACCAGCGACGCCACGACACCGCTAAGCACGACTAATCTGGTGTCGTAAAGGTGTCGACTGGAGAGGGGAATGGCGCTCTGTTGTCTTAAGTGACGAGAGTAGGTACTGTCCGTATGCAGGTGATGGACGTACACGAGTACGGCGTAGACCTGGTGAGCGGACTATACCGGAGTGCATTCGTCCACATCACCGCCAAGCATGACTAATCTGGTGCCGTAAAAGAGTCGACTGGAGAGGGGAATGGCGCTCTGTTGTCTTAAGTGACGAGAGTAGGTACTGTCTGCATGCAGGTGATGGACGTACACGAGTACGGCGTAGAGCTGGTGAGCGGACTATTCCGGAGTGCATTCGTCCACAACACTGCCAAGCATGACTAATCTGGTGTCGTAAAAGAGTCGACTGGAGAGGGGAATGGCGCTCTGTTGTCTTAAGTGATGAGAGTAGGTACTGTCCGTATGCAGGTGATGGACGTACACGAGTACGGCGTAGAGCTGGTAAGCGGACTATTCCGGAGTGCATTCGCCCACAACACCGCCAAGCATGACTAATCTGGTGTCGTAAAAGAGTCGACTGGAGAGGGGAATGGCGCTCTGTTGTCTTAAGTGATGAGAGTAGTTACTGTCTGCATGCAGGTGATGGACGTACACGAGTACGGCGTAGAGCTGGTGAGCGGACTATTCCGGAGTGCATTCGCCCACAACACCGCCAAGCCTGACTAATCTGGTGTCGTAAAAGAGTCGACTGGAGAGGGGAATGGCGCTCTGTTGTCTTAAGTGATGAGAGTAGGTACTGTCTGCATGCAGGTGATGGACGTACACGAGTACGGCGTAGAGCTGGTGAGCGGACTATTCCGGAGTGCATTCGCCCACAACACCGCCAAGCATGACTAATCTGGTGTCGTAAAAGAGTCGACTGGAGAGGGGAATGGCGCTCTGTTGTCTTAAGTGACGAGAGTAGGTACTGTCTGCATGCAGGTGATGGACGTACACGAGTACGGCGTAGAGCTGGTGAGCGGACTATTCCGGAGTGCATTCGCCCACAACACCGCCAAGCATGACTAATCTGGTGTCGTAAAAGAGTCAGCTGGAGAGGGGAATGGCGCTCTGTTGTCTTAAGTGATGAGAGTAGTTACTGTCTGCATGCAGGTGATGGACGTACACGAGTACGGCGTAGAGCTGGTGAGCGGACTATTCCGGAGTGCATTCGCCCACAACACCGCCAAGCCTGACTAATCTGGTGTCGTAAAAGAGTCAGCTGGAGAGGGGAATGGCGCTCTGTTGTCTTAAGTGATGAGAGTAGTTACTGTCTGCATGCAGGTGATGGACGTACACGAGTACGGCGTAGAGCTGGTGAGCGGACTATTCCGGAGTGCATTCGCCCACAACACCGCCAAGCATGACTAATCTGGTGTCGTAAAAGAGTCGACTGGAGAGGGGAATGGCGCTCTGTTGTCTTAAGTGATGAGAGTAGTTACTGTCTGCATGCAGGTGATGGACGTACACGAGTACGGCGTAGAGCTGGTGAGCGGACTATTCCGGAGTGCATTCGACCACAACACCGCCAAGCATGACTAATCTGGTGTCGTAAAAGAGTCAGCTGGAGAGGGGAATGGCGCTCTGTTGTCTTAAGTGATGAGAGTAGTTACTGTCTGCATGCAGGTGATGGACGTACACGAGTACGGCGTAGAGCTGGTGAGCGGACTATTCCGGAGTGCATTCGCCCACAACACCGCCAAGCCTGACTAATCTGGTGTCGTAAAAGAGTCAGCTGGAGAGGGGAATGGCGCTCTGTTGTCTTAAGTGATGAGAGTAGTTACTGTCTGCATGCAGGTGATGGACGTACACGAGTACGGCGTAGAGCTGGTGAGCGGACTATTCCGGAGTGCATTCGCCCACAACACCGCCAAGCCTGACTAATCTGGTGTCGTAAAAGAGTCGACTGGAGAGGGGAATGGCGCTCTGTTGTCTTAAGTGATGAGAGTAGGTACTGTCTGTATGCAGGTGATGGACGTACACGAGTACGCCGTAGAGCTGGTGAGCGGACTATTCCGGAGTGCATTCGCCCACAACACCGCCAAGCCTGACTAATCTGGTGCCGTAAAAGTGTCGACTGGAGAGGGGAATGACGCTCTATTGTCTTAAGTGACGAGAGTAGGTACTGTCTGTATGCAGGTGATGGACGTACACGAGTACGGCGTAGACCTGGTGAGCGGACTATTCCGGAGTGCATTCGCCCACAACACCGCCAAGCATGACTAATCTGGTGTCGTAAAAGAGTCAGCTGGAGAGGGGAATGGCGCTCTGTTGTCTTAAGTGACGAGAGTAGGTACTGTCTGTATGCAGGTGATGGACGTACACGAGTACGGCGTAGACCTGGTGAGCGGACTATTCCGGAGTGCATTCGCCCACAACACCGCCAAGCATGACTAATCTGGTGTCGTAAAAGAGTCAGCTGGAGAGGGGAATGGCGCTCTGTTGTCTTAAGTGATGAGAGTAGGTACTGTCCGTATGCAGGTGATGGACGTACACGAGTACGGCGTAGACCTAGTGAGCGGCCTATTCCGGAGTGCATTCGCCCACAACACGGCCAAGCATGACTAATCTGGTGTCGTAAAAGAGTCGGCTGGGGAGGGGAATGGCGCTCTGTTGTCTTAAGTGACGAGAGTAGGTACTGTCTGTATGCAGGTGATGGACGTACACGAGTACGGCGTAGACCTGGTGAGCGGACTATTCCGGAGTGCATTCGCCCACAACACCGCCAAGCATGACTAATCTGGTGTCGTAAAAGAGTCGACTGGAGAGGGGAATGGCGCTCTGTTGTCTTAAGTGATGAGAGTAGGTACTGTCTGTATGCAGGTGATGGACGTACACGAGTACGGCGTAGAGCTGGTGAGCGGACTATTCCGGAGTGCATTCGCCCACAACACCGCCAAGCATGACTAATCTGGTGTCGTAAAAGAGTCGACTGGAGAGGGGAATGGCGCTCTGTTGTCTTAAGTGACGAGAGTAGTTACTGTCTGCATGCAGGTGATGGACGTACACGAGTACGGCGTAGAGCTGGTGAGTGGCCTATTCCGGAGTGCATTCGCCCACGAAACCCATGTCCCAACTCAGGCTTCATGGTGTGTGTGTGTGTGTGTGTGTGTGTGTGTGTGTGTGTGTGTGTGTGTGTGTGTGTGTGTGTGTGTGTGGTAGGGGGCATCAGTTACAACTCGCGGTCACAATTGGTATTACTCCAATGTAACGTAACCAATGCCCACTGCATTCTACAGGCTGCTGTCTCCGTGTTCCTGCCATTTAATCGACAGGAAGGTGATGCACTTTTTCAGCAGGACAATGGACGTCCATACACAGCTGCTGCGACTCAGCGTGCTCTCCGTGATATACAACTGCTCTGGCCAGCAAGATCACCATATCTCTTGCCAATTGAATAAATATGGGGCATACTGAATCGGGAACTTGCGCGTTCTCCAGAGCCTCTCGGCACCGTTATGTTCGTTTGCATGCGTGAATACACGCCTGCATTGCCGCCAGAGTGGAGGGGGGAATCGAACACTGTGCATTGATGCTATTGTTTAGGCACCGTTTACTGTGACATGTGTGTTTGATTTGGTCTGAATTTGTAATCATTTACTCCTGCAATGATGAACTACTTGTCACACTGCCTGTGAATGGAATGACCATGTCCTTGAGGATGTTGCATTTTTCCGCCAGTGTATAATCATAATAATGCATATGATGAACAAAAATAAGCCTCCAGATGACGTTGTTGTGGGTTGAATGTATTCCGGTCTTTTGTTCCGTGGTTAATTTGAACTCCATCCAAGACAGGTAGAAAACTGTCCGAGGATGTCTATTGTACCTGTAGACGAAATGACTGGAAAGAAAATCAGTTCCAGTGGACAACTTTTCTACGTTCTGGAAATAATAATAATAATGGTAATAATGCCTTACTAAAAATATATTTAATAATGCCTCCTCGTTAAAAGTCATGTACCGGGCGAGTTGGCCGTGCGCGTAGAGGCGCGCGGCTGTGAGCTTGCATCCGGGAGATAGTAGGTTCGAATCCCACTATCGGCAGCCCTGAAAATGGTTTTCCGTGGTTTCCCATTTTCACACCAGGCAAATGCTGGGGCTGTACCTTAATTAAGGCCACGGCCGCTTCCTTCCAACTCCTAGGCCTTTCCCATCCCATCGTCGCCATAAGACCTATCTGTGTCGGTGCGACGTAAAGCCCCTAGCAAAAAAAAAAGTCATGTACACCATGCGAGTTGGCCGTGCGGTTAGGGACGCGCAGCTGTGAACCTTCATTCGGGAGATAATTGGTTCGAACCCCACTGTCGGCAGCACTGAAGATAGTTTTGCGTGGTTTCTCATTTTCACACCAGGCAAATTCTGGGGCTGTACCTTAATTAAGACCACGGGTCCTTGCTTCCCACTCCTAGCCTGTTCCTATACCACAATTACTACAAGATCCATCTGTGTCGATGCGACGTGAAGTCAAGTATAATTGAATAATCCAATTTGAAAAAAAAAAGACCTTCAAGAAATCAGCCTAACAGATGGAATTTCACTGCCTGACAAAAACGTCAAGCACTCAGAAGGAGTGGTTGAAAGTGAATTAAACTACATATGGTGAAAGGCCATGTGCCTTTATTGAACTGATTACAATATGGGATGAAAGAGACAAGGCCGTTGGCAGTTACGGGAGAAATGTTGGCGCCAGGTCAGTAGGTATCGCACTCCCCGTAACCGCAATGCATGACATTATTTGGTTTAGAATGGTGTCAAACAGCCTTTGTATGCTCTCCTAAGGAAAATTCGTCCACAGTTGTTGCAGCTGTCCCTTCAGATCCTGCATTTTGTTACTGGGACCGAATCCCCTTCCAATGTCACCTCACATGTGTTCAATGATGGAGAGGTCCGGGGATCTTGCTGGCCACGAGAGGATCTTAACATGCTCTAGGCAGTCTATCGACACTCGTGCTGTGTGTGGACGTAATTATCTTTTTGGAATATTGTCCAAGGGTGCTGTGCTATAAGAAGGAGGACGTGATGACGCTGACGCAGAAGGTCTGTGACGTACCCCTGTGCCGTCAAAGTCTGCCGAAGCACTATTAGAGGTGACCTGAAGCCATATCCTATTGCTCCCCACATCATCATGCCAGCGATTACGCCTGTGTATCATTACGCAGTGTGGGCAGGACCTGTCCTCCACCCTCGACGCCGCCAAACCCGCACACTATGGTCATCGAAGGTTATAGAGAAGCGGGACTCATCACTGAACATGATGCGACGCCAGTCGTCCTCTGTCCATGCCTCCCGGGCAAGGCACCACTCCAGACGCAGGCGTTGGTGTTCTACTGTCAGCGGCAACCGATGCATGGGGCTGTAGGACCCCAATCCGGAGGATGAGAGTCGTCGAGACACTGTGTTGCAACTCACAGGATGTTGTAGAGTCTGCAGTACATGTTCGCGGATGGTGAGTGCCGAAGTTATGGGATCCCGCAGTGCTTTGCGCACCATACGAAGGTCCTCCCTCGGGTAGGTGTTTCTTGGTCGACCTGAACGTGCACTATGTGATTGGGTGCCCACATGTACCCATTGAGTCCAACATAGGGTCACTGTGACATCTGAATGGCCTACATGCCTCGATTTGCACGCTACGACTAACTAGCCTCATGCAGACCCACAATGCGGCCTCTGTCAAATGCTGTCAGTTGGTGGATAGGCTATGTAACGCGTCTGCGAGGCATCGCAGGTGCTTAGTACTGCACGCAGTTCTTTCTGCACGTCTTGATTAACTCTCTCATTCTCAGCAGTTGACTCGTAACAACTTACAAACTATCCACTTCATAGTTGTATCGATGATATAATCTAATGGTTCCGTAAGACAATATTTTCCACCTAACTGATACTTTTTTATTTTGCCTTTGGCAATTTATAATATCATTAAAAATAACAGTACATGTTTCAGTCGCTTTGCGATTATCATCAGCTGTATACACAAAAGCCTAGATAAAAAGCATTAAAGTAAGCACATAATAAAATCCTTGTTGACTTTAAAACTATTGTTAGTAAAGGAAGTTAGTAAGGGAAGTGTACGGGTGTCACAAGGAAGCTAATTTAAAACAAGTTAAAAATTTCTATCTTATTGAGCTTTAGTATTTATTTAAGTCCCGAAGACGTAATTGAAATCACTTATTATTAAAATACTAGAAGTGGGTGTTGTAATCTTGAAGACATGTTTTTAACTAGAATGTGCTTCTTCTTTCATTGAATTCTAGTCTTATTCCCAGTCGTATTATACTCTGCTGGAAAATATATAGAAGAGATTGATCCACTTGTTTGTGCTTTTCTAAGTTTAAAAGCTGGATTCACTGTTGGTTTAAGTTAGGAGTTGTGTTCACAGACATTTCAGGTTGGAGAGCTTGTTGCACGATCCCTTTCATATTCACTTTCTTTACTTTCATTACACCATATCGAGAAAAGTAGATACAGACCCACACTCGTAAACACGGGGAGTAAAGAAAGTGGATCGGATAGGGATCTTGCAATAAGCTATCCAACCTGAAATGTCTGTGAACACAACTCCTAACTTAAACTAACAGGGAATCCACCTCTTGAACTTAAAAAAGGGCAAAGAAGTGGATCAATCTCTTCTATACATTTTCCAGCACAGTACAATACGACTGAGAAGAAGACTAGAATTCAATGAAAGAAGAAGCATATTCTAGTTTTAAAAAATTCTTCAAGATTACAATACCCACTTCTAGTATTAAAAATATAATTGATTTTAATTACGTCTTCGGAACATAAATAGATACTATAGATATTTTAGCTCAATAAGGTAAATGTTCTTAACTTATTTTAAATGTCCTTGTGACCCCCCGTACACTTCTCGCTTCAAACTCCTCCCTCGCCGCGCCCCCTCCAACCCATACGTCCTTTATTAACAATAGTTTTAAACTCAACAAGGATTTTATTATGTGCTTACTTTAATGTTTTTTTATCTAAGCTTTTGTGTATACAGCTGATGATGATCGCAAAGCGATCGAAACATGTACTGTTATTTTTAATGATATTATAAATTGCCAAAGGCAAAACAAAAAGGTATCGGTTAGGTGGAAAATATTTTCTTACGGAACTATTAGGTGAAAATAACTTATCAACAACAGGACGGTGCCATCCTGAATGCACTCTGGTAGGCGTTCTACACATTACAGATCCTCGTGAATCTAATCATTTACTCACACATCAATGGTATGCATGTATATATAAATGGGATTATATTGGACCACTCCTTCTGGGTGCTTATATTTTTGTCAAGGAGTGTATATGGGACAGGCCTAACTTTAGAACGTTAGTAAACAAACAACTTTGCTGAAAACCCAAGATAAGAACCACAACTGGATGACCGGAAAAGGAATAAAAACATAGCGAGAGGATGAAGAGATTCAGAGAAGAGAAGAAAGCAAATTCATCCACTATATAAGCTCAACACCGCTCCTTGGATGGGCAGAACGCTGTGAAAAAATCCTCTTAAAAGACGTCTAAATGCATGGTTATGGCCGTGTTTTGGAAATTGTATATATTGAACCCATGACCTTTGTACATACTCACGTATGTCTACCCCTTAGTCCCATTTTATGATACGTGGTCGGGGATGGGATGAGATGAAATTCAATGGTATGTTTTCCGACCAGATGCCCTTCCTGACCCCAATATCAGTTGAGATGAAATTAATGATAGTGAATAAAATTGGGGAAAGGAGGGTCAAGAAATCGGCTGTGGCCTACGAATAGGAACTGCCCCGGCATTTTCCTGGAAGTGAAAATGGGAAACCAGGACAACCAACGGTGGGGTTCGAACCAACTCGTCCCCTGAATGCAGAGTTTGGCTCCATAGAAGTAGTGCGTTAACCCGTGCGGCCACTCCACTCATTGGCCGTGTTTTGGGAATGCATTCATTAAATTCTGTTATATCTGATGGATACTTCTTGATATTTCGATTGAAATGCATTGAACTACCGAATATTTTCATTCTTTGGAATGCTATGTCATAAATATTCAACATTCTAACAAACATGGGCCATAATTTTGATGTATGAATAACATATTACGTGATTCAGCCAATGTTAATAAACAACGTCAAATGAATTATTACCAGACGTGTTAAATAAAATATGAGACCGTTACTGATTGGATCGTGGAGCAGCGTATAAAGAATAATGAAATAAAAGAAGCAGACGTGACTGTAAATTTCATTTGATAAAGAACCTGTCGTGCTGCGAACTCTGGAACAGCTTCAACTAGAGTTTCACTCTGATTGGTTAGTGCAGTGTGGGCGGAGAACAACCAACTCATCATTACATGTATTCGTTTTCTTTCTTAGATCTGTTACTCTTTGTCAGCAATATTAGTCTAGCCATGATTTATTGCGAAATTTCCTTACTTACTCAGGTTAAGAAAGCATGATACAAGTGTTCCTGTATTTTGACCGAGCGAGGTACGGGCTCTTGAATTCTGAAGAAGATATGTTCTAACCACACTGTTGCAGCACTCAAGATGCTTTTCTGTGTTTTCCCTGCTTTCTAATAATAATAATAATAATAATAATAATAATAATAATATGAAGCTAAAAATATAAATATTGGTAGATGTCTCCAAAACAAAATTCACCTTAATTGCCTAGCATTTGCTGATGACATTGCTAACCTACCCAACAACAGACAGTAAGCAATCCAGTCTCTAGAAAAATTCCATGGAACAGCAGCCAAAACTGGACTCCAAATTTCTTATGAAAACACAAAGTATATGGAAGGGACTAGATCTGGTATCAACAGTTAATAGTTAACTACCATGTATGGAAATATTACTCAAGTTGACAAATTTAAGTCCAACCATTGTCCCGTTTTCCTACGGGGTCGGGTATGAGATCAGATGAATCTGTCGTGGCGGGTTTTTATGACCGGATACCCTTCCTGACATCAACCTCATCAGAGGGGTTAATGAGATGAAATGAATGACGTAATATATGATAGTAGGGAGAGGGTGAAACCCGGTGCCGGCACATAGCCTACTACTGTCGAATAGCACCAAGGGGTCTGCTCAAGGCTTAACGTCCCCATCCGACGGACGAATCACCATCAACAGCGTCATATGCCCTTACTCCATATGAGCAATGCGGAGAGGTCTGGAATTTAATCCAGGCTTTTGGCACGCAATCTAGTGATTAGAAATTGTATACCACCACCTCCCCTACCCTGCCGGCCAACATTCTGATGGTGAAAATTTTTTCGACCAACGGGATTCGAACCGGATAACCTCGGTGGCAGACCGTTTAGACTTCAGCGCCTTAACGATCAAGTTGACAAATTTAAGTATCTAGGTGACATTTTTGAACCAGCAGAGTTAAATCAGCAAACTAATAAAGAAGGAATCGCAAAATTTTAAAGAGCATACAAAATCACTTGGAACAGATAAAATAAAAGAACTGTATCAAATAAGGCGTCCGCCTCTGTGGTGTAGTGGTTAGCGTGATTAGCTGCCACCCCCGGAGGCCCGGGTTCGATTCCCGGCTCTGCCACGAAATTTGAAAAGTGGTACGAGGGCTGGAACGGGGTCCACTCAGCCTCGGGAGGTCAACTGAGTAGAGGTGGGTTCGATTCCCACCTCAGCCATCCTCGAAGTGGTTTTCCGTGGTTTCCCACTTCTCCTCCAGGCGAATGCCGGGGTGGTACCTAACTTAAGGCCACGGCCGCTTCCTTCCCTCTTCCTTGCCTATCCCTTCCAGTCTTCCCATCCCTCCACAAGGCCCCTGTTCAGCATAGCAGGTGAGGCCGGCTGGGCGAGGTACTGGTCATACTCCCCAGTTGTATCCTCCGACCAAGAGTCTGAAGCTCCAGGACACTGCCCTTGAGGCGGTAGAGGTGGGATCCCTCGCTGAGTCCGAGGGAAAAGCCGAACCTGGAGGGTAAACAGCTGATGATGATGATCAAATAAGGCAAAATTAGGACATTATAGCCTACTAGTTAAAACATAATCACTTTATGCATCTGAAACTATTATAATTGGGGGAAAAATCTCGAATAAAGATGATCGGAAAACGAGAAAGAAAAATTCTGAGAAAAATCTTAGGACCGAAATGCGAAAATGGATGAAAAAGAAATCGCACGAAATCTATCAAGTTACAGAAATATCACAGATACAATCAGGAAACGGCGATTACAATTTTATGGTCGCTTATATAGATTGGACAATAACAATACTTGTCTAAATGAAATTAGCATTAATGAACAATCCATTCAAGATAGAATAAAATTCAGAATCCTAATTCACAACCACACATTTTCTGTAAATCCCACCCGACTAAATGCAGGATATTCTGAGCGACGTAAAAAGGAACACAACGAGAGGGTGAAGAGATATTGGGAAAAGAAGAAGAAAAACAAAATCATGCTAATAAGTTCAAACGCGCTTCTTAATTTGGCATAAAGAATCATCATCAACAATCATAATTAGAGCCCGGAATTTTAGGCTCTAATAGGTTAGAATGCAAACTTACTAAAGCGAGAAGCAGGTATAGTCTACCTTCACAACGATTATACTATGGGGTTTGCATAAACATTACGGGTACAGCGCTTCAGAACCCCTATAATTTATGTTTCTCTTTCTACATTATGGAAGAGCGGGTGGCCGGCATTTCCTACTAACCAAATTAGTTTGCAATCTAACCTATTGAAAACCTACAACCTGTTTTCCAGTCATTGACCGGGTCAGGGAAGTAATGAATGAAGCAGATATAGGCTGTTAGTACGATGGGGTCGCCACTCCCAAAGTGATTTATTAATGAATAATCGATGCTATGAAATGAGAATGGAGAGTGTTGCTGGAATGAAAGGTGACAGGGAAAACCGGAGTACTCGGAGAAAAACCTGTCCCGCCTCCGCCTTGTCCTGCACAAATCTCACATGGAGTGACCGGGATTTGAACCACGGTATCCAGCGGTGAGAGGCCGACGCGCTGCCGTCTGAGCCACGGAGGCTCTTGCAATCTAACCTATTACCGCATGAAAATCCGGGCTTAGTCATAATAAACAGTTATCCTACCAGAAGCTCTGTATGTAACAGGAGCCTTAACGTTAGGTCATTCTAAAATTACAGATATTGACAAACAAGAATATAATATTCTTAGCAACATTTTCGGGCCCATGCAAGCAAATGACGGCTGCATGACCGAGGCGGCAAAGGTGTGCTCTGTCCACCCGGAAGGACGTGGGTTCGATTCCCCGTCAGGAAGTCGAAACATTTAAGAAACGGGATTTCCACTTCCGGAGTGGAGGTTCAATGAGCCTACACCCAAAATGAGTACCAGCTTAATTCCTGGAGGCAAAGGCGGCTGGGCGTAGAACCACTCTACTCCATGAACTGCTGAGGTTACGGATAGTGGAAGCCTTTACCTTCCACCCCTCCAAAGGCTTTCATGGCCTCTACGGAGATGACTTTGCGTTGCTTTGGTTTGCCTTGCTTTACACAAGCAAATACAAACGGAGTTCTATACTCACACGAATACTGTACTGTACGGAGGAGACGTTTGATGTTTTTGGACAAATTTTTTAGGTTGGATAATAATAGACTCACAACAATATTATTTAATGTAATAAATTCCCAAAACGGAAGAATATATTGGATGGATGAAATATGTCTCCTCTTCTAAATTCATTCTCTGGCAATTTTTCCACACATTGATAGTATTATGGATGAGTTATTTACGAAACGGCCATGGGAAATGATCTTTTACGCGTTACGAGTGAGATGTTGACGCCAGAGCCGCAGGAACTTTTCCTGCATGGAGATGTGTGAAAATTGGTAATAAGAAGAAAGTGGAGCTGACTGGTTATTGCAATCTCGTCTTGAAATGATGATACTTCCAGCCCAAAAACGTATCCATGCTAAAATGTAAGAAATTTCGATTGTTTCCCCGGTACATATTCAGCCAAGTTCGTAAGACCAATGTCGGTCTCCGTAGCATAACGGTTAGTGATATTAGCTTCCCTCCTCGGAGGCCTGGGTTCAATTCCCGCTAATGCCAGATTTCTAAGAATGGTAGGAGGGTTCGTGTGTGGCTAAATAGTACATGCAGATCCTGAAAATAGCTTCACAACTTCGGTATGAGGACACGAGTTTACTCACTTACAATGTCCACTCACAAGATGTCAGGAAAAGCTAAAGGAGATAAGTCTATGAACAAATACAAGCTCCTTCAAACGCTAGAAATTGAAATTAAGCCGAACAAGAAAGAGTTTAACTTCAATAACGTCGCGGAACACAATTTAAGAAAAGAGTCTTATAAATCTTACCTCCCGTAGGAGTGTTCAATATTACTGCTGGGGAACGACCAACCCGCCGTAAATAACGTCTTGACTTTTATAGCAAAACATCTGCTATTGGCTGAAATTATTCATTGTGCGTCACTTCCATAATTCAGTAGTGATACTTAACTACATAGGTGTCATTACTAAATATGGAACAATAAAACTCCAAAACCAATTGTGATAAATTAATGTACAAATAAATTAAAACAAAGTCTAACCTCTTATTTTGAAAATAAACCATTGGTGATAAATGTTCTAACCCTTAGTTTTACTAGCTAAAAATAAACCAATGGTAGTAAATTATCAACACATTGGAAAAATGTCGAACCCCTTATGCTGTAGAAAAACCAATGGTGAAAAATTAACTTCACCTCTCTTCCAGGGGCTCTCTGCTACATCTGCTCTCTTCGCCCACATTTGATTGGGATTTATTTCGGCAGTTTTATTATTATTATTATTATTATTATTATTATTATTATTATTATTATTATTATTTATTTATTTATTTAGTTAGTTAGTTAGTTAGTTAGTTAGTTATTTAATGATTTATTTTCCTTAAATACTACATGTATAATCCAGGAGTGGTAAATGAAGAAAGGGCAAGCCCCACATACATGGAAGTGCCTCAGTACCCACATGTATGTTGACATATACTCTACTGAATATTTACAGATGTAAAGACAATTTTAAATTAACATACTTACACTCCAAATTCTGTACCTTAAAAATAATAATTATCTTGATTTATGCTATACATATTAAGAGTAAAACGACTCGGTCATTAATACCCTCACTCATACCACTCACTCACAACCACACCCACAAGCATACACATTCGCCCACATTCAACTGTACTTGCACACATCATGCAAGTTATACACATCACATTTGAGTTCCTATTTGCATATACATTTTTATTTACTGCTTGAAAGTAGTGAGAAAGAGGAAGCAGTTTTACTTCAGATCTTAGAAGGTTCCATAAGCGAGCAGACCGCTCGTAAAATCCATATAAATATAAGGTAGTTTTGGCGAGGGGGAAGGAAGAGTAACTCCTTGGCCTCTCTTAACAGAACGGTAATTGAGTTTCAGGCGGTAGAAAGGGGAGATATGTCAGGGATTTTTTAAGGAAAGTTATGTCTATTTGTTTACATAATTACGTCACTGGTGCAATGACCTGGCCGTGTTTAAAGGGATGTGTTTGTTTGTTTATTATACGTTCTTCTCGGCGCTGAACACTTTCTAGCAGCATTTTCCTATTCTACCTAAAGAAGCCGCCTGTTGCCATTTCTTGATGGATGCAGTATTTTTTATATCCATCTCTTGGCACAGGCCAGAGCAAAGTTTAGCTTCCACCGAAGTCCCAGTCTGTGACAATATGGAAGCTGCTGGGGTATGGTCGGTGCTGAGTAATGACATTTGGAGCACAACTAGTGTATGAGTGTTACGCAAGGTGTTGTTCATAGGATCAGTCGTGCTGCAGTGGCACATTCTGGCCCAGTGAGGAAAGCAGTGGCAAACTATCTCACTCCTCATCTTGCCTAGTACGCCTCATTTGGGCTCTGCCATTGATTTTTGTGGTTTCCCTATAACTGCATAGCCTTTGGTGGGGCTATTTGGGGATCCAATGAGCCTCTGGGCTGATGATCTAACAGACAAACCTAAGGAAGTAAGGCGGGGAAACCACAAGAACGTCGTCATCATAGTGCGCTGTTTAGGTACTAGTAGAGGACTCTTACTGTAGTTGTACTCAAATAAATACTAAATGTTGTTTTAATAGACACCGAGTTCTGTTGTCCCCCTTGGAGAGATGCAGGTAGGCTTCAAACTTTACACAGAGCTGTCTTTGGTTCTACTTCTGCATCGACGAATTCTGGCAGCTGCTGGTCAACCACAGCGACAGAATCAATACAAATACACTCCGCGGAACCAGCGGAATCATTGCAGTACGTTTGGGCGATGCAAAGGCGACTTGTTTTCTTTTAAACTGACACACACTATTGTGTACGCCATGATGGAAAGGGATACACTAAATAAGTAAATATATAATTATATCTAAACAAGCAGCACGCTGAAGGCACTGGTTTTGACCTAAGTACAATGTGTGCCATATGCATTGGACACTGACTGTACAAGTAGAATGAGTCACTGATCTTGAGACACGCTGCGAGAAGAGGGATTAAGGAAATCTTTACCATGCACCAGATACAATCTTATTAAAATTTAAACTTGGCTAATTAGATTTCAGCACAATTCTTATATTTCAGATAAAATTACATTTTTTTTTACAAAATTAAAATTCATCTTGCGAATGGATGCAGGAATAATATTTCACTTCTTGATAAGGATGTATTATTCTTCAGAACTGTTCAACGTAGTCAAATAAGAGAAGAAAGAAGAAAGACAAAGTAACAGAGAATAAATGGAGGTCTACACAGGTTGTATAAAATATATACTCAAAATTTTGACTGAGAAGACCTGCACATGTTCTGTAGTGGGAGTAATAGAGATGAGATTTTGGATTTGTCAGGAACGTATCCTGGTCAGCGGCAGCCTCCACATACGTCTCCTCCAAGGTCAAAACCTGGCAGGTCGGCTTATAATATATCATCATTTATGCGGATATGTTCGCATTTTTAAAACGAAAATAGTCGTCCGCATACGATTTTAGAAATCCTCTAATTTGTCAGTATTATTCAATTTAAATTCTTATGTGTATTAAGACGAACACAAATACAAACCCCCAAACCAGGGGAATTGACGTTAACCATACGCAGTTAAAATCTCCTTTTCCGACAGGAATCGAGCCCGGGTCCCTTTGAAACGAAGGCCACTACGCTGACCGTTCACCCAAGGCAACGAACATGATAACTCCAATCTGAGGGAAACTAAATCTCTGATGCAGGTAGAATGCTGACAAACTATTATTATTATTATTATTATTATTATTATTATTATTATTATTATTATTATTATTATTATTATTATTATTATTATTATTATTTGCTTTACGTCCCACTAACTACTTTTGCGGTTTCCGGAGACGCCGAGGTGGAGGGATTTAGTCCCGCAGGAGTTCTTTTACGTGCACGTAAAATTACCGGCACGAGGCTGACGCTGACGTGTTTGAACACCTTCGAATACTACCATCCTGAAATGAAGGACCATGTGACGCGAATGAACACAGGATCTGAGCCAGGATCGAACCTGCCAAGCCGAGGTCAGAAGGCCAGCGCCTCAACCGTCTGGGCCACTCAACCCGGCATGATGATGATGATGATGATGATGATTTTATTATTATTATTATTATTATTATTATTATTATTATTATTATTATTATTATTATTATTATTATTATTATTATTATTATTATGATAGTATGTGGTTATTGTCCGTTAAAATTCTATAGGTTACAAAACACAATTACATGTCTAAGAAAGAGAGATCTATTCCTCTTATAGAAGACTCGAGATTTGTCACAACGCCAACTCCTCTCTCTTCTGACAGATGTCATGCACGTGACAACTGCAGTCTGTCGCTGCTACAGTGAAGTATGTATTTTAACTTCTATATTTCCTCGTTCAATTCTGAAAATTTCGTCTCAAAACCTACACGAAGCGTACAGTATGTGTTATAAGTCCTTGCCTTAGATTGTTCCTACCTGTCGTCTTTCTTAGAGGAATGTGGTAAAATAATAGATTAGACGAAACATACTCTCGTACCTTCCGGGGAACATAATTATTATCTATAAAGCAATTTTAGCTATTATTATTATTATTATTATTATTATTATTATTATTATTATTATTATTATTATTATTATTATTATTATTATTATTACCTCGCGGAGTGGCCGCGTGTGTTAACGCGCTACGCCTGTGGAACCAACCTTTGCAATGGGGAGACAAGTACGTTCGATCCCTACCGTTGGCTGTCGTGAGATTTCTTTCCAGTGGTTTACCATTTTAACTTCCGAGACAGTTCTTATTCATAGACCACAACCAGTTCCTTCGAATTCTTGAGCCAACTTCATTCACCATAATTCAACTTTATTAGCCCCTTAAGTAAGAATAGGGTCAGGAATGGCATCCGGTTGTATAAACATGCCATTTAATTTCACCTCAATTCACCCCAGTCCCCATATCAGGAAATGGAACAACCGGGCAAGTTGGCAATTCGGTTAGGGGCGCGCAGCTGTGACTTTGCATATGGGAGATTGTGGGTTTGAGGCCCACTGTCGACATCCCTGAAGATGGTTTTCCGTGGTTTTCCCATTTTGACACCAGGAAAATGCTGGGCTTAATTAAGGCCACGGGCAATTCCTTCCCACTCCTAGGCCTATCCCATCTGTGTCGGTGCGACGTAAAGCATGTTGCAAAAAAAAAAAAATATGGTAAGGGGTAGTATACACTATTATTCATTCATTTATTCATTCATCTCGTTTCGGCCAGCTATGGACCACGTCATCTTAACCGTCTGCTTCTTTTGGGCTTTGATATTTGCTCAGCACTTCCGCATTCGTTGTAGGATGTGTTTCTTTCTCTGCCATATCTATGCCTTTCCTGGTTTCAGCTTCGGCTTTTCCTGGGAAACCATGGCATGGACATTCTTCTTGAATAGGACACGCTACAGAACGTCATTCCGTGAGACCTCGAGTTCATGGAGATCACTTTCTACTTCAGTGAACCCTTGATTTTCCTGCTTTGAACGTAGTTAATGTGTGATTGGCCAATCTTGGTTGGTTCATAGGCGTCGCATATCCATAAAAGGTGAGCCTTCTTTTCCAGATGGTGTCCATTATCTTCTCTACATGGGCTTATAGTTATAGTTGTGCCCTCTTCCGTATTCACCGTTCTTTGACAGGGCCCATAATTTTTCAAAATATCCTTCTATTTTTAAACCTTTCTCTCTTTCTTTCTTTCTTTCTTTCTTTCTTTCTTTGGCTTCCAGTTTTTCAGTCAGACCATTCTCGTTCACTGTGAACATTTCGCAGTGAAAAAGACCTTCGCAAAGAAGAATGTTGACCTTTTGTTGTACACACCCTTAGCTTGTATGCCATTTCCATTTTGTTTATACATCATTCGAAGGTTTCTTTCACGTGGACGCTACGTTCTATCCACTCTCCCAGGCACTTACACTTTTCCGCTCGCTGGATTATTGTTCCTTTCTCTCCTGTGCCCATGCCTTCCGTGGTTTTAGCTTCGGCGTTACTGGAAACCACGGCGTGCTTTAAGATTTTTCTTGAGTGTGACAGGTTCATCAATAAAAATAATGATAATACTATTTTTTTTGCTATTTGCTTTACGTCACACCGACACAGATATGTCTTATGGCGACGATGGGATAGGAAAGGCCTAGTAATAGTAAGGAAGAGGCCGTGGCCTTAATTAAGGTACAGCCCCTGCATTTGTCTGGTGTGAAAATGGGAAACCACGGAAAACCATCTTCAGGGCTGCCGACAGTGGGGTTCGAACTCACTATCTCCCGATTACTGGATACTGGCCGCACTTAAGCGACTGCAGCTATCGAGCTCGGTAATAATACTAATAATAATCATAATAATAATGGTGTGTGGCCTTCGAAGAGGTCTAGTGCAGGTTTTTCGTGTTAACGCCGTCTAGGCGACCTGCGCGTCTATGAAGATTCTATAATAGATTCTAATGACGAAGACGGCACACACACCCAGCCTCCGAGCCATCAGAATTAACCAACGAAGGTTAAAATCGCCGACCCGGCCACGAATCGAACACGGGGCCCTCTGGACCCAAGGCCAGTACGCTAACCATTCAGCCATGGAGCCGGACATTATTATTATTATTATTATTATTATTATTATTATTATTATTATTATTATTATTATTATTTGATTAAACCAGGTTCTATAGTGGGGTCATGTGAGGCGATTGGAGGAGGATAGTCTACGTTGGAGAATAATGGACTCATCCATAATAAAATAAGGTAAGAGATTTTGAACTAAACCAGGCCGCAGAGGTAGTTAGAATCATAGGATCGTCTAAGTCCAGGTGCTTAGTTAATTCCAAGAACCTTAAAAGTCTAGGTAAATAATTGATAGGGAATGTGCCACAATGCCTAAATGCACATCAATGTTGATTGTTTGACTGAACGCTAAAAGGCTGAACAGTTTATAAGATGTACGTATGAAAGATTATTATTATTATTATTATTATTATTATTATTATTATTATTATTATTATTATTATTAGGGGCTGCGTGGCAAAGGCGGCAAAGGCGTGCTCGGTCGTAAATTTTAAGAAACGAGATTTCCACTTCCGGAGGTGCATATGGCCCTGAGGTTCACTCATCCTACACCAAAAACGAGTACTAGGTTAATTCCTGGGGACAAAGGTGGCCGGGTGTATCTAACCACTCTACCCCATCACGTGCCGCGGTTAGCAATGATGGAAGGCTTTACTTTCCACTCCTCCAAGGACCTCAATGGCCCGTACGGAGGTGACTTTGTCTTGTTTTATTATTGTTTTTATTATTATTATTATGATTATTATTATTATTGTTCTTCTTCTTCTTATTTTTATGTCTCTTTTAATCCGTTTGCACTCGAGGACTGGTTTTTCCCTCGGGCTCAGCGAGGGATCCCACCTCTATCACATCAAGGACAGTGTCGTAGAGTGTGGGACTTGGGGCGGGGATACAACTGGGGAGCAGGACCAGTACCTGACCCAGGTAGCCTCACCTGCTATGCTGAACAGGGTTCTTGTAGGGGATGGGAAGTTTGGAAGGGATATACAAGGAAGAGGGAATAAGCGGCTATGGCCTCAAGTTAGGTACAATCCCGGCATTTGCATGGAGAAGTTGGAAACCACGGAAAACAACTTCGAGGATGGCTGAGGTGGGAATCGAACCCACTTCTACTCAGTTGATCACCTGAGGCTGACTGGACGCCGTTCCAGCCTTCGTACCATTTTTCAAATTTTGTGGCAGAGCCGGGAATCGAACCTGGGCCTCCGGGGCTGGCAGCTAATCACGCTAAACAGTACACCAGGGAGGCGGAAATTATTATTATTATTATTATTATTATTATTATTATTATTATTATTATTATTATTATTATTATTATTATTATTATTATTATTATTATCACAGAAGATCTTCCACGTCCCACGGATAGAAGAGAGATGAAGCCTTCTTTTGTCTCTTGGAGTGTCGCCCAAACTTGTAACACTTGATTACTCTGGACAAGTTTGATCTGTATTCTGGGGCACGTAGTCTGTAATCGCACGGGACACCACTTTCCTTGTTTCCTCCAATTTCCTGTTGTGTGGTTTGAGTCGGCTCCCAGGAGTGTTTCAACGAGCAGAGCAGTTGAAGTTATCACGAGGTGAAAACATCGCTCTTCAGCCTCATCAAGTTGATGCTATTATTATTATCATCGGCGAATGCTTTTGTCCTCAGGGGAAATTCAATAAATTCCAGTAATTCATTTGTAAAATTATGTTATGTGGAGCAAATTGAAGCGAGGGAAGTTCTCTGGGGACGGTCACAATGGCTCAGAGGGTGAAGCACTGATTTTCTGATCTCAAGTTGGTAGGTTCGATCCTGGTTCAGTACAGTAGTATTTGAAGCTCATCTCGAGATGGGGGCTTCATTCATTTCATCCCCGATTCTGTTGAATGATTGGAAACAGGCTGTACATTTTCATTATTATTATTATTATTATTATTATTATTATTATTATTATTATTATTATTATTATTATTGTTGTTGTTGTTGTTGTTGTTGAAAAATCATACTAAACCGGCAGAGCCCTCAAGGAACAAAATATACTCATCAGTTTCTGAACCAAAAACAACCTAGCCCAGTTTCTACCACATTCAGTCAATAGGCCTACACCAGGTAAATTCAGACAGACTGGTATTCATAAAATCACCTGTGAAAAGTGTGAATGTTTTAACATTTGACACACGGGGAGAAGATTTGATATCAGATTTCGTGAACACCTGGCGGCACTTCGGCTACATAGGCATGAAAAATCTGTCGTTGCTGCACAACTACATGGCACAGGTCATGAAATATCAAATATACATTAATAGGGACAAAAGTGAGCACTTAGAAACTCTAGAAATTTATATACATCAATTAATAGATCGGCAACACATATTCAACGATAAAATTTTAACTCTATTTCACGACCTGACGACAGAGTTATAATTGTTTAATAACGAATTGTACCTTATATTCAAACAGTTAGATGGCTGATCGATCCCCGTGCACAATGTAAGAACACCTGATCCGAACACAACCAATTTGTTATTTCGTGAAAGTCGGGCATCCGCTCTGCAGGCTCATTCATTCTTCTTCCTTGTTTACAAAGGGAGGATTCTACTTTATTGAATTTTGTATCGTGGTACGTACTAGGACTTATATTTTAATTTTATTTGTAACCTCGAAGGCATTAACATCGAAAAGGGACATAATATTTTTGAAAAAGATTGTGAATATGGGTCACCCGAGAGTTGACAGTGCTGCAATTCTTCCATGAAAGAGATATAGCAAAGCAAAGTCACCTCCGTACAGGCCATGAGGGCCCTTGGAGGAGTGGAAGGTAAAGGCTTCGACCATTGTTAACCTCGGCACGTGATGGGGTAGAGTGGTTAGCTCTACGCCCGGCCGCCTTTGCCTCCAAGAATTAACCTGGTACTCATTTTTGGTGTAGGCTGAGTGAACCTTAGGGCCATATGCACCTCCGGAAGTGGAAATCTCGTTTCTTAAATTTTACGACTTCCTGACGGGGATTTGAACCCACGTCCTTCCGGGCGAACCGAGCACGCCTTTACCGCCTCGGCCAGGTAGCCCCTTGAAAGAGAAATAGGGACTTATAAATCATCTTCTTTCTCTTCCTTGCCCTATTCACAGTATATTGTGGTTGGAACTTGATGTTTAATAGAATAAGACAGGTGATTCTGTCCCCCCTTCGTAATATGAAGATAGGAAATGTCAACAGAACAGAAAGAAGAGGATTGATATGGTGGTTGATGGGAATTTATATACATAAGTGTTGATCAGTGGTAGGTCTGTTTTGTGATGAAAACGAGAAGATTTTCATCTCTTGAAAGTGTGCAAGGAAACTCTAGATACAAGAATAAAATTCATGAGTGAGAGTCAATTAGCTGGATTAAATCAGAAAAAATAACGAACATAAAATGATATGTTGGATGATAAAAGAATGGAAAAACACTAGTAATGTAAGTAGATTTTCAGATGTAGTTAGAAAGATGTGTGTAAGGAGGCATGAACACTGGGTGTGCAGAGGCTCGCAGCATTGGCTATCAGCGTACCGGGCGGCGTGTATCTCAGGGTACTAGGGGGGTCCGGCAGTTCGTAAAATGGCCTCAACAGCGCCAGCGCCCGGCCGCCGCTTCGACCAAACTGGTTAAAGGAAAGGCTGAGGTAGAAGCGAAAGTAAATAATAAATTCGTGTTGCTATTTCTAGTCGGGTGCAGCCCTTGTAAGGCAAACCCTCCGATGAGGGTGGGCGGCATCTTCCATGTGTAGATAACTGCGTGTTATTGTGGTGTAGGATAATGTTATGTGTGGTGTGTGAGTTGCAGGGATGTTGGGGACAGCAAAAACACCCAGCCCGCGAGCCATTGGAATTAACCAATGAAGGTTAAAATCTCCGACCCAGCCTGGAATCGAACCCGGGACCCTATGAACCGAAGGCCAGTACGCTGACCATTGAACCAAGGAACCCAAATCACATGCAGGGGGCCAAAAACAACGTAAACTGGGTATTTGAGCGTTAGAGGGCAGGTCATACTGATAAATAATTTGAAAAATCGTTACCTCACGCCGTTTTCATTTTGTCAGCTCCTGAATTTAGCCAATTAGATCTCTTCGCGGATGAATTGAAATGGGTTTTGCGAGGTGGTGTTCCTAAATCTGCACGTGATTGAAGACCGACTTGAGAACACCAGTTGAAGAAACAAATCCTTTACCATGGGAAGGATTTAAACACTGAGCTACGAGCTGACAGGATCGTTCCATTAACAAGTAGTCTACGGTGACATTGGCTGAAACTTACAGGGCCGATTGCAGAAACGGTATTTAGACGATGTCTACGGTTAAACAATGCCAAAGTATGGCTGTCGTATTGCAGAGACGTTATTTATCACTTAGACACTGTCTAAAACCGATGTTCAACCGATCATGTTTAAACACTGCCGAGAGCACTGTTTAATCTCAAATCACAATCAGAGGTTATGTACCCTGAAACGTGTAATTTGTATTATCATGTTGAGACGTGCCTTTGCTGGCGGGACCTAGTGTTTACAGTGCACTATGCCTTCTGGTATGGGCTAGAGGAATTTTGTTACTTTCATAGATCTGTCTCAGCTTTATCTTTGGCTTTGACAAAATGAAAATGACTGAGGTATGAGTGATGGTAGTAATGCCACTCCTTCTGCAGCCAGTCCCTACTATGAATGGTGTGAAAATATTGCTCATAGGTTCGGTTTGTGCATGCATTTCAGTGGGCTTGGCAGACTGATATGTAATAGCAACTTCTGGCTCGGTGAGGAAAGCAACGGCAAACTAACTCACTACTCATTTCCCTAGTACACCTCTTCAGTGATGCCTAGGCCATCTATGGCAGCTGATGGCGGAGCTGTTGAGGATCCAACCAGATTTCGGGTTGAGGACTAAACATACAACATGTTGAGACGATTCCCGGAAGAAATGTTAGTCCGACGGCCTCTCTGTGCGTCACCCGCTGCTAAATCGCAGCAATTCGTTTGACATGTACGGGGAGATAAATCTTAAAATAAGGTTTCGCTTTTCGAGAGACTTGTTTCTTGAGACTGACAAAGGGACAGTCCGGTAATTGTCAACTTGAATACAATTCTTGGAAACCGCTATATTTTATTATATACATGGGGTAATTTCCATGGAATTATAGGTCAATTCGATTATTTACATACATATCAGAGTTACGTGTCCCGATCGTCAGAGGGCTATCACATACATCAACCGGGAGGGATTCAGTTATATTTACTGCCAAGTAAACACACATAACAGTTAAAACTAAAAATAGGTTGTATGGGGTTTATATACCGTATATATAATCGTATAAGTTTTCGGAAACTATCAGATAGGAAAAGGCAAGTGGTGGTGATGGTGGTGATTATTGTTTAAAGAGGACTGGGGAAGAAGAACCGTGGCCATAATAACAGCCGTAGTATTTGCCTGGTGTAAAAATAGGGAAACTACGGAAAACAATCTTCAGGGCTGCCGATGATGCGTTTCGAACCTACGATCTCCAGAATGCAAGCTACATCTATATGGCCCGTACAACACACTCGGCTACACATCACTATTGTTTCATCTTCCCTTCGTTGAACTTACCGTATTTATGAATAGATTACACTCGCTGTAACAACGCTATAATCAAAGCTACACTTCACCGTACGGTGGCGTGTCGCAGATTTAATTTCCACCGAATGCGATACTCTTATCTGTGGGCAAGTCCTGCTCATGCTCAGCCATATTTGAGTACTGTGTAAGAAGACAAACAGCTGACTGGCGTTCGGCGCGCGCAGCGACGAATTTCATTGGTTGCGACAAGCAAAGAGTTGCATGAAAGATACTTTTATCTCCATTTTAAACCAATATTGAAAATTTAAGCGATGTCTAGTTAAACATCGACTGAACATTGTTTATGCAATGGAAGATCGTGCTCGATTTAAACGTTGTTTAGGTAGACATTGTCTAAGGCTTAAAACTAGTCATCGTTTCCGCAATCAGCCCACAGTGTTTTTCGTATTTGATGCTGATTTCTAGACATGGCTCTAAAGTCATTCTTAAGTCATGTGCAGATTTAGCAACACCGTCTTGAACAGCCCATTTCAATTCGCTCAAGAAGAGATTTCATTGGCTAACTTCAGCAGTTGATTAGATAAAACAATGACACGAGATATAGAATTAATATTTCAAATTACTCATCAGTATGACCAACCTTCTAACGCTCGTATACCAGGTTCACGTTATTTACGACCATCCTGTATACACTACAAGCATAGAATACACAGGGGATTTACGGATCGTGTGTATACATCGTTGTTAGCCTGGCAATTCCATACTTTAAATTGAAGACTCTCATAATAGATTGCCTCAAGTTTCAGATTGATATTATTAATAAATCTAGAAAGAGGAAATGTAAAGATATATTGTCCCTGTTAGCAAATATTACGTACCGGACCCAAATGATAATGGAAAATAATTAATTTTCCTCTCCTGCGAAATTAATTACTTGGGAAGTTGGAATTGAGGTATTTGGATGCGGTAACGATCCATTTCATTACTGTTGTAATTGAATCCTCTTCATCAGTCATGGCTAACACCATGTCATTAAACACGAGCGCAGATTTATTCGTCTTTTCTGTTGCATTGATCAGAACATGCTGTGGCCGAACTCGTCATCTTAGGCCTACGTTAACCACATTAATTACTCTTCCGAAATAAATTAGAGGCCGGAGATTTCCGGATTCATTTATTTGATACAATTTTATGAGAAAGAAACCTCTTATCATGTTATTTCTGAAATAGCACTTGCCTTAAGGGTTTAATTACACTTATTACGCTTCAATAGTTTAAATCATAAGAAAGTTCATTAGCGCGATTTATGAATCAATCATGTGAAAGTAGATTTATAGACAGCGAAAATACTTACAGAGGAAGTTCGTGTAATTTGGACCGATAATTATTTTGGTATTTTCAAGGTTGGTCACACGCTGTCTGAGACAAGTTTATCAAGACAACCGAGGGTAGCTTTCTTCCTTGAATTTGCTTTGCCAGTGGACTTAAGGTTGAAAGGGGAAGAGGAAAACTATCTTAATACTCACATTCCTTGTAAATTTATACGGCGACAGATAAGTGTACTGTGAAGTAGTTATTTCAGCCAAGATGAAATATATAGGTAAGTTTTAACATAGTTTCATTCATGAATTTTAAGTACTTCGCATATTACACTGACTGACAAAGCAAATGCAACACCAAGAAGGAGTGGTTCTAAAGGGATGAAAGTTGGGGAAAAAACAGAGACGGCACGGACGAATAATTGATGTTTATTTCAAACCGATATGCAGGTTACACAATGCGCACGGCATCGACTCAGTAGGATGTAGGACCACCGCGAGCGGCGATGCACGCAGAAACACGTCGAGGTACAGAGTCAATAAGAGTGCGGATGGTGTCCTGAGGGATGGTTCTCCATTCTCTGTCAACCATTTGCCACAGTTGGTCGTCCGTACGAGGCTGGGGCAGAGTTTGCAAACGGCGTCCAATGAGATCCCACACGTGTTCGATTGGTGAGAGATCCGGAGAGTACGCTGGCCACGGAAGCATCTGTACACCTCGTAGAGCCTGTTGGGAGATGCGAGCAGTGTGTGGGCGGGCATTATCCTGCTGAAACAGAGCATTGGGCAGCCCCTGAAGGTACGGGAGTACCACCGGCCGCAGCACATGCTGCACGTAGTGGTGGGCATTTAACGTGCCTTGAATACGCACTAGAGGTGACGTGGAATCATACGCAATAGCGCCCCAAACCATGATGCCGCGTTGTCTAGCGGTAGGGCGCTCCACAGTTACTGCCGGATTTGACCTTTCTCCACGCCGACGCCACACTCGTCTGCGGTGACTATCACTGACAGAACAGAAGCGTGCCTCATCGGAGAACACGACGTTCCGCCATTCCCTCATCTAAGTCGCTGTAGCCCGGCACCATGCCAGGCGTGCACGTCTATGCTGTGGAGTCAATGGTAGTCTTCTGAGCGGACGCCGGGAGTGCAGGCCTCCTTCAACCAATCGACGGGAAATTGTTCTGGTCGATATTGGAACAGCCAGGGTGTCTTGCACATGCTGAAGAATGGCGGTTGACGTGGCGTGCGGGGCTGCCACCGCTTGGCGGCGGATGCGCCGATCCTCGCGTGCTGACGTCACTCGGGCTGCGCCTGGACCCCTCGCACGTGCCACATGTCCCTGCGCCAACCATCTTCGCCACAGGCGCTGCACCGTGGACACATCCCTATGGGTATCGGCTGCGATTTGACGAAGCGACCAACCTGCCCTTCTCAGCCCGATCACCATACCCCTCGTAAAGTCGTCTGTCTGCTGGAAATGCCTCCGTTGACGGCGGCCTGGCATTCTTAGCTATACACGTGTCCTGTGGCACACGACAACACGTTCTACAATGACTGTCGGCTGAGAAATCACGGTACGAATTGGGCCATTCGCCGACGCCGTGTCCCATTCATCGTTCGCTACGTGCGCAGCACAGCGGCGCATTTCACATCATGAGCATACCCCAGTGACGTCAGTCTACCCTGCAATTGGCATAAAGTTCTGACCACTCCTTCTTGGTGTTGCATTTGCTCTGTCAGTCAGTGTATTTCGTTTTTGATTAAATCTTTGCACGTCGTATAATTTGCACTGCCCGAGAGGGTGTAATTTGGACCGTTGAAACAATGGTAATAGTTACGTCCCTTCGTAGTTTTACTGATGATTCTAAAATAAATTGTTTTAAAATTTGAGGCCGGCCCTGCGGTGTAGGAGTAGCGTGCCTGTTTCTTAGCCGGAGGCCCCGGGTTCGTTTCTCGGCAAGGTTAGAGAATTTTACTTGTATCTGAGGACTAGTTCGAGGTCCACTCAGCCTAAGATATTAGAAGAGCTATCTGGCGGTAAAATGGCGTCCCCGGTATAGAAAGACAAGAATAACGGCCGAGAGGATTCGTCGTGCTGGCCACAAGGCACCTCTTAATCTGCAGGCCTTTGGGATGACCGACAATGGGGTTCGAACCCACTATCTCCCGAATGAAAGCTCAGAGTTGCGTGCTTCTAACAGCACGGCCAACTCGCCCGGTCTGAGAAATTTTCATTACGGTGAATAGAGTTAAGGATGTTTAAAGTTAAGTGGTCCAAATTACATTCATAATAATTATTTAATATAGTCTTAATAATAATATAAATGCCAATATATTATGAAGGGTATTTACAAAGAAAAACAGTGAACAGCGAGTTGTACGAAAAGGAACAGTAACGTAACAATGGCACAAAGTAGGTAATATAGGATTCTGAACACAAAATAATCGTCAATTGTGTAAGATATCGATACCGTGTGTAGCCACCTTGGGTCCTGAGGCATGCTTGAACAAACGAGGCCTCTTGGATAGCACCTTGAGCCAGCTGCTGATGTCAGCAGAAGAATTAGGATGGTAGGCAATTGCTCTTTTCAGTTCACGCCGTGCACGTTCAATACAATTCATGTCCGAAGAATATGTCGGCCACATCATTCGCTGTATGCCACGCGTCTCAAGGAACCGATTGACCATTCTGGCTTGATGTATACCATCATTATCACCTACTAGTGGAATGACCTCACCCATAGTAGCAGCATATCCTGCACTATAAATTGGAGGATGTTGTCGCTGTACACCAGACCAGTCATGTCAAGATAGATGGGAATTAGATGTTTACGTCGACCAAATATGTTTCCACCCCATATCATGATGAAATCCCGTGCTTCTGATGGTGATCCAGAATGAAGGGCTCGTTCAAGCTCTCACCGGATCGTCTCTAGACTCGTGCTATGTTGGTTAAACCTTATGGTGACCTCATCAGAGAAGAGCGTACGCTTCTATTGTTCGTGATGCCGTGAACTATGCCGTGTTGCCCACCTCACAGGAGCAGTCCTATGGGGTGGTTGAAGATGAACTTTTGGCTGCTTGATATCAGCCCTACGTAGTTCAGCCGATTTCGAACTGTCTGGTCTGACACTTCCATTGTGATAGCCCTCCAAAGATTCCAGTGGAACGAGATGGCAATAACAGTGAGCCTGCGATGAGCTGAAAACAACAAATGATCACCCTCACTGCGAGTTGTTTTGCGCTATGGTCCGTGCGTTGTCGATCAACAACCGTTACCATCATCCTGTTAATGTTTGGTTTTCCAAAGTGTCAATAATGATTATTTATGTCCCACCTTCCAACCAATGCACTGTACCTAGTACTGCAGATATTCCTCAACACTTTCTTTGCAATTGCATCAATTTTATCTTCAAGGGTGTTTGAAAAGGTTTCATTCCCATACAGCAATAATGACCATGCTAGAGATGTGTAAAGGAGGGCCATTATTCTCTGAGAAAACCCAGAGTGACGCAACCAGGTGATTTGAGCTAAAACCTAGTATGGGCAACGTTCGTTATAATTTTTCGAATTGATTGGCAGTATGAAAATGTTATACAAAATTAAATTATGTTTCAAATATTGTCTAACGAGTGTTTTAGAAGGAGATAAGAAGTCAACTAAATTTCGAATATTAGAAAAACTCATAGTACTAGAACCCTTTGCTCAACCCGAAGCTCAGCAGAACACGAGATATCGCGTGGTCAGCGCAACGCATCCTCTCGGTCGTTATTATTGGATTTATAAACCGGATACGTTATCTCAAAGTCATATAGCTTCTCAATTATTGTCACGTAGACTGAATGGACCTCGAACTAGCCCCCCAACCCTGATAAAAAACCTCCCATCTGGCCATGAATTGAACACAGGGCCTCCCAGTAAGAGGTAGGCCTACTGCCCTAGACCACGGGACCTGCCAAGATTTGATATCGCTCGATATCAATAAGGTTGATTTATTTGACTGACTAATTTTCACAAGTGAGGAGGTTTTCTTTATTTCATGATACTAGTTTGATATTCAGTAATAAGCCAGAGCAGTTCTCATTTGAAGTAGCGTAGCATATTAAAGTGAGACACATTGAAGTATGTGAACAACATTCACGAAGAAAGGACATTTTATTATTTCTTGACCTACTTTGTAGTACCTCACGAACAAAACATAATTATATTTTCATTTAAATTATAAGACAAACTCAGTTTCGAATTTCATTTAATTTTAATTTTAAATCCAACGGCCGTAGCCGTGTTGAAACACCGGATCTCGTGAGATCTCCGAAGTTAAGCAACATTGGGCGTGGTCAGGAGTTTGATGGGTTGCCACGCGCTGTTGGTGCGGGTAAGGGAATGGAGGAGCGGAAAGGAACTGGCCACCCTACCGCACGTAAACTCCGGCTCAGGAACACCTCTGCGGAGGTTCGGACCTGCCTTCGGGCAGAATAACCCTTACCTTGATTAATTTTAAAAGTAGTAGCAGAATGGCTAATTTTGCTCGCAAACACGTTCAAGTGTGTCAGAGAAAGTCTTAACGTGGATATCGTTGATAGACGGCCGGAATTATTCAAGAACTAGAGTTGGGGAATCTCTGAATTCATGGAAGGACAATGCCACAATATTGAAATACGTTAATCTTATAATGAAGAAAAATACTGGAGATATTCCATACAGAACTTTCATTTCAATACTCACCAGAGTTTGAGGCCCGAGAAGTGTCCGATGACCTTCACTTTGCTTATATACTGATATGATCGTTTGTCCAGAACTTTCCGCACATATATACAAAGATACATAGGAATTGATGATTCTTAACAATTCCGTTCTTTTTTTGGCAAACTTATCTAAAGATTAGAAGCAAGCTAGCAGTTTTGTATGATCTCAGACGGTAGGGCACTGGCATTCTGAGGGCAAATTTACGATTTCGATTCCGGCTTAATCCAGTGCTATTTGAAGGTACAGAAATACGCGAGCTTCGTGCGGTAGATACAATACAGTGTCCTGGAGCTTCAGACTCTTGGTAGGGGGATACAACTGTGGAGAATGACCAGTACCTCGCCCAGGCCGCCTCACCTGCTATGCTGAACAGGGGCCTTGTGGAGGGATGGGAAGGTTGGAAGGGATAGACAAGGAAGAGGGAAGGAAGCGGCCGTGGCCTTAAGTTAGGTACCATCCCGGCATTCGCCTGGAGGAGAAGTGGGAAACCACGGAAAACCACTTCGAGGATGGCTGAGGTGGGAATCGAACCCACCTCTACTCAGTTGACCTCCCGAGGCTGAGTGGACCCCGTTCCTGCCCTCGTACCACTTTTCAAATTTTCGTGGCAGAGCCGGGAATCGAACCCGGACCTCCGGGGGTGGCAGCTAATCACGCTAACCACTACACCAACAGAGGCGGACAATAACAATATTATTATTATTATTATTATTATTATTATTATTATTATTATTATTATTATTATTATAAATTTTTAATCCTTTTACCCTCCAGAGTTGGGTTTTTCCCCGGAGTTAGCGAGGGATTCCACCTCTACCACCTCAAAGGCAGTGATTTGTGTCGATCTATCAAACAACACCAGAAAAATGTTGAAAGTTTTGTGACTGAGAATTGAAACATTTTAACACACTTTACAACAAATTACAAATGCATGACTACGATAGAAAATGCAAGAATATACTAGATACAGTAAGAAAGTCAAACCAAACTCCGTGGCGCAAGAGCCCTGAAGGACCATGGCCTACCAAGCGATCGCTGCTCAGTTCGATGGTCAGCACGAAGAATCCTCTCCGCCATTATTTTTAGCTTTCTAGACAGGGATCGCCATCTTATCGTCAGATAGCTCCTCATTTGTAATCACGAAGCCTGAGTGGACCTCGAACCAGCCCTCAAATCCAGGTAAAAATCTCTGACATGGCCGGGAATCGAACCCGGGTCCTCCAAGTAAGAAGCAGGAACGCCGCCATCTCAACACCGCGGGGCAATAAGACACCAAATATTACTAAAAGTACACCTACAGAATGAATGAAATGTTTACTGGAGCGCCTCAGACTTGACTTGAGTAAAATAATACGACTTTGTATAGTAATCATACTTCTCACATCATTCAACATCGTTCAATAAAATTTTGACCATTGCTAACAACCGCACAAATGAAGATTTAAATGGGAAATAAATCAATGTGAGGATTTCAACTTGTTTACTATTTATGATGGCAACTTACGGCATACATTTCACGCAAATAATTCTAGCATTAATACCTAGAACAGCTTATCAATTCATTTTCGGTAAGGCAGCCCAATCCCCTAAAGATTTTGACCATAGGTTTTTATTTAAAACTTCGACGGTGCGGGAACAATACCCTAGTCTTCGGACTATACTTCTATCCCCTACGTAGAAATACGTAATGCAAGGGAATGTGAGTGGTGACATTCAGTCTTCTCTCCTTCAACTAAAGTTTTCAACCTCTAAAAACTTTTTAAAGCTTATCCCAGTTATTTTTGGGCTCGCTGGAGAGACCTAGGCTCATTTTGGTTTTGGCTGGCGGTTTAAGACCTGATGCCCTTCCTGGCGTCACATGATTCTTGAGAAGAAAATCTCGACCCAGAATCGACCGGGATTCGAACCTCAGCGTTCCGGGTGGAGAACCAGCAACTAAGCCACTGAGCTAATCATGCCCCCCAAAAGTTTTCAACCTCTAAATTTTGATAATCTTGTCTCGGCTTTAAATGTTCCTCCATTAGTCACCATTTTATTATGGGATTCGCCTCTGTGTCTGGGCCTTTAGCATACATAGGTTCTTGTTCTTCCAGAAATGTCCATAAGGAGTGCAGATGTTTCACCTCCTTGCCTTTTGTTGATGACCTGTTGCGTGCAGCCTTTCCTTTTATTCGTTAAGGCCTCGTAGTATGGGTAATTATGCCCCTATTTATTCTTTAGGGTAACTGTGTCTTAAATTTGGTTTCCTCTCGGAACAGTAATTAAACTTATTGTGGAGCATTGCAATTGATAGCCCACCATCGGGCAACTGTGTATGAACACTTTGAAATGGGTTCATCCGATGGGTTGCCTAGTATAATTTAAGTGTGTAAATGAAACTGATTGCCTGTTCGAGGCTAGACTCTTATATTTTGGAGCTGAGACTCCTATGAAGTGTACCTGCTAAGAGAAAACCTTCCTCTTTCAGAATATTGTACCTGTCAGGAACAATTATGCTCCTTCATATGCAATTTAACGACTGGGTGTTTATCCCAAGTTATTTTGTATCTGATTTAGGACTTCTAAGTCGCTCGGTATTGACCGTAGTCATAATGTGTAATGCTTGTTAGATAAGCTCATTTTGTTTGGGCAGACAATGAATCAAGGAGCTGCAGTTCCCTTTTTAATACCTGGAACACAAAAGGAAAATAAAACGAATATGGGTGAACCAAGAACATAAAATAAAGTGAAAGTTATGAAACCTTGATAATGACGGCAAGTTGGGTAGAAAATCCGCAACATCCAAATTATGTTGTCATGATTAACTATTAGAAAGTGTAAAAATGTTGTAATAAAGGTGGCAGGTGATGTTCATATTACATCGTTTGGAACAAAGTTTGTGTGAGGAGAAGGTGCTAATTTCTCTCAAGGTTATGGTTGAAGTCGCAAAGGAAGGTAATTTTTATGTCAGTGTAATACAGTTTCTCTATTGACGAACATTTTACCTGCTCCAACACCTTATTCTCTGCACGTTTTACGACTTTCCGCACATTTGTAAGAGTTTGCGCTATTTTTTAACCTCAGTGGACGATAACGTAGAGTGTCGGAAAGAAAATTGCGGTTCATAATTACATCCTTGTTCTCTCTCCTGCACCATCTTAAGGTTTTTATCACCGCCCATTTATAAGTTGGTCCTCCTCCTACACTCTCCGAAACTGTTCCATTTTAATTGGCTCCACTAAAAACAGTTTCGGTCGCTGGAGGCCACTTTAGCAGGTCATACGATGCCCGGGGCTCCGACGAAGTGGCATGGGCCTATAAAACTCATTAAGTGATAAAATTGAGGGAATTAAGCTTCGTGAATACTAATAGCAACCTGAAAGGAAAGCACTCACAAATAATGGTTAATTTTATCTTTGATGATTGTTACGGAATGCATGTTTTAGCCTGGTATTCAGCATATACTGCAGAGGTTGGAAATGACGTCGAACATTTTACCTGGGCATATTTCTCTACATAGTACCATATTTTCATATTTGAGCACTATACATACATACCTACATACATACATACATAGAGTGTTGGTCCGAACAATAAGGACACCGCTCATAAAATGAATTCTTTCCCCTATTGTAATATTTTGATAATGCACAGATTTTGAATCATTAGTGGAAACTAGAGAAGGTAAGGTAAGGGTTATTCTGCCCGAAGGCAGGTCCGAACCTCCGCAGAGGTGTTCCTGAGCCGGAGTTTACGTGCGGTAGGGTGGCCAGTTCCTTTCCGCTCCTTCATTCCCTTACCTCAACCAACAGCGCGTGGCAACCCATCCAACTCCTGACCACGCCCAATGTTGCTTAACTTCGGAGATCTCACGGGATCCGGTGTTTCAACACGGCTACGGTCGTTGGCGAAACTAGAGAAAATTAACATGAATTTTGGTTTAAAATGAAATAATACAGGATTCTTAATGTTTTAAGTACAGCAGAAAAATTAACAATTTTGAGCTTGGAAAACGCCACCTGGGAAGACACTTAAAATCTGGTGTATCAATAAACCTCATCAAAGTCTATCAAACATGTAGCCTAAAATAAATGTCAAAAATATGACGGTGAGTAAGTCATATATTTCTTCGACCGAGCAAGTGACTGTGTGGTTTGAGTCACATAGCTATCAACTTGCATTCGCGAGATCGTGGACTCGAAACCTACTGTCGGCAGCCCTGAAGGTGGTTTCCCGTGGTTTCTCATTTTCACACCCGGCAAATGCTGGGGTGTACTACGGTCGCTTCCTTCCCACGCCTGGTCATTTCCTATCCTATAAGACCTATCTGTGTCAGTGCGACCTAAAGCAACTGAAAAAACTTCGAAATATTCAGGAAAACGTTCAATTTTTTATATTCTGTTATTATTATTTAGTCCGTTTTGCCATCCAGGGTTGGTTTTTCCCTCAGACTCAGTGAAGGATCGCACCTTTACCACCTCAAGGGCAGCGTATTTGAGCGTGAAACATTTGGCCGGGGATACAACTGTGGAGGATGACTAGTACCTCGCCTATGCGGCCTCACCTGCTATGCTGAATCGGGTATTTGTACGGAATGGGAGGATTGGAAAGGATAAACAGGGAGCAGGGAAGCAGGCTGTGGCCTGACGTTAGGTACCATCCTGACATTTTGCCTTGAGGAGAAGTAGGAAACTATGGCAAACCACTTTCGAGGATGGCTGAGGTGGGAATCGAAACCCCTCTACTCAGGCGACCTCCCGAGGCTGAGTAGACCCCATTACAGTTCTCGTACAGCTTTTAAAATTTCGTGGCAGAGCCGGGAATCGAACCCTGGTCTCAGAAGATGGCATCAAATCACACCGACCACTACACCACAGAGTCCGACTGATAGTTTGTTAATAATATAAATTTATTGCCATCGCTTCATTGTTGACACGGCCTGTTTGAGACGCTTCTATTTAGGCGGGAAGGGACATTTATGAACAATTAAGCGTTGGTGCCAAATGTATATTCTTTAATAGACATGAAAGGAAAGGGTATTTTTCTGAATATTTCGAATAATATATGACGCTCCTGCTCACCGTCACATATTCCTCCAATTCTTTAGGCTACACGTTTGATAGATTTTATGAAATTTATTGATACGCCAGATTTGAAGTGTTTTAGTGCTATCCGTTTTCCCTTAAAGTGAGGTTTTCTAGCTCAAAATTGTAACTTTTTTGGCTTTCCATAAAACGTTTAGAATCCTATAAATTTATCATTTTCAACCTAAATCCATGTGTCTTTTATGATAAGCCTGCTCATTCTCTGTAGCGTTCAATAATAATCAGTGCGTTAACAATGAATTTGCGGATAGGTGGAAGAAGTCACTTTATGAGCGGTGTCCTTATTGTTTTGACCAACACTGTACATCCCCCATAGACTGATATGCCCTCCAGATTTCTGTCAGCAAGTAGCTGTGAATTAAATATGATACTCCGCAATTCGCTGTCTGCAGCCACCACACCGGCTTCGTTTAGTTCGACACGTCTTATCTTCAAATCATCCTTGGTCTTCTCCTTCTGCTCTTATCCTGGCCGAATGTGTTGTTCTCAAATGTAACCTAAACTCCTCCATTCGCCTCACATGACCCCATGACCTAATTCGGTTTATAAGCACATGTATATGTCCGCTGAAAAACAAAACAACGTAAAAAGAATTCTGACAAATAATACACTTATTTCTTACAGAATAAAGATGATTGCAACTGCGAGCTCACTGTATTATCTCTGTTATAGATTGAAACTATTTTCACATACTGGACTAACATCCTTAAAGAATGTACATCCTTCGAAATATCTTTTCCAGTTTGATACCTCCTGTCTTACATTCAAATTTCTTAAATGTTCTCCCAGCCCACACCACTTGAATTTGAATCACATTCATGTAAAAATATTAAAGAAAATATTACAACAGTGACTTCTCGTTACCAAAATGGTGTATACGGTTCTACTTGTATTTTTAGCTCAATGCGTCTCTCTTATACGTTGGTCATTTTGGGAGAATGATTAACGGAACCGCTCTGAGAAAGAAGATTAATTCCAGTTCGATGCACGAGGGGGTCACATTTTTAGCTTACTTTCCTAAAATTTCAGAAATATATTGCTGAAGACTACTGTGTTGGGTGTGACGTTGTTTGTCAAGTGAAACGTGGCAATAATTATTTCAGATAGAATAGGTTTTTGAAATGCGGTGTTACAGAAGAATGATCAAAATAAGATGGGCATATTGAATCACAAATGAAGAGATACTGAATCTATTTAGCGAAATTTGACCACAAGGGATAAACAGATAGGAAATATATTGAGACACCCATTTTGTGTACTGAAACGAATTTTACAAGGAAATGTATATCTATGGTGGAGGTTTCCCAGAAACTGGATGGATTAGCCCTCCATACCACTCTACCCTGCGCCAACCTTTTCATTTCTACGTAAGTACTCTGTCAACCATCTGCTATCATATTATGTTTGTCATATTCATACCATGGTCTAACCATACAGTTCTTACCTCCCTTCACTTCAATCAAAAAATAACCGAACAAGTCCTGGGTGTCTCAATATATTTCCTATCTGTTTATCCCTTGTGGTCAAATTTCGCTAAATAGATTCAGTATCTCTTCATTTGTGATTCAATATGCCCATCTTATTTTGATCATTCTTCTGTAACACCGCATTTCAAAAACCTATTCTATCTGAAATAATTATTGCCACGTTTCACTTGACAAACAACGTCACACCCAACACAGTAGTCTTCAGCAATATATTTCTGATATGCACTACTCATTACATTCTGCAAAATGGATGAGGGACTTCCTTCCAAGAAACACAAGAAAATTATCAGTACAGAGTCTAATATTTCCAATATTTGACTACGAAGATGTAGTTTATAATAGTATGAGCAAAACACTTTCATGTCGACTACAGCGAGCCTACAATGCTTGTGCTCGATTCGTATTAAATATTCCAATCCAAACTCATATTAGCCTTTTCCTCTCTCAGGTGTCATGGCTAAGATTGACTGAACGACGTAAATACCACGCTGTTTCCCTTCTCCACAGTATTCTGCAAACGAGCAAACCAGACTATCTTAGAACAGACTTTAAATACCTCTCCCCTTCCGATAGAGCTCCCTCAAGGTCATCTGCACGTTCCCTCCTGTCCATTCCCATTCACCACAGTAACTCGTACAACAACTCATTCATACCTGCTACCATACGTTCCTGGAACTCAATCCCAGCTGAAATTAGAGGCATAGGCAATCCGAGGCTACTTAAAAGGAAATGTTTAATGTGGTACTCAAATATGTAAAAAGTAGATTTCACCAATGTAAAAATTTAATAATTATCTCTTAATTATCAATAAGGATAGAAAATTATAGAGGTTAAGTAAATTAATTTTAGTGATTTTTAGAAATATATGTAAAAATGATTTTTTGTACATTATTCTGTAAATTGTATAAAGCTGTTGTATAATATGGTTTGGCATAATAGCAGGCTTCATAGCCTGAGCCCCGCCATATAAGAAAGGCATTTAACAAACAAACAAACAAACAAACAAACAAACAAACAAACAAACAAAAAAACAAACAAACAAACAAACAAACAAACAAACAAACAAATCTATATTTGGCATGAATACATTCATTTTCTTAATAAAGGTCTTCATAAATTTCACTGGTATGCATTTTATATCATTCTTACTTCAGACATCGTTATTCTACTGTCTAATAATAAAATTCGTCTACCTTATTTAAGACTTAATTTTGTAATATATTATTTCCTGCATCGCCTGACTTTTTCGACTGCAATGTATTACTTTGTTATAGATGGAAATGTATTTATCTCCATCTTGCACCCTGTCTCAAAGACTGTGCGCAAACAATTCAGCAATTTCTCCGGATCTTACACTTACTGAATGAAAATCCACAGCCTGTTTCCAGTCATTCGACCAGATGAGGAATGGAATGAATGAAGCCCCCAACTAGCGGCGAGGATAGGAATTGTGCCGGCTGCCGAAGCTTGTCGCACTCCACTGGAGGCAATGATTAACGAATGACAGATGAAATGAAATAATATTGGAGAGTGTTGCTGGATTGAAAGATGACACGGAAAACCGGAGTACCCGGAGAAAAACCTGTCCCGCCTCCGCTTTGTCCAGCACAAATCTCACATGGAATGACCGGGATTTGAACCACGGAACCCAGCTGTGAGAGGCCGTCGCGCTACCGCCTGAGCCACGAAGACTCTTCTTCCACTTACTACGAGGGCAGATCAGAAAATAAGTTGCAATTCCCAGTTATGGCCATTTATTACTCCACCTACACAACAGCAACACGACTATAACGACATACACTGTAACGTCACTTCTCCACATATTCTCCAAGAGATTCCAAACATTTCTGTGAACGCACAACCAACTTGCCGATGCCGGACGCATAGAAATTTCCTCCAGCGTTCTGCAACCACTCGGAGACAGCGGCCTTCACCTCCTCATCGGTCTAGAAACGTCGACCACCGAGCTCCGTTTTGAGCTTACCGAACAGCTGAAAGTCACATGGCGCTAGGTCGGAACTGTAAGGTGGATATTGCCAGACCTCCCACTTGAAACGCTGCAGCAGTTCTCTCGTTTGGCGGGCCTTGTGAGGTGTTGGGTATTCCTGCAACAAAATCACACCGGCGCTCAATTTCCCCCGGCGCTTTTCTTTAATCACTTTACGCAACCGGTGCAACGTTTGACAATACGACGCCGCGTTGATCGTCGTTCCTTTCGGCATGAATTCCACGTACAACAAACCCTCCATGTCAAAGAACACTGACGCCATAACCTTACCGGATGAAGGTTGAACCTTGGACTTCTTTCGTTGTGGTGATGATGGGTGCACCTTTTCCACTGATGTTCGCTTCGTTTCGGGGGTGAAGTGGTGGACCCACGTTTCGTCGCCTGTGACGATTCGCCGCAGAAACCCGTTGCCGTCTGCGGCATAGCGTTGAAAAAATGCCAGGGAGGGTTGGAAACGTTGTCCCATGTGCTCATCGGTGAGAAGACATGGGACCCATCTTTGACACAGCTTACGATATCCAAGGTCCTCGTGAACAATGGCGAACACACTGCCATACGACATGTTCAGCTGCGTCGCGATTTCTCTCAGTTTAATGCCCCGGTTCTGTCTAATGATCGCATTCACACTGTTGAGCTTTGCACGGGTCCTGGACGTTGCAGGCCTGCCTTCGCGATGGTTGTCCGTGATATCCGTGCGTCCGGCTTCGTAATTGCTGACACCACTTTACGATACCTTGCCGGGAAATGGTCCGCTCCCCATACACAGCACTAATTTCACGATGAATCTCCGTGCAATTCTTCCTTTTGGCCCATACGATTCGGATTGTCGCACGCACTTCATATTTTGAGTGAACGTCCAGTTGACGGGCCATTGCATTTGGCCGCTATTCACAAAATACTAGACGAGACACCACAGCGACCTGCCTAACAGACGTATGGGCAGTGTCTGTCCCTTTCTCCGCTGTTCCCACGTTTGCGACACACAGCGCGCTGCTGCGGCGCGTTAGTGCAACTAATCTTTTGATCACCTACGTATAATAATATAACAGTACCATCGTTAAATCTCAAGGTTTTAATTACCTCACATTGAGCTGTGGTTTCTTTTCCAAATTTTTCTATGACTTCCTTTATCACCTATACCACTGAAAATGTGTGTGTGTGCATGTATGGGGGGATAAGGCCATTTCTGGGGTAATGCTCCTTATTTTCACAGTCCTCGATTCTTATGACTATAAACTGATTTTTACACAGATTTTGGCTAACCGTTCTTACTATCAGTTTGATCCTGATCATCTTCAGAATCTGAAATAAGTTAATAATAATATTAATAATAATAGCAAAACAAATATTTTTGTTAAATTCAAGAAGACATATTACCTCATAGATAGAAAAATACTGTTCAACAAAATAGAGGAGTTCCAAGTCGACAGCAAAACAAAGGGAATTAATCAAACAAACTCTAACAACCATGACAAATTTATGGGAACAATTTCTGAAGCACTCGAAACAAAAATTAGTTTCTGACAAGAAGATGGATTATCACCGGTATTATACAGTCTAATTTTGGAAAAAGTAATTCATGAATGGAAAATAGAAACTAAGTATATATAGATATTGTACCGGTTACGACCTGTACATGCCGTATTTTTGGCTATTAATTGTACTTCATCATCACGCAAGACGTTCAAAGAGAACTTGGTTTGTTTACGGTCGGAGGAGCGAACAGGCGAGCCAGCGACAGCTGAGTGTGTGGCGTAGCTGCAGGGACAGGATAGACTACCCGCCTGACACCACGTGTAGCCTGCATGGCCTGGTATGTTCTGGATATGAACGTCACGCCTTCGCGAACATTCGATGTAAAAAATTTTAACACGTGTGTTATAGTAATCGCAGCTACTTGAGCGATACGTCATTTTGAAGAGAATAACAATAAACATCTCAAATTGTGAATCTCAAGTAAGTCCGTCGAGGGATTCGCGAGATAATCAGCCTCAAGAGATCACGTTATCCGATGACGTAGGAGCCCCAAACTGAATATAAGGAGAGCTCACTTTACCCGGATCAGACAGTTATAGCTGGTTGTCCAGCCTGAATCTCCACGCTGCAGTGTTCGTCGAAGTGCTGACAGAGGCTGTCATCGAAAATTCAAAGTATTCATGTGGGACTTAAACTCTGACAGTCGAGTTGAAATTATAAATTGTGCGCGTATGAACTCTAATGTATAACAAAGTCTTTATAATGAACAGTGAGTCTATCAGTTAAGTTGAACTTGTAATTTTTGCATGTGTTGAGGGTCAGATTATTGAAAGTCTTTGTAGTAGACTTGGATTATATCCGTCAAGTTGAACTTATCATCTGTGCGCGTGTTTGAACTCTGATTTTGACAAATCGTGTATTGGACTTAGGTGACAACAGTCAAGTCGAACTTATATTCTGTGCACATGTAGATACTTCTCGATATAACTTACTTTCGTTCTTGTGGAACTGAGTTTATTACCACGTTACCTGTGTGAAACTTAGCCTCTGAACAAACATGTCATTAATTACAATGTGACACTACTACGTTATACTATTAACTGTGAATTTTTTGTTAAATCTCAGTCAGCATCATAATCTGCTTAATAGAAAAGAGTGTTCATGAAAGTGTTCTAACTTTCTCATGAATGTTAATACAAGTGATTACCATGATAAACTATAATCGTGTGCAACGACACGAGTGTTTCACCCCGAATTCAAACGGTTTTCTTTTAAATTCAAATTGTGCATTATTTCTTCTGAACAGTATGTAAATTATTTGTGTGTGACTGACAGCACTGTCTTTGATAAATTCTCGAACAATCACCTATTTTATTTAATGTAAAGTGTGCCTAACAACGAACTGTGCTTTTCATTTCGACCTTATTTCTTCGTCAAAATATTTAATATTGTTTCATGACTGACAGCAGTGTCTTCGACAAACTCTAGAGCAGTCATACATTTCTTTCAATGTTGAGTGGAAAATCCTCACGAACTGTGCCAAGTGCGTGAACAATTTTCAGTTTCATTATTTCTATTCATGAACTGTGCTTTATTTTCTTCCGGTCTCGATGCCACTCGCAACTACATCTTTAATGAACTTATAAATTCTATCTGAATTTAACGGCATATCCCAACCATATTAAAAGAAAAAGTGCTGTTAAACCAAAGTGTCAGGGGACTGTGTAAATTTGGACACTCATGTAAGTTATGTGACAAGTGATTACTCCGAAAAATCGTCGGAGATCATCGGAGAGCGTCGGAGACCGTCCAGAACGTCGAAAGTTAGAGACTCAAAGCCATATCAAACCAAGCTGCCTGTTCCTGCCTTATCTCAACGAAATATTGGCGACTTCCAAAACGTGTTCCACCGGGCGAGTTGGCCGTGCGCGTAGAGGCGCGCGGCTGTGAGCTTGCATCCGGGAGATAGTAGGTTCGAATCCCACTATCGGCAGCCCTGAAGATGGTTTTCCGTGGTTTCCCATTTTCACACCAGGCAAATGCTGGGGCTGTACCTTAATTAAGGCCACGGCCGCTTCCTTCCTACTCCTAGGCCTTTCCTATCCCATCGTCGCCATAAGACCTATCTGTGTCGGTGCGACGTAAAGCCCCTAGCAAAAAAAAAAAAAAAAAAAAAAAAACGTGTTCCAGCCCCGTTCAGCCTGGTGAACTGGGAGCACGGGTCATCAAAAGGCGATGTTGAAGACAGCGACTATCAACAGTAAGGTGATGTGCACTTTGAAATGCATTTTCTGAATAAAAAAGTATTATTCAATCTATTTAAAAATTTTCTTGTAGATAGGATCCTGCCTCCTGTACCAAGCCCTAGCTAGAAACCACCCAGAATTGCCCTGAGACCTACTCCGTGCTAACTTTAATATTAATTCTTAGTCGGGCTATTTTACTGGTGCAATATATATATTGGAAGGATCCTTGAAAAATTCACTTTGATTGCTTGATGGCCTTGCAATTACTTGCAACAACAGACAAGAAGTAATCTAGTAAACAGAGTCAATAGAAAAACTTCAGGAAGTAGCAATAAAATTCGGACTTACTTTGATTTAAAAACACATAGTGTACGGAAGAAATTAAATAAAGATTCGATAATCAATCATTAATCATCAAATTCAAAAAATTCTTCCAGGTATGGTAGATAAGTTTAAGTACCTGGGAAAAAATATCAGGGAGTAAACAAAAAATGCTAAACTGCAAAGATCTTGCAAAATCCCCTGGAAACCCTGAAAACTGGCGGCAGGTCACAAATAAAATAAGAAAGATCTTAGGACCAATATATATATATATATATATATATTTAAATCTATTTTACGTCGCATCGACACAGATAGGTCTTATACCGCCGATGGGATAGGAAAGAGATAGGAGTAGGAAGGAAGCGGCCGTAGCCCTGGCCTTAAAGAAGGTAAGCTCCAGGATTTTCCTGGTCTGAAAATGGCAAAACTCGGGAATCAATCTTCAGGGCTGCCGACAGAGAGATTCGAGCCCACTATCTCCCGGATGCAAGCTCACAGCTGAGCGCCCCTAACCGCACGGTCAGCTCACCCGGTGGATCAAAAAATATGAAAATGGAATTGGGATGAAGAAATTACAAGACATTTATCAAATCATACAAAATCACAGACACAATTAGAAAACTGCAATAAAATTCTACGGACCCCTGCACAGTTGGATAACAACAGAAACATAAATATAGGACTGAACTAGAAACGCTGTAACAATTGTTTAGTGGTAATAAATGTAGAACTACAGACAATAGGTATTACCGAAGAAATCATTCAAGTTGGATCAACATTTAGAAGCTAAGTTAGCAGAAATAAAATATACAAAATGGATAGAAGAACGCAGAAAGGAACTCTGCGGACTAATGAAGAGTTATTGGTAAGAAAAGAAGAAACATTGTTGTAAATAAGTTCAAACACCCTCCTTAGCTGGGAATAATAATAATAATAATAATAATAATAATAATAATAATAATAATAATAATAATAATAATAATAATAGTAATAATAATAACGTCTCTGATGACTGCTAGAAGGACCTATTACCACAGATGAGAAAGACTTCTAACTGTCCTCATTAGCACGAAAGCCCCATGAGTTGCGGTGTTCAAGGAACTGGCAGTACAGAAGTGCCTGTAATGTTGCGTTCTCCAGGCGCTACCTAATGAGAACAGAACTGCTTCTCTGCTCTTTACTAGTTCGCACGGTTCTCAATTAACGTTTCTTGATTAACAAAACGAAGTACTAAGACACAAACTTGAAGTGCATGGAGAAAGAGGATACTCTTACAGCTGGCATTATGAAGTTAGTGGAGTTTGTACAATTATCAACATATGCTATGAAAGAATAACCTAGAAACTTTAAATAGACTGTTTACAGAGAGAAAACTAAGGATATTAATAAATAGTTGTACAAAGCTGTGCAACCAACAAGGAATTACAAATCATCATACCAAAGAGGGTTGCATCTTTCTATCATAGAAATATCTTGGAGACTGGGGTAATTCAATACAGCAAAAGCTTTGTTTTTGGAAACAATTTAAGCGAAATACCGTTCAACCGAAACGACCAAAAAATATATTTTCAGTTAAAACGAAGTAAAGAAACACATTTTATTATAGAAAAGGGGATGAGTAACGAAATGCATAGACTCTTACCTTGACAGCCACCTTCCCTTCTCTGTTGGCAACTCAGTTTTTGATGTGACAAATCGAAGCCTTTTGACGTTCTACTAACGAAACTGTGGCGTGGCAAAGCAACCACAAAATGATGTGAGAAGAAAAAACACAGAAACAAAATAAAATAGAAGAATATTTTTAAAAATTAGTACATACTGTGTAGTTAAAGTATATGCACTGTGGAACATCCATTTTATCTAAACATATAAAGTAGTTTGTGTTTAATAAATGGTTTGTTAACATTGTATGTGTACTGTCTTCATTAACTTTGATCTAAAACATCAAAAAAGTTTCTTAGCCTCTAAAAGTGACATTTTAGTATTAACCGAAGTTTTAGTTACCCGAATCTACCTCCCCCTCTTTGTTCCGCTTAGCAGAAGTTCCACTGTAAATCATTTTTATTAAACTGCCTGAAGTTGCAGGTGACCACAAGGTTCCAGAATTCTGGAAAACACACACACACGTATATATACACTGACGGAAAAAATCACTAAGAAGGGGTTATGCTAGACTAATGAACGTTGGTCGTCGCATTAGTATGGGGCTTGTAGCGGACCCATGATGTTGCACTTCAGGTTTGATTTAAATACGGGCTGTACTGTGCGAGAGCGTTGGTTATCTGTGAGATTGGACGGAGTGTTTGTGATTGGGTCAAGAATGCCTTTACGCGACGAAGAGGGCAGCATCCACAGCTCTCTGCGTTTGAACGAGGCCGTGTAATAGGAGTGCGTGAAGATGAATTTTCCTTCCGCTCTATTGCAGAACGACTTGGCAGGAATGTCTCCACTGTGCACGCGTGCTGGCAACAGTGTTCACGAAAAGGCACGCTCGCAAGAAAACCGCGCTCCGGACGTCCTCGTGGCACCACCGTGAGTGAGGACCGCCGTATTCGGCGTATGGCTGTGGCGCAGCGGACTGCGTCTGCAGCACCAATTCGAGCAGCAGTTGGCACCACAGTGACACAAGAAACTTTTCGAAATGGGTTATTTGACGGAAAGCTCCGAGCCAGACGCCCTGCGGCCTGAATTCCACTTACAACAAACCACCGCCGTCTACGACTTCAATGGTGTCAAGCGAGAGCTCATGGATTGGAGATCCGTTGCGTATTCCGATGAAAGCCTGTTCTGCCTTGGTGCAAGTGGTGGCCGTGTGTTGGTTAGATGGGAACCAGGTGAGCGCCTGTGTTCCACGTGTCTGCGTCGTCGACATACTGGACTTACACTGGGAGTTCTGGTCTGGGGAGCAATTTCCGATGACAGCAGGAGCACTCTCGTGGTTATCCCACGCACGTCGACCGCAGATGTGTACGTCCGTCTCGTGATTCGACCTGTTGTGCTGCAATTCATGAACAACATTTCCGGGGGTGTTTTCCAACAGGATAATGCACGCCCCCATGCCACTTTTGTAACCCAACCTGCTCTACAAAGTGTCGACATGTTGCCTTAGCCTGCTCGATCTCCCGATCTGTCCGCAATCAAGAACGTATGGGACATCACTCGACGACAACTCCAGCGTCATCCCCAACCGACATTAACCGTCCCTGTATTGACCAAGTGCAACAAGCATGGAACTCCATCCCACAAGCTGACATCCGACACCTGTTCGACACAATGCATGCACGTTTGCATGACTGCATTCAACAGTCAGGTTATTACATCGGTTATTAATGGACCAGCATGGCACATTTGCGATGGCCTTTCCCGCGCGGATATTAACCTGTAGTCTTGTACCTTTAATCAATTAAATATGTTACCTCGACAAATAAATAGCCAAAATTTCTGTATTCTACATTCGTTATTTCACTGTGTATAGATATTTGTTTCCGTCAGTGTATATATATATATATATATATATATATAGCCTACGTCAAATATGAACAAAAGGAATGAAATATTACCCTCATGGATCCTTACAGGGCGTGATGACATGCTTGTTGATTCCGAGTCTGTTGAAGACGTAGACAAAGAACGTCGTGATCATACAATGCGGTATTCTGGAGCCTTTGGTTAGCTGCAATTTCTGTCATATTCATACAAATGAATTACAGTTAGTACCTCTGTTAACCGGAACAAAAAGGGGGTGGGGGTGGGGTAGTTTATTTAATACTCCCTATACAAATATTGATCGGGTTTAATACACTTGCTACTTCTCATAATCAGTTAGTATTCTACCCTTTTACTACATAAAAACTGGACGCTACTTACCATATTTGAACTCAAAATTTTAGTATGCAAGTGCTGATAATCGATACCGATCCACAAAGCGAGCTACTACATTCAAATTATACTGTAAAACATAACGACACTACAGCGTTAAAGCTGTACAGTACAATATGGTATGCACGTAGTCAAACAATATATGAATATTTAAGTTTTATTGCACTTACGTTGTCCATTTTGAATATATATTTTACATAACGCAAATACGACAGCCCAGCGGTGTAGTTAGTGTGCCTGCCTCTTACCCGGAGGCCCCGGGTTCGATTCCCGTCCAGGTCAGGGAATTTTTGCCTGCATTTGAGGGCTGATTCGAGGTCTACTCAGCCTACGTGATTAAAATTAAGGACCTACCTGACGGTGAGGTAGTGGCCCCGGTATAGAAAGCCAAGAATAACTGCCGGGAGGAACCGTTGTGCTGACCACACGACAACTCGTAATCTGTAGGCTATGGGCTGAGCAGCGGTCGCTTGGTAGGCCAAGGCCCTTCGGGGCTGTTGCGCCGTGGAGTTTGGTTTGGTTTGTTTGTATAAGGCAAATACATTCCGTCTGAACGTAAACAGAATTATAAGGAATATATATCACTGAACCATGTTAAGGCATTCTGTATTGGCCTGCACGGCATGGAACTTAACAAATCAATGGGCCAATTTCCATTTGATGCTACTCAGTTTTAGATCAGTTGTGTTGACAGATTTACGAGATGAGATCAGCTGCGTGTAATTGCTGTCACGACGCTGAACGTGTTCCGCATTCCAAAATGTTCCTGACCGACCGCTGTTTGATGTGCTCAGAAAGAGTGTTCCATCAACAACACATGATTCGAAATGACACAACGGTGTGAGTTATGACCTCCTTATACGAGGGTTGTTTTAAAAATACCGACATCACGTTTTCTCACAAATAAGTCACTTTACCCCTTAGATTACAATATAGGACTATCATCTAATCGTATACTTGATTCCCTTAACATTAGTCTCCCCTTACAAGTCATTGACTGTAGTAGCTGTGTATGAAGCAACTTGTTCAAGCATCCTTTATCGACCCCACGGATCGCTTAGTAGATCGCGGAATTAGCCAAATTAAATATTCTGTTAAACTATTCAAAAATATTCAATTATCGTGGCAAATGAAAACAAATAACGGTAATGACTGGTGGTCAAAGTGAAGATGAAATACTGAAGCTGATGAAATGAAATGGCGTGTGGCTTTTAGTGCCGGGAGTGTCCGAGGACAAGTTCGGCTCGCCAGACGCAGGTATTTTCACTTGACTCCCGTAGGTGACCTGCTTGTCGTCATGAGGATGAAATAATGATAAAGACGACACAACACCCAATCCCCATGTCTGCAAAATTAACCAATAATGGTTAAAATTCCCGACCCTGCCGGGAATCGAACCCGGGACTCCTGTAGCCAAAAGCCAGCATGCTAAACATTTAGCCATGGAGCCGGAAACAGAATGACGATAATATGCTTAGTGTATAACAGTAGCAATAAACAGGTGTAACACCTACAGTAACTACTTACAAATTTTAGAAATTTGGTTTAGTACTAGAAATATATTAAACTTAAAACATTTTTGAGGTGTAAATTTAGTTATTGATATCGGAATTAGAGGGATGTTTTTGAGGATTTTCGTGTATAGCGTGGCATTGTATGGAAGTGAAACATGGACGATAACTAGCACAGAAAGAAAGAGAATAGAAGCTTTTGAAATGTGGTGTTGCAGAAGAATGCTGAAGGAGAGATGGATAGATCGAATCACGAATGAAGAGATACTGAATCGAATTGGTGAGAGGAGATCGATTTGGCTAAATTTGACGAGAAGAAGAGATAGAATGATGGTGTGACTTCCCCGCTCGGAGAACCATCATCAAATGAGAAATGCAACCAAGCAAGCAAAGGGCGCCAATCTTTAAGTTGAGGACTTAAAGATAAAATTTATATTCAAGCTTGGACAGACTCTTATCACAGGGGTGAGGTGATAGTACACTAATCATTAAGTAGGAGAATTAGAAATCAAAAGGCTAATTAAGGCAGATTGATTACAATGAACTAGAAAAATACTATTTATTATATTTAATATGAATGACGACGGTTTAACGAGAACTGAATTTAAATTAGAAAATGAATTTAATAAAAAATTGAATGACTCTACTTCGCGAAAACTTGCAATATCTTTAACTCGCTTGCTCACCATGTCGTCTTGTTCTGCTGGTCCTTGGAAAGCTTCCCTCCTTGTAGCTGGAACATCACCGGTCGTCTTTGATATCTCTTCATCTGCAGCTCAGTACCATTCCTGCCTTACAAATTGCACCCACCACTAATTGGAAGATGACTTCAAAACTAACACTCCCTATTATGCTTTATCCCATAGATTGGAGATAAGCCCTTTGTCACAGTTAGAAGAACCACCTTGGGTTATATGGAGAGGATACTCAATTAAGAATCCTTCCAACTTTACTGATAATGTTCTCTGAAGTTTCATTTCTATCTAGATTAAAACTATCTATTGACTTAGACTGGTTCAAACCGGTCTTGTAGCCGTGCTGTACGTACTTCCTCATGAGAGTGGCTATACACCCCTCATTCAGAATTTCTAAGTATCGAGACGCAGAATCAAGTAGAAAATCAAGTAGAAGCCTCGTAGAAGATCGTATAATAATGTAGAGAGACTCGCAGAAGCGAATAAGACGTTGTAGAGAGACCCTCCAGGAGCTCCAACACGCCCTTTTATAACTTTCTCTCGCGCTAATTACAGGCCGCTACACGTGGTCCAATCAGATGACACTTCTCTCCCCACTCTAGATTTTAGAGTAGATGGGTCCCACACAAGATATCAACTGTTCTTCTATTCGTCCTTTCAATCAGTATCCATGGCAACATGACGCTCCTTTGAAAATATAGGCGGTGAACAGTTCGAATCATTCTGGTCGAAATACGGTAGCTTACGTTAGGACGCGTGAACACGTGCTCGCTTTTCTCAGAACTTGATGTCTAAATTTGTCCTCCCTTCCTCCTCGGTGATGTCGCAAGATAGAGGAAATTTACTGCAAGTTAATTTTAACCAACTGTCGCAAGAATCTAAGTGAATATTAGGATATTCAGCCCTCGTTTATAAGTCGTAGTTACAAAGTAATGAAATGATAGTGAGCAAATGATTAAACATGAATTATAATACAATTACATACCAAATAAATATCATGACGTTAAATTCCTGAATTAATTACACATAATAAAATTAACATAATCACACTGTAACGTCTGGAACGTTACAATGGGACACATCTTGAGACACCCAGGACTTGTTCAGTTGGTTTTTTAAGGAAGTGTAGGTGGTAAGAACGGTACAGGTAGACCAAAGTATGAATATGACAAGCAGATTAGAGCAGATGTAGGATGCAATAGTTACGTAGAAATGAAAAGGTTAGCACATGATAGCATGGGGGGCTGCATCAAACCAGTGCATGGACTGATGACTCAAACAACAACAAATTTAGTTCTAAGGTAAGCCTTCATTTTCGAATAGATAAATAACACCAAATAATCATCAATACATTAAATGATGATACATACATTTCCAGGTAATATAGCTTTGGAATTTATGCAGGAGAATCGACAAGATCAAGCTGGCACTCAAAGCTTTAATCCTCAGTTCAAGTTTGGTTTCTAGGAAAGAATAAACTCAGAGCTATGTTATCTGACAACCTACGTGCATTATATATCAGGGTGCAATAAGACAAATTACTAGCAAACATAAAGGGTTGGAGAAATAATACTTAAGCTAATACCTGTATCTGCAATCTACAGTGAGATGCTTGGGTTAACTTAGCTATCTCCCCAGCATTGCCCCGTGGAGAAAGGAACTGGTTAGTGTGATTAGTTGCCACCCCCGGAGGCCCGGATTCGATTCCCGGCTCTGCCACGAAATTTGAAAAGTGGTACGAGGGCTGGAACGGGGTTCACTCAGCCTCGGGAGGTCAACTGAGTAGAGGTGGGTTCGATTCCCACCTCGCCATCCTGGAAGTGGTTTTACGTGGTGTCCCACTTCTCATCCGGACAAATGTCGGGGTGGTACCTAACTTAAGGCCACGGCCGCTTCCTTCCCTCTTCCTTGTCTATCCTTTCCAAACTTGCCATCCCCCCCCACAAGGCCCGTGTTCAGCATATCAGTTGAGGCCGCCTGGGCGAGGTACTGGTCATTCTCCCCAGTTGTATCTGCCGACCCAATGTCTCATGCTCCATGACACTGCCCTGGAGGCAGTAGAGGTGGGATCCCGCGCTGAGTCCGAGGGAAAAACCAACCCTTGAGGGTAAACATATTAAGAAAAAAAGAAAGAATATATTTCATAGGATGAATGTCACAAAGTCAGAGTTGAAATAATGCAGTCATCGTTTCTTTTGCTTACTACACAGTGGACAGTGGTTGACCTAAACTTTGTTTCCATTGTTTAAAAAAAATTCAAATTGCTTTACGTCGCACCGACATAGATAGGTCTTATGATGACGATGGGATAGGGAAGGCCGAGGAGTCGGAAGGAAGCCACCATGTGTTCAATTTATGTACAGCCTCAGCATTTTCCTGGTGAGAAAATGAGAGACCACTGAAAACAATCCTGACAATGGGGTACGAACCCACTAGCTCCTGAACGCAAGCTGATAGCTAGGCGACCCAAACCGCTCAGCAAATTACTCGGTATTTTCAAGTGCTTGGCTCACATTAATACAGATAGGTTTTCGGTAAAGCTGAAATGGGAAACGGGCAGAACTGGAGAGGTGACGGCCGAGGTCATAATTAACGATGCAACCTCAGAGCTACACTACCCTTACCACGCGGTCAACTCACTCGGTATGAATGGAATATCTGTCGACGCAATAACTGGCGATTGTGGAAATGCTTTAAAACAATCCTGCATATGTTAGAATTTTGAGTTTCAGGCACTTGTTTTCTTCACAAGTTGCTTTACGTCAAACGGACAGAGATAGGTCTTATGGCGACGATCGGCTAAGAAAGGGCTAAGAGTGGGAAGGAAGCGGCCGTGGCCTTCATTAAGGTACAGCCCCAGCATTTGCCTGGTGTGAAAATGGGAAATCACGTAAAACCATCTACAGGGCTGCCGACAGTGGAGTTCAAACCCACTATCTCCCAAATACTGGATACTATCCGTACTTAAGCGACTGCAGCTATCGAGCTCGGTACTTGTTATGTTACACGAAAAGATACGCACCCAACTTTCGCCGGAGACCCCAGAACCTAATTAGAAGGACTTTTCAAGTCAAAAATACAAAAACAACTCGAAAAATCTCAGAATTCTATCTGTAACGATTCCCGAACTACAGGGACTAAACTCAACAAATTTCAACATTGATGGGGTCAATTAATTGTTTACCTCATATCTAAATTATTTTCAACCCGGCGAGTTGGCCGTGTGGTTAGGGGTGCGCAGCTGTGAGCTCGCATCTGGGAGATAGTGGGTTCGAACCCCACTGTCGTCAGCCCTGAAGATGGTTTTCTGTGGTTTCCCATTTTTACACCAGGCAAATGCTGGGGCTGTACCTTAATTAAGGCCACGGCCGCTTCCTTCCCATTCCTAGGCCTTTCTTTTCCCATCGTCGCCGTAAGACCTATCTGTGTCGGTGCGACGTTTAGCTCATATTCAAATTATATTCTTAAGTATTTTCAACGAACTTGAAAATGTATCGAACCATGACTTCAATTTATATACAGCCTCAGCATTTTGCTGGTGAGAAAATGAGAGACCACTGAAAACCATCCTGACAGTGAGGTACGAACCCACTAGCTCTTGAACATTTCCAATGCCTTACACCTCCTGCAATAAATGAATATTTTCCCCATTTCCCCATCGGCCATTCCAACTCAAGTTCCAAAGCTCACATTATTCTTTTGTATGATGTTTTTTACAAACGGCAGCATTTCCAGGTGTTTATGTCCCTTATATGTTCCTATGAAAACACAGTTCGAGTGAAGAGCCCCTCAAGTTCGGTACGGACCCTAGCAGCATTTCGTAGACTGATACTTTTGGCACTAAAAGCTAAATGCTATGCGCTCTGAAAATTCATCGGCAGACCATGCTATTTGATACAAATGTTTGCTTAATTAAAAAAGAAGGCGAGTAGCAATTAATATTTACTGGAGCTAGAAATAACGTCGCCACTGAAGTGAGTATGAGATATGAAACCAAATGTAATGTACAAAAAAGATAAACGACTGACGTAAAATCTAATTTAAACAACGTTGAATGTTTATATTATACTTCTGTTCTGGCAATTTTTTCTCATTCCTGTAGGAGAGCACTTATGCTTCTGCGCTTAGCGGACTGGGTAGATCCTTGATGGCACACATGTCACGTGTCCACGCTGTTTTATTGTGCTCTAAATCTGTTAACTGTCACATTTTCTTCCGTAATTTAAAAAAAAGTTGACCGCCTCTGTGGTGTAATGGTAAGTGTGATTAGCTGCCACCCCCGGGAGCCCGGGTTTGATTCCCAATTCTGCCACGAAATTTGGAAAATGATAGGAGGACTCGAAGGAGGTCCAATCAGCCTCGGAAGATCAACCGAGTAAAGGAGGTTCTTTTTAAACCTCAGCCATCTTCGAAGTGGCTTCCGTGGTTTCGCACTTCTTTTCCAGGCAAATGCCGAGATGGTACCTAACGTAAGGCCACGGCCACTTTGTTCCTTCTCCCTTGTATATCCCTTGAATTTTCCAATCCCTCTCAATTCCCCTGTTTAGCATAGCAGGTGAGGGCACGTCGGAGAGGTATTTGTCCTTCTCCCCAGCTGTACCCTCGACCAAATGTCTCAGTGGTAGAGATGGAATCCCTCGTTGAGTCCGCGGAAAAACCAACACTGCAGGACAAACGGACTAAATAGGCAAATAAACAAATATGTTTCCTAAGTGTCTAAAAGCATCCGGTAGCCGAGAAAATTAACAGCAAGTCGCCGTAAGACCCATCTGTGTCGGTGCGACGTTTACCTCATATTTAAATTATATTCTTAAGTATTTTCAATGAACTTGGAAATCTATGATGAGCACCAAATTGGCATTGGTATTAAAATACATTACCACAGCAACATGAAGTTAGTTGTGAAACAAGAGATATAATCTACAAATCATAAGCAAAGTACTATAATTTAATTATGCATTGTATATACAATTAGATGACTTATAACAAACATAGTAATGAAGGAACCTCGAGAACACCTGTGTTCTTCCTACTAGTAACACTCTACAACTAATACTAAGTTTAAACTATTCAGAAATCACTTGAACACATTCTGGACAATAGCGGAAAGAAAAAATTTATTGACATTGCCCATATGAGGATTGCTTCCCAATATATGCAGCATATCGATGACTTACTTCTAAAACCTCGTATCTCCCAACGCACTTCCTATCCATTTTCTTCCTTAAGACTGGTCACGCCTCCCAGCCACATATGGATGTACAGTCCATAAGAACAATTTTCTTTGTTTTCATTTTGATGGCTATGTGCAAAGGTAAATAAACCTTAAATACGTCAAAAGGTAGGAGTGCTTAAATTCGCCATGAAAACAACATCCCTACAGTACTGTATGGTAAGGTCCATATTCCTTTACACGTCTGCACAGGAAAATGAACACTACGAAAATGATTCTGATGAATTACATAAAAATATATGGCTGGGAGGCGTGATCAGTCTTAAGGAATATAATAATAATAATAAATAATAATAATAATCGTATGGCCTCAGCTACCGTGTGCAGACATTTCAATTTGACGCCATCTGGCTGTCTGCTCGTCAATTTCGACGTTCCGTTTTACTCTAGGCCACCACTAGATGGCAGACCGAGTAAACCGAAACTCTCTTGGGCGTCTATGGCTGAGATTTAATGAATTTTGTCGGGTAAACACCAAATGTGTCACCAGAGATCTTTTACATGCCGACATCGTACGACATGGAGTGTCGAATGGACTTTTTTCCGCCCTTCAAAAATCCGACTACCTCTGCCGGGTTTGAACCCGCTATCTTGGGATCCGGAGGCCGACACTCTACCGCTGATCCACAGAGGCAGCTTTAAGGAATATAATGGGTAGGAAGAACATTCTAACACACGAAGTTTTAAAAGTAAGCCGACGATATGTTATGGCAATTAATGGATCAGTTAGTCACGCCCTCACCCATTACTGCTCACATTCGCATGAAGTCAATCATGGCCCCAGGAGAGTATGTATTAAATAAATACTGTGATTAAAAAATCATTAAAACTAATTTAGACATTGAACAATTTTGAAAAATAATAACATGTCTATAAGAAATTAACGTGCTGATAACTTAAATACATATCTTGATCCCACGTGTAACACACACGTCAACAGGGATTTCTGCGTCTCTTCCTAAAGGCCACTGTTCAGGTAAAATAAAACTTCTACTTATTTAGATTTATTTCATGATCTGAAAGGAGAACTGCTCAATACTTCTGGTAGAATAACAAATCTCAGGTTACACAAAATGTTTCTGTAACATGCCAAAATGTATACGTTAACATATTTACACAACCAAGTTGAACAGTAATTGGTTATAACGTGAACAGGAATATGTAAAAGCTACCTAATTTTATATTCATACGTAGGGTAAAGTAAATATAATAATAATAATAATAATAATAATAATAATAATAATAATAATAATAATAATAATAATAATAATAATATTTTCTTCTTTTTGTACCACTTGTCCAACACCTGTGGAGTCACGGGTGCGAACTATGACGCACATGTCCCTGTTTTACGGTCGGATGCCCTTCCTGACGCCAACCCTATACGGAGGGATATAATCACTATTGCATGTTTCTGTGGTGGATGGTAGTGTAGTGTGTTGTCTGAATATGAAGAGAAAAGTGTTGGAACAAACACAAACACCCAGTCCCTGGGCCAGAAGAATGAATCAGAGGCAATTAAAATCTCCGACCCGGCCGGGAATCGAACCCGAGTCCTTCTGAACCGAAGGCCTCAACCCTGACCATTCAGCCAATGAGTCGGACATTAATAACAATAATAGTAATAAAAATACCGTGTGAGATGACCGTGCGGTTAGGGCCGCGCAGCTGCGAGCTTCCATACGAGAGATAGTGGGTTCGAACCCCACAGTTGGCAGCTCTAAAGATATTTTTCCGTCGTTTCTCATGGCCACGGCCGCTCCCTTCCAAATCCTAGCCCTTTTTCTATACCATAGCCGCCATAAGACCTGTCTGAGTCGATGCGACGTAAAGCAAATTTTATACTACTACTACTACTACTACTACTACTACTACTACTACTACTACTACTAATAATAATAATAATAATAATAATAATAATAATACCGGACCTGCCAACTCGGGCTCAGAATGACAGCCCCTTAACCATCTGAGCCACTCAGCCCGGCTATCTCTCTTAAAAACTGCACCTAAGTTTATGACATACATTTGAATTTTTATTTTTCAAAAATATTGGAATCCAGTTTGATGAATTGAGGGAGACAAGTACTTGGTATTATGAAAGCATTTTGCCTTAGTTAATGTGAACATGAGAAAACGGTTTCTTCGATTTTTTACGTCACAACGACTCAAACTGCCATACTATTTTCATTTATTTATTTATTTATTTATTTATTTATTTATTTATTTATTTATTTATTTAGTTATTTATTCATTAGATACAACCTATAAAGGACCATTTTACACTGATATTATAACCAATTTAAATAAATGTAATAAGATAACAATCGTTATAATTAACTAATGGCGTGTGGACTCCGGGGATAACTGGTCCAGGTCTTTTGATTTGACGCCCACGGGCGACCTGTGCGTCATGATGAGGATAAAATAGCAATGAAGACGGCACATATACCCAGTCCCCGTGCCAGGGGAATCAACCAATTATGGTTAAAATTCCCGACCCCGCCGGAAATCGAGCCCGGGACTCCTGTGACCAAAGGCCAGCACGCTAACCATTTAACCATGGACCAGGACAATCGATATAAATAACAATATCAAGTATCAACAGTAAATTAACAACAATAACAATATAACCAGAATGGCTACGATAATTGGCAAGAGTCGGTTACAGAGTTAGCAAGAAGAAAGATCATGGGTTGGAAGGACGGAAGAAAATGGAAACCTGGAGATGACTTCAAAGGAATCTTTTAATTTTGCGTTTCAAGAATGCGAAGTGTGTGAGTATGTCAGTATCGGCTAGTGAGTTACCAAGAGTATGGAGACGGTGGAAGATAGAGCGTTGTTGTAACGTTAGGCGCGGACGGGGCACATGTGTGCCGGTTGCTTGTTGGGCGGAGAGGATTTATAGGAAGTAGATTGGAAGTGTATTGCATGTGGTATAGCCATTGATTATTTCATGAAGGTAACAAAGATCAGCGAACTGTAAACGGCTTCTCAGATCAAGTACACCCAGGCAGTTCAAGGTGTATGATTGAGTTTTGTTCTTAAAAACAAGATTACGAGTTTTAACAATGAAAGTGAAAAAGTTAAAAATACTATTTAGTTAAGATATGTTTGTGATAGCGGATGAGGATCAAATAGGGGAACTAAAGATAATAATGTGGAGAACATGGAAAACAAAGTATAATTTTAAGGCGTTAATATCATTAATTTCAGTGAACGTTCAAAAATGCCTAGACTACGCATAGTTCGGAATTTTAATGACTTTCATGTCCAGGTACCGTTTAGACAAACAGGGTATACCAATAATTTGTTCCATAACTATACCTCGGATTTTTAGGTAGTAACAGGTTAGAATACAAAGTAATATGGTTTGCAGGAAGAGTCATGCAACCAGTTGTACCACAATGTAGGAAGAGTAGCATAAATTCAAGGAGTTCTATAGGCTGTACCCCTAATCTATGAAAATCTCATAGCATAACCGTTGTACAGTGTAGGGTATACTTGTTACTGGCTTAAGTAAGTTTGCATTCTAACCTGTCAGTACCTAATAATCCGGACTCTATACTATAACTCACTCAAAGGGAAAAGGGGAAGTACGTGTCTTTCAAAAATGTTCTCCAGATGAGATTTTCTCAATAATGGCAGCAGGTAGCAAGAGAGACCATTGTTATCCTCAGCTTGTAGGCAGTTAAATAATAACGGCGATATCTGCCAAGCGATTACATTTAAAAAGGAGCTGTTTATTAGTTTCTTTCTCAACAGAAACGTTTTTCATTTATGACGCTCATTGTGCTCCGCCGAGGAAAACATTCTTTAATGCCTCCATTAGGCACAGGCTCCTTGTGAATACCACCGGGCACATATGATAAAGGGGCTCTTTATTGGACCATTAAGTTTTCATGGCGCTTGTCATTGTGCAGTAGGATTATCCTCTTCTCTTTTATATTCTTTGAAAGAGGTCAGCTCTGATATCGGGCAGGAATGTCGTGGTGGTTTGCCGATCCTAATGGGCTCGTTAATTACCACGGCTGCAGCATTATCTCCAGTAATTTCCGTGTCCGCACAGGGTGTTTCACTCCGTTCCCGAGGGTTCCCCACTGTTTACGCTCAAGGCTATGGTTAGAAGAGCTCAAAATAATAGGAAAATTACATTCCTGCAGAGGGAAAAGTAACGCCATGAGCATTAGAATAAGTTTCGATTTCATAATAGGCTTTCAATCTCGGTTTATATAGATTGTAAATACTGTAGTAGCAACTGCCTATGTTTGCGAAGGAATAAGATATTAGTCTAAAACCATTACCAGGTGTATGCATAAGTTTTGCTGGTTTTTGTGGCAAAAAACACTTGATTTTCAAGGGAAATTCATTTTTGGTTTATTCAAAATATTGGCCATCAGGCTTCTATAGACATCACCTGCAAGAAAAACTGCTTGTCTTTTGTGGCAGACCATTCATCGCGCCATTTTTTAACTTCCTCGAAATTTCTGAAGTGCTGCCCTGCGAGCGCATTCCTCATTGACGCGAAGAGGTGAAAGTCAGTTGGCGCCAGGTCAGGGAAGTACGGCGGGTGCGGAATGATGTCCCATTCAACCGATTTCAAGGTGTCTTTCACGGATATTACTGCATTGTCGTGTAACACAATTTCTTTTCATTCTGCCATGTCTTTGGGTAGACGTTTCATCAATGCGTGTTTTAAATTAATCATTTACAGTGTTGCCAACTTTGCGGATTTTCCGCTAAATTTGGCGGAATTAGAAGACTGTCGGCTGAGAAATATATCATTTAGCGGACAGCGGAGTTCTTGGCGGAATTCTACTCTTATTATAGCGAAATTTAGCGTTTTATCAATTTTACGTTTTTTAAAAATTTGTACTCCAGTCTGCCTCCGAGCTATTCCGTATTTCTTGTCAGGAGCTAGCAGTCACATGAGGAAAACATGTTATATGGATTTTATGTTAGGAGATCATGGTATCATAAATTTGTAATGCGTGGGGAAAGGTTACTTATCGCTTAGTTGACGAATGACGACAGATAATGTAACTGTGAGAGAGTAGTATTTATATTTCTGCTATGAAGGAAGACCGTTTAACGAACTGGCCTGTTCTGTGTGTGGCCCATGAGGTAGGGGATTCAACTTGTCTGCACCCGGCAGTAAAACGCCTACAAGTTTTAGCTCGCCGGTTCGCAGGCAGGCGTTAATCCCAGTGAAACTCACAGATCAGATAAGTGCAGACATTTACTTTTATTATTATTATTATTATTATTATTATTATTATTATTATTATTATTATTATTATTATTATTATTATTATTATTATTTCCGGCCCCATGGCTAAATGGTTAGCGTGCTGACCTTTGGTCACAGGGGTCACGGGTTCAATTCCCGACATGGTCGGGAATTTTAACTATCATTGGTTAATTTCGCTGACACGGGGGCTGGGTGTATGTGTCGTCTTCATCATCATTTCATCTTCATCACGACGCGCAGGTCGCCTACGGGAGTCAAATAAAAAAACCTTCCCCTGGCGAGCCGAATATGTCCTGGAACACCCCTGGCACTAAAAGCCATACGCCATATTATTATTATTATTATTATTATTATTATTATTATTATTATTATTATGATTATTATTATTATTATTATTATTGCTCATTATTTGAGATCGGATTGCTTGGCGGAATTTTAGTGGATTTTTAGTAGTATTTAGCGGATCTTGAAAATATAAGTTGGCAACACTGATCATTTGTTGGCGCTAGCGTTGTGGGTTAACGGTTTCGCCGGGCTCCAAAAGTTCACAACTTTTGTGGTCTACCAGAGCGCTCATTGTATTTCACATTGAAATCACCATGTTTAAATTGTCGAAAGCATATCTCACATGTTCTAATCGATCGAGCGTCCTCACAACATGTTTCTACCAGCAAACGATGACTTTCAACAACTTTTTCCTTTTGAATAAATAAGAAAAGCAATCCGTGCCGCAAATATTATATTTCAGGCACAAACGTCGACATGATCACTGAACGATAAAACACAGACGCTAGTGTTCGGCGGACTCAACTTTTGTGCGTTTGTAGATTAATGTCAGATGAACAAACTGACGTAGGTGTGAAATTCGTACGCACCGAACTGTTCGCTGGCGCCATCTCTTAGTGAAACCGGAAGAGACTTATTCATACACCTGGCACGTGTCGTTGAGTTTTATTTTTGAAGTTGCTTTACGTCGCATGGACACAGGTAGGTCTTTTGGCGACGATGGAATAGGAAAGGGATAGGAGTGGAGAGGAAGCGTTCGTGGCCTTAATTATTGTACAGCCCCAGCATTTGCCTGGTGTGGAAATGGGAAACCACGGGAAACCATCTTCAAGGCTGCCGATAGTGGAGTTCGAAACACTATCTCCCGAATACTGGATACTGGTCGCACTTTGGAAACTGCAGCTATCGACCTCGGTGTCGCATTGTGTAGTGCTTTACGAGTCAAGTGCTCCACACGCAACCTTATCTAGAAATACAGGGGTGGACAAAATTAAACTGCCGGAAAATATTTACAATAGTACTGACACGTGATTGACCCACATTAATGAATACCACAAAAGATGCTGGAAATAGCCTCATCTGAAGAAATGAATAACTGAGGATCCAAAAGTCCTAAATCCACTTCATTCAGAAACCACTGGCACAACTAAACACGCGAAGGTTCGTCTGGACGCTTTAACGCATGCGCAACAGGACGTAATGAAATGGCGTATGGCTTTTAGTGCCGGGTGTGTCCGAGGACAAGTTCGGCTCGCCAGATGCAGATATTTTGATTTGACTCCCGTAGGCGACCTGCGGGTCGTGATGAGGATGAAATGATGATGAAGACGACACATACACCCAGCCCTCGTGTCAGCGAAATTAACCAATTATGGTTAAAATTCCCGACCCTGCCGGGAATCGAATCCGGGACCCCTGTGACCCAAGGCCAGCACGCTAACCATTTAGCCATGGAGCCGGACGAAATAAACGGCGTTGAGATTTCAGCGGACTTTGCTCCAGGCTCTTTTCGGATAGTTGCGATTTTTATTCACTACAGAAGCCCATTTCACGCCACTTTGCCACTAAGTTTTGCATTGCAGACTTTGCTGGAGGATTTGCCCAAACACTCTCGACAATGGACACGCGCTGTTTTATCGTGAGCACTATTTGTGTTACATTCAACTGGACACTAAACTCGTTGCTCCTCTCATTCACTCACAGCGACGTACTCGGGAGATGCGCACGCGCAGACATGTGACAGCAACCGATTGGTGCATTGAAATCACGGTTTCCAGTATTTTCTGTGATGGGCGGTTCTCCTATTCATTAAAGAGGGCCAATTCCGCGTCAGTGTTATAAATATTTCTCGGGCCCGTTTTATTTTTCCCCATCCTGTATATGTGAATAAATCCAAATTCTTCTTTGTACAGAATTACTCAGATACATTCGGCTTAGTAAGTTGGGTTGCCTACGATAACAGGTGCTTTGGAGAAGTAGATATTCAGTTCGAATTCCCAATGTATCCACAACCCCTGTACTTTACCTATGCTACGGGGTGGTTCATTCTTACTATTGAAGGTTCATACTAACAGCAAACAAGTATTCCTACGACTGGGGGACTAAATCACTGTGCACGAAATAAGGTGTAATGACTTCCCACAGAGCAGAGCATTGGTAAACGTTCCAGTTGCAGGCCTTTTTTCTTTTCTTATGAAGTGGAGCAGGAAAGTTACAGTAAAGAAAAATTGGTGAAAATGCTGTTAGTTGATTGAAATTGATCTCTTTTTGTGGGGACTACATACGTGACTTAATGTACGCAACATTAGCTGGTTACAGGGATAATCTTGTCGGAAGAATTAGGGCAGAAAATGAAAGTGTCACACCCTTCATAATATTGTCGAAGATGCGAAGAAAGCGGTATGAGTTATAAAGTGCTTTGTGCAGAACAAGAGGATGGGCATTGTAGACATCCTTTATAAATGTATTGCATAGTAACGATATTGCACTGTTTATTCAAGTCTTACTTCAATTTATTACTCAGTACTTTCAATTTTAGAGTAAGTCATCCCCTTGTACAGGGAAACAGAAAGGTGTAAAAAGGAAGAGAGCTCCAGGACGAAATTATCTTTACAACGGTCTGGTTTCGTACCAACTTTACTTTATGGGTGTGAAAGCTGGGTGGACTCACTATATCTTATTCTAAGTTAAAGGCAACAGCCGTGAAAGTAGCGGGAATGATCGCTGATTCAAACAGGTGGGAACAATGGCTGGAGGGTACACGGAATGAGGAGATATAATATATGTCGGGAATGAACTCGATCGATGAAGCTGTACACATAAGCCGGCTTCAGTGGTGTGGTCATGTGAGGCGAATGGAGCAGGATAGGTTACCTAGGAAAATAATGGTCTGGGTAAGAGAAGTAGAGGGAGAGGAAGATGACGATGGTTATACTCAGTTTCTAATGATTTAAATGTAAGGGCTATACGAAGCTACAGATTTAGTCACAAATTGAGGAATGCGGCGGCGTTTAGTAAATTCACAGAAGCTTGCAGACTGAACGATGAAATGTCTATAATGAAGATGTATGTATGTATCATTAAATTAATCAACCTGACATCCTTAAATATATCAGTTGCCCTAATAATGTTGTTCAGCTTCTAGTTGATTAACGACGCTATTGCCTTTAATCATTTTGAATTACCAGCAAATATGAATGTGGTAGCTTTTATTTTCTCAGGCAAAGAAAGGCTAAGAATTTTTTTTAAAGTTCAGTAATTATACGTTCGGTTCTGCCACTTATTACATCGAAAATAGCGTTTTTTCTTCTCTCGCGGCCTGCAGTCCATACGACAAATTGTTTGAGGGTGATAATTTAATTAGAGCCCAACTGGCGCACAATTTAACGGCTGATCGAACGTGGCTTGACATGCACTAATGAGCTGTATAAATGTTGACCTCTATGTGGCGGACCCTTCACTATTCATTTAAACATTTCATTCAGTCCATCTATTCATTTCTCATCTTAAGGAATAAAATATTTCCTGATTTCTTTATTTCCTTCACCACTGAAGTTTCCCCAGCTCCGTTTCCTGCAGCTTTTATCAGACATGGCCATATCAAGAGAGTGAATTATTTCGCTTTTGGAGAACAATAACAAACAAGATGGATGGTCAGATAAAACTCGGCAGACTGCCAAAGAGAGTGCTATTCTCTGAAAGAAAACAGCGGTACGTTGATGTGTCACTTTCTCCGCATTCTATCAATTTTTATATACGTTATGAAAATTATATTGTATTGTGTAAATTTAATACAATATTATCAGCCAAGTACCAACAGAGAGGAGCTGGTGCCGGGATGAGTGGCATTCTGAGCTCAACTTGGCAGGTTCGACCCTGACTCAGTCCGGTGGTACTCGTATTTGAAGGTGCTAAGTACATCAGCCTCGTGTCGCTGGATTTACTGGCACGTAAAAGAACTCCTGTGGGAAAAATTCCGTCATCTCAGTGTCTCCAAATATCACAAGAATTAGTTAGTAAAAACAATAACATTATTTATTAATATTTCTGAAATTTATTTCCAATACCATGCACTAAACGTATATGTCCGTTTTTCAAATAAATTAAAATACAGTAATTTAGAGAACAATTCTGATTTCACAAAAATATGCCTGATATGTAGAGGCACCTGTTTGCGGAGAATAGTTTTGCCCAGTCTCCTCATTTTTTAAATATTTTGGTATATTTTTCGCTGTTCTTTATTTTATTAACGTCAATAATTTCGTTAAATATTTTTTTACTCTTCAGCTGAAAGCATATTTTGAGTGAAAAATCATTTTCTCATTATATTTGTACAAAAGACATGACAGTTATGCTTCTGTTGGCCTACGGTTCAGAGGGTCCCGCGTTCGATTCCTGGCCGGGTCGGGGATTTTAATTGCGTCTGTTTAATTCTTCTGGCTTGGGGACTGGGTGTATGTGTCCGTCCCAACACTCTCCTCCCCATACTCAGACAACATACCACACTACCAACCACCACAGAAACATGCAATAGTGATTACATCCCTCCATATATTGATGGCGTCAGGAAGGGCACCCGGTCGTAAAACAGGGCCAAATCCACATATGTGTGGCGCAGTTAGCACCCGCGAACCCGCAGGTGTAGGAAAAGTGGTAGCAAAAGAAGAAGAAGGAGATAAGCGTCCGAGACTTTATTTTGGAACGGTTCCTGTTCAGTGATGATTTTCTCTGAGAGAGATTATGGTGCACCTAGCAGGCTGCATCATAATTAAAGGAAACAGTCTAATATTCATTTCTCCATTCGTATGATAGGCTAACTAATTGGGAGATCACTTCCGGTATGGCCATCAAGTGGTCGCATTTTAATAGAACATATTCATTCATTCAAGATCAATGTCCATAATAGCGTAAGTTATATTTTCACTAGCCTTTCAATAAGGCGGCTCGGGTGTCATTTCCAGTTAATGGAGGGTTCGAATAAGATTTGTTTGAAAATTCAAACTTGATCAACTCCATGAAGTGTCTGCAGTTTTTTGATATATTAAGTTATTCCAAAATATTCGTGGACGTACAATTTGTAGGCCAGGTCGGGTGTCAGCCATCGCCAACCCAGAATCTTTAAAATAAATCATGCAACAAACTAGAATGTTTTAGGAAACTCTTCCATGTCGATTCACTATCAAATGCACACATACCGATGAGGATATGCACTAATTTATGGCCTATTTAAACAGGTAAATTAATCCTCAAAAGTAAGCCAGAGTGGCATTTGTTTTGCTCTAGTAAAGTTACCATGCCTTTCTGTTTGTTTTGCATCTTTGTCCCGGAACACTAACAGAGATCATGTCTGTTTATACAAAAAGACAATATGAAAAGTATAGTTGCTATTTCGAGAAGGTAAAGCCTCACAATGAGAGTTTTAAAACAACTTTAAAATAAAAGTTTCACAATTCCCCTAAAGAGACATTTATCTTCGAAAATAAATATTTTAATTCATCGTAAGAGTTTTATCGTGCTATACAAATGGTGACAGAATTTGGAAGGAGTCGCTGAGAATGTTGGCGGCATTTTCTTCTAGAATAAAAACCTTCATTCCAAAACTCCTAACTCTTAACCTTTTACCAAATGTGTGGCTGCGCAGTTTGCTCAAGCAGCTGTCAGTTTGCAATCGGGATATACTGGGTTCATACCCCATTGTCGGCTGCCCTGAAGATAGTTTGCCGTGGTTTTCCACTTTCAGAACGATGGGGCTGGACCTTAATTGAGACCACGGTCACTTCCTTCCCACTCCTATCCCTTTACGTAACGCATTGTCACCGTAAGACCTGTCTTGTGTCGGAGCGACGCAAAGCAAATTAAAAAAAGACCTTGTTAACGCCTCTTGGATGCATTATTTGAGCTTTCTTATACTGCTACGTGCTACATTAAAATCCAACTTTCGTTGATGTCTCAGTACCTTGTTGGCATTAATGAATCGATGTAGAAGAATTTAACCTTTAATTACTAGTCATCTCGTGGTTACAAATATATTCCCGAACACTGTGCACATTTTCGTCTTCTAGTGTTCCTTCTTCGCAAGGAGTTGACAATCGTAACTATTCTTAGTTCACACTTCCCATAACAGGGGTGGCGTTTCGAAGATATGGAGCTATTATTGAAGGTTCCATATCCAGGATAATGTTCTCCACTCTTCTCTTCTATCTTACCTTCTACAGTCAGTTGTATCAACCCGCATTAGTCGCTTTGTTGAATATAACTGAAAGAGGCTACAACTGTCACCTTGACATAAATTAAGCAAACACGCCTTTAATGTCTGATTTAGGAACTCTTAACGAAATGGTTGGAGGACTGTAAGGGGGGTCTTTAATGAGCTTCCCAGACTTCCAGGAAGAGTTTAAACAAAGTGTGGCTGAGTATTCATAATCTCTCCAGAATAGCTGCTTGTGAACTCTACAACTTGTAATTTCACCATCTTGTTATCTGTAACTTGGACGTGGTCAAGATGTTATGGACAACCGCTAATCCTCTTCAATATCAGACAGCGCGCGCAGCAAGGAGTTAACTTCCCTTCTTCAGTACCATTACGGCAAGTAAAATGCTGTTCGAAGTATGGTACCTGAAAAATGTGTTGATGCAGATAATAATAATATACGATTTCACGTAACCCTCTAATGTCTAGAGAAATGAACAACAATAGTTTATACAGTCCCAGAGCACGAAAACTGAAGTAAATCGTAGTGGGAACGTAATGTACAGTCTATACATTTAAGAAGCATTTACTGCTCTGAAGGGGAATAGAAACGGAATTAAACTAAATGGAAAACGATTACAACGTGTAAGATTTGCAGACGAAATCTCTATTGTTGCAGAAAGAGGAAAGGACATAAACAGGATGCTACACATTACGATCAAGATTTCAGGCAAGTTAAAGCTCAGTAATAATGATAACGATAATAATATTAGGAACAAAGAGTGAAAATGTAATTTGGATGAAAAAGAAATCACATGAAATCTATCTAGTTACAGAAAAAATAACAGATACAATCATGAAACGACGAATTAAATTTTTTATTATAAATAATAATAATAATAATAATAATAATAATAATAATAATAATAATAATAATAATAATAATAATAATAATAATGCTATTTGCTTTACGTTCCACTAACTACTATTTTAAGGTCTTCAGAGACGCCGAGGTGTCGGAATTTTATCCCGCAGGAGTCTTTTTACGTGCCAGTAAATCAGCCGACACGGGGCTGTCGTATTTGAGCACCTTCAAATAACACCGGACTGAGCCAGGATCAAACCTGCCAAGTTGGGGTTAGAAGGCCAGCGCCTTAACCGTCTGAGCCACTTAGCCCGGCGATTAAAATTTTATGGCCACTTATATAGACCAGAAGATATCAGTGAAGACCTAAACGAAGGTAAGGGTTTATTCTGCCCGAAGGCAGGTCCTAACCTCCACAGAGGTGTGCCTGGGCCGGAGTTTACGTGTTGTAGGGTGGCCAGTTCCTTTCCGTTCCTTCATTCCCTTACCTCCCACCAACAGCGCGTGTCAACCGTTCCAAATCTTGACCACGCCCAATGTTGCTTAACTTCGCAAATCTTACGGGATCCGATGTTTCAACACGGCTACGGCCGTTAGACCTAAACAAAATTGGCTTTAATGAAAAAAACATTCAAAACAGAATAAAATTCAGAATCCTAATTCATAAACAGAAATATTATGTAACGCCCACCCGATTAAATACAGGATGGACTGAACAACGTAAAAAGGAACATAGCGAGAGGATGAGGAGATAGTGGGAAGAGAAAAGAAAAACAAAATGTGCTAATAAGTTCAAACGCGCTCCTTAGTTGGGCATAACGAAACAACAACAACAACAATAATAATAATAATAATAATAATAATAATAATAATAATAATAATAACTAGCCGTGCTTCCATACGGTATTCTACATTGTATACGGACATCGAAATAAATACTGTGCGTGCAGTAAATGAGATTGTTTTAAAATTGCATGTGTCTTAGCGTTATCCGAGAAATAGCATGGGGAGGTCCCCATACGCTGTTTCCAATGTAAAGTGTGGGTTGCGGAGTTGTGTAGATAACGGCACGCTCACTTGCCTACAGCCATTCAAATCGAGTTGGCAAGTTTACATTATAATTCCAGGCCCCATTGCCTACTCCGTGGTCACAATCGATTTTGGGGAGTTTTAGTTACAATAGCAAGACCCTTTCCTACTTTCAGACAGATTACAGTTGAGGAGTTCTTATTATAATAGCAGGCAACTTCCCTACTCCAAATCAAAATTGAGTTGTGCAGTTATCGTTATAATGACAGGCCTTTTTTCCTGCTGTCATCCAGCTTACTGCCAGTCACACAGAATTAGTGAATTTCCATGAAAATAGCAGGCCACTGTGCCTAATGCTAGTCACATTTTAGATTGGAACATTTATTTATAATGGCGGGCACCCTGACCTAGAGCCAAACACAATAAGTAGGGGACTTTTGAACAAAACTGCATGCTCCCTTGCCTTCTGCGAGACAAATCGAAAAGTGAATTATTCATTACAATGGTAGGCCTTCCTTACTAATGCCAGTTACACAGGAGTTGGAGAAGGACCCCATTCCTACTGCCAGTCAAAGTCGGTGTAGGGAGTACTGATTACAATAGCAGACACACCCTTTCTCGATCGCTACAAATCGACATCAATCTATATCAGGGCCTCTCAAACACCCAAAATCTCACGCGTGCAGAGCGAGGCGCAAGAGCTCCGTGCACTGTGCCGCTCGGTGCCGCTCGGTATGGCTCGGATCAACGCTTCGTCTCTGGGCTACTCGGCTATGCTCGGCTCTACTCGGCTATACTCGGCTCAACTCAGCCCGGATTTGGAGCGCTTCGGCGCAGGTGGGGGAGAGGGAGACAGGCGGAGCGAGCGAGAGAGGCGTGAGGAAAGAGAGAGTTAGCGCTATTGCTCCAAGCCAAGTCGTCTTTTGCACCGTGCACAGTGCATGCACCACGCGCTTGCACCCTGAGAGGCCCTGATCTATATATATAAAACTAGCAAGATACCCGTGCTTCGCTACGGTATTATACTGAAATTTATAATTGAATGAATTGAAATTCGCGATCTGACTCGTTTTCTATTATTTTACGGCACGTTTCCTCCCATTTTTCAATCCTCCTTTCCAGCAATCGATTTCGTACTTCCCGGGCTAGGCTCAGGTATTCCTCCCGGTCAGTTGGGTCCGTAAATCTTTGCCATCTTTTCCTATAATCATTTTTAATATGGATAAAATCCTTCAGGAGATCCGGCGTGGTGTCATATTGGGTGCCTTGGCGGCACTGAACCCGTGGCCGGACTGCATTCTTAGTCATTACCCGTCCAGGAGCCGTTTCTAGCGCGGTCCGCACATTTGACGACGGTCTGGAACATTATTATTATTATTATTATTATTATTATTATTATTATTATTATTATTATTATGTATTGCTGAAATGGCTGATGACAGGGAAAACCGGAGTATCCGGAGAAAAACCTGTCCTGCCTCCCTTTTGTCCAGCACGAACGTCACATGGAGTGACCAGGATTTGAACCACGGAGCCCAACTGTGAGAGGCCGGCGTGCTGCCGCCTGAGCAACGGAGGATCCTTATAAGTACATTAATAACAGTAAAATCAATTGGTCTCACCTCCTTCTACACCCCACCGCCGTTAAGTTTATTTACCGCCAACCCCCCACCCCCCCAAAAAAAATTAAAGGAAGGCTTGTTTCTTTATGTTTAAGGGAGATTCCAAACACCAATGTTCACGTCTATTACCTTCAGTTTTGAGATATAAGTATCCCCATAAAAATAATTTACTTTTATCACTTCATTTCACACTACTACCCCTCTCCCCCCCCCCCAAGTGAATTTTCCCGCAAAAATACTTGTTTCTTTAATAGTACAGGATCTTCTAAATACCAATTATCACGACTCTAACTTCTTCAGTTTTTTATTTTGGTGTCCTCACGAAAGGAATTCAACTCCTTTACACTCCCGCCCTCCAAGATGGTTTCCCCCCCAAAACGCGTTTTTCTTTGTTTTTAAAGGAGATCCAAATACGAATTTTCACGTCTGTAACAACTTTAGTTTTTATTAGATGTTTGTATTCTCATACGATTAAGTCAATTAATTTTTCAATTCTTTCACCCCCCCCCCACTTCATTGTATTTTCTGAGAATACGTGTTTCTTTACTTTTAAAGCAGATTGCAAATATCAAATTTCACGTCTGTAACATCTTCATTTTTGAGATATCAGTAGCCTAATTAAAATAATTCAACACCATTTTCAGTCACTTTTACCCCCCTCCGCCCAAGTGGTATTTCCGAAAAGTAAAAATACACGTTTCTTTTTAATAGAGATAAAAAATGCCATTTTTCACTTCTGTAACATGTTACGTTTTTTAGATATACTGTAAAAATTCTCATTTTAAAATTTCACCCCTTTTGAGTTCCCCTTATGTGGAGTTTCCAAAAACAAATCACCTATGTTTCTTTATATTTACGGGAGATTCCAAACACCCACTTTTTACGTCTGTAACATTTTACGTTTCCAAGATATTCTGTAGATATAGTCTTTCAAAAAATTCACCCCAATTTGTCACTCCTGTTTAACCGCCATTAATTGGATTTTCCAAAAACTAAAAAATACGTGTTTCTTCATTTTTAAAGGAGATCCCATATACAAATTTTCAGTTCTGTAATATCTTTCGTTTCTGAGATATATGTATCCTTTTTAAAGGCATTCAACCCATTTTCACCATTTAACCCTCCTATTTGGATTAACAGGAAACAAAAAAATACGTGTTCCTTTATTTTTAGAGGAGATTCTAACTACCAATTTTTACATCTGTAAATTTTAAAGTTTTAAGATGTAGACACACTCATTTTAAAAATTTCATCCCCCTTTTCACCCCCCCAATATTCGGATTTTCCAAAAACGAAAAAATACGTGTTTCTTTACTTTTAAAGTAGAACCCAAATACCAATTTTTAGGTCTGTAATATCTTCAGGTTCTGAAATATAAGTAGACTCATGAAAGGCATTCGACCCCTTTTTCAACCTTTTTCACCCTTCCTATTAGGATTTTCCGAAAACAAAATATACGTGTTTCTTTATTTTTAAAGGAGATTCTAAATACCAATTTTCACATCTATAACCTTTAACAGTTTTGAGATATAGATACACACATTTTAAAATATTACCCCCTTTTCACCCCCCTTAATTGGATTTTCCAGAAACCAAAAATACGTGTTTCTTTATTTTTAAAGGGGATCCCAAACACCAATTTTCAGGTCTGTAATATCTTCAGTTTCTGAGATATAAGTAGCCTCATTAAAGGCATTCAACATCTTTTTAACCCCTTTTCACTCCCCCTATTGCGATTTTCCGAAAACAAAAAATACGCATTTCTTTATTTTTAATGAAGATTCTAAATACCAATTTTTACATCTGCACACTTTAAAAGTTTGGAGATATAGATTCACTCATTTTAAAAATTCACCCCCTTTTCAACCTCCGAATAATTGGATTTTCCAAAAACAAAAATATACGTGTTTCTTTATTTTTTTTTGAGAGATCAAATGTACCAATTTTCAGGTCTGTAATATCTTCAGTTTCTGAGATATAAGTACCGGTATCCTGATTAAACGCATTCAACCCATTTTGCCCGATTTTCACCCTTTTTCACCCCTCCTGTTGGGATTTTCTGAAAACAAAAAAATACGTGTTTCCTTATTTTTAAAGAAGATTCTAAATACCAATTTTTACATCTGTGCACTTTTAAAGTTTTGAGATATAGGTACACTCATTTTAAAATTTCGCCCCCCTTTTCACCCCCTTAATGACGGAATATCCAAAAATCCTCTCTTAGCGAGCACCTACATCTTAATATGAATGTATCCACAAAATTTCATTCCTTTATGTCCAGTAGTTTTGGCTCGGCGATGATGAATCAGTCAGTCAGTCAGTCAGTCAGTCAGTCAGTCAGTCAGTCAGTCAGTCAGTCAGTCAGGACAAGCTATCTATATATATAAAATAACGTCCTATTTTATATATATAGATAGCTTGTCCTGACTGACTGACTGACTGACTGACTGACTGATTCATCATCGCCGAGCCAAAACTACTGGACATAATGAAATGAAATTTTGGGGATACATTCATATTAAGATGTAAGTGCTCGCCAAGAGAGGATTTTTGGATATTCCATCGCTAAGGGGGTGAAAATGGGGGTGAAATTTAAAAATGTGTGTGTCTATATCTCGAAACTTAAAAAGTTTACAGATGTAAAAATTAGTATTTAGAATCTCCCTTAAAAATAAGGAAACACGTATTTTTTATTTTCGGAAAATCCCAATAGGAGGGGGAAAAAGGGGGGAATGGGTTGAATGTTTTTACTGAGGATACTTATATCTCAGAAACTGAATATATTACAGACCTGAAAATTGGTATTTAGGATCTCCTGAAAAAATAAGGAAACACGTATTTTTTTGGATAATCCAATTAATGGGAGGGTGAAAAGGGGGGTGAATTTTTAAAATGATTTCATCTATATCTCAAAACTTTAAAGTTTACAGATGTAAAAATTGGTATTTATAATCTTCTTTAAAAATAAGGAAACACGTATTTTTTTTATTTTCGGAAAATCCCAATAGGAGGGGGAAAAGGGGGGAATGGGTTGAATGTTTCTACTGAGGATACTTATATCTCAGAAACTGAAGATATTACAGACCTGAAAATTGGTGTTTGGGATCTCCTTTAAAAATAAAGAAACACGTACTTTTTGTTTTTGGAAAATCCATTTAATGGGGGTGAGGGGTGAAAAGGGGTGAATTTTTAAAATGAGTGTATTATATCCCAAAACTTTTAAAGTTTATAGATGTAAAAATTGGTATTTTAGAATCTCCTTTATAAATAAAGAAACATGTACTTTTTGTTTTCGGAAAATCCCAATGGGAAGGGTGGAAAGGGTGAAAAAGGGGTTGAATGCCTTTAATGAGGCTACATATATTTCAGAACCTGAAGATATTACAGAGCTGAAAATTGGTATTTGGGATCTACACTAAAAATAAAGAAGCAGGTATTTTTTCGTTTTTGGAAAATCTAATTAATGGCGGTTAAACAGGAGTGACAAATTGGGGTGAATTTTTCGAAAGACGATATCTACAGAATATCTGAGAAACGTAAAATGTTACAGGCGTAAAAAGTGGGTATTTGGAATTTCCTGTAAATGTAAAGAAACATAGGTCATTTGTTTTTAGAAACTCCCCTTAAGGGGAAGTAAAAAGGGGTGAAATTATAAAATGAGAATTTCTACCGTATATCTCAAAAAACGTAACATGTTATACAGAAGTGAAAAATGGTATTTTTACCTCTATTAAAAATAAAGAAACGTGTATTTTTAGTTTTAGGAAATACCACTTGGGTGGTGGTGGGGGGGGTTAAAGTGACTGAAAATGGTGTTGATTTCTTTTAATTAGGCTACTGATATCTCAAAAATGAAGATGTTACAGACGTGAAATTTGATATTTGAAATCTGCTTTGAAAATAAAGAAACACGCATTTTCGGAAAATCCAATGATGGAGGGGGGGGGGTGAAATAATTGAAAAATTAATTGACTTAATTGTATGAGAATATATACATCTAATAAAAATAAGGTTGTTACAGACGTGAAAATTGGTATTTGGATTTCCTTAAAAAACTAAGAAAAACGCGTTATCTCGGGGGGGGGGGCATCTTGCGGAGCGGGAGTGAAAAGGAGTTGAATTCCTTTCATGAGGGCACATAAATCAAAAACTGAAGAAGTTATAGTCGTGATAATTGGTATTTAGAAGGTCCTTTACTATTAAAGAAACAAGTATTTTTGCAGGAAATTTCACTTGGGGGGGGGGGTCTGAAAGGAGGTGAAAAAAATATTATTCTTATGGGGATACTTATATCTCAAAACTGAAGGTAATAGCCGTTAACATTGATGTTTGGAATCTCCTTTAAACATAAAGAAACACGCCTTCTTTTAATTCATTTTTTTGGGGCGGGGGTAAATAAACTTAATGGCGGTGGGATGTAAAACGTGGTATGACCAATTGATATTACTGTTCATAATGTACTTACAAGGAGCCTCCGTTGCTCAGGCGGCAGCACGCCGGCCTCTCACAGCTGGGTTCCGTGATTCAAATCCCGGTCACTCCACGTGACATTCGTGCTGGACAAAACGGAGGCGGGACAGGTTTTCCCCCGGATACTCCGGTTTTCGCTATCATCATGCATTCCAGCAATACTGTCCAATATTTCATTTCATTTGTCATTCATCGATCATTGGCCCAGAGGAGTGCTTCGGCAGCCGGCACATTTCCTATTGTCGCCGCTAGATGGGGCTTTATTCATTCCCTGTCGTATGACTGGAAACAGGCTGTAGATTTTCTATGTACTTATTCTGATCATAAACCGATCATTTTAATCTTTCCTGGGTTCGATTTCAACAGCCATCTTTTCCTTCGGAGAACGTTCTTAGATTACGGTAGGCTCTCCCGGCATATAAATGAAAATTTAAACACATTTGAAATAAGCGATAGGAATGAGATTGACCGTCAAATTGTTCACCTCTATAATAAGTTCAATAATGCACGGAATTATGTCATTCGTATCGCCAGAAATCCCGCACACTTGCCTACGCGCGACAATAGTGCTGGTCACATTCTCAACAATGACAATGGCAGCATATGTAATTTACCGCCAGGTAACAGTCTTGCGTCTTTCTGCGGGGTCCAGAACATCTAATAATAATAATAATAATAATAATAATAATAATAATAATAATAATAATAATAATAATAATAATAATAATAATAATAATGTTCTGAACCGTCGTCAAATTGTGCGGACCGCGCTGGAAACGGGTCCTGGCCTGGTAATGTCTACGAATACAGTCCGGCCGCGGGTTCAGTACCGCCAAGGCACCCAAGATGACACAATGCCAGATCTCCTTCAGGAATTGATCCATACTAAAAATGCTTATAAGGAAAGATGGCAAAGATTTAGGGACCTAACTGGCCGCGTGGAATACCTGAACCTAGCCCGGGAAGTACGAAATCGATTGCTGGAAAGAAAGATTGAAAAATGTGAGGAACTATGCCGTAATCTCTCAGAAAACGAGTCAGATCGCGAATTTTGGCGGATGTTCTCAGAAAACGAGTCAATTCGCGAATTTTGGAGGATTACATATAAAACGTTAAGCATTCAATTATAAATTTCAATATAATACCGTAGCGAAGCACGGGTATCTTGCTAGTGATTATATATAGATGGACATACGAAACTCTATGCATGTTTAAAATATTGCAGACCTTCATTTACAGATTAACTGCTGCTAAACGGTACGTCATATCGACAAAGGGTTGTACCGTAAGGCGCAGTATTTAGCGATCTAAATGGCTGGTCCTATGATTTTCTCACATCTCATCTATTCATGGGTCAGACTGAGTCAGAAACGTTCAATAGGTTGAAATTTGTGTAAGATTATCTTACATTGAATTACTTTTCGGATAATTATGTGAGATAGCATTTGGCTCACGTATGGGTACTTGGTGGGCAATGTTCGTGTAGAGTTTGAAGATACTATCTTTCCTGTAAGTGATTGAAAGTATGAATTAAGCAGGTAAAAAGTCCAAATTTACTTAAAATCGAGAAATAGAGATGAATCTAACGTAGCGATACAGGTACGACAAAAAGTCATAAGACCAAGGTTGAAGATCACTCTTAATTCAACGAAGATTGTGCCATCAGTTATTTGATGGGACTTTCCGTTTATCCCACGAAATACCTCGAAACGAAGGTCTGCACCAGCATTACAATTTTCTCCATATTTCGATATTCCTCGGGGATAAAAGATGAAAATTTAAAGATCTTGGAAGTTTTTCGTTTCTTCGGGGATAAAAAATGAAAACTTTTAAGATCTTGGAAGGTTTTCGTCCGTTACAGTCTGAAACGTATAATTTTGCCCAATTTCAATTTTCTTGCTCGTCTGGCAGATTATGCTGCAGTATGGATTTTGGGTGAGGGGGTAAAAATTAAGACTTTCAGGAAATTAAACCAAAAAACATCAGATTATCATTATCACCACTCAAACGGCTAGCTGTACGAAAATTTCACTAAAATAGTCAATGTACGGGCACACACAGTCGTTACGATTTTATTTATATAGATAAATAAGGAATCTTCTCCACGTACAACAACTTTAGGCTACGTCCGGTGGACTTAACCTGCAAAACCAACCATTCATGATACCTCACTTATTAATACTCCTGTCGAAAAATTCACATGAGAAAAAAGTTTTAGAAATGGATTTCCATTAAGGATTGTAGATTTCGATGAATTTCGGATGTGCATATTTTGAGGAAGTGCAAAATCATGGTTCTGGTTTCGGATAAACCCCAAGTAAATTTATTTATGTATTCAGAAATAATATTGGCCCTAAAACCTACACAAGGACAGATGGATTCTAAATATAAAGTTTGGTAGAAATATATTCAGTAGTTTTCAAGTTATAGAAACTCATACAATCAAACCAACAGGCACCAAAGCTAAGAAATATGCCAAAGTAGTCAATGTACAGACAGACGGTCGGTACGATTACATTTATATAGATGGCAGATAAGCAAGGGTACGTTTGTAAGTGCAAACCATCATTTTGTGATTTACTGCTCTTAAACGGTACATCATACCAACAAACGGTTTGCACAATCAGACAACTCTTTTATCGCTATACATGTTGGTTAAAAAAAAATTCTGGTATCTCACATATTCATGGGTTCGACTGAGTTACGTCCGAGATTACGACATTTTTATCATTTTACATTATTTGGTTCGCATATAGCCATTGGTCGTGTATATGTGCGTGCCAAATTCGACGGCTCTATCTTTCTTATATATGTGTCAATCTAAGTAACAAACGTGTAAAAAGCACACAATTTACGAACAACCGAAATATACAGCCAAATCTACGCTATAAGGGAATGAGAGAGAGACGACAAAATATCACAGGACCAAAGTTGTAGATCACTCGAAATTGAACGGAGATTGTGCCATCCGTTTTGTGATATGACTTACCGTTTAGCCGCGAAATACCTGGAAACGAAGGTCTGCACCGTCATTAAATTGCCTATATTTCGATATACTTCGGCATAAAAAGTGAAACATGTTATGATCTTGGAAGTTTTCCGTAGGTTACTGGCTGAAACCTGTAATTTTGCTTAATTTCAATTTTTCAGCTCGTGTGGCAGATTGTGAGGCAATCTTGATTTTGGGCGAGGGGGTTAAATTTTAGGACTTCCAGGAAACTATAGCTAAAAAATATGCAGATGGTCATTATTACCCCTTAAACGGAAATCTGTACGAAAATTTCGCCAAAATATTCAATGCACAGACACACGATCGTTACGATATGATTTATGTAGATAGATAAGGAATCTGCTCCACGTATAATACCTTCTGGGCTATGTCCGCTAGACTTAGACTGAGAAACCGACCTTTCATGTTATCTCCCTTATTAATCCTCCTGTTGAAAAATGCACATGAGAAAAAGAAATTAGAATTGGATTTCCAGACTGTTTGATCGATTTCCAGTCAGGTTGGACTTGTATTTTATATATTGTGGGAGAGTAAAATTACCATTTCGGTCCCCTATAAAACCCCAGTCCATTCCGGGAATTTGAAATGGTATAAACCTTAAAATTTACCCATGGAGGGGTGGATGCTAAATATAAAGTTTGGTTCAAATATCTCAGTAGTTTTCAAGTTGTAAGAAATACGCTTTACGCGCACCCGCTCTTGCGTTAAGTCCGGTGGGACCTGTACCGATAAACGGTCCGTTAATGATAACTCCGTTATTAACCCTGGTATCGAAATGATGCACATGAGAAGAAAAGGTTCAGAAATTAATTTTCATTAAGGATGATAGATTTCTATTCAGTTGGGTTGTTTATATTTTGAGGGAGTGCAAAATCACGGTTTTGTTTTCGTATAAACCCCCAATCAGTTTAGGGATTTAGTAACAATATTTTCCCTAAAACCTACCCAAGGACAGGTGGATTCTAAATATGATGTTTGGTGGAGATATATCCAGTAGTTTTCAAGTTATAGAAAGACAGACAAACAGACACACAGACAGTCAAACAAAGAAACAAAACAAACAAACAAACGAACAAACTAACAGACACCAAAGAAACCTACCCTGGGACAGATGGATGCTATATATAAAGTTTGGTTCAAATATCTTAAGTAGTATCAAGTTGTAAGAAATACGCTTTACACGCACCCGCTCTTGCGTTAAGTCTGCTGGGACATGTACCGAAAAACGGTCCGTTAATATCTCCCTTATTAATCCTGTTATCGAAATGATGCACATGAGAAAAAAGGTTTAGGGGTAGAAATTAATTTTCATTAAGGCAGGTAGATTTCCATTAAGTTCGGTTGTGTATACTTTGAGGGAGTGCAAAATCACAGTTCCGGTTTCGTAAAAATCCCCACTCATTTCAGGTATTTAGAAACAACATTTGCGCTAAAACCTACCTAAGGATAGGTGGATTCTAAATATGAAGCTTTGTGGAAATATATCCCGTAGCTTTCAAGTTATAGAAGGACAGACAGACAGACAAACAGACAGACACCAAAGCTAAAAATTATGCAAATGATCATTATTACACCTGAAATGGATAACTGTACGAAAATTTCGCCAAAATAGTCAATGTACGGACACACGGTCGTTACTATATTATTTATATAGGTAATAATGATAATCATAATAATAGTTAAAGAACTCCTGCGGGATTCCGGCACCTGGGCGTCTCCGAAAACCGTAAGACTAGTTAGTGCGACTTGAAAGATAATAAAAATAATAATACATTTCTACCTAATTTTACATCTGTCCTTGGGTGGGTATTAGGGTCAAATTATTTCAAAATCCAAGAATGGTTTGGGAGTTTACAGGAAGTCGAAACAGTTATTTTACCTCCCCACAAAATATACATGAGCAACTTTAATGAAAAACTAGGAGTCTTAATGGGAATCAGTTTCAAAAAAGGTTTTCCTCATGTGCACATTTTCGATAGGAGAGTAACGAGGGAGTTATCAATAATGGACTGTTTTACAGACTGTCCTGTAATTTCAAGTTGGGTTAAATGGTTTAACTAAAGGGCCATTTTATTCTTCGATAGAACAGATAATAACGGAGGTTATGGTTAACGAATGGTTTTATGAGTCTTCAGCCACAGTGACACTCCTGGTTTCAGATGAACAAAAACGAGTACCTGAGAAATAGGGAGAATTACTCACCACTGTACCGTTCAATAATCTATGTGATCTACCCCATTCTGTCTCCACTTTGGTCAGCTTTGTTGTACTTTACGTTACTGCCACGTGCTTTCGCAGAAGAATATCAGTTTAACGTGCACTATTAAACGTTTGAATACAGGCATTTAACTTCACATAAATAAATTAAACTATCGTGAAATCGATTACCAATTCCCATGCGAGGAACGGGTAGATATGCTAGTATACTGTATAAGAATACTGTGCATGAATAGTGAGAATTTTAGGTTGAGAACCTACATGGCATTGACATAATGAAGACAAAGTTCTGTTTATCAATATGGAAGCTACGCTCTAAATAAAATTAACAGCAGTTATGTAGTGGTTATTCTTCTACATCTTCCTTGGCTTTTCTTCTTTTTGCCTCGCTTTCTTAATTCACAGCTTTTCTCCTCAGTTCTTTCTAATTTTCTCTGTGATTCCCTTTTCCTTTCTGGCGCTGAAACCACCAGATGAAACTAATTACCGCTACTGTACCCGTATTTAAAAATACGTAAATACCGACGGAAAAATGTACCGTATGAATTGCTTAGGACACTGTGTGATAATGCAGCTAAGTGAATTCATTTCCCAATTACATGATGTTAAGTAGTGTGAGTAGAAATAAACAAGGGGATTTACAAAGCACATGATGAAAATACGCCCACCTACTCATTCTAACAAGTACCGCAGAAGGTGTGTTTTCTATAATGTAAAATAATCTATCTTAATATTTGATCGAAGAATCCTTTCATTTTGACGTAGATTCACTACTCTACAACGAAGTGACCCAAACGTTTCTACTTGTAAGGACATGTCTGTATGCTTGGCAACACTGAGTGGACCTCGACCACGTCGTCGAATCAGATAAAATTTCCTGAGCTTTTCAATAATCGAACGTGGGGTAGCCTCACTTCCCCAGGGCCATGGGACAGGTCACTTATTGTAATGCAAATGTTATATAGATCACGTGTGTACTTATCTTACTAACTGTAGCCTGTTTTGGTCCTTAACTTTGAAGATCGCTACAGACCATATTCACCTGTTTATTATCCGTCGTTGGGCCTAGAAAAACCGCTATGTGATAATATTTCGTCTTAAAACTCTGATCAGAAGAATTCTGTCATTTAAAGTTCAGTATTGCACGAACTACATTAATGAATTTTCGTTCGTAGTGTGTACCGAACCTCTCCCTCACTAATGATATACGACGGAATACATAATGCACGACGGGAGATTCGAGGTCCGTGGATCGAAACCACGCTCTGCTACCATTTGTACCGAACCCCTCCCTCGCTAATGATATACGACGGAATACATAATACATGACGGGAGAATTGAGAGCGTGGATCCCGACCAGGAAAGGCAGATAAAAGACCCTGAACTGGAGATGTCCATTGGCACATAACGATATTTCAAGTTGCAATGACGAAATATCGTATGATTAGGCTTATTCTACATTATCATTAAAGATGATAATAATTTAGATGTTTCAGGGAATCATGATGAATTACGTTTACGACACGAGTGAATAAGAGCTTACAGTGGATGAATCTGTGGAAATTTATCAGAAGGTTGTTAATTTATGGTGAAAAGGCAAGAGATCAAAATTGTTACTCTTCTTTTCTGTGACACTGTGTTTGTAAATATATAAAAATTATTGTCCTATTTCATTCATTGTCAAAACAGCCGGAGCATGGGACATGAATAATCAAGGAAAGAACTCAATAATAATAATAATAATAATAATAATAATAATAATAATAGTAATAATAATAATAATAATAATAATAATAATAATAATAATAATAATAATACTTATAGGTTCAGGCACAACAGTGAACTCTAAGAACATAGCGAAGAAATAACGACATCCGTGAGGAAAAGGCGACTAGCCGTCCATGGTCATTTGACCCACATGGACCTCTGAAGACTCACCCACACCAGGTAGATGGAAAGTCTCCGAGAACAAATGGATTACCACAATGAAATTGGACCTTGAGCAATTAGAAACTTCACGAAACACTATACAGGACCGATCCCACTTCCGATAGATTACCATGTAGGGTGTCGTCCAAGTGTTTCTCACCACCATGAACAACACAGGGACCACCCACTAACCTTGGTGACCACAAGAGCGAAGTGGAGAGAGGAGAGGAAGCTGGCAGACAGCCAGAAAATTAAAGCTTTCTGTGCTAAGAGGAAACAGAAGACCATGTAAAGTCTCAAGACAAGCTCCGTGGTCCTAACTAGGCCAAAATGATAATAATAATAATAATAATAATAATAATAATAATAATAATAATAATAATAATAATAATAATAATAATATTAATGGGATGAATCTGAATAATATTTATTCGAACAATCCAATTGAATACTACTTCTATAATAATTGAAAAGTAGGTAAACGTCTTACTTGCTTTAAGAATATTAACTATTTATAAGGAAGGAATTTATTACGACGATTTGAGAATGTATTAGCCTGTTGTAAATACCAGGATTACATATAAATCTCATAAGGAAGATAGGGGATATAGGTATTAATCCGATCAGCGGATCAGATTGCCCTCAGAAGCAAACAGTAATATATCCAAGCTCAGTGTTTCAAAGTAAACGGCTACTAAGGAGGCAAACATAGACGATATTGACGTTCCATTAGCAAGTCCCTTGCACTGCCCTTCTCCGTGTGTGCCCACCACTTACAGAACATGCTGCACCATCGCGCGAGGGGGCATAACCTTGGCATTGCAGTTATAACTGTTTACATACTCATAGTGGCTCATCCCCTATTCGGTAGTCCCCTCTTCAATACACAGCTCTAAGGAGACTTTCCTATCCCCATTCTTCGAAGGAGTATAACTTTATTGTTCACCCAGTATGAACAACCCTTGTTAGATACAGTGCTTATATTACGGTAAATTTCTCCGGCTCCATGGTTAAATGGTTAACGCGCTGGCCTTTGGCCCAGGAAGTCTCGGCTTTGATTCGAGACCGAGGATCAGGAGTTAAACCCTACTTGGTTAATTCGTGTGACTTGGGGGCTGGGCGTTCTTGATGTCTTCAGCAGTAGAAATCATCTTAGGTAGGGCTCCATTCTTACAGACATGAAGGTCGCCTAATAGTTCGTCTACTAGAATAAGAGCTACGTCAGGCCTCTTCGGAGACTATACACAATAATAATTATCATTATTAAGGTAAGTTTAATAAATTTGGCCATTTTACATAATAGCCGGATATTATTGACCATGTTTACAAACGTAACTGTGTAATACTATATTACCACGGTCCTTAAAACAGTACTCAGAGGTAGCGTGTTATTGCAAGTTCAATCGCGTTTGAGTTTTCCTCTTCTCCAAGTTTGCATCATGGATGTAAGTGAACACACAGCCTTGTCGAACTCCTGTACTCCAACATGGCTTCTCACAGAGCAGTGCCGTTCCAGAAAAGTTCACCTCACAACTAATAACACCAAGAAAATTGGCCGCACGGTTTGTATCGCGTAGCTGTGAGCTTACATTTGGGAGATAGTGAGTTCGAATCCCACCATCGGTAGCCCAGAAGATCATTTTCTGTTGTTTTCCATTTTCACACAAAGGAAATGGTGTGACAGTAAGGGAGACTATGGTAAAGTGATCGCCCTAAGGTAGATTTTTGCATATAACGCATGAACATCACAGTACGTTAAAGAAAATTGCATACATGTTCAGGCGCACATATTAGTTATTATTGAGATTTTTTGAATTTTAATAACGCAAATACAACAAAGAATGTACCCACATGCAAAATGTAGTTCATAGAATCATTTTACCCCGAGATCTGGGGCTATATGATCCCTCTTTTTCTTATATAGTTCAATATATTTGTACTTGCCTTAAGATTTACTACAACGTTTGGCACATGCTTGGAAAAAATTACTAAATATCTGAGAATAGCAGAGGAACATAAAAATTATATACGAAATGGAATAATTCACAAATTGATTTATCTATTTATTTGTTTATCACAAAGCGCAAAAATAAAATGTCAAATTATACTTTCCAAGACTAAATGAAATAATAAAAGTGTTAGACCTACAATTAGGCCTATCTCAAAGGAAATCATGATCATCATCATCTTCATCAGCTCCAGCATATTATTCATGAGCCCATTGTTTGCACATTTCGCACACAATCCAACCTTCGCCACGCACAGATCATGAAAAGGTATCACAGCAATAAATGAATTCTGGATTTTCATTATCATCTGCATCGGAGCTCCTATTCCAGGAGATTGCTTCTTCTTGCCATTTATTTCCGTAAGTGATCTACCACTTTTGTACCCTCTTCTTTATGTCATCTAAAGGTGCACTTTCTTCTCCTCATTCCTGTTCATTTTCTTTATCCAATAAGGAATTTTTTAGGGTATAGTGGTAAAAAACTGCAGCAACACCGCTTTTCCTTTTTGTTATACATCGAGATATCTTTATTTTAGAAATGGGCCTAATTTCAGCTTTTGACACTGCATCAAATTACGTTTTACCAGACGTAGGCCTTGGCCCAGATGTTTGACTCGATCCTGATTGGGGAGAATCGTCATCTGTACGGTCAAGTCCCTCAACAGAAATTCTAGCTGGGGATGGAGGCCTTGTTGAAGTCTCCAGATTGATGAAGGCCTCTCCACGTGGTATAGTCTCATCTACGGTGACTTTTCGATTAGTTGATGGTCCCTAAATTTCATTCATAGACCTATTCCTACTTTCTTCCGCTCGATCTATAGTTTTGCCATGAAAAGATCAGCATCCGTGAATATCTAAGGATCACATGGGCATTCCACATTTCTCAACCTCTCAAAATATTGGGCTTCACTGTAAAAGTGACACTACCCTCCCAGGATGATTATTCATCCATGTTTGTATAGTAAATTCATAATAGGCATTAAAGGGTAAAATCAGTGACACTTCTAAGGGCTGCAGCTTGTGTGTGCAATGTGAAGGCAGAGAGATGATTTTGGTGACTACAGTAAAACCCAGCCAACCGAAATAAACGGGGGTTACACGATTTTCTGAGGGTGCTTGTGGATTTGGTCATCTGCTGTATGTACTCTCCTGAAACAATCGTAAGAATAAGCTGAAATTTGTGTCTAAAAGCTTCATCATGGGGTATTTTTTATCGGACATGTGCGCAAAGTAGCAGTGTGTCTCTCAAGGTGGGCCCGACCGTAAACGTAAATAATTCTGTCTAATTTATGTTCGCGTGGTTTAGGTGTGAACTATTTTCCAGTGATAATATCTTGAAAACAATGCATTTAGTGTTCACATTAAGTATTGAACATAGTAATATCAAGTCAAAAGTCTTGAACATGCGCCGTACATCACTACTGTATCCTTACAGGGAAGAGTGAGATCAATAGGATTGTATAACTTAGGAAATTCGAATTATGGCAGGAATAATTTTGGTAGAAACAAGTGAACAAGAAGAATACCCGTAACTTGCCATAAGTGCAAGGATAGAAAGACCAAATATGTAGGCTGCGGATTTGATTGAAACATGCTAAGATCCTGTGTGGAAACTGTTTTGAAAATTAAAGGATTTGGCCTGGATTAAAATTCTTTGGGGGTTCCGTGCACACAAATACTTTTCAGAACTGTAAGAATAATTTTCGTCACTTTTGGAAAATGATATTCTCAAACTAATGCTGTATATTAATTATTTTTTACCACATTTATTCACATCATTGTACTTTCAAACCTAAATGTTAAGATAGTCTTAATTGACTTTCTTCGTTTGTTACAAGTTGTAAGATTCATTAAAAATCTTCAGGCTATTTATAATAATATTATTTGCTTTACGTCCCACTAACTACCTTTTTACGGTTTTCGGAGACGCGGAGGTGCCGGAATTTACTCCCGCTGGAGTTCTTTTACGTGCCAGTAAATATACCGACACGAGGCTGACGTATTGGAGCACCTTCAAATACCACCGGACTGAGCCAGGATCGAACCTGCCAAGTTGGGGTCAGAAGGCCAGCGCCTCTACCGTCTGAGCCACTCAGCCCGGCAGGCTATTCATATAATGTCATTCTACTGTACAGTGTAGTATAGTGTAAACGAATGCACAGAATCAACATGTAAAATCAATGCGTATTCAAATTATTATTCTCAAGTACATTATTATTGTGCTGTGGTTTTTAACCAGAAACTCTGAGATTTTTCTGAACTTTCCTCTTACCGCTTTTTCTTGGGATAATACCTTGCCATCCTTTTAACAGCAGGATATCTTAAGGCCTTTCTTTGAAACTATCTGATACGGTAAATATATTTCTTTTGTAGAAAATTCCGAGTCCGCCTCTATGGTGTAGTGGTTAGTGTGATTAGCTGCTAACCCCGAAAGTTCAGGTTCGATTCCCGGCTCTGCCACGAAATTTTAAAAGTGGTACGAGGGCTGGAACGGGGTCCACTCAGCCTCGGGAGGTCAACTGAGTAGAGGTGGGTTCGATTCCCACCTCAGCCATCCTGGAAGTGGTTTTCCGTGGTTTCCCACTTCTCCAGGCAAATGCCGGGATGGTACCTAACTTAAGGCCACGGCCGCTTCCTTCCCTCTTCCTTGTCTATCCCTTACAATCTTCCCATCCCCCCCCACAAGGCCTCTGTTCAGCATAGCAGGTTAGGCCACCTGGGTGAGGTACTGGTCATTCTCCTCAGTTGTATCCCCCGATCCAGAGTCTGAAGCTCCAGGACACTGCCCTTGAGGCGGTAGAGGTGGGATCTTTCAGTGAAACGGAGGGAAAAGCCAACCCTGGAGGGTAAGCAGATTAAGAAGAAGACGAAGAAGAAAATTCCTAATGTTTAGATACATTGCTCATGCTATAACTATAGTAAGTGAAAAGAAGCTTCTCTCCAACCAAATTAAATCCACTTTCGGTGGTGAAAATAGAGACACATTCGCAAATATACACGTAAATGAGAATGCAAAAAAGTAACAGATCAACTCGAACAATGTTAAAACGAAAATAGCCTTCCTTTTTTTCCAATTTGCTTCACGTCGCACCGACACAGGTAGGTCTTCCGCCGACGATGGGATAGAAAAGGGCCAGGTATGGGAAGAAAGCGGCCGTGGCCTTAATTAAGGTACAGTTCCAGTATTTGCCTTGTGTGACAATGGGAAACCACGGAAAAAAATCTTCAGGGCTGCCGTAACCGCACGACCAATTGCTCCGAGAAAACAGTCTAGTGAGCACGATTACAGATACGTGCCTCAGTGACTCATACTCACTGTATACACACTTTTCTTTTCTTCGGAAAAATATCCAAAATATAAACGAACAATTTACTTTAAAAAAGTATCTGGTCATTTTGCTTAATGAGCTTTCGATTAATTATATTATATTTAGAAGTGTTTTCACACCGTTAGTTTTCATGTACATTCCAGATTAATAATATTTAGAACGTACGCGAGTTTATGGATAATGCTCCTTATCTCCGAATAAGTCAACAACTACAAAATAAATCGGAATAGTGAAATTAATACACCTCAATACTCCAATTAAGGACATTAATTTTAAGCCAGAAATATTTAGATTGTGACTCTAACTGATCTTTTTCTTTTGCTTACGTGAATGAACTATTTCTCTGTAACAGGAATAGAGAACACTGCTCTTCTGTACTCATGCTCTTTGCTCTTCTCCGGGATTTAATTGAAATTGGATCGTGTCCCATTTAATGGAATACTTGAGTAACGTCGCCTGATCGTAATGCCCTAAGTACACCCTTTGTTCTGGGTCAACTGTGCTACTGTATCTAGCTCTGCTAGAATACCGCAGTCTGATTTTGTTTGTTGCCCGCATTATTTTTGATATTCACTGTACGTATGTCTACCTTTCAGTCCTGCTTTATGATTGGGAATTAGGACATAATATTTTGTGGCAAATTTTTTACGGTCGTATTACATTCCTGACGCCAACATTAGCTGAAGGGCTAACAAAGATGAAATTAATTAAGGTCAATGAAATTTTGTAAGAAAGTGGAACTAATTGGCCTGGAAGTGAAAATCAGGACAGCTGACGTTGGGTTCGAACCCCCACGTCTCCCAAATTCAGAGCTTGGCTTCATAGCAGCAGTTTTTAAAAGTGTAAAGTACGGAGCGACTCTCCTAAGAATGGTTTCCCGTGGTTTACCATTTTCACTTCAAGGCAAATTCCGGGACAGTTCCTATTTGTAGGCCTCAGCCGATTCGTTCCACCTCTTTACTCAATATTATTCACCATCATTAATTTCATATTCAGTAGCTCCTCAACTGAGGAGGGGAATGTTTAAAATCGGACAAGTCCACCTCTGGAGAGAAATGAGTTATACGTGATTTTGGTATTGTTTCAGTGGGAATGAATCGAATTCTGAAACTTTAATCGAATCCTAACTAGTCCTATTTGGCAATCTGAAGTGATACATTTCATTCAATAGAGGACAAAATTTTATCTTTCGTCAAAAATGTACGTCTTTGGACTTACCCTCCTTTGAACACTACCTACGCAACTGAGGTTGGCATTAGGAAAGGCATCCGACCGTAACACATGCCTTGTACATTCATCTCAACTCATTTCCGACAACGTATCAGGAAACGGGTCTGAGGGGTAGATATTCACAATTCACAGAGTTTTATTTTTCTGGTGGTGCCGGCACCTTTCGGCATAGACTTCTTATGACGTCTCAGAACCGCCCTTAGGCCGGTGAGCCCTACAAAGATTTCCCCTCGGGAGTTATTTTACGTCTCAGTAATTCTTCCGACACGGGGTTTCAGGAACGAACGTGCCAAGTTTCGTTCAGAAACCCAGTGCCTTAACCGTCTCAGCAACTCAGCCCGGCTATCTCATTTTAAATAAGAAAAACAAAATTATATAGCAACCAGAGTATGACCTCGATTTGGCGTCATCGTGTGATCCTATATTTTTCCATGTTGAGGTACTAAAATCATGCGTACCGCGTGGTTAATAGCATGCAGTGTCAGCTGTTACTTGGTCTGTATTAATGGGTTCTAAATCTTATACGACAATAAATAGATAAATAAATAAATAAATAAATAAATAAATAAATAAATAAATAAATAAATAAATAAATAAATAAATAAATAACTAAATAAATAAATAATACACTGAGCAAGTGGTTGCGTGGTTTGTGTAACGTACCTATGTAGCTACCTTCTTGCATTCGGGAGATACCACCGGACTGAGCCAGGATCGAACTTGCCAAGTTTCGTTCAGAAACCCGGTGCCTTAACCGTCTCAGCAACTCAGCCTGGCTACCCTGAAGATGGTTTTCCGTTGTTTCCCATTCTCACACCTTAATTATGGCCACGGACACTTCCTTCCCACTACTAGCCCTTTCCTATCCCATCGTCGCCGTAAGACCTATCTGTGTGAGTGCGACGTAAAGCAAATTGTAAAAAAAATATTAATAATAATTCAGTGAATATTTAAAAACAATTTTGTGAAAATAAGTTATAAACACTTCTGCTTTCCTGAAATGTGAACATATGATAAATGGCTTCCAAATTAAGTGGTGGAGAAACTCGTCATAATTACTTTAAATTCAAACCTACGAGTGTAAGGAGACTTACCGAGATCATCGCAAATTCAATGCGTCCAAGCATTGTGAGGCCAGTTTCCTGTTGCTGGAGCTGCAGTCGAGCAAATCTCCTGCTAAGGTAGTGGAAAATATTTAGAATACACGGATGTGAAAAATTTGTTCCAAATAAGGAATTAAAGTGTCAAAAAGAATTCAGACCCATACTGACTAGGTACTTCGTTTCGATAATACCTATCAAAAGGTAAATGTTCTTTGTCAAAACTTGCTTTCATGACTCCGAAACAGCCCGTTTTCAATTTATTCTTGTCTTAAAGGTGGCAATTTATTGCTTGAAAATGTATTTGTATTTATTCTGGAAAATGGTGCTGTGTCATCAGATCGGACTGAGTCGGAAGAAAATACACTAGAGAGGCAGTGAAAGTTGCAGAACTAGCAGGCGAAATTCAATAGATCCGACTGCGGAGCTATGACCATGCCACGAAAGAGAGGAGAGTGATAAAGATGGAGATTGAGGGTAAACGGGAGAGACGGAGGCTTGGAAGAACATGGAGGGAACTAATTTCTGAAGCTATGACGGATAAGAACATGCAAGAATGGTAAACACAGGACAGAGAGAAATGGACGAAGCTCATCAAACACTTGAATAATATATAAGACAGGGAAAGTTAAAAGAAAACGAGAAGAAGTCGAAGAATCACACACATATTGGTATCCGACTTTGCTGTAATAAAAATGTTATTGATCTTAAATTCTCCTGCCCCGTGGTGTACGGATAGCGTGCCTGACGCTCACGCTGAGGCCCTGGGTTCGATTTCCGGGTAGGTCAGAAATTTTACCAACATTTTATTCCTGGTTCGAGGTCCTTTCAGCGTACTTGATTACAATTGAGGAGCTATCGGACCGTGAGATTGCGGCCGCGGTCTAGAAAACCAGGAAAAACATCCGAGAGGATTCGTCGTACTGACCACATGACACCTAGTAATCTCCAGGCCTTCGGGCTGAGCAGCGGTTGCTTGGTATGCCAAGACCCTTCGGGGACGTTGCGCCACGGGGATTGGTTTGGTCTGAAATCCTACTAAATATTTTTTACGGTTTTCGGAGACGCCGAGGTGCTGAAATTTTCCCCTCGCAGAAGTGCTGACGTGTTTGAGCATCTTCAAATACCACCGGGATGAGTCGGGATGAAACCTGCCAACTTGAGTTCTGAAGGCCAGCAGTCTACCTTCTACGTTAATGAACCCGGTTGCTTTGCTATTTCATAGGCTTCATAGATCTGAAAGAAGCAGCTGTTGGAGGTGATATGTCTGAGTGAACCAAAGTATTGTCCAGAATATGTTGGGAATCATGTGGCATTTGGTGAAGTCGAACGTAGAAATTTAATACGAAAATTTCATCTAAATGAAAGAAGCAGTCTTTGGTTTCCGTGTATCTTAAGAAATAGAACTTCGTGGACATATTATTCGTATTTACTCTACAGTAAGTTCTGAACACTATTTCAATTCCATTGAATTTAAAATGGATGTCTTTCAGATGATTCCTATAATAAATTAGTCTATACTCATATAGACAATTTCTGTGGTAACGTTCCTCAGGACGGTAAGACCTTCTCTCATTCCTTTCAATCCTAGAATACCTACCACCAGGACCTGTGGTCGTCGAAATCCCATCAGGAAGAATTGACAGAGTATACCTGAGAATATTTTTAAAATGGTGAATTTCCTGCAGTAACCTCTTTATAGTAGATACCGGTGCCTTTATTTCCAGGAAAATGTATTACTAGTTGCAATTGATCAGTATACAGTACTACTTGCTTATTTGGTCTTATCTTGTCAAGCGACAAGTAAGGAAAGTAAAATGTAAGATTTGACACAAACGCGAGTTCCAGTTGAGGAAATGGAGCCAATACCTTCAACACGGCCGGTTGTCAAAAAATTCTTATAAGGGAATGCGAGTTCCTAAAATCGAAACCTGGTTCTTCTTTTGGGATTGTTAATATCTTACCCTATACATTCCTCAGTTCTATTAAATTCCATAAGATTACGACATTTGATTTTATATGATTTGTTTACTTATCATCATCATCATCTGTTTACCCTCCAGTGTCGCCTTTTCCCTCGGACACAGCGAGGGATCCCACCTCTACCGCCTCAAGGGCAGTGTCCTGGAGCTTCAGACTCTTGGTCGGGGATACAACTGGAGAGAATGACCAGTACCTCGCCCAGGCGGCCTCACCTGCTATGCTGAACAGGGGCCTTGTGGAGGGATGGGAAGATTGGAAGGGATAGGCAAGGAAGAGAGAAGGAAGCGGCCGTGGCCTTATGCTAGGTACCATCCCGGCATTCGCCTGGAGGAGAAGTGGGAAACCACGGAAAACCACTTCCAGGATGGCTGAGGTGGGAATCGAACCCACCTCTACTCAGTTGACCAACCGAGGCTGAGTGGATCCCGTTCCAGCCCTCATACTACTTTTCAAATTTCGTGGCAGAGCCGGGAATCGAACCCGGGCCTCCGGGGGTGGCAGCTAATCATGCTAACCACTACACCACAGAGGCGGACTGCTTATCAACAAACAGTCAATACTACTCCAATTGCAGGTGATAGAATGATAGTATGATAATAACTATAATATAACAAATCAACATACATCTTAAAAGACATACCGGTAAACATGAAAATACGAATATATATATTGCAATGACTGACAGATAGAAGAAGAAACTATAACTCTCAGTTAAAATACATATAACAGGAGATCAGGGTGGTTTTTTCTGTGAGGCTTTCATAAGATGTTTAACAATTTTACTAGCTGACGAGTGAAATACATCCATCCCACTAATTTAAGAGATCTTACGGCCTGCGAAAACCAAGAGTTTCTGTATGTTCTACCTCTGCACTATTTTTACGCGCAGGAACACGAATCAGTAAATTTTATTAGTCTAGCAAATTATCTACACATTTGTGCATGAAACGTATATAGAGTTAATTTCTTCTTCTATCTTGGCCTACTTTGACCACGGTAAACAACTGACTTGCTGGTTAGTCCTTTTTTCTTCTCCCAGAACTATTTCATTATTTCCTCTTCTCTGACCACGTGTTCTTGGACTTTTCATTTTGCTTTTTTGGAACTCCATGAATTCATCAATTTTAGCACGAAACATATCTCTGTTAGAGATTTCTTTTGGATTGATGCCAACTTCCTCCATGTCCTTTCTTTTTTATTCTACCCATTTAGTAGTTGCTTTTGTCCGGCTCCATGGCAGAATGGTTAGCGTGCTGGCCTTTGGCCACAGGGGTCCCGGGTTCGATTCCCGGCTGGGTCGGGAATTTTAACCATCATTGGTTAATTTCACCGGCACGGGGGCTGGATGTATGTGTTGTCTTCATCATCATTTCATCCTCATCACGACGCGCAGGTCGCCTACTAGCGTCAAATCAAAAGACCTCCACCTGGCGAGCCGAACCCGTCCTGGAATCTCCCGGCACTAAAAGCCATACTCCATTTCATTTTCCAGTAGTTGCTTTTAATTTGATGATGTAGTTAAATATTTTCTTTGTTGGTCCATTCCCGTTCATTATTGTGAGGTGACCACAAAACTTCAATCTCCTCTTACGTATTGTGTTCGTAATCTTCTCTGTTTGTCTGTATAGATCTCCATTTCTACTCTTTCTCCATGTACCATACTTTCCTTTTTAGGGTCCTAAGATCTTTCTCAATACTTTTCTTTCTGTCTTTCATAGCTCATCCATTTGCCCTTCCTTATTCAGTATCAGACATTCTGAACTGTAATGCCCCTTTGGCTTAATAACCTCGGTTTAGTGTCTGATCGTTGCCCTGTAAGATATCGTTCTTTTGTTGTATCTATTACCGAGCTCGATAGCTGCAGTCGTTTAAGTGCGGCCAATACCCAGTATTCGGGAGATAGTAGGTTCGAACCCCACTATCGGCAGCCTTGAAGATGGATTTCCGTAGTTTCCCATTTTCACACCAGGCAAATGCTGGGGCTCTCCTTAATTAAGGCCACGGCCGCTTCCTTCCCACTCCTAGCCCTTTCCTCTCCCATCGTCGCCGTAAGACCTATCTCTGTCGGTGCGACGTAAAGCAGCTAGCAAGAAAAAAAAAGTTGTATCTATTCTGTACTAATCTGTAGGCTAACTCCATCTTTCTGGCTCTTCCCTTATTTGCTTATTAATTAATTAATTAATTAACTGTGAATTAATCTGACGCGTCTACGTGAGTACGTAGCCAACGCGTGTTTTACTAATGACTAAGTTTCTGCCCTATTAATATCTCGAGGAATCTGTAGTAAATAAGTTCCCATGTCGATAAATGTGAGTTGTGCTTGGTTTAAGCTGTCGACTGGGTATTACCCTACTACATGAGGACACAAAGTACGGTCCAGCAGTTGGTAAGCGTGTTTTACGGTAGTGTATTATGGGATTACACGTCGGAAGTATGGAGCCGGAAGTGTGGATGGTCGGTAGGCTAGTACGAGTTGTGCGGAAGTGCGGTTGGCAGACTCTACAGTACTGCATGCGCAGCTCGTCGATACAGCCTTAAATCAGCCGTGAGTGGCTCGAATATAAACAGAAGGAGGGGAATCCCCAACACGACTATGTTAATTCTAAACAAGTAAATCAGGAACCTTCGCTCGAGGGCGTTTAGAAAACACAGTTTGTTTTTACAAAATACTGTACCACGAAACATTGTCGACTGCAGGCGTTAGATGCCATTAAATCACTTCCGAATCTAAAACATTCTTTCGAAATCAACCCCAATACTGAACTGAAATTGTTAGTATATTTAAATTAAGTTAATTATTTATTTACCGAATAATTTATTGCGTTTATATGTTACGTATATTTGGTTTTAAGTTAATTAAGTTGTTCATACTCCTAAAATAAATTTTATTCCTTACTGTGATGATCTTGACTACTCTAATAAATAAATAAATAAATAAATAAATAAATAAACAAATATTTATGTATATGTGAGGACTAGGACCAGGAATTTCATCCTGTAATATTCTAGGTTATAATGCGAACGAATCTAGCAACATCTTGCCCGCTTCTAGCTATTTCAGGTATGATTTTCATTTATTTGTGCCAGGCATCGTACTCTCATTCTTTCCATCCTACCACCTTGGTTAGCGCTTCAGAGACTTCAGGGGTCTTTCATTTTTATGCTATTCGTTGCCGCTCCCTTTCTTTTACCCGATACCCACATTCTTTGAAGGTCTGGATTCTTAATTTTTCTTTAGAGTAATAGGGGATGATTGCCTAGCTGTACGTTCTCTAAATTCAATGATCACTATATACAATGGAACGGGAATGATGGTGGTGGCAAGGAAGAATCAAATTTATTTCTATAGATTGATTAATAATAATAATTGTACCGGGCGGTACACCTCTACACCGTTTATTTAAAAGTTGCGCCAGCTGAAACTCCTCTTCTGGAGGAAGGTTGAACTTTATCTACTCTATTAATTCTCTACTTTCTCAGAAGATGTCACCACGTGGAAAATTTTGAGTTTTTGAACTGTGTCACTTTTGATGTGTTTTTGTTTCGCTTGAAGTAAGAAGTGTGAACTTTCTCTTCTAGAGGACACTACTGAAGATCAACAATAGCGCACCCTAGTGCGGAGTCAAAGAACTATTTTGTTGGAGAAATTTTTATTTCAAAAGCTTGTTTCTTGTTAAATTTCTTTCTGTTATTGTTTAAGTTGGCTGTATACCCCTCTTTTTCCCCTTGTTTAAGATTTATCCAATCCCGAATTTCTTTTAGTAATTTCTGACCAATCTGGTGTATCTTCCCCCAACTTGTATCTGTTGCGGGGTCCTATCCAACAAAAACATTGTGGGCGGGTGTTTTCATTCCCCTAACGCCTAGAAACTTCCGCGAGAGTATATAAACTGCTGATTTTAGGGTCTCCGGGCCACTTCTGTTCCATCTTTCAGTGTATTAAGTACATACCAGGAGGCGGGAAGCGCCTCTTTCCTCGGCGGCGGTCAACAATAAGGTAATGGCCGATTAATAAATTCTTTCTTTTCTTGCTCAGCAGTTTAACTTTCGGGGCGGGTTCTAAGCGTTCAACCATGTAACCTTTTCCTAAAATGTTAAAACAACTGGTATCTATTCTATTTTAAAACGACATATCGGGATAGAGAGTGCTTAACCCTCTCGAGCTCCCACTCACATCGTCTTGAGGTGAACTTATTCTCTCAACCAATTCTTCCGTAATGTAATGTAAATTGCTATTAAGTCACCTCTGTAGTATGGGATTAGCCCTTGTAATAACGGCCTAGTGCCAAAGTAGGTTTTAAAATCAAAGTGTATTAGGAGTGCAAGTTCGCCTCCTCTCAAATTGCTTTAGAGGTCATTCAATTAACCTGCTTTTCATTTAATAGACCTCAGTAGATTGGGTATTTTACCCCTGTGTTTATGTCCGTTGAGGACAACTTGAAGGTAGAGTTTGGTGTGGCCTAGGAGAGGCTTAAATTAAAGAGCGTGTGGCTCTTTTGGAAACGGAGTGTTGTATGCCTCGAGGAGGCTTTACTGTGTAATTTGGAGCAAGTGCTCCAGGGTTTGATTGGGGTCTTCTGCCCCTTTGTTAAAATTTGTATATCGGAAAGTTGGGCTAGTTGCTCAAAAATTGTGAACTCAGGGCTCGAAGCCCAAACTCTGTAATCCCTGTAATTGTTCATTTCAAATTGTGTTTCGGCTACTAAGTACCTGTTCTTTGTTATTACTTAATATTGAAAAGGAAATATAACCTTGCTAACTTTTACATTAACTTTGATTCCGTAGTTTGAGACCCATTCACGCCCGCACCTTCTTACACCTCTACCTACCACCAAAACACGGTAACAAGTGGTAGCAGAGCGTGGTTGAATGGGTCTCAATTTAGCCCCTTTTGACGGCGAGACATTGTTTTGATCCGAACTCTAACCATTTTCTCAGTTGCTGGCATTTTTGAGTTTTCCAAAATTGTTCTGTCATCATGCCCGGCCCTCGCGATGTTCTCCTCCTTAACTATTTGCGCAAAGAGGAGTTGATATATGAGTTAACTATCAGAAACGTTCAATCTGGAGGCACGGTTGCAATAGACACTAACAAGCTTAGAGAGTCCCTTGATTTGCCCATTTCCATCCCCAATTTGGGAGAGAAAGAAATTGACGACTCTCTTTCCACGATCACGGAGAATATTACTGGGCTAGCTTCCGTAGTTAGTTTTTTTGATGAAAATGATCCGTCTCCTAATCAAATTAAGCGTGTGCAAGGCAGGCTATATCATTTTTCGAATAGGGTTAACGATCTGTTGTCTCTAAAACTGAATGATGTTCAGAGGAAGGAAGCTAGTACGCTCCTGGAAAATATTTCCGAATTATCTAATAAGGTCACTCAATTGTTAACTGGGGAAGTTCCTCCCAAATCTGATCAACCCACCATAGTGAATCCAGGTAGTGAGGAAGCGCCTCCCAAGGGAGAAGTTAATAGGATAACCGTTGCTGCTCAAACTATCCCTGCCCCATTGGACAACGAATCTGAACGTCGTGCATCATTGAGTAACATCCGTTCTGAATTGACTTCCTTGCCATTGAAACCTTTACCTACTATGTCACCCGGATTTAGTAGCTTGCCTCATCCATTGGCAATGTTGCTCAGAGGTATATCCAAGTTTTCTGTTAATACCACCAGTGACGTAATTTCATTTTTAAGATTTCTAGTGGAATTTCAGGATCATGCCCTTGTTTTTTCTCTGTCTCCATGTCAAATCTTGCAAATTATCTATCCGTATGCTATTGGTATTCTCTCCGACAAAATAGTAAGAGCCATAGCTGAACAGTCATCTATTGAAGATTTTCATGCACACTTGCTTGCAAACTTTATTCCCGCCCGCGCGAGGTCATCTCTGATTCAAAAGTACTATTATCGAGTACAGAGGTTGGATGAAAACTTGGCTGATTTCATACAAGACATTAAGTTTTATACCAGGGTGTTTGCTCTTCACTTCCCTGAGGATCAAATTGTACAAGCTATTGTGGAAGGCATTTCACCATCTTATAGGTCATACTTGTGTTTTGCGGCGTGCCCGCAAACTTTCTCTGAACTTGAAGCGTTGGCCGTCTCAGCGGAAGGAGTTAGATACGCCGATTCTTTGCGTGTAGCAAAAGAACCCCCGCCTTCTTTTAGTAATACTCGGCCTCCACCTCGCCGATCAGTTACCCCTCGTAAATGTTATGCTTGTGGGTCGCCTGACCATCTGCGCAATAAGTGTCCTCTGATCAAGTCTAGTAGGGCAAATAATGGAGCTGGTTCATCACAAGGCTGTTTTAAGTGTGGGGCCTTCTCACATATCGCCAAAAATTGCACAAACTCAAATAGCACCCCCTCCTGCTCAACTTCTGGTGCAAATTCCACCTATGCCAATAATAAAAAGTGACTAGTGGCTTCGGCTGAGTCGACTAATCCATCTTCCCGAGACTCAGCCCCTAGTAAACAGATTGTAAATGCAGAGAACGATCAGCCTTCAAGTTCATCTTTTGAATGCCCTAAAGAATGTCTTAGGATTGCGGCGGATACCCCCGCACCTGTTCCTTTTCTTAAGATTGAGGTAAATAACGAGCCTATAACAGCTCTCTTAGATTCAGGTAGTGTTTGTTCGATTATTGCGGCTGAATGGTATTCTAAATTGAAAACGGTTTGTAAACTTCCTGACTATGTCTCTTCTCCTGTTCAATACGTTTCGGCTAATTCATCTCCATTAGAAATTCTAGGTTCCTTACTGGTCAAAATTCGTGTTTTTAAGTTTACATGGAAAGTTAAATTGTTTGTGGCCAAGCAATTGTCTTGCCCCATTATATTGGGAGCTGACTTTATTTCTCACACTGGTCTTGTGCTCGATCTGCAGTCTAGGTCGTGCACATTCAAATTTGCTTCTAGTTATAAAATCCCACTATTAAAGTGTAATTCTGTGTCATGTTCTTCTATTTCGCCTATCCAGGATGAGATGTTGTTAGACCTTAGACATCTACCTGAGGAGCAGGCTGATAGTATTCGCAAACTGTGTCAGTCGTTTCCCGAGGTGTTCTCTGATACTCTTGGTGTCACTGACCTTATTGAATACAAAATTGAGGTTACGGATTCGATTCCTGTCCGTTTTCCACCGTATAGGCTATCTCCACCTAAAATGAAGGCTCTAAAGGAAATCATCGATCAGATGTTGAAGGACGGTATTATTAGGCCCTCTAAGTCAGCGTATTCTTCGCCTATTTTTCTAGTACCGAAACCCCAAGGAGGTTTCAGGCCTGTCATTGATTACAGGGCTCTCAATCGGAAGGTGGTGTTACAATCTGTGCCCCTTCCCGACCTTCATTCTTGTTTTTCATGGTTTCGTAAGGCCAAGTTCTTCACCATCTTGGACTTAAATCAGGAATATAATCAAATTCCCCTTGCCGAAGAGTCTAAACACCTTACAGCGTTTGCCACGGACTGGAATTTATACGAATACAACCGCGTGCCTTTCGGGCTCCCCACGGGGGCAGCCGTGCTCACTAGGCTACTAGATAGGGTCTTCTCCGACATCAAATTCGAGTACTTATATCACTACTTAGATGATGTCGTAGTATTTTCAGAGACTTTTGAAGAACACCTAGATCATCTGCGAGAAGTTCTCGATCGCCTTCGTAAGGCTGGGTTAACTGTTAAGTTGTCCAAGGTTGCCTTCGCTAAGCCCTCTATGTCTTTCCTAGGGCATATTGTGTCACCCGATGGTGTAGCAGTTGATCATTCTAGAACACAGGCCATCCGTGATTTTAAACCTCCCAAGGACATTAAAGGTATCGCCAGGTTCATTGGTATGGTGAATTTCTTCAGAAAGTTCATTCCTAACTTTGCTAATAGAGCGGCGCCCTTAAACCTTCTTCGTAGGAAAGGCATCAAATTCGAGTGGGGACCTTCTCAACAAGCCGCTTTTGAAGACCTTAAATTAGCTCTTTGTAATGCCCCTGTACTTGCTATGCCTGATTTCTCGAAGAAATTCATCGTCCAAACCGACGCGTCGTCGTCAGCAGTAGCTGCAGTCCTTCTTCAAGAGACTGAACTAGGGAGGCGACCCATCGCCTATGCGTCTAGGACATTGTCGGCTCAAGAAGCCAAGTATTCCATCTATGAGCTCGAAGGTTTGGCAGTCTTATTTGCCTTAGAAAAGTTCCGTCTCTATCTGGAACACGTTAAATTCGACCTGGAGACAGATAATCAAGCCTTAAGCTGGGTCTTAGGTAGGCCGCGTCGTACTGGTCGTATAGCCCGCTGGGCTATTCGTATTTCCGCCTTCCAGTTTGATGTTAGACATATCAGAGGTACCGAAAATGTTGTTGCTGATGGACTCAGCCGTATGTTTCATAACGACGTAGAGACCCACGAACCGGTCGACAGTTCATCACCTTCCGAGTCCATACTATCTGGTGTTAATGCCATCTTAACAGATGCTCCCATGCTTTTTAGGGATATTGAGAAATACCAACGTGAAGATCCGACGCTGGCTCCGATAATGGAAACCCTTTCTTCTGGGGAACATGTTGTCCCTTATGTTCTGAGGAATGGTGTTCTATGTTGCCCTTCGAGGCATGATAAGTTGATGAAAGTTGTTGTTCCAGCGGTTCTTGTACCTATGATCTTCAAATACTATCATGAGACCCCATTGGGGGGGCATCTTGGAATCTTTAAAACTCGTGAAAAGATTCGTGAAATGTTCATATGGAAAGGTATGGACGGTGAAATTCGGTGTAAATCTTGTTTGATCAGTAAACCCACCATGTCCACTAAAGTAGGCCTTTTGTCTTCTCATCAAGTGTCGCGCCCCATGGAACGCCTGTATATTGATTATGTGGGACCCTTCCCCCAGTCAAAGGGTAATGCCAACAAGTTCATCTTTGTGTGTGTAGATGGTTTTACAAGATTTTCCTGGTTATTTCCGACTAAGCTGGCTACCGCTCAGTCAACTATTACTTGCCTAAATTCTATTTTTGCTTCTTTTGGTCCGTGCCAATACATTGTATCTGATAATGCTAAGGCTTTTACATCTAATTTATTTCGTAAATTCTGTTTTGACTTGTCCATCTCTCATGTAACTACTTCCGCTTATTACCCTCAACCATCTCTGGCTGAACGGGTTAACCGTAATCTCAGGTCCGCACTTATTGCCTATCATCATGAAGATCATTCTAGGTGGGACACGTCCCTGCATTGGTTAGCTTTTGCTTTGAATTCGGCGGTTCATGAATCACACAAATTTACTCCAGCTTCTTTGATGTTCAAGTTTGTTCCCAACACGCCGCTCTCTAAACTCTGGTCTCTGAATGACATTCTGCCCGAGACAATAGATCCGGACAACATTAAAGATCTTTGGAAGAAGGCTAAAGCCAATCTTAAAGTGTCTCATGAAAAGGTTAGGGAAAGGTATGATCGTGGACGGAGACCCCCCACCCCTTTGAAGGTAGGTGACTAGGTTATGGTCAAGAATTTTGTTCCCGCGGGCAAGCTTGCCCCCAGATTCCATGGGCCATGCATCATTCTCGATTTTCTCACGCCGGTTACCTTATTGCTAAGTAATCCAGCCACCGAGAGGATATTTAGAGTTCACCTGTCCCAGGTGAAACCGGTGTAATTTCTGTGTTAACTTGCTTCATATTATTCTGAAAGGATATGAAGGTTATATTTTTTTTGAGTTTCACTTTTAAGGCATTCTGCCCCTTCTATAATATTTTGGTTTTAGATGTAAGTCTTTTGTAAAACCCACCCCGATCCGTTAAACTGCCATCCTGTCCTTGTCACGGCCATTACCACGCTCCCGTCTCCTGCTCCACCACACTCAGTGGCTGGCTTAGATGAAATGCCATGGATATCTGCACGCCGCTGGCCCCTCAATCTCTTTACATGCCTGTACCCTCAAAGAAGATGATAGTCCAACACAATTCTGCCGCCTAGCTTTAATGTTTCAGCGCCCCCGCAGCCGCGCAGCGCCGTGCAGCGACTGGGGAGGGGGATGGGCCCCCTCCTCTCCAGCGAGGACGACATGTGCACGGCGAGCCGGAGCTCTCCTCCCGGCCAAGGCTGACGTGCGGCGCACGACCTGCTACTTGCCTGCAGCCTGTATATGTTCACCGCGGGCGCGGCGTGCTTCTACACCTCTGCTCCCCTCATAGTGCGGGCGAGCGGTATCTCAGGGTACTTGAGGGGTCCGAGCGGCCTCCTTTTGGACGCAAGCTGCAACGGCCGGTCCGGCCATCCAACTTCATCAACATCAACTACATGGACAGTTACTATAAGAGATAACTACATTTGGGAATTCAACAGCAATATTTGGTGGACCGTGCAAAAAATTTTTCTTCACTTCTAAGTATTAAAAGTTTATCTTCAGAAATTCAAATTCTACAAACTTAAAGACTTTCATTCACCTGCAACAACAACATTTTGAAACTGAATTAAGAAATCTTGTAAATGCTTCTGCTATCTATCTTCGTATCAACATCATTACTTGGACTTTGTTTCAAACTGATTTCATGTGTCACCCCTGGAGGAACTTTTGGGGGGGGGGAGGTCTGTACCGGGCGGTACACCTCTACACCGTTTATTTAAAAGTTGCGCCAGTTGAAACTCCTCTTCTGGAGGAAGGTTGAACTTTATCTACTCTATTAATTCTCTACTTTCTCAGAAGATGTCACCACGTGGAAAATTTTGAGTTTTTGAACTGTGTCACTTTTGATGTGTTTTTGTTTCGCTTGAAGTAAGAAGTGTGAACTTTCTCTTCTAGAGGACACTACTGAAGATCAACAATAGCGCACCCTAGTGCGGAGTCAAAGAACTATTTTGTTGGAGAAATTTTTATTTCAAAAGCTTGTTTCTTGTTAAATTTCTTTCTGTTATTGTTTAAGTTGGCTGTATACCCCTCTTTTTCCCCTTGTTTAAGATTTATCCAATCCCGAATTTCTTTTAGTAATTTCTGACCAATCTGGTGTATCTTCCCCCAACTTGTATCTGTTGCGGGGTCCTATCCAATAAAAACATTGTGGGCGGGTGTTTTCATTCCCCTAACGCCTAGAAACTTCCGCGAGAGTATATAAACTGCTGATTTTAGGGTCTCCGGGCCACTTCTGTTCCATCTTTCAGTGTATTAAGTACATACCAGGAGGCGGGAAGCGCCTCTTTCCTCAGCGGCGGTCAACAATAAGGTAATGGCCGATTAATAAATTCTTTCTTTTCTTGCTCAGCAGTTTAACTTTCGGGGCGGGTTCTAAGCGTTCAACCATGTAACCTTTTCCTAAAATGTTAAAACAACTGGTATCTATTCTATTTTAAAACGACATATCGGGATAGAGAGTGCTTAACCCTCTCGAGCTCCCACTCACATCGTCTTGAGGTGAACTTATTCTCTCAACCAATTCTTCCGTAATGTAATGTAAATTGCTATTAAGTCACCTCTGTAGTATGGGATTAGCCCTTGTAATAACGGCCTAGTGCCAAAGTAGGTTTTAAAATCAAAGTGTATTAGGAGTGCAAGTTCGCCTCCTCTCAAATTGCTTTAGAGGTCATTCAATTAACCTGCTTTTCATTTAATAGACCTCAGTAGATTGGGTATTTTACCCCTGTGTTTATGTCCGTTGAGGACAACTTGAAGGTAGAGTTTGGTGTGGCCTAGGAGAGGCTTAAATTAAAGAGCGTGTGGCTCTTTTGGAAACGGAGTGTTGTATGCCTCGAGGAGGCTTTACTGTGTAATTTGGAGCAAGTGCTCCAGGGTTTGATTGGGGTCTTCTGCCCCTTTGTTAAAATTTGTATATCGGAAAGTTGGGCTAGTTGCTCAAAAATTGTGAACTCAGGGCTCGAAGCCCAAACTCTGTAATCCCTGTAATTGTTCATTTCAAATTGTGTTTCGGCTACTAAGTACCTGTTCTTTGTTATTACTTAATATTGAAAAGGAAATATAACCTTGCTAACTTTTACATTAACTTTGATTCCGTAGTTTGAGACCCATTCACGCCCGCACCTTCTTACACCTCTACCTACCACCAAAACACGGTAACAATAATAATAATAATAATAATAATAATAATAATAATAATAATAATAATAATAATAATAATAATAATAATAATAATAATGAAAAGACAAGAGGGATGGAATTAGTATTCAGGCTTTCACAGAAGATATGAAATACCTAACCACTCTATTATCAGGCCAAATTCAGTAATTTTCATTAATGCACACCAGTCAAACCGAAATATCTTTACGCCAACGACGCAATTCCCAGGAATGGACTTAGAAAAGATAGAAAGGAATAAAGATACAAAGGAGATCTCTAAAGAGGATCCGGGTACCATAAAAATAATAGCCAATGAATTCACATTCCACAGAGATCGACCCAACAGTTACAGCAAAGTATGGAATGATTTCAACCTCAATAAAGAAGGGAAAGATGGATTTCTATGGACAGGGCAAGACTAATAAGTGCATGTAGGAAGGATGGAAAACAAGATATTAGTTTTCCATAAGAAGGGAAATACACAAGTTAGATAGATAAAGGTGAACGACTCAGCAAACAGAGAAGTGTTCAGAAGGAAAAAAATGCGGTGATAAATGATCTCTCCGAAGAGAAGCCAAGGAGGAGAAATAGGATATTCTCGGAAGTACAATGAGCAAACCATAGTGCACCCTAACATTAACGAAAGAGAAGGAAAGTGGAAAGAATACTAAAAAGTGAAGAAAGAAGCGTAATCGTAGCCCATATTTGGCTGTAACGAATATAATAATAATAATAATAATAATAATAATAGTAAAATGAAATGGCTTTTAGTGCCGGGAGTGTCCGAGGACAAGTTCGACTCGCCAGATGCAGGTCTTTTGATTTGACTCCCGTAGGTGACCTGCGCGTCATGATGAGGATGAAATGACGATGAAGACAACACAGCCCCCGGGCCAGCGAAATTAACCAATTAAGGTTAAAATTCCCGACCCTGCCAGGAATCGAACCCGGGACCCCTGTGGCCAAAGGCCAGCACGCTAACCATTTAGCCATGGAGCCGGACATAATAATAATAATAATAATAATAATAATAATAATAATAATAATAATAATAATAATAATAGGAATATCAACAGCAAATTTTAGACAGTCTTCATACCAAGTTCTCCATCGCCTTTATCATTTCTCTTGTGCACAGCAAGCCACTTTTATCCTTCGCTCCGTCCTCTGCCTCATACTTTATCTCATCTTTCCCCTCTTTACATGTTTCCTTGCGGGCCACTTGATCCGAACTCTTCTGCTTAGCATCTGAAAGCACGATGCCGCTGTCCGCAGCTTAGCGCACTCTCGCAGGAGGCCGTATATCAATATATCAAGGATTTACGGAATCTCAAATGCTCCAGTTTGTTCCTATGGATGTCAGTTTTTTTTATTATTTTACGCCTCTGGTGTTCTGGAAGACTAGACAGAGCGGGGCTATGCTTGATAATATTGTACTAACTCGACTGCATTCTACTATCGCCTGGATTCCCTCTGGGGATTAGTATCGGTCTCTTGATACTAGGAGTTCAGGATCAAACCTAACAGAGATGATCGGACTTCTAAACTATGGAAATAAGTCCTTTCGGAACTCCATGTTGCAAGATAAATAATTTCGTGTGGCTATTTCTAGCCGGGTGCAGCCCTTGTAAGGCAGACCCTCCGATGAGGGTGGGCGGCATCTGCCATTTCTAGGTAACTGCGTGTCTTTGTGGTGGAGGATAGTGTTATGTGTGATGTGTGAGTTGCAGGGATGTTGAGGACAGCACAAACACCCAGCCCCCGAGCCAGTGGAATTAACCAACGAAGGTTAAAATCCCCGGCCCAGCCGGGAATCGAACCCGGGACCCTTTGAACCGAAGGCCAGTACGCTGACCATTCCGCCAACGAGTCGGACATGTTGCAAGATGACAACATATGAAAGATCACGCGTCACTTATACAAACAAACACTTTGAATATTGAATTTTCACCACCGCATTGTAATCGAAACAGACTTTCAACGTATTAGGTCGTGTTACGTACATGTAGTACGTGTTGAAGAGATGTTAAGTACAGAACAAAAATGGCCAGCCGGACATAGTGGGATCCGAACCCACAACCCCCCGATTTCGCGTCGGTTGCTCTACCAATTGAGCTATGTTGTCTCACTGGTGAGCTACTTCAATTTTCCCTACATTCTGGTTGCAGCTTATTCCTCCTGACCGTAAAATATCGTCGTTGCCGGGACAAAACCTCCTATGTGATGATATTTTTGGAGGTATACTGACCCGCAGCACATACATTATGAAGAGAGAGAATGCATTGATAATATGCACACAATATTACACCTTAGATGGCAGAACCTTACCAGCCAAAGTTCTAAGCTAAAATGTTTCACATAGGAGGTTTTGTCCCGGCAGCGATGATATACTTTTTTCTTTTTACAATTCTTCTACGTCGCACCGACCCAGATAGGTCGTATGGCGAAGATAGGATACGAAGGATCCAGGACTGGGAAGGAAGTAATTAAGTACCATCCCAGCATTTACCTGGAGAAGAAACGGGAACCACGGAAAACCACTTCGAAGATGGCTGAGGTTGGATTCGAAACCCCTCTGCTCAGTTGACCTCCCGAGGCTGAGTGGACCCGCTTCGAGTCCTCATACTACTTTTCAAATTTCGTGCCAGAGCCGGGAATCGATCCCGGACCTCCGCGGGTGGCAGCTAATTACACAAAGCACTACACCACAGAGGCGGACAGAATGAATGTATACTCTCAACGTCACAAGAATTGAGGAAACAAAATTTGAAATCAGGCAACTGAAAAGTTTAAAATAAAGATTACTACCAGAACCTTGAAATAATTTGTTGATTATCTTCAAAAGTCCATTATTTTTTTTGCAAGGGCGTATCCTGGTTCACATCATAGCTGCGATTTCCGCTAGCAATGGCCAGACTTTGGATGGCAGTATCAGAGCACTTTCGAACGTCCAGAAAGCTCTACGGCTTGTGTTCGCTATAGGTTTATGCTACTGCTCATGCTATCTAAATTTGTACTTTATGTGAACTCTGTACAGCGTTGCAAAGTTTACTGCCTTTATATTAGGGACGGTCTGCTGTATATTATATGTGTTTTACCGAAATTTAAAAAACTTGAGGATGGCATTCTCCTCCTTCTTCATGTACAATATCCAGTCCCATGGACGTTGAAAGTCACTAGTGCGAAAGATGTGCTGTGTTGTAGATGGAAGAGTCGTCGAGTGGTCCGTATATTATTTGATGGTTTTTCGGGCAGATTTTTCTCTTGCGATAGACACCAAACGCGCCCTCAATTTTTCCTTGTAAAATCACCTGCGCAAGGTGGTTCTTTCTCATAATGTGCTCAAAGTAATCTATCTTGCGCTGATTGATCAAAGACAATGTTTTGTATTATTCCAGCCTTTGCCCGTTGGGAATTCGGTGTTTCTCATCCTTAAAATCCAAAACCCGGATTACCCGAAATACCTCCAAAATCACAAATCCTAAAACCACGTATTATACCGCACAGGAATAATCACGAAGGCGAGAGCACACTGGGCTACAGTAAGTCTAGCGGAGATGTGAGTACCCGACCCTTAGTTGAATCTCCAGCTGACGATTGTTTTACAGCACTAGAAGTAAGCCTAAGTTAAGAATTTGTTATATCTTTCAATAATCTGGCCAACGGCCGTAGCCGTGTTGAAACACCGGATCCCGTGAGATCTCCGAAGTTAAGCAACATTGGGCGTGATCAGGAGTTGGATGGGTTGCCACTCGCTGTTGGTGGGGGATAAGGGAATGGAGGAGCGGAAAGGAACTGGCCACCCTACCGCATGTAAACTCCGGCTCAGGCACACCTCTGCGGAGGTTCGGACCTGCCTTCGGGCAGAATAACCCTTACCTTACCTTCAATAATCTACTACAGCATTTCATGGGTTGATTTTTTGAATGTGCAAATAAATAATAATAATAATAATAATAATAATAATAATAATAATAATAATAATAATAATAATAATGTTATTGGCTTTTCGTCCCACTAACTACTGTTTCGGTTTTCGTAGACGCCGAGGTGTCGAAATGTTATCACGCAGGATTCTTTTACGTGCCAGTAAATCTACCGACACGAGGCTGACGTATCTAAGCACTTTCAAATAACACCGGACTAAGCCAGGATCGAACCTGCCAAGCTGGGGTCAGAAAGTCGCTTCTAATGAAAAGATGGCGGGAGGTTAATGCTCGGAAACGTTGGGAGGTACGCAACAAACAAACAGAAATTGCTGATATTATTAAGTATATACTGATGTGCTCTAATCCTATAAAACCAGGCGAGTTGGTCGTGTGGTTAGAGGCGCGCGGCTGTGAGCTTGCATCTGGGAGATAGCGGATTCGAATCCTACTGTCGGCTGCTCTGAAGATGGTTTCCCTTTTCCACAGCAGGCAAATGCTGGGGCTTTACCTTAATTAAGGCCACGACCGCTTCCTTCCAACTCCTAGGCCTTTCCTATCATACCGTCGCGATAAGACCTATCTGTGCCGGTGCGACATGAAGCCACTAGCAAAAAAAATCCTAAAAATGTATTTTTAATTTTATTAAATAAAATATGTATAGCTTACAAATATAATTTTGAATTCGTTTTACCTTGAAAAATTTCAGAATGACACACTGTATTTAGAAAAAAAATAGATGTTAATGGCTTAAACGAAGAAATCGTCATCCGAAACGGTCCTCTACCCCTACACACCCTCTTTACTTCGATTAAGCGGGGTTGTACTATACGAAGCATTCTTCGGTGGATCCATATCAGAAGCTTCCCGTCACCTTATGGAGTTAGAATTTAAACTCCACGTCTCAGCGTCGTATAGCAGTACTGACCAACTGCAAATTTTAACAAATTGCTGACGTACTTTCAGGCATTAAAATTATAATATTGATTTTTACGTCCCACTAACTACTTTCTGACAGTTTTTGAACACTCCAAAGTGCTGTAATATTGTCTCGCAGGAGTTCTTTACGTGCCTGTTAATCTACCGATACAAGGCTGCCGTATTTGATCGCCTTCAAATACCACCGGACTGAGTCAGAATCGTCTGAGCCACTCAGCTCGGTGAAACATATTATAAATATGCCCTTAACATCCAAATATGTGCTAACGTCCAAATGTGCACATACAAAGGGCATTAGGGAAATTTTGCAATGTGAGTGAACGCTTTAGACTTTTTCAAAATAATTTCCACCACACTTAATACACTTCTCCATACGCCGAAACCAGTCACTGAACCAACTCCGCCACTTTTCTTCGGTTATATTTTCACACTCTTGGTCCCATGCTGCCAGAAGCTCCTCGTCGGATGCAAAACGCCGCCCTTTAAGCTTCACCTTCACTTCTGGGAAGAATGCGAAGTCACATGGGGTAAGATCAGGACTGTATGGAGGGTGATCAAGCACAGTCAACCCTGATCTGGCAAGAAAATCCATTCTTACATCAGCACGATGTGCTGGAGCATTGTCGTGATGCAAGAGCCAAGTGTTGAGCCGTGACCTTGGACGGAGCTGCTTGAGAGCCTGGATGACCTGAGGCAGACAAGTCTCACTGTACCTCTTCACAGTAACTGTCCTTTGTGTTTTTAGCACATCACGAGCCAGGATTCCCCGTTTAGTGAAGAATACTGCAATCATCCTTTTCTTCACTGACATTGACTTTCGCAGAGTCACAGGAGTACCCTCATCTTCAAACAGCCACACCTTGTTCTGGGATTTTGTTGGGATATCGTAATAATAAAGCCAAGTTTCTTAACCTGTACGATGCTATTGACGTTACGCGGAAGTCCCATTTTCAAACTGTTTTAGCATTTCTCGGCACCATTTCACTCGATGTGCCTTTTGTTCCTCTGGAAGTGAATGGGGCAACAAAAGGGAACAAATCTTTCTAACATGGAGATGGTCGTGTAGAACTGAATGAATAGCTGGTGGAGGGATGTGAAGGGTCTCTTCTACCTGTCGATATGTCAACCGCCTCTCTTGCTGCAACATTTTCCTCACAGTTTCAATGTTTTCCTCAGTCACTGATTCAGGCAGTCGCCCAGAAAGAGGATGGTCTTCAACCCCAAAATTTCACCTCCGGAACTCTTCGTACCAGCGGAAAATTGTTGCCCGATGTGGACAGTATTTCCCTAGCACAAGAGTCATTTCCTTCAGGCACTGGTCAAAAGTTAATCCACGAGCAAAGTTGTGGCGGATAACTGTGCGATATTCACCTTTAGACCACACTGACATCTTAACTTGCTTTCAATCCCACTGCTTGGTAACAAGTGGTGTGAAGGTCGCGCCTTACTGTGTTCTAGACCGGTTTTCACCCCTCTTTTCATCCCTCACCATAACTGGAGTGTCCAGTCAACCGTTTTTGCGTATTTCAAAACTTTCCTAGTGCCCTTTGTATATGCCTCAATCGTCTTAATATATCATGAAATATATGTTTTATTGCATTAAAAATATGCATTTCATATATTTTTCAACACTATTTATTACGCTTAGTTTTATTGCGGCTCAGTGATTGAGGCATTTCAAACCCGTCCCCATTTTATGACTTTTTCTTAATTTTTGAGTAATTTCGTTCTTTCACGTTTTTTTCTTCTCATTTCTACAGTCATCTTCAATATCCTCCTGATGGATGGAAGTTTATAGAAACAATCATGACAACGACCACTCCCATTACCAGTTAACCCGTCAGCATGACTATAGAAGATTATTTCCAATTGGCGATGCTCAAATGAGCATAAAAGTCTAAATTCGTGAATAACCCTGTTGTCCTAACCCGTGCGATATATAAATAATCGAAAATGATAGTTTCTAAATCGTTTACTTTATACTGCTTTTAGGCAGAACTAATATTTTTAGGTATATTTGGTAGTTTTGGAAAGTGTAATGATTGTGCATACCACCATCACTTCTCTTGGCACAGTAAATAAACATGAGATGTAAAAGAAGGGAAATTAAACAGGGTGGCCGAAAACAACGTAAAGCAGCTATATGAGTATTAGAGGGTTGGCCATACTGACAAATATTTTTTAAAAATTCAATGACTCGCACCGTTGTAATTTTATTGGCTGCTGAAGTTAGCCAATAAGATCGCTTTGCTGTTGATCAGTGCTGCTATACGAAGCTGAGACGTTGACTTTAAAATCTAACTCCATATTATTCCCAGTGCACATCTCAGCTATACCTCAACTTAAATACAGAGTTCGGTCGTTTTCTCGTGACGTCGACACAAGCAAATAGACAGTCAGTCAGAAAAAGGTAGAACTGAATCTATTTTCTATTTGTCAGTGTCTATTCCAAGAAATAAAATGTTATCTATATAAATAAAATCGTAACGACCATGTGTCTGTACATTGACTATTTTGGCGAAATTTTCCTTGAGTTATCAGTTTCAGGTCTAATAATGATCATCTACATATTCTTAGCTTTGGTGTCTGTTTGTCTCTTTGTTTGTCGTTTGTTTGTCTGTTTGTATGAGTTCTTATAACTTGAAAACTGCTAGATATATTTCTACAAAACTACATACTTATAATCCACCTGCTCTTGGGTAGGTTTTAGGCCCAATATTGTTTCGAAATCCTTCAACTTTACAGAGGTTTATACGAAACCATGATTTTGCATTCCCACAAAGTATAAACAAAACAAAAGCAAAGCAAAGCACGGTCATCTCCGTACAGGTCATGAACGCCCTTGGAGGAGTGGAAGCTAAAGGCTTCCACCATTGTTAAGCTCGGCTCGTGATGGGGTAGAGTGGTTAGCTCTACGCCCGGCCACCTTTGCCCCCAGGAATTAACCTAGTACTCATTTTTGGTGTAGGCTGAGTGAACCTCAGGGCCATATGCACCTCCGGGAGTGGAAATACCGTTTCTTAAATTTTACGACTTCGTGAAGTGGATTCGAACCCACGTCCTTCCGGGCGAACCGAGCATGCCGTAACCGCCTCGGCCAGGCAGCCCCTATACACAACCAAACTTAATGGAAATCAATTTCTAAAACGTTTTCCTCGTGTGCATCATTTCGACACGAGGATAAATAAGGGAGATATCATTAATGGACCGTTTTTCAGTCTAAGTTCGAGCGGACTGTTTTAGCTGTTTTGTCGATTTATCTGTTCGTCCCTTTATTGAGTTCATATAACTGGAAAGTCCGCCTCTGTAGTGTAGTGGTTAGCGTGATTAGCTGCCTCTCCCGGAGGTCCGGGTTCGATTCCCGGCTGTACCACGAAATTTGATAAGTGGGACGAGGGCTGGAACGGGGTCCACTCAGCCTCGGAAGGTCAAATGAGTAGAAGTAGGTTCGATTCCCACCTCAGCCATCCTCGAAGTGGTTTTCCGTAGTTTCCCACTTCTCCTCCAGGCAAATGCCGGGATGGTACCTAACTTAAGGCCACGGCCGCTTCCTTCCGTCTTCCTTGCCTGTCCCATCCAATCTTCCCATCCCTTCACAAGGCCCCTGTTCAGCATACCATGTGAGGCCACCTGGGTGAGGTACTGGTCATACTCCCCAGTTGTATCCCCCGACCCAAAGTCTGAAGCTCCAGGACACTGCCCTTGAGGCGGTAGAGGTGGGATCCCTGGCTGAGTCCGAGGGAAAAACCGACCCTGGAGGGTAAACAGATTAAGCAGAAGAAGATAACTGGAAAACTACTCTATATATTTCTACCAAGCTTGATATCTGGCCTTGAATAGGTATTATTATCAATATTATATACAAATCCCGGATTGGTTTGGGGTTTGTAGGAGGTCCAGACAGTGATTTTTACTCTCCCACAAAATATACTCGACCGACCTTAATGGAAGGCTAGCAGCCTTAATGGAAATCAATTTCTAAAAATGTTTTTCTCATGTGCACCTTTTTGGTAGGAGGATAACGAGGGAGTTATCATTGATGGACTGTTTTACAGCCTGCCATGTCTTTGCAAGTTGAGTTAAATGGTTTAATCAAAGAGCCATTATACTGCTTTTCGATAGAACAGATAATAAGATAGGTTATCGTCAATGATTGGTTTAACATGTCTTCAGCCGCAACGTCTTTCCCATTTTCAGATGAACAACAATATGTAACCTAGAAATAGGAAGAATTACACACACAACTTCGGACCAGGAACTGTATCGTTCAATAAAATCTATGATCTACCCCATTCTGTCTCCACTTTGTTCAGCTTTATTGTACTTTACGTTACTGCCATGTCTTTCGTAGAAGAATATAAGTTGAATACAGGGATGTAACTTCGCATAAATTCGTGAAGGAATCGTGAAATCGATTACCAGTTCCCGTGCGAAGAACGGTTACATATGCTAATTAGTCAAAAAGTTGCGGCCGGGAATTGTGCCCATTACGCTCCGAACCGAAGGCCTCATTGTTGACCATTCAGCCAAGGACTTGGATGCGTAAAACGAAAAGCAATAACATTATAGTTGTGATTGTAATATTACAATTTTATTCATGTAGATGCGTTGTACAAGGAGGGAAATATTAACAACTTAGAGGAAGCAATAACCCTCACATACCTAATAGGATTCTATTTGACCATTTGATGCCTCTTACAAGGGCTAATCCAATCTACAATTTCTATGTAGACTAATTGAAATGAAATGTCGTATGGCTTTTAGTGCCGGGATATCCCAGGACGGATTCGGCTCGCCAGGTGCAGGTCTTTCTATTTGACTCCCGTAGGCGACCTGCGCGTCGTGATGAGGATGAAATGATGATGAAGACAACACATACACCCAGCCCCCGTGCCGTAGGAATTAACCAATTAAGGTTAAAAACCCCGATCCGGCCGGGAATCGAACCCGGGACCCTTTGAACCGAAGGCCAGTACGCTGACCGTTCAGCCAACGAGTCGGACTGTAGACTAATTAAACTTTCATTACGAGTTCCTTAATACGGAATTCTACCTGTCCTGTGAAATTCAATTTAAAATTTAGTATGCTATTTTAATGTAGAGTACATTTCTTCGGAGGACCTACTTAATTCAAAGCGACACTCCTATAGTGTACATTTGTATAGCGCATGTTTGTACTCTGCTCTAATTATAGTTACCATTAACCTATGTTAAGTGTAACTCAGAATGTAAAAAATAAGCCTATTTAAATTACATGTTTCATTTATAACTTTTCGAACACTTTTAGTTGAATAAAATTGCAATAGTAATAATTATGAGAACACTGCAAGTAGTTAAGGTACTTAAATAATAATAATAATAATCGTAATCATAATCGCAACTATAATGTTATTGCTTTTCGTTTTACGCATCCAAGTCCTTGGCTGAATGGTCAGCAATGAGGCCTTCGGTTCGGAGCGTCTTGGGCACAATTCCCGGCCGAGTCGGATATTTTAATCGCGTCTAATTAATTCTTCTGGCTCGGGGACTATGTGTTTTTGTTTGTTCCAACACTCTCCTCTTCATATTCAGATAACACGCCAGACTAACAACCACCACAAAAACACGCAATAGTGATTACATCCCTCCAAAATGTTGGCATCAGGAAGGGCATCCGGACGTAAAACAGGGCCAAATCTAAATGTGCAGCATGGTTCTCACCCACAGGTGTGGGAGAAAAGAGTAGAAGAAGAAAAATTATAGGGATTTTGTGGACGCCGAGGTGCCGAAATTGTGTCCCCAGGTGTTTTTTAATATACCAGTAATTCTACCAACACGAGGATAGTATATTTAAGCACCTTCAAATACCACCGGACTGTGTCGGGGATTGAACCCACGAGCTCGAGCTCGGAAGACAAGTCCTCTGCTGCCTGAGCTACCCAGCCAAGCAATTACATCCGTGCTTAATCCCTTGGTAGTTGATACTTATGACAGGTGTAAGTTAAGTTGGGAAACAAAAAGATATAAGCATTTTTTTCAATTTACACGTCCGTGTCATATCATTGCTTAAAGAACGCATTCTACCCTTGTTGTTTTTACACTCGTTTCATTTTTATGTTCTTTCGTAAGTCTTATTTCCTTGAAAACTAGTTTGTAGTGCGCAGTGATTCATAAGCGTTTCAACAAATGTTAGTAATCCAACAGACGGCCTAGCAAGTAGTGTATGAAGAACTCTCCTGGGTTCATTAGCATTCGACTGTGCTGCCACGTGGCGCCGGCCCTGGTAATCTTTATTTGTAAACTATGATAAAACCGAGAGTAAATACCAAGACGGTGAACTCTGGCAAGATAAATCAAGAGGCTCCCACTAACAAAATATAGAGCGAGCGAGGTACAGTGTTTACAGACGGGCCTCTCCTTGCTCTAACTCGATAACGACCAATCACTGCAGTATATATTTGCTTAAATTTAACCCATCTTAATTCTAAAATTCCTTAAAGCTTCCGTTATTTCCGAATTGTATTACCTCACAATTTTCTCTCTGTTTCTTTCATTAAATCTCTCTTGAGAATATGATAAATTTCGCTGTCAGTGGATCACTATTTAGAAGACAAACAAAACAACATTTGAAAGTTGAAATAAACGACGTTATGAAGCACATTATTCCAGATTTCGCCTAATTATGTAACATCCTCAGTGGTAAACCTACAGCACATATTAATACATACTTATTCAATTTGTTTTATGTCGCACCGACGCAGATAGGCTTTATAGTGACGGTGAGATAGGCAGGGGACAGGTGTGGGAAGGAGTTCACCGTGGCCTTAATTAAGGTACAACCAAAGCATTTGTGTAGTGTGAAAATGGGAAACCAAGGAAAACCATCTTCAAGGCTGCGGCCGATGGGGTTTGAACCCACTGTCTCCCCCATTGCAAGTTTACAGTAACTACGACCCATGCCGCGGAGTTAACCCACACGAAAAGTATTTTGGAGGTAATGTAGAAGTGGTTGTAACAGAGTAATTTAAAGGTAACATGGTGTCTACTTTAGCATACATGAAAAGAGCACGAGACAAAATTCCTACCAACATAGAATAGAGAATCCAGGTAATACACAGCAAAGGGTAAATTACACCAGGAAGCCCGCGAGCGCCGTATTTTCAACTTGTAAATGTCCCGCATGCACTAATGATAAACGGGCTATCTACTAACTGATTTTCACAGAGGTGCTACTGCCGGCAGACAGGTCACGTCAGAATATGAAGAGATAACTACCGGACGGTCGCTTGCAGCATGTTCTTCAGCCCTAGCCGTCTAATGCAGTCCGTTGCATTAGTAAGCCTCGTTTTCGATCGCATAGTACGAGACGGCTAGTGTATGGTACAGGAGCACTTCATTTGCTGTTTACATAATGGCAATGGCTGGTACGTTCAGCACTACAAAGACACAGATATTTTAATGTATGGAGAATCTGGCCAGAATGCAGGCGATGCTCGCAGACAGTATGCACGGGAGTTTCCAAACAGGCGTCTGCCTTCTCTAGACGTGTTTGCTGAACAGAGCTACAATTAACAGCTAATGGATCGTTCAGGGCACATACTGGCAGGGATATACCCGCCTGTGACAATGCTGACGTGCAGAATGCACTGCAATACTTCGAACGCAATCCTTCAGATGGTAAGTTGAACTTCACCTAACTGTGATAATAATAATAATAATAATAATAATAATAATAATATTAATGATAATAATAATAATAATAATAATAATAATAATAATAAACAAACCATCATTGTTATAACGTACACATGTTTAATGTTACTTAAGGCAAAGACAAACTGCGGATGAGCTAAGAGTATCGCGAACGTCAATACAAAGGATCCTGAAGAACAGAAATTGGTGACCATATAAGGCGCACTTACATCAGCAACATTATTGAGACAATTTTGATCGCAGGGTAACTTATTGCCGAAAAATAGCCGCGGCATTACAGCAAGATACACATTTTATCCGGAATATTCCGTGGAGTGATCAATTTTACTTTTCGAATGATTCCATCGTCAACACTCACTATCTCCATTATTGGGCTTAGCAAACCACCACTGGTTTCCAACACAGTATACGCAACTCCAGTGGGGGTTAATGTGTGGTGCGGTATTCTGGGAGACTACATCGTTGGGCCTATTTTTACAACTCTTAGCCTCACCGGTAGGCGTTATCTGAAACTTTTAGAGATCGACGTGTCTCTAGAAAACTTTCTAGTAGGTATTTCACTTCATCTAGTACTGCAAAATTGGTTTCACCATGATGGTGCACCACCTTACTACTTTCGAAACGTTAGGGAATATCTTGATACACGATACCCTGAACGGTGGATAGGTCGTGGTGGATCCTGTCAGTGGCCACCACGATCGCCTGATCTTTCCCCTATGGACTTTTTCTGTGGAGGTATATCAAATGGAGAGCGTACGAAACCGAGCCAGAAAATGCTGAACACTTACAACTAATTCGTGAGGCTTGTGCTGCAGTGACACCTGAAAAGTTGAAACGTGTCCATGTAGACACTGCGAGACGTGTTCAGCACTGCCTGCAGCTGCAGGATACTTTTTTTGAGAATATCTATTATACCTAGCTGTAGAAGGAAATGTTTCGGTAGATCCAAGTATGACATTTTAATTTTCTGAGCTTTGAAGCTATAATCATATGCATTAGTTTTTGATTCATACGAACAACTCTTTTATGTAGTGTAATGTCTGCAAGTGTATAAATTAATAAGTTATTCATTATATTCTTCTGCATCTTTGAAGTATTTGCACGTGCATCGTGTTATAAAATGTGTGCGGTATGTTTATTTATTTATTTATTTATTTATTTATTTATTTATTTATTTATTTAGTATCCAGAAACAATACAGGAACCCTATTTTACCATAGATATAATGGGGTTATAGTTTAAAATCACAACAAAGAAAAGTTCGCATTAATTTAGTTTACAAAAAAATTTGTTAATGAATGTGAGAAACTGCACATAACAACATTGTCTCTTGAGTACATTAAACGGTATAATGACTGCTGTTTGTTTCATAATATCCGAAATACAACACGTTGTAGAGCTCCTTCGAAAACAAGTGATTAGGCATCCCATGCATCACTAGTGCATTCCAGACATTTGCAGGTAGGAAGTATGGCGCTCGCGGGTCGCCTGGTACAACAAACTCATACATCATTTTACAACCTGTCAAAAACTAAAATTAATATCAGTTCAACTTGCTGGAGTAAACCAGAATCATTCTGACGTTGGTTGGGGGTTTATAGTTGGATGCCCGTCCTGACTCCATGTGAATTTTGAGATGAAGATACCAACACAGGATCGACTGGAGTTCTATCGTCAGCCGTGTGTGAAGGAAGCCAGGAGCTAATTCTCTGTGATTATCACCCCGTTCATGAATAACTAGCTGTATGCTTCTTTTTTCAACCCAAGGGAAATTATGGGACAGTTTTATTCTTAGTTTTATATTTAAGTTATACTGATATAAACCCTCAGTGACAGAATATTGATGCAGAATATAATAATATATTCATTAAAATATTTGCCTTTATTTCTTCAATGCTCGTACTTCCATGTGAATTTCTTCCTGTGTTTCTACGAGCAAGCATTCTCGTTGCTTACCTTCCGTATTAACATCATTTGAAGCTCGTTCGAACCGTGTGTCCCTAGCACCATCCAAATAGACTCTAACAGCGTTACTAAAACCAAATTAAATTCAAACGCTTATAACTACGTTCGTTTAGATCCGATATCAACGAAAGAAAACGGATGTATGCACAGCAGTAGCGTAGCACTGTTATAGAATATTAACTTTTCGTTCAAATGAATATTATTTTGTAGATATCTCGTCATCACAAATGCAAACTCCGAAAATATTTAGTCCGAAATTTTTAAGCACCTAAAGATGAAAACATTAAAAAACGATCCACGACTTAAACTGAAGTTTCAGAACACATTGAAATTAAGGTGATTTTTGTAAGAACTTGAACAATTTGAAAAATTTTGGAAAACATCCTCAGAATTGTCTATTGCATTTGAAACATGGCTCATCTGGAGGAGAGATGCAAAATTCACTACCTCCACGACGACAAAACGACAAATCAAGGAGAATTGGGCATAAGGAGAAAACCGATCAAGTCCGACGCAGAACTTATGAGGCAAATTCAGAAAAACCACTGCGCGCCCCAGGGGCTTTCAACTTGAGGAGCATGGGTTGGTGACCACGGGGCACTTAGCGGAGTCCCCATATTGCTTCCACTTACTTGTACCAGGCTTCTAGCTTCTAGCTTTCATCTATTGTATCCGACCTCCCTCGGTCAACTCTTGTTATTTTCCGACCCATACGTTATTAGGCCATTCGAGGTCTAAGGAGTCTTTCACTTTCATACTCTTTGTGTCTCTCATCCTTCTTTCGCTGATATATGCATTTTTCGAACTGTCAGATACCTTCCATTTTTCTACTCTCTGAATAGTGTTGTATAGAGGATGGTTTTTCAGTTGTACTTCCTCTTAAAACAACAATCACAACACAATTGCTGCGCTTGGCGCACCATCATAGCCACTAGGACCAAAGCACTCAGCTTACAGTTCTAGCCTTTACGAAGTTTTGACACGACGTTATCATGTGAGATTCAGACCACGTTGACACCCTGTGAGTTTTTCGTTTTTTTAATAGCTAAAGTAAATATTAACAATTCCTGTGTGGCATTTTTCAAAGGCGGGCAAACTATCGTAATTTTGACTCTGTGTGATGGTTTCAACTCACATGCTTACTGTACAGAGCTGCAAAACAAACCAATTGCGAGTTTTAAAAAAGAGAAGGAAACATTTGGTTGATATTTAGCCTGTTGTTGTTCTGCATGATCAAACAATGTTCGCTTTTAGAGTGCACTGTTTAAATATCTAGGACTATAGTTACTTTCATTCAAAGAGAGGGAGAATTGATTCATATACTCTGGGTATAAGCTGAGTAATAGATCACTGCTGGTGTCCCTTACTCATTTATCCACGTACAAACTCTTTTCTTCGTAAAGGCTACTAACAAAATGTCAGGTGAATGTTGAAAATTATGATGGCTCTTCAAATTACATAAGAGGAAGCACTTCTGACGCTAGTAGTTCACAGGTAGACAAAACTTGAGCAAACTTCTCGACTGAGTTAAAGGGGATGATGTAGGAAACTGTTCGTACAGTTCTCGTTATATCCACTTCTCTTATCCATTACCCGCCCTGCAAAGTTCGATATCTACCTTCATACGACATTCAAAGTTACTCTAACCCGAAATTACAAAAGGGGAATGTAGTGCAACTGTACAATTGAATCCAAAATCTTGGAGGTTTGTAGACCTTGGTATTTTAAGCAAGGAAGAATCAAGTAGAATACGCGAAAAGTAGGCTTAAAAACACAAAATTGGGCACGAAAAGTGGAAAAAGAGGCTCTAAAATTTCACAAAAAAACCTTTATTTCATGAACATCATATATTCACAATATTATCAACAGAGCAAGTTTGCGACATTTAGAAATTATTACAGCAGTGAACTTCACTTCTTCTGCGTGAAGATTGTTTGATGTTGGAAACATTTCTCAGCAGAAAATTTAGGGGGTTCCCATACTACGAAAATCGTAAAATTCATCCATTTCCTCAATTGTGCCCAAAGTTGAAGGACTTGGATAGCTCTATCAAACTTAAAAGAAAATTTTGAAAATAACTTCCGGCCTAAATGCATTTGCGGAAAAAAGCCTAAAATCTCTTGTTTCTTTATTAGTTTTATTTGTGATTCACATTCTAGCCAAATTAAATTATTTACAAAATTCTTTCTGCAACGTGCTCTTGGTTCAGTACCCTCAGGCGTTTCTTGATTTTTTGAAAAATATGCACATCTAATGTAGTTGTAAGGCCTTAAGTGGAACTCTGCATTGACTATCATTAGCGCTCGTAGTGGTAGAGAAAAGGAAAAATGCTAATCTAATCGACCGGACAACGATGATTAAGAAAAGGATTACAATTTTTAGGAATAAAGAAAGAATACATTATCATACTTGATTATATTATATTTTCCTAAAACTTTGTAGCTCATATCCCGAGGATGATTTCAACATTGAGTTGCATGTGGTTTAACCTCGTTGTAACACATTCCAGGCTTTTGGCGATGCAAGGATGGGAAAGAGCTATTATTGGCAGGGAAGCGGCCGTGGCCTTAATTAAGGTACAGCCCCAAAATTTGCCTGGCGTGGAAATGGGAAACTATGGAAAACCATCTTTAGGGCTGCCGACAGTGTGGGGTGATAGCTACATGACCCAAAACCTTGCAGCCATTTGCTCGGTCAACAACTGTCTATCGCCACAGTAGTATAGCTACTTGCACCTGTTTTACATGAATTCATCAAATTAGCGCAATGAAACTTCTTCTGAAGCTTTATGCTCTAAATTGTTGCTTGAGTTGTCTTCAATAATATATAAGCGTAACTGTGTTACTGTGATGAAGCCGACAGCAGACACATTTGAAGGTGGCAAAAGGAGTTTAAATGTAAAATTAAAACAGCAGATTTTCGTGCAGGAAATATTGTTCCCTGTATTTGCAAATAAATAAATAAATAAATAAATAAATAAATAAATAAATAAATAAATAAATAAATAAATAAATTAATAAATAAATAAATGAACAAACAAACAAACAAACAAATAAATAAATAAATAAATAAATAAATAAATGAACAAACAAACAAACAAACAAATAAATAAATAAATAAATAAATAAATAAATGAACAAACAAACAAACAAACAAATAAATAAATAAATAAATAAATAAATAAATGAACAAACAAACAAACAAATAAATAAATAAATAAATAAATAAATAAATAAATAAATAAACTTTTGAAAACTCCACTCAAGCTTATCTACTAACGTCATTCCAAACCATGTCTCTGCTGACAGCTCATAACATCCTGCTTGGTCAAGTACCTCGTCTCCTTCCTCCCAAATCTTCCCAGCTCAAAGTTTGTAACATTTTCGTAACACTACTCTCCTGTCAGTAATACACAGAGCCAATGTTACGAAATTCTTGTAAAGTTTGGGTTGGGAAGATGTGGGAGAAAGGAGACGAGCTGCTCGACTAAGTGGTATGTTCCGAGCTGTCACTGGAGAGATGGTGTGGAATGACATTGGTAGATGAATAAATCTGACGGGTGCTTTTAAAAGTAGGTAAAATCACAATATGAATATAAAGTTTGAATTCAAGAGGATATATTGGAGAACATATTCATTTATTGGAAAGAGAGTTATGAATTGAAATAATTTACCAAGAGAGATGTTCAATACATTTCCAGATTCTTTGCAATTTTTTAAGAAAAGGATAGGTAAACAACATATAAGGGAATATGCCCTAAATGCAGATCAGTTGTTATTGATAACAAGACGTGCTGTTTTCCTTTGGATCTTATCCAGTTCTCGAATCAAGTAATCCTGGTGTGGGTCTGATACTCCACAACCCTTTTCTAAACGAGGTCTTATCAGTGACTCATACGCCCTTACATTTACATCCTTGATACAACCATATGAACAGATCTGTAAACTTTATTTACAATCCCGCTTATATGATTACCTATTTATTTCATATATGCACATTTATTATCATTACCCACTTAATTTTCAACCCCTCTGTGGCTCAGGCAGCAGCGCGCAGGCCTCTCATGGCTGGATACCGCGGTTCAAATCCCGGTCACTCCATGTAAGATTTGTGCTGGACAAACGGAGGCAAGACAGGTTTTTCTCCGGGCACTCCGGTTTTCCCTGCCCTCTTTCATTCCAGAAAAAACTCTCCATTAACATTTCATCTGTCAGCCATTTATCATTGTCCCAGAGGAGTGCGACAGGCTTCGGCAGCCGGCACATTTCGTATCCTCGCCGCTAGATGGGAGCTTCCTTCATTCCATTCCGGACCCGGTCAAACGACCGGAAACAGGCTGTGGATTTTCACTCACATAATTTTCAAGGTCCAAATTATCTATAAACAAATTATGAAGCTTTCCTTATATTACTACAGAATACATCTTACCCTTTAATTTGAAGAACCTGCTTCACTTGATTATGAATATTTTGAATATGAATAGTTGTTTCACTGTACTACTATTTCAGCTTTTAGACCAGGATCTGGTATTTATTGCTTATTGTATACATTAATATTGCTACTGGTTTTAAATACCACTAACTGCTTTTACGGTTTTTCGGAGACGTCATGCCAGAATTTCTCCCGCAGGAGTTCTTGTACGTGTAACTAAATCTACCGTCGCGAGGCTGACGTTGTTGAGCACCTTCAAATACCACCGGACTGCTACTCGGTGCGGATTAATTTTTAGAGTAAAGAAAGCTCCGTATGAGACTGTGTTTCAATTACGTTATGCTTCAACTTCATTTAGAGCTGATAATAGGGATTTAAGATGCAGGTGTCAATCAATAGTGGAATTGTAAAATACAGATTGTTGATATGAGTCAAAACGCAACTATTTTCATGTTCTATGCATCTGTACCATACTTTTAAAGATACATGCACGAAGCTTTATAAGTTGAAGACCTTTAGCCTGAAACATAAAACACGGATATGATTTTGGAATGTGAGAAAATTAGGAGAGAGTAGTTATCACATTGTCTACTTATGGAGTGGATATTCTTGGTTTTAGGAAGCCTGGTAGTATAGTTTTGGAATGATACGAACTAAAGAACGATTCATGTCTTTATAATAAGGAAAAGCAGAAGGTGATGAATATCGAAATGTGTAGAAAAGTTGAGGAATAAATTGCAAACAAGAGTTCAGAAACACAAAACCTCATTTCCGAGACAATTTAACTCTTAGGTTGAAGAAAATACCATGAACATTATTCAACGTTTTGTCCGAACATAAATGTCCAAGTATGCAGACAGGATGGGATTTTATTCCGCATTGCACCAACCACTATGCATTGACCAGTCTAATAACGAGAATACTAGTATCTGTAAAAGAATACCTCGTTAAACATTTGGAACAAACTGAAGATGAAATTTCGCAGTGATATTTATTTTATTTTTACTTAAAAGACACGGGTTGAGTGAAATTTTCTGGCCATATGAAGCTGTTTTGATGATGACGATGATGATGATTATGATGATGATGATGATGATGATGATGACTGTTGTTTAAAGGGACTTACGATCTAGGTAATTAAAATGTAAATTTAACTCACTGACTAGGATTCAAAAAATGATGACGTAGAAAATGATTATGAATTTAAAATAATTAGTGGAACTAGCCTAATTCCTAATGCCTTATTTTCCTATAAATATGATTTAGCATAGATTAATATGTTAAATTAAAAAACAGTTTTTATAATTTGCTTTTACGTCGCACTGACACAGACAGGTTTTATGGTGACGATGCGACAGGAAAGGACTAGGAGTAGGAAGTAGCGGCCATGGCGTTAGTTAAGATACAGTTCCAGCTTTTTAGTGGTGTAAAAATTGAAAAACACGGAAAGTCATCTTCAGGGCTGCCGAGAGTGGGGCTCGAATGCAAGCTCATAGCTGTCTGAAACTTACCGCACGACCAACTCGTTCGGTAAGAAAAAGCCGCTTCAAGATACAAATGTAATTTTCATGACAGTGGACATAGTAACATATTTCTTTAAGAACGTATATTGATCTGGTTTCAGTGACAGAAGACAAATAAAAAGTCCCCAGCGCCAACTCATACATACATAAAACTGTCAACAGAAATCAAATAACACCCCTCTTCCTCATGTAAACCTATACGATCAAAGTTTTCTCCTAAAGTCAAAGTAATATAATGTCGATTTATCTCTTTTCTGAGATATATTTTCCTTACTCCCCGACTGTATCTTCGTAATTTTATTGCTTGATTTTATTTATGTATGGCGGTTTTTGGACGACGGTCCCAGCATGTTATAGGAAGTAAGTGTCTTTTAAGATGCAACTAGCTGATGTATTGAGTAATTCAATGCCAGAGGAATGATGAGATCGAGGTTTTCCTTTTACTATTCCTGGTAATTAAATAAATGACATACTTAAGTTAGTATAGATGCTACATGTGAATAAAGGTACGGTATGATAGAATTACATTTTGATCAGCTGATAGGTGTTATAGTTAAATCAGACTACAAGCTATCATATACAAAAGAGGTCAGCGAAAGTCATCAGAGCCATCTCATCATCATGATCACTTGTTGGACATGACTTTTGTTTTGGAAAGGTTCATCTTCAAGCCGACTGAATTACATTCCATGGACAGATCAGTAGCTAATGTCTGGAGTTCCTCATTGTCGTTTGCCAATAATGCAATCTCATCAGCAAATCTCAAGTTGTTAAGCCTTCTGCCATTGATCCTTTCAGCCTTTCCTTCCCAATTTAACTTCGACATTGCCATCTCCAAAACAGATGAGAACAGCTTTGGAGAGACTGGATCACCTGGTTTAAGACGTATTTCGATAGAGGCATCTATATGATCGAAATCTAAAAGCACTATCTATCACTATGCTTTTGGCATTATTTCATACGCCCACTGAACCCATAATTCACAGTCATCAAAAGGGACCCCTAAGATTACTAGCCAGCATAGCTGCGAGATTCGTTGTTGGGAAAGAAGCATCCATTTCTTCATTACTTGAGGAGCAGCCTGTGTATTCTTCACTTTTCTCATCTACCAGACAAGAGCTTTGGCGTGTATTGCAATCTCTTTGGGCAGTAAATCAATCCAGATTTGTAAGATCCTAGGGGAGAATTTCGGATGAATTCGAGTGTACTCCTGGCTAATTTCTAAAATACGATGATTATCCGAACGTAAATTAAAAGTTGGATTGACACAGTGGAACGCCCAGTAAATTGGAAGGAATTATCATGTTGCCAATTCTCTTCTGGCTGAAGATAGAAAAATTCTGTTAGGCGTGGAAAGATTCTGACTGACCGAAAACCACACGCCATGGTGCGACAAAGTAATTTATCCTACCAACGCTTCAGCATTTTAGACCCTTTAGAGGAAAATTATGAATTCAAAAAATCCGTAATCCTTGAATTTTTCTCATTATTATGGATATAAATAAAAAAATGAGGCCCACAGGACGACAAAGTTGGCAAATGTTCCGCAAAAAAATTCCTCACTTCTTGCACCAAAAGCTGGGTGTAATACGGTCTAGGAATGATATGGAATCGCCTAACAATCTGTGATCTCGAAAGATTAGAGTGTGTCAAGTCACGTTTCTGAAAACGTGCCGTAGGAGTTGAAAAATGGCTCCATGATTAGTTTACGAGCCAGCGAAAGAATCCTTCTACTTAGAGGACCGTATAATGAAATATTCTCATTGTCAGCTACAGGACCATTTATACGCCTATTAGAGTGTATACAAGCAAAGAGAAGAGAGATCGATCAAGACTTTTTAAATCTTACTGACGTCATGATACACAAAACATTGTCCAACGAGAAGCAAGATCAGAGGCATATGATAACGAGACCTGCCATTCATGATTTCCGCCATAAGATACGTTCAATCAGATCATTCCACAGCCCGAGTTACACATGTGTATGTGTACTATGTAATCAAAGGTGTACCAAGAATCATCTAAGGACGTACCTCAAAAGAACAAAATATTTTATTGAATATAGTAAGAATTAATGCCCATTAGGGCGATCCTTTCTCCATTGTATTTCAATAGAGGATTATTATTATTATTATTATTATTATTATTATTATTATTATTATTATTATTATTATTATTATTATTATTATTATTATTGTCCGACTCGTTGGCTGAATGGTCAGCATACTGGCCTTCGGTTCAGAGGGTCCCGGGTTCGATTCCCGGCCGGGTCGGGGATTTTAATCGCTTCTGATTAATTCTTCTGACTCGGGGACTGGGTGTTTGTGTCCGTCCCAACACTCTCCTCTTGAAATTCAGACAACATACCACACTACAAACCACCACAGAAACACGCAATAGTGATTACATCCCTCCATATAGGGTTGGCGTCAGGAAGGGCATCCGGCCGTAAAACAGGGCCAAATCCACATGTGCGACCCAGTTTCCCACCCGCGACCCCACAGGTGTGGGAAACAGCGGTAGAAAAAGAAGATTATTATTATTATTATTATTATTATTATTATTATTATTATTATTATTATTATTATTATTATTATTATTATTATTATTATTATTATTATTATTATTATAAGCTTCTTGATGACGCATTCCAATGGTCATTGAGTAAGGCGTTCACCTGATTCTGAAATGTCTACTCAAAAGAGTCTTAGAGGAGTGAAGAAAGCGGGAAGACCACAGAACGAACATCAGTGTTTTGGAAGAGGCCAATACCGCAAGAACTGAGGCATTGATTGTGAAACATCAAATTCAGTAAGGCCGAGCACGTCATCTGCAAGCCTAACACACGCCTTACAAAGAAAGAAACGTATTCTCAATTGATAAACGAACAACATAATCAGAGAGGGCGGCAGAAACCATACGGGGACGTTTTAGAGAGGCTCATTGCGCCTCGACATAACGTTATGTAAAAATGTTGAGGGGCGAAATACTGACCCGCAGCACATGTATCACTGAACGAAAATGCTGAATGTTAGATGACAGAATATTTTTTTGTCTGAGTTTTAAGCTGAAATATTATCACATAGCGGTTTTTCTAGACGCAACGACGATATGAGAAAGCGCCAGATGGTCAGCAGGATGCAGCGTCCGATCGAGCGATGTGCCGATGTATTGCCAAGTAGAACTCACAGCATTTTGAACAACAGCAACGGAGGCATGAGTCCGACGAAATATATCATATAAATGAACGAGAAAGTCAGGTATGAACTGACAACTGCAGGTTGTACACAATAAGGAGCTTTGATACGTAGAACTAGTGCGGCAGTGAGCTGATGGTTCAAGAATTGAAGGCCAAAGTGCAAAACATGATAACGCTACCTTATTTAATTAATTAATTAATTAATTAATTAATTAATTTATTAATTTATTTATACTTTTCCCAATTGGAGATTACGCGTTAGGACGAAGTATACAGAAAAGAAAGTACATATTAAAAGGAAATGTGAGGAGTTGACGACATAATGGCTGATTAGATAATAATTTCCAAAAGGGACCTTGTCCAAAATTTATAATTTTTGAGTTAGTGATACTAGCGCCATCCTCGTGAAAGTTTGCATGAAAATCAGCATGGAGTATATTGTAAAATGCACCCATTTCAACGTAATGGCATAATATATATCGGAGTTTGTTCCAAAAAGTCCCTTATCCGACATCCTGTTTGTTCCAAAAGGTTCCTTATCCAGGTTGTTCCAAAATGGCCCTTTTCTCTGGTTAATGCGGTAGCTCTTATTGAAGTGTGTTCTATAACAGATTTTTTCCTTTCTAAGTTCAGTTTATTGCACATTAATGAGTGTTATTTCAATGTTATTTGTCCCTACGTCGTAGAAATACCTACAATAGTATGTCGTTGGAAAAAGTGGGCAACTAAGTGCTAATTTAAGAATGGCAGTTTTTTTAGCAATGTCGGACAACAAGCAGTATTCTGTGAGAGTACATAAATATTTATCGACATGAATGTAAATAGTAATGTAATGGTCCAGAAACCAGGTCAGGGAAGAAAAAAGAACCAGTGATTCAAATAACTGGGAAAAACACAGGGAAATATTGTACAGGTAAGAGCTCTGTTACTATTTATGTGTAAGGAAATACCAATAGCTTAACTAAATAGTCCTTACGTGTTATAGAGCCACTTCGGCGGTCTTTGAAGGATGTCGTGTCAACTTGACGGTGTTCCCTTTAACGATGAAACCGTGAACCTTCTCGCTGTACAGCCCGAGTCCCTTGTCGCTTGAGCAACGGCAGATCGTATTTTGTGATGCCTTGTATTTCGTAGAGCTTCTCCATGCGGGTAGAAACCGAGGATGTGAGCAAACGTTTCTACCTCGTTGTGGCAGCGCCTACATGGCCCTGCCTGGAATAGCTCGTATGGCCACCTCGTTACCTGTTGTTTTCAGGGCATCACGACATCAACTACAATATAATCCTTGCATCCCTGAAATTAATTTCATCGCTACAGCACAAAAATAAATTCAGGAAACTCAATCGTAAAAGAACCATTGTGATGCCCCAGTGTGGCTTGTACTGATCAGTTACGGTTCAGTTTCCTGAATTTATTTAGTAATCTCAATCAGAAGCCACAATTCTTGGTCATGGTACCCTAGGTGAGCTAGTAGATAGGCACTAAATTTATGTTTGTCACGGGATAGCATACAGAGGTATCCAACGATCAGCTTAGGTTTCAGCTTATCAGCGGCTAATTTTACTAGACTGGCAGCCTACATTCAGGCGGGGTGGGCTGCTCTCCACCGTCGGCTGTCCTGAGAATATTTTCCGTGGTTTTCCATGCTTCTCACTAAGGCGAATGCTTAGACAGTTCCTTTTATGAGCCACGTTCGCTCCCCTTTCATATTCTCCGCACCTCAAATCACCGCAACACATCTCCTGGCCAGAGAGAGAGCGCGCTACTCTCTAACTGGCCCGCCACACCCCTTCAGGGTACGAATGAAAGTATGCTAGCCGGCCAGTATCTTATAAAGGTGAGGTTTCTAGTTGATGATACCAAGCAACACTAAGGCGAAATAATGGTGCTTTTATGACTGAGGTTTCTGAACTTATTTCTGTGTTGTCTGTTGAAATGATTTTCTTGGGGGCAGCATGAGCTGTTGAGAAAATATCTTCGCTTTGCAGCTTTTTCCCTAATAATGTATTGTTCTTTGACCTTTAGTATATATTATCATTTAATCTCATTTATCGTGGTTTAGATCAACGTCTGTACAATTAGAACATTACCCAAAAGAATTTACCCACACCCATTTATTTTTAATTTATGCTGCAGATTATCAGCATACTCTTCAAAACAGAAAAAGAGCAATATTTAATCTTGTAGAATACCGGAAATGAAACAGGTAGCGTATAAAAGATAATCACATGAATGGACTTCGTAAACTGATAGAAGAGAATGTCTTTCTCAAAGCCTTGAAAGGTTCGCTGTCAATAATGAAGCATCATCTGCAATTAATGTAATCCCGGGGTTCAGTCATGGGTGGAGGGTTGCGTGGGGGTTAGCGCCCAACCCCCATGGAAATTTTTACAAAAGTATATAAACAGAAAATGGCAATAAATAATAATCTATACAAATATTCAGAAATATAATTGTAAAACCATTCGAAGTTAGTGGGATGTTTTACCAAGAGAAAATAAACCAGTATATTAAGAAAGCCTTTTCCCTTGGGAAAATGTTCATTAACCTTTGCGTAAATCATTTTATTCCATACCATGTCGAATTTCACATTAATTCACTCAACTTCGAGCAACATAAGAAACAACCTTTAGAAACCTTTTTCAATGCATGTAGAACAATACTTTGTTTCTTACCAGGTGGCTACACTGCGTCATGTGGACGAGTCAATGCATCTATCGACTACTTCTTGAATTATATCGATTATTACTTGGATGGGTTGATTTTTTAGTGGTGGGGGAAGAATTGAGCACAATGTCCTGCTCATAATATGATTTAATCAGAAATAAACAAATTCAACTCTGTATGAAATAAAGAAGCGTGGAATTGTATGGAAGTGAAACATGTACAATAACTAACTAAGAAGAGAAGATAATAGAAGCTTTGAAGTGTGGTTTTACAGAAGAATGCTGAAGGTGAAATGGGTAGATAGAATCATAAATGAAGATATACTGAACTGAATTGGTGAGAGGAGAACGCTTTAGCTAAATTTGACCAGAAGAAGAGAGAGAATGATAGGACAAAATCTTGATACACCCATGACTTGTTGAGTTAGTTTTTCAAGGAAGTGTAGGTGGTAGGAATGGTAGGAGTAGGCAGAGTACACGGAGGATGTATTAGTTACGTGGGAATGAAAACGTTAGCGCAGGATATTGTGGCATAGAGAGCTGTATCAAACCAGTCGATGGACTGACAACCCTACCAACAAATAAAAGAAACCACTTTTCCCGTTTCGAAATTCAAATGATCATAAATATGTCTTCCGGTCATGGCCACCAGATGGTATCCACAAGACACAGCCTGCACGGTTGCTAGGTAACATTGTCTGACCATCCATCCAGACCTTACATCAGTACCTTCACGGTTGCTATGGTTACACATCCGTCACACATTTTGTCACGTTACGTCACACGGACAAATTTGTGTCACTTCAAATACCACTGGACTGTCCGGCTCCATTATGATTAACGTGCTGGGCTTTGGTCACAGGGGTTCCGGGTTCGATTCCCGTCAGTGTCGGGAATTTCAAACATAATTGCTTAATTCCGCTGGCACGGGGGCTGGGTGTATATGTCGTCTACATCATTTCACCTTTATCACGACGAGCGAGTCTCCTACGGGCGTCAAATCAAAAGACCTGCACTTAGCGAGCTGAACTTTCCTCGGACACTCCCGACTCTAAAAACCATACCTCATTTCATTACCACTAGACTGAGCCAGGGTCGAACCTACCAAGCTGGGGTCAGATGGCCAGTGCCTCAGCTACCTGAGCCACTCACCCCGGCTTAACACTCTTGAGTGACAACCAATCCAACTCTGTGGTGGAGTGGTTAGTGTAACTAGCTGCCACCCCCGGAGGCCCACGTTCGATTCCCGGTTCTGCCAAGAAATTTGAAAAGTGGCACGAAGGCTGGAACGGGGTCCACTCAGTCCCGGGAGGGGAATTCGATTCTCACCTCGGTCATCCTGGAAGTGGTTTTGCCTGGTTTCACTTCTTCTTGAGGCAAATGCCGGGATGGTACCTAACTCAAGGCCAAGGCCACTTCCTTCCCCCTCCTTGCCTATCCTTTCCAATCTCCTCCACCCTCTCCCGCAAGGCCCCTGTTCAGCATAGCAGGTGAGGCCACCTTGATGAGGTACTGGTCATCCTCCCAATTTTTATCCCCCGACCTAAAATCTCACGCTCCACGACACTGCCCTTTAGGTGGTAGAGTTGGGATTCCTCGCTGATTCTGAGGGGAAATCCAACCATTGGGGGTCTTGGGAAAGATTAGTACCAACTAAATGACTAAGTATTCAGTACTGCAGAAACTTGAGCAGTTAACTAACAGTGCTACTCAGCTACCATGACGGTATCGCAGCTGTGTTAGAATCTGGAGATATTTCAGAACTCGAGCTTATACCACGCAATGAGAGTATGTACCTTCTCTGTGCCATTTACATTAATCGCAAAATTTCATTAAATAACACGGGAAACCACCCTGCAAAGCAAAATTATTACGCCAAAGCTAGTCCCCACACAACACAGTTCATTTTCCAAATGCTTAATTCAATTTATCCGGGCACCACAAATACAGTACGTAATCATATAGGAATGTTTAATGAGGATGTTTTTACGAGAGTTTCTAATTTCATTAAAATAATTTAGTCGCTATGATATGTAATATTGATATGCATAATTAAGCCCTGCTCCCCTTCATTAACGTGGTCGTCAATGAAATGAATGAAAGCTGATAAATTGAATTAACTCAATCAGACCACTTGTCCATTACTATAGGAATTCACAATGGCGAGTACGTCCAGGTAGCTCTATTGAATTTTTAAGTAGCTAAATGTTGCAAGGAAACGACAGAATAAGTTTTAAATTATAAGATAGTAATACCATTCGGTGGTTGAATTTAAGTATTTTGACGGTGTATTTTAAATGACAAATTATTGACAAGTCAGCTTGAATTCAGGATATAGAAAGTTCGAATCCCTGTCGACAGATCTGAGGAAGATTTTCCGTTGTTCACTCTTGACAAATTTGGTAATCTGAAGGCCGCCTCAAGTAACCCCCAAGCATTTATCTTTGTGACTCTTTTCCTGCTCTCCAACAGCTGATCATCCACTCACTTAACTACAGCAATTCCCAGTTTTAGCCCTTTCCTGTCCCATCGTCACCATAACACCTGTGTCGTTGCGATGTAGGCCCAACAGGAACGAATGCTCTGATTTAATTGCTATATCGGAGAGTCTCGTTTCGGTTTTGATTGGGATATTATTCCTACTGTTGTTATTCTTAGTTAGTTCATATGCTACTTCATGTCGTCTTGTTCTTTATTTGTTTTCTACCTGGATGAGTAATAATAATATTTATTATTATAATATTTTTTGTTTTTCGAATTGAGCCTCTAGGGACTGTGTGTTAACAACCAACCTTAATTTTCAGTGTCTGTGTCTTATTCGTCTGCCGGTTTTGACGTCCTGCCAGCATCACTTGAGCCCGTCTATCAGCGTTTTATTCCGCTACGCTGGTGAAGGGCCTCTCCATATTCTAGGTTCTGTCTCCAACATAAAACCCTGATAGTTTTCCACCATCCTTCTGAAACTAACCCTGTGATTGGCTCGTGCTTTTCGATTCGTGCACAGGGTCTCCAGAGCATATAAGCCTTCTGGTCTAACAACAGTGCTGGAATATCTTAATTTGACTCCGAAACTCTGCATCTTCTTATTATAGATGATTTTAGTCAATTCGAACGCTCGCTCCGATTTCCGGTTGTAGCTAAGATTCGCTTCTTGTTCTAGCCCATTCTCTTGGATTAATTCACCAAGGTACTTAAACTTCTTGACTCTTCCAATCTTTCCATGGTCTCTTACAATCCATTCTGCACCATCACCGAATGTTCGTCATGAATTTCGTCTTCTCAAACGGGATTTATAGTCCTACTTTCTCTTCCTTAAGAAGGTGTACCTTCCTTACTGTTGAAATGATGTCATTGGCAAGTATGGCTAAGTCGTTCACGAAAGCCAGACAATCAACATACACTCCTATGTGTTTGGGGCCTAATCGAAACCGATCTTCGTTTCCTTCTTATTTGTTCAGCGAATTTATGCTTTCCCGGATTATATTTTCTAAGATACAATTTAAAAGAAGTGGAGAAAGTCCATCCCCATGACTGACCCATTGAATTTTACATTTGATATTTTGTTGGTGAGAGTCTGGATGTAGCATCCACACCAAACTCTTCCAGAACATTCAATAATTTGAACCTGATGACGTTCTTCTGATTGAGAATTTGTTCCGGCCAAGAACGGCCCTTCCGTAAATCACCCAGGTATTCGCCAATCCGCTTATCAAGATGAACTTCGATTCTGTTGAGGAGTGCTTTAGAAAGAATCTTGTAAGGATCAGGCACTATCGATGTACCTTGTAATTGTCAACGTTCTTCTTGTATCCTTTTCTTATGGTGAAGATGGATTAGCGCTGACTGTCATTCAACTGGTATAGTACCCGTTTTCCAAATCTCCGGAAAGAGACAGGCTAGTATGTCCAAAGTATCCTCATTCGCCAGCTTCAACATTTCCGCCACTATGGAATCTTCCCGAGCAGCTGCTGTATTATCTTTCAGACTGTCTATGATTTGCTTAATTTCCATCTTAAAAGGTGGTTGCGAATTGGACAGACCTTGAACTGGCTCATCACAGTTGAGAAACTTGTTGAAGTACTGAGCCAAATATTGCAATTTTCCCTGTTGTTTAGGCCTAGATTTTCAGTAGCAACTCTAAAGCATAGACTAGGGGCTTGATAACCTTTCAGATTAAATTTAAAGGTTCGATAAAAGTCTCTGACGTTGTTCTTACGGATGTCGTGATCAATCGGTTCCATCTGTTTTTTCTCATACGATTGCTTTGCACATCGAAACACTCGCGCTGCTGCTTTGCGCGCATCACAGAATTCAACAAGTTGCTCATCTTGTCAGCGGGATATCTTCATACTTTTGATTTGTATTGTGCTTCCACTCCCAATTGGGCGTTAAAATCACCCAGCAATATTTTAATGTTATTAATTGGTTGATGTTTGTTGTTTAAAGGGAACTAACATCTAGGTCATCGGCCCCTAATGGTAGGAAATGTAATGACAAATTAAAAGACTAAAATAAAAATGTCATGAAGAATGAATGTAGGGATATGAATTGAAAAAAATTAGTGGATCCGACCCAAAAACGAACATTTAATCTTCCTGATTCTTGGTCGAATTCCATTTTCTCCAGGCATCAGTTCTCCGAGCTAGTGCTTTATCACAAGTTTCGTTCCACCATCGATGTTTTTATTCAGGAGCTGCCAGGATTGTGGCGTTAGCTGCCTTTTCGATCTTAGATGCGACGTCAATCTAATTCTTAGATTCACAGGTCAAGTTGTGGTGATCCTCCTTAAGTTCTTGAGTTATCTTAAGTTTCATGATATCATTCCTCCGAATTTTATTTCCAGTGGAGTCTTCTTGAGAGTGTCGATATTAATTTTAAAACCTTGGAAAGGTTATTGCCTTTCTAGAGATTGCAACATGGTCAATCTGTTTCCCACCATTTAGATTACCCGGTGAACGCCAAGTCTTCTGTTTACTTGGTTTATGTTTATAGATCGTCGACATTACCTGAAGATCAAACGTCGGGCATAATTCAACAAGTTGCTCAGCTTGTCTGCGAGATATCTTCATACTTTTGATCTGTATTGTTCTTCCACTCCCAATTGGGCGTTAAAATCACCCAGCAATATTTTAATGTTATTTTTAGGTATTTTCTCCATCTGTTCTTCAAGAAGTTCCCAGAAATGGCCTACTTTCTCGGGATTGCGCCTATTGTTTTCATTAATTGGTGCATAAGGCATTTCTGCAACAGATTCATAAGCGATAATCTCTCTGGAGGACTAGAGGAATTCACTACCGAGCCAGTAACTTACTTACTGCAAATGCCGTTCCAAACATTGGCAAATGCTTACCTATCTTCATTGCTCTCATTCCTTTCTACATTATGTATCCTTCTGTATCAATTATTTCTTTGTTCCGGTATCGTGTTTCTTGCAAGGCCAAGACCGATATGTTGTGGTCATCCATCATCTTCATCACTTCTTTGTGCTTACCAAGCTTCAGCAATGAGCTGACGTTCAGCGTTCCAAAGTAGTATTTCTGTTTGGTCTCGTGTTCCCTGTGTCCAGTCTTAGAATCCTTCCCTAAGCATCTAGGAAAATATTACCCTGTATTATTCTTATTTTGAGAAGCAGAGGAAGAAGAAGAAAAGTAAGAAGAAGAAGAAAGGTAAGCTTAAATATTGCAAGGCATTTCATCATTATGTAGGTAAGCGATAAAAATACCATAAGATGCAACATAGGGTTGTTGTGTAGAGAGCGATCAAATGGAATGATGCCGTGCTTTATATTTAATTACGTCTGTAGTTGACGGCACGTTTTGTCTCAGAACAAAGATCGGCATTATTTAGTTAAGAGCTGGCATACAAAAGGAATATATCGCTGTTTGTGTAACTAATTCAGTCTGGAACAACCAAGAACATGATTATGATAGACTTAGGCAGGAAACAAGTATGTACGAAGTAGACAGTGACATTTTCAAAAAAAAAAAAAAAAAAAAAAAAAACGAAAATGTAAGAAATGCTTAACTTCAAGGACATAGTAGTGACATTTTCGGATTTTAAATGTGAAATTATTTAAATTAGCAAACCTAATACAGGAAATACTTACAGATACAGTTTAGAAAAAAATTTCTGGGCGAAATATCAAAACCTATCAAGATATCAGGTATACGGCAAGGTGATGGCTTATCGGGAATTATGTTAAACTGTATCCTAGATAAAATTGTAACAATCTGAATGAAAAATTAAAAGACCATAAAATTTTGTCAATAACATTGAGGATCAAGAACGAAGAAACTGAAACTGATTGCCAGGAATTTGCAGATGATTTGGCAGGTGCAAAAACACAAATCATTCTCTTGGGAGAAACAGACAACAAAACAGGTTTGAGAATCTCTGTCGAACAAGCAAAATTTATTACAAACATAAGAACGCTTCAAAATGTTTGACAACACATATTGGTCGAATGGAGAGAGTAAGAAAATGCAAATGTCTGAGAGAATTAATTCTAGACAATAATTTGAAAGTATCTGCCGTAGAAGAGAGGTCACACAAAATGTAAAGAAGAATTTTTAGAGCAAGGAATGTTTATCTAAAAATGATAAAATATGGCACTACAGTACGGTGGTGGAACCAGAATGACGTTACGCAAGTGAATGTCTGGTGCTGAACTATAGTTTAGATAAACTGGAAGTATAAGGAAGCAGAATCATGAGGAATATCTTTGTATCAAGGAAAACAGCGGAACAATGCAAAATAAGAAATAATTAGGAAACATAATAGAACATAGATAATATAACAGAAACAATAAAAAGGAGATTGGCATTTTTTGGACATATCTATAGAATGGGTAACAACACATTGATAACACTGACATTCATGAATCTTTGAAAGAAAAATTATACAACGAGATAGATACGAGAGGTCAGGAAAGACTTAGAAATAAATTTAAAGAAGAGGAAAGTACAGAAAAAGATATTTTTATAAAGTATGTTTCAAGAATGGAAGTATTCGAGGGACGAATGAAAAGGAGTGGTCTGAGGGGAGAAGAATAAAGCGTAGTGCAGTGATGACGGAATAATGGAAGAGTAAATAAGAAGAAAGGATGAATTGAAATTGACACGCGGCCTCATCGTAAAGGAGAATAAGGGTAATAAGAAGAAACACCAGTAGTTTCATCAGGAAACTGAGAGGATTCTTCTTTTCCTTCTTTCCTGGCCTTTACCGCAATTATCTAGGGTCAGCTTCATGATATATTTAGCCCAATTTTACGACCAAATTCCCTTCCAGCCGCCAAATATACAGTATGTGGCAGATATATTCGCTATTGTGGGCCCTGTGCTTGTTGGTAGTGTGATATCTTTTTTGTAAATGTGTATTAAGATGATCACAAACACCCACACTTTGACCTAGAGGAATTAACCATACTAGGCTAAAATTTCTGTCAAGCCAGGAATCGAACCCGGGACACTCTGAACTAAAGACCAGTACGCTGACAATTTCAGTCAACGATCCGGACGTGTGTAAAATCCACTTGTGATGTGGAACTATCTTATTATATATTTTATAAAGTGATATTCATTTTCAGCAACGTCATCTTGTACAAGATTCAAAACTACGCAAGTGTTACATTTAATAATAATGTTATTGGCTTTACGTCCCACTTACTACTTTTTCGGATTTGGAGACGCCGAAGTGCCGGAATTTAGTCCCAGTAAATCTACCGACACGAGCACTTTCAAATACAACTGGACTGATCTATTAATCTCTTAAGCCTGGTTTAAATACTCTCAGATATAACTGAAGTGTTGCATTCTGCCCGACACAGATAGGACTTATGGCGACGATGGGATAGGAATGTCCTAGGAAAGGGAAGGAAGCGACCGTGGCCTTCATTAAGGAACAGCCCCAGCATTTTCCTCACGTGCGTGGGAAACCACGGAAAACCATCTTCAGCGCTGCCGTCAGTGAGGTTCGAACCCGCTACCTCCCGAATGCAAGCTAATAGCTACGTGACCAATAAATTCACAACCACTTGCAGCTGAAATATCACTCGTGTTTAATGGTTATGTCCAAAGGAGTACAAGATGGCATTATGTGCTAGTTGCTTTACGTCGCACAGACACAGATAGGTCTTATGGTGACGATGGGACAGGAAAGGGCTACAAGTGGGAAGGAAGCGGTTGTGGCCTTAATTAAGATACAGCCCCAGCATTTGCTTGGTGTGAAAATGGGAAACCACGGGAAACCATCTTCAGGGCTGCCGACAGTGGGATTCGAACCTACTATCTCCCGAATACTGGATACTGACCGCACTTAAGGACTGCAGCTATCGAGCTCGGTAGATGGCATTATTAAAGTATTGCAAATGTATTATATTTTGACATGTAAAGCTGTAATCATCTGTGAAACAATGGACAGTCGGTGCTGTTGTGCTATTGATCACTCGCCTTATATCGCGATGTCTTCAATTGTGAGTCTCATCTTTGGTTTCCTAAACAATGCCCTTAGAAGTAAGCCTTTCACGACGATTCAAGCAGTGCAAGAGTGATTCAACCAGGAACCATCATCGATCATTGTTGAGATGTACAGAAACTTGTTTAGCGTTAAGTAGGGACAGGTACCTGAAGAGCCGCTTCCTTCCCACTGCTAGCCCTTTCCTATCCCATAGTCGCAACGAGACCTATCTGTGTAGATGTGATGTAAAGCAGATTGTAAGAAAATAAAACATTTCTTAGAAAAGTGTGCCTGCCTGGAATTTACGCAATACCATACTCTCATTCGTTTTTAAAGGGACTGTACAATAAATTCATCTCACTCGTGCATTCTCTCGCTGTCACTAAAACTTCTTAGCATACACTGTACCCCCTCCCCCCATCTCTCTCTCTCTCTCTCTCTCTCTCTAAATTTAACAAATCCTTTGTTTGCACTGCATCACGTATCTTCAACGTCTTTAATCTTCACCGTTTCGCAAGTAACACTAACTGTACCCAACTAAAGCAGTTCTTAACATCTGTCTTTCTGGAGGAGTACGCAAGAGGCTGAGATCAGGTATTCTTGTGTCGAACAATCAGGAATATGTATATTTCGAAGAAAATTGTTTCTCTGCTTTAGCTTTATATTCTTTAAACCCATGTAGTCCAGAGTAACAGAAGGGCTTAATGATTTACTTTCTTACTTATTATATAATGTATGTCTTAACCTTACTGGATGTGGTATCTGTATTTTCATTTTTTTTTAAGTTTCTTGTTTAGTTTAATACTTTAATATTATAAAAATGTAGTTACTGTTTTCATAAATCTGCATTGTATTATAAGAAGACGCTGCATAAAGGGGCTTTTCAGTCTCAGTGGCATGTAAATCATGATCAATAAATTCAATTCAATTCAATTCAATTCTCTCTCTCTCTCTCTCTCACACACACTCACACACACGCACGCACTAATATCTATATCCAACATAGAACGTACTCAATTTCATTCCGTTAGTTTTGCCACCTCATAGTGTTCACTTTGCGAGAGATCTCAGGTAGATTCAGCTGTTTCATTTCAGCTGGAAAGCTGTTCCAAAGCCGAGTAGACGGACAGTAAAATCCTACGTATAAGGTACGCTGTTGTTCTTGCAACAGGGATACACATTGTCCCTTTTATGGAGACGGTGAAATGGGAGAGCTCAATTATGTCGGCTGCAGATTTTATGGAGGAATGCAGTGTTTATTTTTTGTCTGGATATATACATATTTAATGGGTCGTAGTTGTTTTGTTTGTGTTGTTTACTGTTGGCCAGTATATATAGCGTATGTATTTAGACACCAACCTTATGTTATCTGCAAACTCTGTCAAACTACCATTAGCATACTGTAATTTTATTACAGGGTATACTGCCTAATACATACAGTTTAACTTTCTAGACACCAGCTTAAGGTCCAATTCAACAAACCTTTTAATACGTCTTTTGTTTACTGTAATGATTCACATGATTAGGATATAATAAAGAATTAATCCGTGAAGCAGTCACATCAAATGTCTTGGAGGTGAGAAAATACTGCTCTTTTGTCATCAGTAGGCCCTAACAAACCAAGTATTCAAAATAATTACCGCGGAGTGATACTAGACATTATTGGACAAAATCCATCCTTAATGTTACGTAAGGGAGACTTGGGTTAAGATCTGTGACTCTAAAGCAGATGATGTAATGCAATTTGTCATAAACCTAATATTTATACTGTTCAAATATATATAACTAATAATAATCTTGTTATTTTTTATCCCACTAACTACTTTCACGGTTTTCGGAGACTCCGAAGTACCGGAATTTAGTCCCGGAGGAGTTCGTTTACAAGCCAGTAAATCTACCGACACCAGGCTGACGTATTTTAAGCATCCTCAAATACCACCGGACTGATCGAACCTTCCAAGTTGGGGTCAGAAGTTCAGCGCATCAACCGTCTAAGCCACTCAGCCCGACTGTACACAACTCTCAAAGATGATGTATACAGGATGCATAGCCTAAGACCACCCCTATTATTTCTGAAATGGAAGTTGCTATTGATGTGCTCTTTTCCCAGAAATGAAGTGTAATCAAGAGTTTATAGTTGTAGACCATACACAGACTATAATAATTATTAGAATGTGTACTTATTTTGAAAAATTCACAGCCTGTTTCCAGTCATTCGACCTGGTCAGGAATGGAATGAATGAAGCCCCATCTAGCGGCGAGGATAGGAAATGTGCCGGTTGCCGAAGCCTGTCGCACTCCTCTGCGGCAATGATAAATAACTGAAAGTTGAAACGAATTGTTAATGGAGGGTGTTGCTGAAATGAAATATGACAGGGAAAACCGGAGTACCCGGAGAAAAACCTGCCCTGTCTCCGCTTTGTCCAGCACAAATCTCATATGGAGTGACCGGGATTCGAACCACGGTATTCAGCGGTGAGAGGCCGGTGTGCTGCCGTCTGCGCCACGGAGGCTTGTGAACTTACTGTAGAAAGTTGAATTTTTCAAGTGGAAGAATGCCTTATTGGCATTAACACAACAAAAGTGGAGGAAATTAGAATGCTAATAACGTTTCTTTCAGGATTCTAATACTAGTATCGAAATTTGAAAATTGTAAACACCGACAGTTTTCTACCCAATTCAATCGATTGGTTACGAGGCTATGATGTTCTTATGTTTGTTTCCTTTACTGTAAACTGATTGCATTGCAGTTACTTTGTAGTTCGATAAGTAGGACGTGGTGGATGATGGTATATACCAATCCTGGAAAAGCCGTCATGTTACTAATGCATAGAGAATGCAGGAAGAATGCTGTTCGTTCTTATACTCTGTACGCGGAAGGATATCCTAATAGTTGTCACCACCGAGCTCGATAGCTGCAGTCGCTTAAGTGCGGCCAGTATCCAGTATTCGGGAGATAGTAGGTTCGAACCCCACTGTCGGCAGCCCTGAAAATGGTTTTCCGTGGTTTTCCATTTTCACACCAGGCAAATGCTGGGGTTGTACCTTAATTAAGGCCACGGCCGCTTCTTTCCCACTCCTAGCCCTTTTCTCTCCCATCGTTGCTGTAAGACATATCTGTGTCGGTGCGACGTAAAACAACTAGAAAAAAAATAGTTGTCACCCATCTCGACAATGATTTGAAAACCTCTTCAGTTAATTACGTGAAAGTGAAGTGTAACACCTAGAAAAACGTTACAGAAACAAACGAGTTACCGGAGAAGAGGATGAAATTAATGTTCTAGCCGCTGTTTCTGTAGATCTGCACGTTAGTTCCCGTGAAATCTCATGAGGAAGTGGTATGAGTCAGACAAGTATACTACGCGTTCTCCACCATCATAAATTCCATCCGTCTCTCTCCGTCAAGAGCTGGATGGAAAGGTTTTTGAGAATCGTACTAACTTCTGCACGTGGGCATTGATAAGATACACCAGATTTATCATATACCTTATTTAGTGACGAAACAACATTTACACACCATGGCCAAGCAAACCTCCGTAACATGCGCTACTGGTCCATAAACAATCCCCATTGGCTTTGTAAGGTAGAATATCAGCATCCATGGAGTTCAAATGTGTGGTGTGGAATAGTGAACCATCAGCTCTAGACACTATTTTCATAAAAGAAACACAAGATTCTCAAAAGTATCTCAACCCACTAACAGGCTAATTTCCACAAATGTTCGTAGAAATCCCCCTGCAGACTAGGCGGAACATGTGGTATCAGCACGATGGCTGTCCTGCGCATAGTACACGACATACTACATCTTGTCGTCACCGAATATTTCCAAATAGTTGTATTGGACAAAGGGGACCTATACCTTCACCGAACCGTTCAGAAGATATGACCCCTTTAGATATTTCTCTCAGAAAAGCTAAAAGATACTCTTTGCAAGGACATACCAACTACATCATATGATATGAAACGACGCACTACTGACGCCTGCGCTGAAATTCCTGATGAAATACCAAAATATGTGCATCAGTATTTACATGGCAGACTGGAAGCTTGTACTGAAGATGGTAGTCGTCAATGTGAAAAAAACATCTGAAGACCAGTTCTTCTTCTTTTCTTCTTCTTCTTCTTAATCTTCTTCAGAATACAAACAATTGTTTATTCACTTTTTTAAGTTAGTTCCGACACATGAAGCAGACAACTGCCCGTATTAAACATTTCCAAACTACAATAGCTGGTAGGCCACTTGTGCTAGAATCCTAAACAAACACCTTTGACATTCTACTTTACATTATTTCCGTTTTTTAATGTCAATAGGCATTGATCGATAAAAAAATGTTATAGTAATAACGTCTCACTAACTACCTTTGACGATTTTCTGAGATGCCAAGGTGCTGGAATTTTGCCCCCCAGGAGTACCTTTACATGCCAGTAGGCTAAATCTACCAACCCGATGCTGAGATATTTGAGTACCTGCAAATACCACAGGACTGAGCTAGGATCGAGCCTGTTAAGCTGGGCTCAGACAAACAGCGCTTCAACCGTCTGGGCCACTCATCCCGCCTTCAAAAATGTTTCTAAAAATAAATCCATATCGTATTAATTATTTAAATCTGTGTATTAGCTACTATTATGAACCCTAGATTACACTTTTTTCCGTGAAAATAGCACATCAATAGCTCCTTCCATTTCAGAAATATTTGGGGTGCAACTTTTAGATGATTCATCTGGTATACTGTTTACTATTTACTATTACATTCATACTACTGGAATATGTACACTGTGTGTGTGTGCCATCATCATTATTAATCATCTACGGAACAGAGTAAAGAGTTCATTTTGTGTTCAGGAAAGTACGTTTCTGTTCGATAACGTCATGCGTTATTTATATACTCTATTATACTGTTCCTATTGTGAACATTCTGCTTCCATCGCTTTCGTAATGGGCGAACTACTGTATATATTTTTATGCCAGTAATAAAGAACTGAATATTTTTATGCATTACAGATATTGATATGCAAATTAGGGAGAAAGTTAACAATTTTTGAACCATTTAACATTGCGACAGGAAATATGTTAAAATATTTAAAGGTAAACTGCGGACTCAGCGGATATAAATATACACTTGCGGAAAAAATGCAACACCATTTCGTGTATTATTTTATTCACGATAATGATGATGCTTGTTGTTTAAAGGAGCCAAACATCAAGGTCATCGACCCCTTATGGTACTAGATCAGACGAAAAATAATGGCAATTAAAATTACAAAATTAATCCACTGAGCTGAATTCAAAACATTATCATGAATATTGAATGAATGAATGAATATGAATTTAAAATAATCAGCGGATCAACTCACAATAATAATATTTAAAATAATTCCAAAATACATCCACTGATTAGAATTCCAAAAGACGACGATTAACCATGATTATGAACTTAAAACCATTAGTGGATCTGACCCGCAGTGTCCGACCTTCGCTTAGAATAACTTAAAACAATGGCATAAACTGAACAAGGGACTGGTTCCAAAGCAAAATCGCTGATGCTTATTATCTAAAAGAGTCCAAAATCCAGGGCACCGGCCCCTCATATTGGTACTAATCGCTGGTAAAGTAGAGCCATGTGTTCCTCATGTAGCGGTACCAATCACAAGTAACGTAGAATGACGGTGTTCCCCACATAGCGGTACCAATCACAAGTAACGTAGAATGACGGTGTTCCTCACATAGCGGTACCAATCACAAGTAACGTAGAATGACGGTGTTCCTCACATAGTGGTACCAATCACAAGTAACGTAGAATGACGGTGTTCCTCACATAGCGGTACCAATCACAAGTAACGTAGAATGACGGTGTTCCTCACATAGTGTTACTAATCACTGGTAATGTACTACTCACAGGTAACGCAGACCTATAGTGTTCATCACATAATGGCACCACTCATAGGTAACGCGGACCCGTGGTGTTTCTCACATAGTGGTGCTAATCATAGGCAACGTAGACCCACAGTGTCGCTCATATAATGGAACTAATCACAGTCAACGCAGACCCATGGTGTTCCTCACATAGAGGTACGAATCATAGACAACGTAAACCCATTGTATTCCGCACATAGTGGTACTAATCACGGGCACTGTAAACTCATATTGATCCACCCAAAATGATACTAATCACAGACACATGGTGTTCTTCGCGTGATGGTACTAATCACAGGTTATCTCACGGTTCAAGACCTATCAGGCCTTGGTCACCATTTTAGTCGCCTCTTTCGACAGGAAGGGTGTACTGTGGGTATATTCTTCATCTGCGTCCCCCTCCCACAGAAGGTTATTCACGATTCAATCCAGAGCAAACTAAGCATTAAACGTCAGTACTGAAAGTGTCCAGTGCCACATCAATATAACATGTATCCTCATCGGGCAACCACACAGTGCTACTTTAGTAGCTGGCTGTACAGACTGAGTCAACGACAGAAAGTTCTGGGGATCGTGCTGGCTAATGCATTTGTCAAACAGCACGAAGAACTCGTCACTTAGTGTAAGCAGAGTGTTGACTAGCATCATCGTGCTGAAACAGTACATCACCCTTCTGCAATTTGATAGTGGCGTGATAACGAATTAATAAGCAATCGGGTGATCCCTAGGAATTGGCATTGTCGGCTGTACCTTTCATACCAGAAACAACACCATCAATTCACTTCTCAATTATCTATGTTAACACTGAAGGCATATAATTAGTCAAATTGAACTGTTACAATATCTATGCAATCAACGCAGATGCCACATCCTATGTATGCAGGAGAAACATAGAGGCTAACTGAAATGTGTCGAACACAGTAAATGGATTGTGTGTTGATGCTGAAAGACCCCATCAGAAATATGGAAGCACCACTGTTTTCCGACCAGACGTTCAGATTCCTTCTATAGCTTTGCAGAGAAATATGATACTGAATTCCTCACCATAGATATCAATAACGAATTTCATATCTCTATAAGCCCCCATCATTGAGGTCACAGTGAGAAACCTTCCAACTTTCAGAATTAACACACGCAGGTATTTATTAGTGATTTTAACTGCCATAGTACTATTTGGGGCTATGAGTCTGATGACGACAACGGCACTGCAATTCACGAACGGGCCGAGGTAAATGAGTTGACTCTTATACACGATGCTAAACTACAAGTGTCCTTTAGCAGTGGCAGATGGAGGAGAGGTTATAATCATAATCGTATATTAGCAGTGACAACGTGAGCCAGCAGTGTGTAAATTTGGTGTGTATTCTAATACCAAGCACGCAGCACAGAACAGTAAAGTGTAGAGTATACGCGGCAGTAAGACCCAGGAATGCTCCTGTCCGCAGGATATATACATGATAATTTCAAGAAGGCTGACTGGCCGTAGTTCACAGATATGTTGGATGCTCAAATGTCTACTTTAGAGTCAACACCTAAAGCTTACGATGCATTCACTGCAGCTGTGAAGAAATGCTCCAGAACATCCATACTCCCGCGGCTGTCGAACTTCGTTCATCCCATGTCTCACCTCAGAACTAGTTGCTCAGTTCATGTAATATAAAAGTTTTATTCGATGAAAACCCCTTCGGCGAAGAAACAATCGATGCTGATAACTATCACATATCCTATCTAAGTCCAGCAAAAATGGATCACTGGATCTGGACGGTAGGAGATCTAGACCTGACAAGAGACAGTCACAAAGCATGGAGGCTACTGAAGCGCCTTAATAACGTAACTGAACACAGTAACAGCAACGCAAACCTAATTGCACAACAGTTACGCCTGAATGGAAAGGCAACCCATAAACTGAGAACACATGAAGTACAAACAAGATACATGGAAGAAAGGAACTATCTCACTGTACCCTTCAATATGACAGAATTGGATAAGGCGTGGATGATATTCGATCAGAACAAATTTAGTATTTTGGATCTGCTACGTATTTAGAGAACGTCCATAGTCTACATTTTCAAGCCTTATTGTAGCCGACTTGCTACTGTCTAAGATGAGCGCCGTACACAATTACTGTTTACTGATACCAAAACTGATATATAGTGATTTGTAAGGTTTTTAATAGAAGCCCCTTATTTACTCTTATTCCACTGTAACAATTGATTCCTTCACATAATAATACGTTCCTGGAATGTAATGTAATCGGAGCTTCACCAGGTATGGTGGGAATATCACTAATATAATGGATTCATGCTCACTTGACCAATGTACGAAAGTGTATTATATTATTGTATGGGGCAATAAGTTCTTTCTGCGAAATCCCGAATATTCCCCTGATGATACTGCACACCCACCACACAGCCGAGGCTGAGTGTGTTGCCGAGATCTACACAATCCAAGGTTTATGACTGTGATATAGCAGCATCTGTTACACTCTGGTTATTTTTAAATTTTCCTGCATGGAAATATTTAAGGATCACTTTAGAAACCTTGTACACTTTTACTATTGCATTGGACACGCCGCTGTACAAAGCCAGAGGAAGATTTATTCTGTTTATGGTGAATATACTGGACATGCTGTAAGTGATATTTAAGATTCTGGTTTGGCACCTTTATTTTGTAGATAAGCCAAATCTACTACCATAAAACCTATGAGTTGTGATGTCAAGATTTAAATACACAATCCCATAATTTGAAGAGCCATCTAAATAAATATGTGTACGTTATTTGCTGCATTATGTGGTAGCACATGAAATGAGTGAATAAAATTTGTCTCCAGCGCATAACTGTCTGTGATTCTTTGTTGGGACGCAATGGACATGATCCTTTCCTGTAACAATTCGTGACTGGTGACGAGAAGCGGATTATGTGCGTTAAAGACTCGTGATATCAACTGTTAAGAACAGAATGAATGGAGAAAATCGTCTTTAATGTGAAGCTTCCACGGTCTGTTAAATTACTATTTAGTCTTTTTCAGGTTTTCAGGTTTGAATCGTGTTGTTGTATTATATATATCTTGCCGATGTTTTGAATACATTACAGTATTCTTTAGAACGGCAACTGATGTACCCAAACTCGGTGTGAGGCAGTCAATCCACCCAGGAAGCTAAAATCCACGACGAAGGTGATCACTGTGTCTAGCCTTAAATATTCTCTCCTCTCTCCAGATACTGCAAGCCCCGGATGGCTTCCTGAAACACCTCTCTCTCTCTCGACAATCAACGGGGGGTGACCGGTACTAATAATAATAATAATAATAATAATAATAATAATAATAATAATAATAATAATAATAATAATAATAATAATAATAATAATGCTGTGTGCTTTACGTCTCACTAACTACTTTCACGGTCTTCGGATACGCCGAGGTGGCGAAATTTAGTCCCGCAGCTGTTCTTCTACGTGCCAATAAATCTACCGACACGAGGCTGTCGTATTTGAGCACCTTCAAACACCACCGGACTGAGCCAGGATCGAACCTGCCAAGTTGGGGTTAGAAGGCCAGCGCCTTAACCGTCTGAGACACTCAGCCGTGACCGGTACTGATTGTGGTGAGTTCGGTGACACATTAAGTCCGGTTGTATCGCGGGCGTGCAGAATCACCAGGCAAATATTCATGGTGTGCGGAAGTAACTTATTTACCCCACACAATAGTTTCTTTTTTTCCTAGTGGTTTAACGTCGACTGACACTACGAAGGTCTTCGGCGACGTAGGAAGAGGAAAGGACTAGAACTGAGAAGAAAGCGGCCGTAGTTTTAATCGAAGTACAGGAAACCAAGGAAAACCATCTTCATGGCTGCCGACGGTGGAATTCGAATCCACCGTCTCCCGAATGCAAGATCGCAGCTGCGCGACCCTAACTGCACCTCTAAATCGCTCGGTTCGTACAATGATAGTAAAAGTTAATAGATTTTCATATGAAGGAAAAGAACGGCAATCTGATAAACGGCGAATAAGCAGGTTAACTTGGCCAACCTAGCTAATATTATATATAGGTAACGTTGATTCAATGAAGTCCTTATCATGAAAAGTTTAGTAAAACTATTCCCGATTTCTTCTCAGAGGATAAGAAGAAAAATATTTTAAAATTTAGTTGGTTTCCATTCCAAAGTTGATAAAATACCTATCCTTGAATTCGTCTGTTCCGCATCAGTATTCAGTCACGTAACTAATTCAGTGAAAGGGTTAAGTCCCAATAAACTAGTGAACGACCTGCCAGCATGATGATGTTCTCAATGTTTCTCGCACTAAAACCTGTATTAAGAATTCTGTTTCAAGCCATCCAGTCAAATTAGAGGTATAAAACGTTGATGACATCTTACAATATTCATGTCGAGATTAGCCAAGTGTTTCTAGGAGCTTATTTTCTAGACTTGCGTAGCAACGAGAAATGTAATATACAGTATTAGTTCTTGCCAGCACTGAAGGAGGGTGGTAAAACTTGAATTAAGGAACAAGAGCATAGTCTTCACAGGAAAAACAATAAAATATACATCATGGTCGGTGACAAAATTTAATAAGAACACGGAGTGGTTTCTTTCCATTATTTACAACATCCTTCGCTGTATCAGTAGATTAGAGTTCTTCATCAATTAGCCGGATTACACAATTACATTTTCAAATTTTGCGTAGATCTTCCTTATAAACGTAAAATGATCTAGAAATTCAGAATAGTTACCATCAATATTAACCCCAGGGTCATTAAACACAAAATTACCTCCTTATTGTTCAAAACCATCCATATTCTAAACAAATTGATAAGATAATTCATTTCCATATTCCGAACCTTCTGATTCAGTTTCATTAGATCTCTAATCGTTACTTTTGGATTCCAATTAAATTATCGAAAGGTGATGACAGTCGTTCATTCTTTGTGAAGAAACAATAAAAGAGGCACATCTGTCAAGGGTATGTTAGGAGACAGAATAACTTACAACCAAATGCTTTAACCTATTTACACCAGGGGTATACAAATGTACAATTTCATTCCTAAATTATTATATCGCTGCCTGACTATTCTTCTTTACCCCTTTACTCTCCAGGGTTGGTTTTTCCCTCGGATTCAGCGAGGGATCCCACCTCTACCAGCGTCCTGGAGCTTCAGACTCTGGGTTGAGGATACAACTGGGGAAGGAGACCAGTACCTCCTCCGGGCGGCCTTACCTGCTATGCTGCCTTGCCTTGCGGGGTGATGGGAAGTTTGGAGGGGATAGACAAGGAAGAGGGAAGAAGCGGCCTTGGCCTTAAGTTAGGTACCATCCCAGCATTTGCCTGGAGGAGAAATGGGAAACCACGGCAAACCACTTCCAGAATGGCTGAGGAGGGAATCGAACATACCTCTACTCAGTTGACCTCCCAAGACTGAGTGGACCCCGTTCCAGCCCTTGTACCTCTTTTCAAATTTCGTGGCAGAGCCGGAAATCGAATCCGGACCTCCGTAAGTGGCAGCTAATCACACTAACCACTACACCACAGATGCGGACTAATGCGACTACAAGAGCATATTTATGAACCTGTGACAGCATGAAATATACACCAGTGGCAGCTTGTATTAGAGAAAGACCATTTTGGAGGGAAATGGTTTATTTATTTATTCATTTATTTATTTATTTATTTATTTATTTATTTATTTATTTATTTATTTATTTATTTATTTATTTATTTATTTATTTATTTATTTATGTTACATTTTGTTTTACATCGTACCGAGACAGATAAGTCTTATTTATGGTGACGATGGTATAGAAAAGGCCTAGGAGAGGGAAGGAAGCGGCCGTAGTCTTAAGCCATGTTCAGGGATGCCGACAGTGCGGTCCGAACCCACTATCTCCCGGATAGAAGCTCACTGCCCCACGTCCCTAACCACACGGCGAACTCGCACAGTAATAAGCCCTATTTTTTAATATCACGATGGTGGACGAATACAAACTATTATCTAGCGAGTTTATATTTTAGCGCCTTGTGGTTGTTGAAGCTTTCAAATATTTTCACCGAGCTCCAAAGCTGCAGTCGCTTATGTGCGACCAATATCCATTATTCGGAAGATAGTGGGTTCGAGCCCCACTGTCGGCAACCCTGATGATGGTTTTCCATGGTTTCCCATTCTTACACCAGGCAAATGTTGGGGCTGAACCTTAAATAAGGTCACGGCCCCTTCCTTCCCACTTCTAGTCATTTCCTGTCCCATCGTCGCCGAAGACCAATCTGTGTCGGTGCGATGTGAATCAACTTGCTAATATTTTGATGCAGAATTCGTGCGTAGTTTTGGAAACACTACAAAATCATGGACGTTTAGAAATCGAAAAAAGTTTCAGATAGCTCGTGCGGCGACAGTGTTGAGTATATCATATTAACCACGAAGGACAAGTGTACCAGGCAAGAGAAGGTCTGATCTAGGTATGACGTCATGTGGTGATGGCAACCGGCAGTATGACCGATGATGATGATAATGATGATGATTATCTTATTCCTCTTATGCCGATTTTTCTCGCACCTGTGGGGTCGTGAGTGCGAACTGTGTTGCAAATGTGGATTTAAGCCCAGTTTTACGGTCAGATGCCCTTCTCGACGCGAAGCCTATGTGGAGGGATGTAATCAATACTGCGTGTTCCTGTGGTGGTTTGTAGAGTGTTGTATGAATATGAAGAGGAGAGTGTTAAGACACACAAAAACAGCCAGCCCTCGAACCAGAGGAATTAATCACACGCGATTAAAATCCCCGACCCGGCCGGGAATCGAAACCAGGACGCTCTGAACCAAATATCTCAACGCTGAACATTTCAGCTAAGGAGTCGGACATGATGATGGTGATTGTTCATTTAAACATGTTTAGCCGGGCTGAGTGGCTCAGACGGTTAAGGCGCTGGCCTTCTAACCCCAACTTGGCAGGTTCGATCCTGGCTCAGTCCGGTGGTATTTGAAGGTGCTCAAATACGACAGCCTCGTGTCGGTAGATTTACTGGCACGTAAAAGAACTCCTGCGGGACTAAATTTCGGCACCTTGGCGTCTCCGAAGACCGTACGAGTAGTTAGTGTGACGTAAAGCAAATAACATTATTATAAACATGTTTAACAAATTGCATCAGAACTAAAATATCTAACAACAATATATTCATGTGTAATCTTAGATTGTGGTAAATCAGGCATCCTTTTTACTGAGTGTAGGAATACTTTGAAATCAGTTTCTCATACAGTACAATATATGAAAACTATATGTTATTTTTACCATGCGTAGGTATATTTATGACTTTGGTTTTCTTTGAGAATGTCTATTGTATGAATCATACTTCTAATTATGCATATTCATAAATACAGTAGATGCTGGCAAGTGCCTACCGCATTTCTGTGCATTTGACTACTGTACGTAGCAGAACGCTACCGTAAGGTACTCTTGTCTATCGCGTTAAGTTTTGTATCCCTCTTCCTCTTTCGCTTTCAATTTTCGATTGTATAATGGAATGTAGAAATTAATATTTGGAATTCCACAAGATATCTATGCCAGTCTCCAGTTTTCTCCTTTTAATTGAAACTAACAGCTCTTGATCTCCATTTAGCTTTCTTCATTTGTAATTTAAGCTATCCAAAGCATTTTAAATTTTTCTACTGTAAGTCTATTATTCAAACGCCCATTTCTCACCATCATACAGAAGTATAAACCCGATATTTTCTCTTCCCATGACAAAACAGTCCCGAATGGACATGACCTATCAAGTAACTGTCTGCTCAGTCCAAAGGTCTGCAGATTACGAGGTGTCGTGTGGTCAGCACAACGGAACCTCTCGGCCATTATTCTTTTTTTTTCTAAATCAGAAATGAGATTTTTCAAAACTCACCCTAAGATTAACATCTTAATATGTACATGTTAAGCCTTTCTTGTATTTCGTAAAGATGATAATAAGGCCGAAGGCAGGTCCGAACTTCCGCAGAGGTGTGCCTAAGCGGGAGTTTACGTACGGTAGGGTGGCCAGTTCCTTTCCGCTCCTCCATCCCTTAACCCCACAAACGGAGCGTGGGAACCAATCCAAATCTTGACCATGCCCAATGTTGCTTAACTTCGGAGATCTTACGGGAACCGGTGTTTCAACACGGATACAGCCGTTGATAAAAGTAATGTTATTGTTTTAACGTCCCACTAACTAATTTTCGACGGTTTTTTGAGACGCCGAGGCGCCGGAATTTTTCCCGCAGGAGTGCATTTACGTGCCAGTAAATCTGGTTACATGAGGCCGACGTATTTGAGCACCTTCAAGTACTACCGGACTGAGCCAGGATCGAACCTGCCAAGTTGGGATCGGAAGGCCAGGGCATCAACAGTCTGATCCACTCGGACGACATTTCATAAAAGGACTACGGGAATTCTGTGTACGACATTTTAACGTCATGTCTGATGACCCGACGTCACAAATCCGTATTCTATGATACTCTTTCTAATGGAGAACTGTTGGGTGTGATGCTGGTATTGGCAAAGACAGGCGGTTCTCGTGTGACAACCATGAAGTTTGTTTCCTTAATGTTAATATTCAGGCCTGTATTGTAACTGAATTCACTTATTGTGTTTACGTACTTAGTGGATTATTAAACTCTATTATCGTCTATTCTATTCTAGGCTGTTCATTCCCATTCTACAAAATAGAGCCGATGGGACGAATTAAGGTGAACTAGAGGAACAAGTTGCAATATATCATGGCTGGGACGGAACAACAAATGAGTTACTTCCACCAATTAGTCTAGCATTGTTCATGAATCTGCTTCTACTAGTGTAGTTAAGTTAATATTTCACTTGCAGGTTATGGTGAGCCCCGGCTAGCTGGGCTCAGGTCGCACAGCCTCGTGACGCGGGTTGCCCGCGAGCAGGGGCGGGTCCGGGCGAGGCGCAACACATCACGCATGTTCTCATACGGCGGAGCTTTGTCTTGCCATTATACCGCTTTGTCGTCCTTCTATCAACAAGCTTCCTGCTGGACACAATATGCTGGTCTGTAATCAATCAACTGGACTCAACTCTGCGAGACAGGTCCCTTCACACCGTCCTGAATGAGTAGTGGCTGACGTCCTCTGCCTTCCCAACAAGACCTACTGAATTATTACTTACCATCTTAAACGTATAAGTTGAGCTATGGCCATAAGGACAATCAGAAGTCACATTTGATTGATAGTCCTTGGTCACCATGTTCAATGAGGAATATTTAGGATAACTTCCTCTCAATGTCTTCTTCTTATTATTCATGTTCTTCCCTCTTTTTTTCTTCTTTGTGACGTGTTTCTCAGTTGATTGAGGTCGACATTTTGTGTGGATTGGGTTCAGTTTTTTTGTTGTTGCTATTTTGCTTTACGTCGCACCGACACAGATGTCTTATGGCGACGATAGGATAGGAAACGCCTAGGAATGGGAAGGAAGCGGCCGTGGCCTTAATTAAGGTACAGCCCCAGCATTTGCCTGTTATGAAAATGGGAAACCACGGAAAACCATCTTCAGGGCTGCCGACAGTGGGGTTAGAACCCACTATCTCCCGATTACTGGCTACTGGCCTCACTTAAGCGACTGCAGCTATCGAGCTCGGGAGGGTTCAGTTTTACGGTCAGGTGCCCTTCCAGACGCCAAACCTATATGGAGGGATGTTATCGCTCTTTCATGTCTCTGTGTACTGTTCCTTGTACATAAGACAGGACCTAGTGAACGGTTACACCATACAAACGAGCAAAAACACCCAGTCACCGAGACAAAGAAATCAACCACATGCAGTTAAAATCTTTGGCCTTGTCGAGAATCAAACCCTTAGGTCTTTTGAACCAAAGGCGATTACGCTAATTACTTAGACAAAGATCTAAGTGAAAATTTCCACTGAATGTTAGATTAAAATATCAGGTTGAGTAGTAGGACTCTTAAAAATATTCATGGCGCAAAAGTCCAGAAGGGCCACTGATCAGCCCGAAGGGCTGCAGATTTCGAAGTGTCGTGTGGTCGGCATGACGAATCTTCCACGCCGTTGTTCTTGGCTTTCTAGACTGGGACCATCAGATACCTCCTCTTACTCACGTAGAGGGAGTGGATCTCGAAGCAGCATTCAGATCCAGGCAAAATCCCCCACCTTATCGGAAATCAAACCGGAGGCCTCTGAGTAAAACGGAGATAAGCTACCCGTGCATTACAAGACTACATATTTCGGAAAAATCGTATGATTATACATATTAATATTTATTAATATTGGACTTGTGTGTTCGACACACTGAAAAGCTTCTAAGTTACTTTGCTCACCAAATTGAAAGGTTAGGACAAGTTAGAATACCAAGCAGAATTTAATTTCAACAAACCAGTCTATAGACGTATGACGCAAAGAATAGTGAGAACAACGATCAGACTGAGCACAATTGTTAATGTTTCTTGATGGATGTAGTACTTTTCTATCCATCGTTGAGCATAGACCAGAGAAAACCGTACTTTCATTGAAGTCTCAGTCGCATTTTAAGGCTCTGAGATTATAAAAGCAACTGAGGTATGAGTACTGCTGATTAATGACATTCATAGAACGATTAGTGAATCCGGATGTTGTGAAATGTGCTACTAAAGGGTCAGTTCCGTGAAACAGGACTTTTGTAGCTCAGTGAGGAAAGCAATGACAAATTATCTCAATCCTGATTCTGTCTATATGAGCTCGTTCCTTGAGGTTTCCCAAGACGCATAGCAGTCAGTGGTACTACTTGAGGATCCGAACAACTCTCAATCAGGTCCTTTAACGGACATTTCAGGATGAACAAGGGTTGAATATTACATTTTTTATATACATAACGCTGGAAATTAATGACTGCAGATTTCATGCTTTTCAGATGAATAGTTTCATACGCTTTGTTTGGTTGAAAGAGACGATGATTTTTAAATCCCTTTCGCTGTCTGATTTCAATTCATTTTCTAATCTTGTTACAGTGTTCATAGTAGCAACGCTGTTTGACCACTGTATATGTTGGATTATATTATTGATACTTGTTTGATAGCGATTTTGAATCAAGATTAATTTACCAAAGACAGTGGCAGTATGATAATGTCAGGAGGTTGTACTCACCACACTCATCATGGACAGTCATCTGACGAGAGAGAACTCACCTGTAAGAGAAACATGAAGTTATTACTCGAATCAGTTTTTCATTTACTTAAAGAAATTTGTTTTCATGAACTTATTCTTTTAACTCATGATTTAATGAGGACCTAGCCACAATAGCAATCTTTTAACATTATTGAACAAAATAATTTAATAGTGTACTTTTTTGCCATACAAGTGTCAATTCGTGAGACTCCAGTTACGGACATAATAAATATGTCAGAGAAATATTTCAATTTCACTAAATATACAAACTGAATCGAAAGTATAATACAGTGACTAAAACAATGATCAAAACAAGAATTTAAAATAAAATATTCCTTCCAGGGAAGGAGAGTAAGCAGATGTCCCCATGACAAATACAGCATTCCCTGTCTGGATAGCGATATTGATGGTATTGAGTAGCACGGGAATCATATGTGTTGTATTGCAGTAGTTTTGCAATTTCAGGGACGAGGTTCTTTGTTTCGGAACACCATGGTGCAGATGTTTCAGTTGATATCTCTGGATCCTTACAATTGATTTGCACAAAATATTTACCACGAATAGTGTAGAAACTAGCAAATATACCCGTGCTTCGCTACGGCATTCTATATTGTACATGGATTTCTACATAAATTACAGTAATTGCATTGAGTAAGATTTTTAAAAAAATCTTAGTGTTATCCGAGAAACACCACGGGGAGGTTGTCTATTTTCTAACAATTTCCTTTACATCGCACCGACACAGATAGGTTTTATGGCGACGACGGGGTAGGAAAGGACTAGGAGTGGGAAGGAAGCGGCCGTGGCCTTAATTATGGTACAGCCCCAGTATTTGCCTGGTGTGAAAATAGCAAACCACGGGAAACCATCTTCAGGGCTATCGACAGTGGGGTTCGAACCCACTATCTCCCGGATGCAAGCTCGCAGCGGCGCGGCCCTAACCACACAGCCAACTCGCCCGGTAAATAAGGTGCGCGCTGGGGAGTTGTGATGATAATGGCAGGCTACATTCCCTACTACCATTCACAATCGAGTTCGGGGATACAATGGCAGGTCATATTTCCTACTGCTAGTCACATTCGAGTTGGGGAATTTCGATTATAATAGCAGGTCACTTTGCCTACTGCCAGTCACTATCTAGTTGTGGAATTTTGTTTATACTGGCGGGCACCCTTGCCTGCTGGTGAATACAATCGGGTAGGAACGTTTTAAACAAAAAATGGAGGTTCCCTTGCCTACTGCCGGTCAAATTGAGAATGAGAATGGCAGGCCCCATTTACTAATGCCAGTTACAGTGGAGCTGGGGAATTACCATTATAATGGCTGGCCTCTTTTCCTACTGCCAGTCACAGTTGGCGAGGGTAGATTTGAATACAATTGCAGATCCCTCTCCTAATGAGAGTCACTATCGATTAGGGGAGTTTTAACTATGTTGGCAGCTCCCCCCACCATTTTATAAATCGCTACAAATTGACATCGCTGTATGTATACTCGAAAGTATATTCACGTTTATATTTGAAGACCTTCATCTGGAGATTAACTGCTGCTTAACGGTACGTTATATTGACAAACGGATTGCGCTATTAGATGCCATTTTTAGTGGTCTAAATGGTTGGTACTATGACATTTTCTAGTCTATTGTGTATTTATGTGTTAGATTGAGTTAGAAACTTTGAATAGCTTGAAATTTGAGTACAGTTTTCACACATTACGTGGTAGATATAATAATAAAATTTGGCTGACATATAGCCAATTGTTGTGCCAAGGTGCGTGCCGAATTTTATTATTCTATCTTTTCTATAAGTGTGTCAAACTATAAAACATACTTTTAAAAGGTTCAAAGTTTACCTGCAATCAAGAAATGCAGTTCTGTCTAATATAAAAGGGATCGAGATATTACAAAAGGTCACAGAACCAAAGTTTTAGATCACTTGAAATTGGCAGTGACTGTGTTATCCGCTTTGTGATACAACTTACCGTTTAGCCACCAATTAACTCGTAACAAAGGTCTACACCGTCATAACTAAAGTTAAAAATTTGAACATCTTGGAATTTTTCCGTTGATTAAAGGCTAAAAGCTAAAATGATTCCGTATTTCAATTTTCTACATCGTCTGGCAGATTGTTTCCACCACTATTTAGATTTGACGGTGAGGAGGGGGGAATGAGGACTTTCAGGAAACTTAAGCCCATGAAAACTATAGGTCATTGCTTTGAAAATTACACTGGGTGAAAAAATGCTGTGCGCCCAAATTTTCAAACTGATAGTGGGTTTCATCCTGCCTCACTTCGATGGTATGTGAAGAGGTATCGCTTGTGGAAAGATGGAAATCTGCAAGGCTCGACTGGGTAATCTACCTGTACATAAATTAACTCTTGCGGTACAAAATATTCGGCTCCTCCGTGTCTTCGGCCCCATGAGACGTAAAGCAACTTTATTAACAGCAGCCTCAGACTCTTAGATTTTCAATGTCGTTCTCTCTGCAAGCTGAACGTAGCCTACTATGAGCATCGTTCTCCAAATATCTTCTCAGATCTGACCACGTTCTAACTAATCTCACATTCAGAATCATTCTCAGACGCCCTAGACGAGGACTGGTGTTTTAAGGCTTTGAACGAAGATTTTCCAAGCACTGATAACTTTTTAGTTGCCATAGTAATAGGCACAAACTTTCGAAAGTGTTACAACCTACCTACTGACTCGAAATAAGTTCCAGTTAACGGTTGATCTCCCTGTAAACTTCCTCAAAAACTGCGCATGGATGAATATACCCTAAATATGAAAGTTGCCTTTTCACCGTGATGGTGGAGCAAACGAACTAACACGCCAACAAACTAATAAAAACAAACAAACAAACAAACAAACAAACAAACAAACAAACAAACAAACAAACAAACGGACACGAAAGCTAAAAATCGCTGATAAGATCTTGAATTGACCTAAAAGGATAAATATCTGAAAAATTGGCAAAATAAACCCACCATGAGTAAACGGGTTGGGTCTCACAGACCCATCATCATATTTCGTTTTTATAGTATGCTAATATATGTTTATTTTCAGTATTCATTCTCTCCTATTCCGATAACATTATAAACACATTGCTGTCACAAAACCTTTGATGATTAACACTTACTTAACATTTTAAAAAGCAATTCTCTAACCACTGCAAATTTACACACAATATTTTACTTGATCACAAAATTCAGAACTTATCAAGTCAAAATTAATGAAATCGTCATAACCTAATCTTCACGATCCAGAATGTTCACTGGAACATTCAAATTTCAGCTTTACATTCACTGCACACAAATACGGAGAGTTCAAGGTACATTAACTTTCAGCACAAACAGCACGAGTAGCGGGTCTTTTCTGACTCTACAGTGTTCACGACGTCCTCTTTTATTTTCTATATTTTCACGTCCTGCTTCTGCTGTCAACCCAGATATCCTTCTTGCAGTATCGGGAATGCTCTTAGGAAGATATTTTGAGACAGCTCTTTCTCTTATATGTTCTTCAGTTAGAAGAAACAAGAGCTTCTTCAAAAAAATTATTCTGTTCCTTGCGTCTGGAGAGTTAGGGTTGTTGGCTCTGAATATTAAATATGCGTTAAAGCCTGTAATATTCAGCAACACATAGAAGACGACCATTATCCAACTTATGGTGTTTCGAGCCGTCCTTTCTTCTACACAGCCCACACCACCCTTAGCTGAATTATAGAATGTGACTATTACAGGCTTCCTCTTTCCTCCTATACTTCCCTCAATTTTATCATCGCTGTGCATCGATGAGAGGAAAACCACAGTAAATTTCATCATCTGATAATGGTTCCTGCAATAATGCGGCACCTCGTTCCATATCACGTGGATTGCTGACATAACACTCCTTTTTCTTAGACCTACGAAGAAACGAACTCAGTTCACCTTTGTACTAAAAACCCAAGGAACTAAGGTGAAAGACAGCCAGGCTAGCTAAACCACGGATTTGGACAAGAAGATAAGATATAATCACCCTATAATCTTCTTTATGTACACGGTTAAAACTGAAAGACTAAAATGCTTATGATAAAGAAAAACTTACACGACTGCACGGGTTGGGTCTCACAGGCCCACAGAGCACTTTAACTTACCACTGCTCACGTACTAAAGCAATCACTTCCATGTTCGTCTGCAGGAATACTACACCGGTGATAAAAGGAATGTAGCAGAAGCCGGAAGTATGCAGCTATCACCGTCTATCAGAAAATGTTGGAAATACCAGCGCATGGGTCCCACAGACCCAACCCGTGCATTGGCGGCTAGAGGAAATTACAGACAGCGGACTTCCTAGAATGTTATTGATTTAGATTAGTGTCTTGATTTCTCAATTGTGTCTTTATATTTTCTTTCTTTAATAACTATTTCCTACGCAGTTGCAAAATAGAATTTAGATCCATTATCTCTAAAACCACTCATAGAGATGATATAATTTTTTTCTTCATGTTCCGTTAGAGCGTGGGGAGTATTCAGTTGGAACAAAATCATTAGTTTCTCAAGAATTGTATTAAGTGGTACATTTCCCTTGGGTTCTTACGTCAGATACGTCTACAGTTTTGGAACTCTACCTGTGACAGTGGGCGAAACAATAACATGAAAGTTTTCAAATGGAAATTGGCCTTATTTCTACACAGACCAGGCAACGAAAGTGTTTTATATCTACTTTTAAAGATAAAGGGCGAATGTTTCAAGCAACGAGTCTCTAAACTTGGTATTACCTCATCAGGTGATACATGTTGCTGCTATCATGAGTACTAAAATCGCCGTGTCGCGCGTCTAATGATTGTGTGTGAAAATGGTGATATAAGGTTAAGGTACAATTAGAGAATATATATGAAATGAATACAGTATCTCAAATAATGTTTAGTTCTCGGGTTTAGTAGTATAAATTATTTGACGTCCATAACTTAGGGTATATACTGTGTTTGTTTTAAATCGGCTGATTAAACTCCTTTTGCCTATTAACGTATTTCTGAATTTATTTGATAATATATTGCTTTAGATAATTATTTTTAACTAGGGTAAGAAATTACTAGTTTTCATTTAAGACACCTGTGGTCACTAATTTTTTATAAATTGGATGAGTAAAAAGTAAAATGCAATTCCATAAATTGATTTTCTACTTGTTTTCAAAATATATTATTTTTAACCATGTAGTCCCTAACATAATCACAAAATACTATGATGTTTAATATCGATTACGAAGGACTTGATCCTTGCTGTACTTCTAAGATAGATTGGTTTCGGAATGTACGTGGAGTAGTTTCGTGTGTTGAAGCAGAAAAAGTGTTAAAGTTAATTGATGTATAGTATTTAATTTCATACCTGAAGAGTATAATCATGTCGTTCAATAAACAGGGTAAAGTAAAGGGTCCGGCAGAAAGAATTGACGTTTTCAGACTGGCTGTAGCTACGGGAAGGAAAGGCGCACGTAGATGGGGGAGGAGGGGACAAACTGGACTTTCAGTGCTATTTTATTTGTGATGAAGCTGTGAAAGACTACGCATCGGAGGTTTTGTAACATTTAGAAATTCATCAGACCATTTTGCCGAACGCTGCTAGAATATAAAACCAACAGTTCAAGAGGGAGTGAATGGAATAATGTCGTGGTGTACTTGGTATATGTGTTACATGTATCAGCTGTTATGGTGTGTAACTTAAAAAGACCCCATTAGAATCAACACCAAGAGTTCCACAGCAAGATTTATCTCAGACCTCCTTTAAGCCAAAGAAGAATCAATGAAAATCCACAGCCTGTTTCCAGTTTCAACGGGGTCAGTAGCGGTATGAATGAAACCTCGATCCTAGCGGCGAGGACAGGGACTGTACCGGCTGCTAAAGCCTGTCGCACGCCTCTGGGGCAACGATTGATGACTGACAGATGAAATGAATTGATATGCAAAGTTTGCTGGAATGACATAAAAGAAGTGAAACCGGAATACCCGGAGGAAAACCTGTCCCGCCTACGCTTTCTCCACCATAAATCCCATATGGAGTGACGGGGATTTGAACCAACGTTGAGAGGCTGCCGCCTGAGATACACACAGGGCATATGCAGGGGAAACTCAGCAAAATAGCTTTTTTAAGAGTTTTCTGAGTTCTGTGAAATGTAAGATTCTTTCTATTCAATCTGATTTTGTGAAGGAGTAAGTGATTCAAAACTGTTAAGATTATTAAGGTCAAGGAATTGTAAGACATATCAGAAAATGCATTTGTCAAACGACGCTGTAACCCGGCGCTTCAAAGAACTTGCTAATATTATAGCTGTCAATTGGTATCTGAACCTTCACAAAGATTGATTTTCATTGGCTGTCGATGAGTCTGCCGATATTTCAGATTTAGCTGATCTGTTAGTTTTTGTTAGATCTTTTATTGGATAGAGATTTGTGGAACAATGGTGAAGTCACACTTTCACTTTATGGGAAAACCACTGGAGGAACCTCACACTCCAGGGCTCGCGCGGATGACTAATGTCATCCACGGGTATAATTTTCTTCGTAATGTATACATTTTTAAACAATTCATTTTAATATTTTGTGTATTCCTCAACAAGTAATTCCTAATGATATCTCTGAAGTTTAAGGTTAATTTCTCCAGTTAATTCATTATTATGGGATTTCAAAAGCAAGTGGATGACAATAGTCATCCATGACATTACAATTTATTGTTTAAGTTACCTATATTTTTTTATCATCTTCCTGAAGTTTTCATACTGATTATAGTATTCCTAACATGGTACATTACCTAAGGAGATAATGATGTTTCTAGAAACAGTCGACGCTGGTCATTGAAAGTACTTTTTTATCTGATGAACATTGGTGAAATCAATCCATTAGTCTTTTCTCTCTTTGAAGCACAATATGTGTATTTGTAATGAAAATGGTCATAACATGTTTATTTCTTCCATATGCACTTAGAATAGTATCATAAGAGTGATTTTGAAACTCTTAGTGTTTTGGTGTGAGTGGTATGAGGTGGTATAAATAGCATACCACCATGCCAATTGGTCTCTAAAATGTCAACTATATATATGCTAAAAATTACAAATATTCCATATTTACTATTACTTACTTACTTACTATTATTTATTTATGTTCATTTATTACAAAAAAGGAAAAAACAAAACACACAAATAAAATACCAAAACAAACAAAAGAAAACTTCCTTACAGAAAAATTACATTGCTTCTCTAATTACCAGCAACACTGTCCTAAAGTTTGTGAAAATCATGGAAACATGTTTTGTTTTCACTGAGGCACAACGGAACTTCTTGTCCACTACCGACTCATCGGATGGAACCTCACACAAAATTGTCCTTATTTCAGTGTCTTTTAGCTTCGTCATTCGTCCTTCAAGCGAAATTATCTGAAATTCCGTTAGAAATGGACGTTAGAAAACGGAGCCTGACAAACTCACGAGCGAGTGAAAAAAAAACTAATTGAAATAACATCCATCTTGCAGTCCGGCTTGAGCTGTGGCAGGAGGCGGTTCGCGCGACTCTGCCTCATTGCGTGTGACGTGTAGTGTTCTATTATTCTATAGTGTAATTACGTAAAGTGAAAATGGCAACCAACGGCATCCGGAAAAATACAATTAAATGCGCTTTCCCTGACCAGGCAAATAAACCCGGCCCTGCGGAAATACACGAGTGGATACAGCAAACTTTAAAGTTGAATGTCGACCAACTGGAGGCCATACAACTTGACAATTTGGAAACGGCAGTCTACGTCAAGTTAACCAGTAAACTGTTAATGGAGAACATCCTACTCACGACCAATGGACACTCACAGGTACGAAAATTTAATGGATCTATATCTGATGTGGTGATAACATGTGCAGACGTGGATAGCAAATTAGTGAGAATAATGAACCTCCCCATAGACATGCCAAATGAAAGAATAATGTCTTTCTTTAGCAAGTATGGCAAAGTAAGAGAAATCCGGAATGAGAGGTGGTCCTCCACCTATATTAATAATATATACAGTGGAATTAGGGCCATGCGCATAGAGTTAAAAACTGCCGTAACCCCCATTGTATCTATATAGGGATACAGGGAGCAGGTAGTTTACGAAGGGCAACCGAAATCCTGCTTTTTCTGTAATGCTACAGATCATTTTCGACAGGACTGTCCCATACGGCGCGGAGAGAAAGAAAATAAATCGGAGCCTAGACTCCTTAGTGAGATAATTGCCGATAATGAATGTCACAGTGACTCCCTGGCTGTACTAGAGTCAGAGCGGATGTCCACAAGTACCACACACGTAGAAAACCCGGTACCGGTCCAAGCACAAGTTGCAGAACAACAACAAACGGATGACTCACCTCACGTCTCGCAGACACCAGTCAGCCGGGTCGACTCCCCAACTGCAATATGTACACAGCCACAACCACAACAGTCAAAGCTGGACACACACGAGCAATACCAAACATCTGCCAATACTCAGCCACAGATAGACAGCCTTGTAGGAACAGACAGCTTGATTATAAACAACATTCCAGAAGGAACTAGCGGTGCACCTACCAACACTGACGTGGAGAGTGTATTGCCTGCTACGGTACTAGAGACAGCTGGGGAGGGGGCCCACCCCCGAATCAGAACCCCACTGCCGATCCAGTGACCACTAGCATGCAGTGGGTTGCAGAAATAGAAGACGATACCTCTACCCTTATGGAAACTCAAGACACGGGGTCAGGGACCCCAGCAAGCATACAGGTCGATGAACCACCACTAAAAGACGCCGCCATGGCGAAAATCACACCAAAATTGAAAACACAACGACACTCGCGGGAAGAAACCCACAAGCACTACACGACAAGAGATCCGCATCTACACGGGAGTAGAATTGCAGAAAGAAGATAGTTTCACTCTGACACCCCCCACCCCCCCGGCTCACCCCACTGTTCTTTTGCCCTATCAGGAATGTCACCTCGAATGCTGAGGCTATCAACCTATACAATGAAGACAACACTACTGAATGGGACGCCAGCTAGTAAACATTAAACACAACGGTCCAAGACTGCGACGAATACTCGCCACTTTCCTTTCCATAATTACTAGGAAGACGACATACAATGGTCCCCCTGAGCATCATGCTGCTGACTTACACGATATTATCTCTTAACATAAACTGTATCCAGGCTCCCAGTAAGCAACTTCTGTTCCGGCAACTTCTGCGTGACCAGGATGTTGATATTGCCCTTCTTCAAGAAGTAGCTACGGAGGAACTGCAATCAATACCTGGATATGAGAAAATCTTAAATGTTAACGAAGACAAACGTGGTACTGCTATATACATCAAAGACCACATCCAATACACCGATACAGTTCTGCTTCTAAACTCTCGCCGAATTAGTATTCGTATTAACGATCTATTAATAGTAAATATTTATGCACCATCCGGCTCGAACGCAAGACTCGAACGAAGGACATTTTTCACGACAGAAATATTACCCCTTCTTCAACAATTTAAGGGTAACATGATCCTTGGAGGCGATTTTAATGCAGTACTTTCACCTAAAGACCAAACAGGTAACTTTCAGGGCTGCCCTGCGTTAGCTGCGCTGATACAGGGTTTACAATTGAAAGATACATGGGAACTGAAGAAACCCCACAGCCCTGGCTACACCTATTTTTACAACACGGGAGCATCTCGCTTGGACCGCATTTACATAAGTACACAGTTACAAGACGAGCTACGTGAAGTTGATTTATGCCCGGTGGAATTTTCGAATCACTGTGCTCATATTTGTAAGGTCAGACAGCCGGCTATGGGACCGGCACGTGGAAGGGGTACATGGAAATTAAACTGCAATATTTTGCGTGAAGAGGAGTTACAGGACCGCTTCTCCACAGAATGGGAAAGATGGAAACGACATATACACCAATATCGAAATATATTAGATTGGTGGTTGTTATATGCTAAACCTCGAACAATAGGGTTATTGAAGGCCTACAGTTCCCAACGTCGACGGCTACTCAACCAGACTACGGACTTTTATTACAGATGTTTACGGCAGCTCTATACTGCAGATCCTACCAACCCGCGAACGTACCAGCGCATTAAGCTGGTACGAACCCAGCTATTGACACTGCACAGGCGATACCAAGAAGGTTTGAAAATTCGCGCTCGAGACTACCATTATAACAGCGAAGAGGCTCCTTCCATATACCACTTCCTTCGAGAATGTCGCAGGGGGCGACAGAAATATATTCATCAGCTTACTACCCAGGATGGCCAAATTGTTCAAGACCACCCACGAATACAAGCAACACTTGAAAACTTCTTTCAAGACTTGTATGGAGAAGGCGAGGTAACCCATCTTGATCACCGACACACGTTTTTCGATGGAATTCGTGGAAGGATTCAGCACCGTGAACAAGACAGTCTGACGGCTGAGTTAACGGAAGACGAAATATATCAAGCAATCAAGCAGAGCGCATCCCATAAATCACCAGGAATAGATGGACTGGGGAAGGAGTTCTATGTACAGCTATGGCCCATCATCAAAGCCGAACTTGTGCTGATACTAAATAACGCCCTGCAACCTGACAGGAACATTACAAAGATGAAGGAAGGTCAAATAGTTCTAACTCCAAAGAAAGGGAAACCAACGACCCCAGCCGACTTTAGACCTCACACACTCCTCAACTTTGATTACAAGTTACTTACTTGCTGCTTGAAACAACGGCTCAACAATTTCTTAGCAGACGTAACCTCCAGCCAACAGTCAGGAGCTGTTCAGGGAAGAAGTATTTTGAACACTGTCTGTGCTATTCGCGATATGATTAGTAAATCACTCGTAGAGAAGCAACGGCGACACCTGCTCTCTTTGGACTTTGATCACGCATTTGATAGAGTTAACCATGGTTATTTGATCGAAGTGTTTAAAGCATTAGGTTTCACTATGCCTTTTACCACTCTGATGGCTAAGATACTGACTGGCGGCTCTTCTAAAATAACTGTGAACGGTTACCTTTCAAACCCTATCAAAATTACACGAGGAGTACGGCAAGGTTGTCCCTTATCGATGATGCATTTTGTGCTATCCTTGGAACCCATTATTGTCAATGTATTACGTACTTTCCCCCCTGGTATGATCGATGTCTTTGTCTACGCTGACGATGTCACATTAATTCTGGATCGCAATGCTGACTACCAGCGTCTTTTCACCGAGCTTGACACTTATGGACACTATTCCGGTGCACTTCTCAACTTCCAAAAAACTAAAACTATGCGGATAGGGTATCGAAGCAGGACTTCCGAAATTGTTCCCTCATGGATGCAGGTAACTGATGAGATTAAGATACTCGGCATCCAGTTCTGTAATAGCATACATCATATGATTTAAAAAAAAATTGGTCCCTTGCCCTTGCAACGGTGAAAAGTATACTGCATCAAGTTAAATATAAATTCGTGGTGTTACAACAACGAGTGCAATTTGTCAATATGTATGGTCTAAGCAAAATCTGGTATCTAAGCCAAATTTTACCAATGCCAAGAGTAGTTGGCATCCGTATAGTTTCAGAAGTAGGCTGGTATATCTGTCAAGGATCACTTTTCCGCGTCGCACGACCTACACTCATGCTCGCTAAATCTGAAGGAGGTCTTGGTCTTATTGATGTACAGCTTAAAAGTAAAGTGCTCTTCTTGTTACGGAATCTCAGAATGATGCAAGCAGCAGACAACCGCAGATCCGGCAATTTTTTACTGGGAATGTGTAACCCGGAAGAGATTAAGAACCCGCCAGCATTTTACGGTGTCCACCACTACGCGCCACATGCACGATATATGCGATGTGAGATGAGCTACGTTCCTCGTAGTCTCCTCCTATCTCTAGACATAACAACGAAGAAACTTTATACGTATGTGCATACACAGCAATATCAAGCCCCGAAAATAGTTCGTACAGCGATGTTAATAAACTGGAACCGCGCCTGGCGGAACATCTCAAATCACATTCTCCCTCAGATAATATGTGATACGTGGTATAAGGTAGTTCATGATATCATTCCTACAAATAGCAACCTCCATCGCATCCATATGCAGGACAACGCCGCCTGTGGATTTTGCCGAGCTCCTAGGGATACAATCCAACATAGACTGACGGAATGTGACGTCACCCAACAAGTGTGGAGTGAATTTAAAGTGAAACTACATTCCATCATAAATCAGCCCAAGATCTATATTGCCTCTGAGTGGACAATTCGACCTACCTTAAGCTTGCGACCGGTTCAATTAAATAATACTGCAGTGCTCCTCTTAGGCAGTTATGTACATTGTGTGTTACAAGCCAAAAGACCCTACACCAAACATGAGCTCTTCGCAGACATCAGTGTCAGTGTATACAAAGCCCTCGCGTCCCCCCAGAAGAAGCTCTATATTGGAGACTTTATTAATAAACTGGTAGCAGTCATATAACTATGCAACTGTGTGAATAGTGTAACTACTAAAATTCTCTCTCTGTCACAAGAGTGTCGTTTCCTACGCGAACGTACACAGTGGTGCACGCGTTATATGGGTTAGCTTGTGTTATTTTTTTACTTCTTTAGCTCCGATTACTGTGGCGCTGATTGGTTGGTGTGTATTGTTGTAGGCAGGGAATGTGTATCTGATGTAAATTCTCGCTCCTTTATTCACTTCTTGTGTAGTATATTGTGTTCGCTGACATTTTTCTTTCCTTCCCACCCTCCATCCCCCAGAGGTTCTGAACTTCGGAACGTGGGTTGGCGACCACGGGGGTCCTTAGCTGAGTCCTGGCATTGCTTCCACTTACTTGTGCCAGGCTCCTCACTTTCATCTATCCTGTCCGACCTCCCTTGGTCAACTCTTGTTCCTTTCCGACCCCGACGCTTTTAGGTTTCCGAAGGGCTAGGGAGTCTTTCATTTTCACGCCCTTCGTTGGCCCTTGTCTTCTTTTGGCTGATATCTTCATTTTTCGAAGTATCGGATCCCTTCCATTTTTTCTTTCCTTCCCACCCTCCATCCCCCAGGGGCTCTGAACTTCGGAACGTAGGTTGACGACCACGGGGGCCCTTAGCTGAGTCCTGGCATTGCTTCCACTTACTTGTGCCAGGCTCCTCACTTTCATCTATCCTGTCCGACCTCCCTTGGTCAACTCTTGTTCCTTTCCGACCCCGACGCTATTAGTTTTCCGAGGGCTAGGGAGTCTTTCATTTTCACGCCCTTCGTGGCCCTTATCTTCCTTTGGCTGATATCTTCATTTTTCGAAGTATCGGATCCCTTCCATTTTTTCTTTCCTTCCCATCCTCCATCCCCCAGGGGCTCTGAACTTCAGAGCATGGGTTGGCGACCACGGGGCCCTTAGCTGAGTCCTGGCATTGCTTCCACTTACTTGTGCCAGGCTCCTCACTTTCATCTATCCTGTCCGACCTCCCTTGGTCAATTCTTGTTCTTTTCCGACCCCGATGCTATTAGGTTTGCGAGGGCTAGGGAGTCTTTCATTTTCACGCCCTTCGTGGCCCTTGTCTTCCTTTAACCGATATCTTCATTTTTCGAAGTGTCGGTTCTTTTTCTTTTTTCTTCGATTTAGTATTATATTAAGGATTGTTGCCCAATTGTATTTCCTCTAATAACAATAACCACTACCACCACCACCACCACCACCATCACCACCCTCTAATTTACGTCCCCTTTCTCTATTTATCATTTCTTTATCAATTACTACGGCAAGTTGTTTCGAGTTGAACCTCGTATTTCTTTCATTATTTCTTCCTATTTTTTAAATCTATTTTTTATTTGGCTTTATTCTTTTTTAACGTTTTAAATTATTTTATAAAACCTATATATCCACTTTGAAAATTGACGAAATTAAATCCTACACTGTTTTCCTAGGACTTCATTCACGTCACCTTTTGCTCTTCGGCCGGAGAAACAAATGCCTACAAGACCTGCCTAGCAACGACTTTACATAAGCGAATATTTGACCTGCTTATGAACTTCAGCTATATTTGTTTTCGGCGCAAGATAGTGATGTTCTGTTTACTCTCTTGACTGTGATTATTGTGTTTTGAACATTTACTGAATTGCTACGTTATGATACAATGTTAATTTTTTGCCTGTATTCAATGTGCTAGTTGTTTTAAGATCTTCGCAAATTGGCTGATGATGACACTTAAAATGTGTTGAAACCGGTCCCATTAAACAGGTTGTAACTACTTTTTACCATCTTATTACGGAGTATTGAAAGGTGGATCCTAACCTATAATATTGTACATCTTATTTCTCTATTCAATACGGAACAATAATGAAGTTTTTAACTTTAAATTAGAATACTCCAGTTAGTCATTGACTCACAAAAGGTGTGTGTTTGTTGTTTAGCAATCTTCTCGTTTGAAGTATATTTTATTTGAATTATATGTATTGTAATATACTATGTTGACAATAAAAGATATATTTAAAAAATCACTACAGAATAGGGGTAAATTTGGCTATAGCATTCACGGTCCATGTTTGGGTGGTACAGGCATGGTGGTAAATAAAACATACCACCCACTATTCCCAAGCGAGGAACATGGACATTCAAAAGTACAGTAAAGTGATTGTCATGTACCTTAGCTCTAATACGTAGTGAAATGCTCAGCAGAAATAAACCGCACAAATGTAGGTTTCTACAGCCACAGTCCGGTAAATAACAACAGGTGACGCTCCGATGCTCATTTCTCTGAAGCAATAACATCCTTATGCATCCGATAAGGAGAACGGAGCATAGCACTCACTCTATCCGCAAAGCAGAGAGCTAGCAGAACAGCACTATGTGGTGGTAGTAGAAATTTACCATCATGCCACGTCCCCAGAATGAATTGAAAAGGTGTTATAGATTTCATACCACCATGCTTCAAAGAGTTATAAGAAGAACCGTGGTTTTCCAAATATTTTGAGAAGAAAGTTCCTATATGACTTGTCAATGGATCTCATCAAACCCCACATATTAAGGAGTATACAACAAGAAATGATTCCCACGGAACTGAAGAGGCTGTGTAAGTTATTTGTTGGAATTGAAGATGATGAGAGACCTGCTAACCGTCCGCAAGTTGGAGCGCGAGGACGCTGCTACATGTGCGGAAGAAGTCGCAACAAAACCACCCGGAAATTCTGCAGTACGTGTTTCAAATGGATTTGCGCTGATCTCGCAGATACACTCTGCCTCCGCTGTTCGTGTGAAATAAGAGAGGAGGCAACAGGCAATGAAAGTGGTTGAGGACACAGAGAGATGTAAACAGTTGTAAATCTCTGGGAATGTCTGTCATACTCTTCAAATGCTTCTAGCACGTGATATTAAGTTTCAAAATTAAAAAGGTATAATTTTTCGAATAGATAATGCCGTTATTGAACAGATAATATGACCTGTGAAATACGTATATTAATACTTAAGGTAGAATAAAGGAATTAATATGGATGACAATGGTCATCCGCGCGAGCACATGCGTTAGAATTTACAGCGCGAGCAGCTCAGTGTTAATGAGACTTATGTAGTAACTGATGGAGCGCGAGCTATGTCCAGGGGAAGGGTAATGCTGCATGTGAAAGTTCAACAAATTAATGTCTGTATAATTCCGTATCATTGCATATCTATGATACAACGGTACCCTATCTAGTAGTAAACTGAACAAGGATTTATTTCCGTCACCAACATTCTGTGGTAAAATTAACTCTCACATAAGTACCTCCAATATACTTGAACGGACCTTAATTCACAAATGTTTTTCTATATAACAATGTTAGGTGATTAGATGGAAGCCGAATGTTGTAAATAGTGTGGGATTTGAGCAGAAATTAATTGTTCTCTTCTTCGATTCGATGGATACATCTGTAACGATGATAATTTCTTCAATGTACAGCATGGGAAAAATAAAACTGTCCCGGAAAATATTTATAAGACTGACGCGGAATTGTCCCTTGGTAATAAGCAGGGGAACTAGCCCATAACAGAAAATACTAGAAACCCGCGAATTCGACGAACCAATCTGTTCCTGTCACATGTCTGCGCATGCGCATTTCCCGCATATTCTGTCAGCATTATGCATCAGAAATTACCCATCAGTACGTCGAAAAGCCTTTGCAAAATGTCATGATTGGTATGTGGTGCGCAATGTCTAATGGGGCTTATGGTTCCAGTCGGTAGGTAGTTCAGGTAGTTCCAGTCCTAATTTTTAGATGGCGCTGGAGGTCACTCACAACGAGTATATAGTATAGGAAGGTTCTGTAGATGGCAGGAAAATAGCATGAAATGAACGATTTTAATAATTAAAGGCCGTTTGTTAAAAGTGAAGTATTTCAAGTCTAACCACAATCAGTGGGCACTTCTGACAAAGAATTAGGGAGATAATATTGCTGAATTGCATTGAATGCGATTTTACCCAATCGATTAACCTTGCTCGAATTAATATAGATTTTAAGCGATAGTTCCCATGATGCTACAGTATTTGTGTTGTTTAAATTCCACGTGCCGATGTGCTTGTGCTGTAAATATTTGTTCCTTGTGCTTGTTTATTAGAAATATATCTTTATCAGTCCTCCTAAAATCCTATATTTCCTGTTTGAGTACACCTCAGGGGCTAGAAGCTGAATGGTTCTATTAATGTATTTCTATATACACTGACTGACAGAGCAAATGCAACACCAAGAAGGAGTGGTCAGAACTTTATGCCAATTGCAGGGTAGACTGACGTCACTGAGGTATGCTCATGATGTGAAATGCGCCGCTGTGCTGCGCACGTAGCGAACGATAAATGGGACACGGCGTTGGAGAATGGCCCACTTCGTACCGTGATTTCTCAGCCGACAGTCATTGTAGAACGTGTTGTCGTGTGCCACAGGACACGTGTATAGCTAAGAATGCCAGGCCGCCGTCAACGGAGGCATTTCCAGCAGACAGACGACTTTACGAGGGGTATGGTGATCGGGCTGAGAAGGGCAGGTTGGTCGCTTCGTCAAATCGCAGCCGATACCCATAGGGATGTGTCCACGGTGCAGCGCCTGTGGCGAAGATGGTTGGCGCAGGGACATGTGGCACGTGCGAGGGGTCCAGGCGCAGCCCGAGTGACGTCAGCACGCGAGGATCGGCGCATCCGCCGCCAAGCGGTGGCAGCCCCGCACGCCACGTCAACCGCCATTCTTCAGCATGTGCAAGACACCCTGGCTGTTCCAATATCGACCAGAACAATTTCCCGTCGATTGGTTGAAGGAGGCCTGCACTCCCGGCGTCCGCTCAGAAGACTACCATTGACTCCACAGCATAGACGTGCACGCCTGGCATGGTGCCGGGCTAGAGCGACTTGGATGAGGGAATGGCGGAACGTCGTGTTCTCCGATGAGTCACGCTTCTGTTCTGTCAGTGATAGTCACCGCAGACGAGTGTGGCGTCGGCGTGGAGAAAGGTCAAATCCGGCAGTAACCGTGGAGCGCCCTACCGCTAGACAACCCGGCATCATGGTTTGGGGCGCTATTGCGTATGATTCCACGTCACCTCTAGTGCGTATTCAAGGCACGTTAAATGCCCACCGCTACGTGCAGCATGTGCTGCGGCCGGTGGCACTCCCGTACCTTCAGGGGCTGCCCAATGCTCTGTTTCAGCAGGATAATGCCCGCCCACACACTGCTCGCATCTCCCAACAGGCTCTACGAGGTGTACAGATGCTTCCGTGGCCAGCGTACTCTCCGGATCTCTCACCAATCGAACACGTGTGGGATCTCATTGGACGCCGTTTGCAAACTCTGCCCCAGCCTCGTACGGACGACCAACTGTGGCAAATGGTTGACAGAGAATGGAGAACCATCCCTCAGGACACCATCCGCACTCTTATTGACTCTGTACCTCGACGTGTTTCTGCGTGCATCGCCGCTCGCGGTGGTCCTACATCCTACTGAGTCGATGCCGTGCGCATTGTGTAACCTGCATATCGGTTTGAAATAAACAACAATTATTCTTCCGTGCCGACTCTGTTTTTTCCCCAACTTTCATCCCTTTCGAACCACTCCTCCTTGGTGTTGCATTTGCTCTGTCAGTCAGTGTATATCCTGTCACAGTGCACTTAATTCTGTTATTTTTATTTTAATGTGTTACTAGGATACTGATGTGATACCCATATCTCGCGTATGCTGTGCTCTGGTGTCTTGCTTTAGATGGGATTTATTTTTGTCATAATATCAGCTTTGTGCTAATGTGTCAATCATTTATTTCAAGGTGAAGGTACTTTGTGGAGTGAGGTAATGCTCCCAATAACATTCTGTAGTATTCCGTACGAACTAGGGGGTATCACGTCATTGTTTAGGACATGGCAAGTCCTTGAAAATTAAAATATATGAATTATAATGTATTGGGACTGGAAATAGTATAATTGCATTATAATCGTCATAGAAGTGGAGGTGGATTTTGATAGGAGGGATGAAGGACGGGGGAATAGGATTGAGGATGGTGGGAGGGGTGGTGAGCATAACCAAATGTGCGTCACTACGGCGAATGTCACCCCACTGCACTACCTGTTGATAATAATAGTAAGGTATTGCACACAATGCGCATTGCGGCGCAATCTCTGATTGCGGACTGAAAATACAAAGGGCCATCTGTCTTGCAACCGAAATTTATTCTTCACTTCCATCTCTGTTCTATCATATCCTCTTTGGTCTTGTGTCCGCATCGTAACAAAAGTCTTCCACCAAACCGTTAATGCTAACCGGTATGTCCAGACACAGAATAATCCATATGTGGATCAACTCACAGAAAATAAACGACTGCAGGGATATTTTCGGCAAGATGGAGCAAGAGCACACACCACCTTGACAACCTTGTCACGAGAACGTGAGGTGTTCCGTGAGGGGAGGATAATCAGCAGAGGGAGTGAAATCAACTGGCCACTTCGATCGCCTGATCTCTCTCTGTTATTTTCATCTGTGGGGAAAATTGAAGGACCAGGTGTACTGCAATAAACTCATACGCTGGAAAAGCTACAGAAGAACAATGAAAATGCTATCGTTGCTATCCCTCAAGAAGAGCTCCTACGCGTGTCTCACGCCATGGCAAAACGAGCATAGCACTGCGTCCACATCAACAGTGGTCATTTGCAACATCTTCTGTGATGTTCATTAACAAGGCTTAATCCCACTGCAGTACTATTGTAAATATTTTTCGGGCCAGTTTAATTTTTCCCACCCTGTATTACAAGATCCTTATCAATCTGTAAGGTTTACTTTTCTTGTTGAGATTTTTATCATATTTCAAACATTTGAATCTATGTTTGCAGGGTAAATATAAAATTATGCGTGAGTTGCCGGAACCTGTCTTGAGGTTCAAGAAGGAGCCTGAAATCCTATTTTGGGATTCTCTATATTTCTAGTTAGCAATCTTGATTTCTTCCCTATATTTAAAGAATTATTGCAGTAAAAGAAGAAGTCCCCTTGATAATGAGGTGAAAAATTTAAGTTACTGGCTACTTGAGTAATCTCAAATATGAGTCTCATTGAAGATACATGAAAATTAAGGGGGGTTGTAATGAATTTTGTGTCAAAAATAATTTTTTTGGAAAAGTATTATTTGTAATATACATAGTGTAATTTACATTTTGTATAAATTTTATAGTTATAGGAGGCATGGAAGTTCATTAAAACATATTTCATATTTGCATTTTTCATATTTGATTATGGTAACCAAATGTATACATGCATTTTTCACTAATATACATTTTTTTGTAGAATCTGAAGCCTTTTCTCAAAAACTATAAATCGCAGAGCTATGATTTTTTCCGGAATTGTCCATTACTGACTGTGGAATATGTGGAACTATAATTGTAATCATTACTTATTTATTTATAGGGTTTTATGTGATGAAAAATGTCTTATTTCTGCAACAACAAGTTCAAGATTTTTAAAGTAAAAAACTAATATACATATGTAATTTTCTTTAGTTCGGTATTCATATTGTAGCGACAGTTTCATACAATAAAAGTTTCAAAGTGATTGTATCATTAGAATTCCTGTTATGGCTTTCATGCAAAAAGGACATAACTGTTAAATATTTATGTATATGCCTTACATCTGGGTCTGTAATAATATTTTTTTCATTTATTATAGTTATCTATCTACACACAATATTTAATGCCTTTAACTAAAAGCTATGGTAGTAATGATTCTTGAAGGAAAAGCTTACATTTCCGATTACATCCCCCTTTAAAGAAGAAAATATCATTTTTGAATTCCTTCGGAGGCCTTTGAGTTCAGACTGTACGCCCCAACTTATTTATGAAATATTTCCCCACGGATGATAAGGTTGAAGCTTGGTAATGTGTCATTTCCATATTCAATTAAGTGTTCTTAACTGATCTAAAGCCGGTCCCGTGGTGCCAGGGTAGCGTGCTTGCCTCTTACCCGGAGGCCCCGGGTTCTATTCCTGGCCAGGTCAGGGATTTGTATCTGGATCTGATGGCTGGTTCGAGGTCCACTCAGCCTGTGTGATTACAATTGGGGAATTATCTAACGGTGACATGGCGACCCTGGTCTAGGAAGCCAAGAATAAAGGCAGAGCCGACCACACGACACCTCAAAACCTGCAGCCCTTTGGGATGAAGAGCGGTCGCTTGGTAGGCCATGCCCATTCGGGACTCTTGTTCCATGGGGTCTAGGTTCGCTTTTTAACGGAAAAATAAATTAACAAATTTCCAGTTATCACAGAGAAGCAATCAATTGACTGAGAATGCTCGGATCAACATGGGTCTGCGAGAGTACGTTCAGTGCAATTACTACCATCAAATGCAAGAATACAAGTACTTCGAGAAGTGACACTTTTAAAAATCTTCTGTGCACATTTTGAACCTGGGTATGAAGAACAAATCACACACTTCCTTGCCTCAGAAACAGAATGATATGAGATTAAAATATTCAAGGTATTCAAAGATGAATGAAAAATATCAAGAAGTTAAAAAATATACTCGTATATCACAAGACGTGTTATGAAATATTAGGCTAAATATTGTACAGGAGGGGTTTTATTCACCACTTCATTTATTGCTTTGCTAGTATGCTAGGAAATTTCACGACGCAATTTTAGGTTGGATTAAGTATTATTCTTTTGTCTACAAACCAAGTAAACAAAGAATTCCAAGATGGCGATTGTGTTGATGTTACTCTTTACATGGTCCTTCGGGCCGGGTATGAACCAGTGACCTATGGATTTATGGCCCATTGCTCTTCTTGACTATAACCTCAAATCATGCCCGCGTAGTAGCCTGACAAGATGCAAAAACACGCAAGATGTAACTCAAAACTTCTGGAAAACTTGATGTAAGGACTACAGTATATCATTGCATTGCAACAACGTCCCATGTGGTCACAAAGACATATCCCAGCCTTCACCGGGGTGACTTGGTGCTGATAAAAGATGACAACCTATAGCCTCTTCGATGGGAACTAGGGGTATTAGAAGCAATTCGTACTGGTAATGACGCCCTCGTCAGGGTTGCTGAAGTAAGAACTATTTCACGAATAATAACGCACCTTATCAGGAAGTTGGGTGTGTTAGTTAATGTCACAATGAATACACTGAACATTCACATTTTCACTGTCTTACTGATCACCACGTGTACTTAATTTATTTGTTTTCTGAAAATGCTGCGCCTTTTGGTGGACTGGTATGTTAGGAAAATGTTACTATGAAATTTTAGGTTAGATTAATTAGGTATTACTCTTAAGTTGTCTACAAGTCAAATAAATAGAGTGTTCCAAGGTAGAAATTGTGTTGATGTTACTTTTTTCAAGTACTATAATCAATCTATTAACCTTCGAGGCCCTTCGAAATTCTAAGCTCCTAGCACGTGTTCCCTTTGCTCGTTCACTTTGGTCGGCCCTGAATTTGACTCTCCAAATAGCCTTTATTATCTGTTCGGAGTTGGATTTGATTTTTCTTTTGTTATTTAACCCGTCAATGCGCATTTCATACATCTCGAAATGAATCGTCTTGTTTCTCTCAATATCAATGTTTGTATCTGCATCTCATTTAAAATTAGAGACACCCCGCTCTCCGAACACCTTGCTACGAGCGGGTACAATCGTGTCTGAAAGGCAAAGTGCTCTCCCGATACATTTTCATGCGCCTCTCTGGGCCGTGGTTGTAGTGTGGAGATATTGAATAGCGCAGTGTTTCAGACGTTTGACGATCACCGCAACTGATTGGATAAGACAAGCGAAGGGTTTTTGTTTTATTTCCCAGGGAGAGAGCAACACTCAGCCGTAAATTGCGTTCTCGGCGCATTTGTAACGAAATGCGAAACTAGGGAATGTGGTTGGTACTGGGTCAGCAGCTATTTATTGTGAAACAAGACTGTAATCGTTCCTAGAGGAACAACTTCTCCCTGACATGTAATAATTCCAAACTTCTTTAAAATCCACAGGATTCTGTAATAATGTAGGTGAAGAGTAATGGCAGTTCCTAGATTGGAAATATATTCTCATAGTCATAGAATTTAGTACTTGTATATTGTCAGTGATTACGTGATTGCAATTGAGGAGCTGTTTAACAGTGATATAGCCGCCCCAGTCCAGCAAGAATATTTGCCGAGAGAATTCGTCAGATGTGAGTTTCACTAATAGGAAAAGTCCTCCCAGTTTTTTTTGCTAGGGGCTTTACGTCGCACCGACACAGATAGGTCTTATGGCGACGATGGGATAGGAAAGGCATAGGAGTTGGAAGGAAGCGGCCATGGCCTTAATAAAGGTACAGCCCCAGCATTTGCCTGGTGTGAAAATGGGAAACCACGGAAAACCATCTTCAGGGCTGCCGATAGTGGGATTCGAACCTACTATCTCCCGGATGCAAGCTCACAGCCGCGCGCCTCTACGCGCACGGCCAACTCGCCCGGTCCTCCCAGGTTTAATTTACTGTTTTGATGGGGTGAAAGTTCCTTATGCGGATCAGTGAAAGTACCTAGGTTTAATACGGAGAAAGATCTTCATTGGGGGTACTGTAAATAAAGGGTACAGATCTCTATACATAGTTATGAGGGTATTTATGGGTTATAGTAAGGAGGTAATGAAGAGGGCATATACGTCTCTGGTAAGACCACAAATAGAGTATGGTTCCAATGTATGGGATCATCGCCAGGATTACTTGATTTAAGAACTTAAAAAAAAAAAAAAAAAGTAGCTCGATTTTGTTCTGGGTGATTTCCGACAAAAGAGTAGCATTACGAAAATGTTGCGAAGTTTCGGCTGGGAAGACTTGGGAGAAAGGAGACGAGCTACTCGGTTAGGAGGTATGTTCCCACGTTTCAGTGGAGAAATGGCGTGGAGTGACATTAGTAGACTAATACGTGTAAGTGGTGCTTGTAAAAGTAGGAAAGCTCGCTATATGAAGATAAAGTTGGAATTCAAGAGGACAAATTGGGGCGAAACTTCGTTCAAAAGAAGAGGAGTTAGGGATTGGAATAATTTACCAAGGATAATGTTCAATAAATATACAAATTCTTGGCAATTATTTAAGGAAAGACTAGGTAAAACACAGATAGGGAATCTGCCACTTGGGCGACTGTCCTAAATGCAGATCAGTGGTGATTGTTCAGTCGTGCCAACCGCACGACACCCCGTAATCTGCAGGCCTTCGGGCTGAGCAGCGGTAGCTTCGTAGGCCAAGGTCGTTCGAGGCTGCTGCGTTAAGGGTGTGTATTCTGCCCGAAGACAGGTCCGAACCTCCGCGGAGGTGTGCCTGAGCCGGAGTTTACGTGCGGTTCCTTTGGCCAGTTCCTTTCCGCTCCTCATATCCCCAACAGCGCGTGAAAATCCATCTAAATCTTGACCACGCCCAATGTTGCTTAACTTCGGAGATCTCACGGGATCCGGTGTTTCAACACGGCTACGGCCGTTGGCGCTGCGCCAAGAGGTTTGGTTTAATTTGGTAGTATTGTAGTCCATAGTTTTGAAACTGTGTGTTACCCAGTGATTGCAACTGTTTAAAATATTCCTGTTAAGTTGTTTATGCAGGTTTCACCGCCTAGTTGTTCTATGTAGATTAAGTATAGGTTGACGAAGTTTTGAATAATTTCAGTAGGATACTCTTTATAAAGGTGCCGGATATACCGCTATTCGCTCCGAAGTACTGAGTCTTCTCAGGCAGCTAAAACCAACTATGAAAGTATGCACCATGCCTCACCTCTCCTGTCCTCGGCTATCGCAATCCCTGGGATCTTCCTGAAATTCTTCTTTTCTGGGAATTTCCGATGTTCTTTTGTAACTTTCGGGTGGGGGTGGGGGGAAGGGATCCCACAGAGCACAGAAAATAATTATGTACACGGCGAAGTACTTCGTCTCCTTGCCAATTTGATGCAATAAAGAAGCATCTAAGTTGTAATAATAAGCACTCGACAGTCCAGAACACTTCTTAAATCGCAGTAGCTTAAAGATGAGGAAATATGCGATTAATTGGCCTAGTATTATATCCAATTTTATTTAGCTCAAACGCACTGCAGATTTTCAAGTTATAGCTAAAATAATGAAACATTTTAGGCAAAACAAAAACAAAGCCAAGAGTTATATTCAAGTAAATCATATAAATATAAAATTAAGAGATATATGGACATAAGTGTATTTGATTAAATAAATTGTCCAGATTAATATTTAGCGTCTTGGCCTTCGGTCCTCCGGGTTCGATTCCCGGCTGGGTCGGGTGATTTTAATCGCAAAGGTTAATTTCCTTGCTTCGGGGAATTGGTGTTTTTGGTGTACCCCACATTCCTGTAACTCAATATGCTGAATGTTTTCAAGACTACCATATCAAAACAAACTACTCCATAATAGGTAAATATTGTATTTCTTCTTGCAAGTTGCTTTACGTCGCAGCGACACAGATAGGTCTTTTGGCGACGATGGGACAGGGAAGGGCTAGGAGTGGGAAGGAAGCGGCCGTGGCCTTAATTAAGGTACAGCCCCAGCATTTTCCTGGTGTGAAAATGGGAAACCACGGAAAACCATCTTCAGGGCTGCCGACAGTGGGGCTCGAACCTACTGTCTCCCGAATACTGGATACTGGCCGCACTTAAGCGACTGCAATATTGTATTTCAATTGTACCTAAGTTTATTTGTGGCATAAGCAGCCACAATAAATCATACATTTTTACTTTCTGAGGAAGCGTATTGGTATAAATTTAATGTAAAAGATTTTTTCGTACAATGTTCTTGATGTTCTTCTTAAGACTAGTATGATTAAATTACTTTAGATATGCACTTGCTGATTAATATGTTCATTTTGGACGGCTGACACCTTCATATGAAACAAAAATCAGGTATATAATATGTTTCGCTGTTGTATAAAACTGTGAAAAATTTCAGGAAAAAAAGACCCAGTTCACTGCCAGGGTTCATGTTACAATATTATAGTGTTGAGAGTGTTGAATATTACATCAACTAACTCAATATCGTCAATCAGAAGTCATAATTCCTTTGAATGTAACCAACAATACAGAGTCTCAATGTTTAAGTATACATCAGAACAGCCTTATTCTCTCTGGTCTTGGAGGATTACCTGAGAGGATTACAGACAATCCGTCCCCTCCTTTGTTCCAGCTGATGTCTTCTTGTATTTTTCCTTTCCGTCTGGTAATAATCTCTTTTCAGCCGATGAAAATGACCTGCTCGTCAAAAGGATTTCTAAATTGAATAACAGTCCCACATGGATGTACCGGACAAGTTATAATTTAACCAGAGCGGACCAACTGGAAAGTGCTGTCTCTGAGCAGTTTTACACGAATTTTAAATTGAATTTCGTTTTGTGTAAATTGTTTAACCGGTAAAATACTATTGCCTGTTAAATAGTACGTACGGGAAATTATTTAGTAACGTAAATGAAGTTATCTCATTTCAATTAATGTAACATTAACTAGATAATTATTTGGCTATCAGTTCAGTGTTGGGGTGCGGATTGTGTAAGCTTTGATCCATGTATTCACAGATTTACACAGAAATATAGTGCTGACAATGAAAAATATAATAATGTATGCGATTAACTCTGATTACATGTCTCTCTCTCATATGGATAAGGAAATCACTCGAATCAGGATACAACTAGAAGAAATAAATAATCTTTATATCACAGAATATAACTGCGTGAAGTTATAGAAGTAGTAAATATTTAGGAATTATATTGGCATCCAACGGTGAGTAAATGAACGGATAACACGGGAGAAAATGAAACAGATAACCCCAGTAAAATTCAGAGGAGTATGATTACGGCACACTGAAGAAGGCAGAAAGTATGTACATAATAGCTGACAAAATCAGTGACATACTATGGGTATAAGAGTATGTTCAGTTGGTTAAGATTAAAGAGGAGAAGCGGAAAGAAAGAATTAACATTACTGTACTAACACCAAATGAATATTCATTTCACAAAGACTAGTGGGCAGGGAACGACTTTTTGAATTAAAACGTAGTTTTAATGGTTATGCTATAAATACATATCTGCTAAAATTCAGTTATTAACACATAGCTTGTATTTTTTAACTTTTTCTCATTTTAAATTTAAATCCAATAGCTTATTTTAAATATTCTACATGAAGGCTATCTATTTAATTCGAACGTGTAACACAACATTGGGAGAAAACCGCAGTACGAACACCTATGTGTTATTCATCAAAGGAAAGGTCTCCTTCTCAGGATTACAAAAACAATATTATTTATTTCACTAAGTCCTTTATTTGCGCAAAATAGTAATTTATTCGAATAATACAATAATACTTGGGTCGTTTCAGTTAACCCTATTCGCCAGTAGATGGCTCTATGAAAGTTGTCTTCGCTGATCCTTCTATGTCAGCCCGATGGAGGGCTCTGTGAAAGTTATCTGTAAAGATCTTTCTATGTTAGTCCGATAGATGGCTCTGTGAAATCAGGTTATCACCAGAATATAATTTATTGCTCCATGTTGGTTCTAATAAGCGAGAAACAGTGAATCCATCTCAGGATATTATTTGACTCAATCTCCTGCAAGTCGTAGTGTAATTTTGAGATACTTAAGGTACGTGTGAATTTGTATATGATCGAGTTTTAATGTTAAGCTAGAGTAAGCTCAACCTATGGTAGTGTAAGTTGTAGTGTTAAGTACTGGAAATATTTACGTTGTGCGTGAATTTGTGTATGATGATGCTGGATTTAGAATGTTAAGCTAGTAGTATTTCTTGATATTTTAGTTGCATGAAATTGCTTGCTGTACCTTTGTTGTTGTTGTTTTTTTTTTTGTCGGGCAATTATGTTTTAACTTTAGTTTATTATCAAACTACTGTAAGTGATCATTGAGACCGGGATACTTCCCAATTGCGATGTATTTGATGATGATGATGATAATAATAATAATAATAATAATAATAATAATAATAATAATAATAATAATAATAATAATAATAATAATAGAGTGAAATAGTACTTTATTCGCAAAATACAATGCTGTGCGTTTCTCATTTAACTGCATTTGCCGGTAGATGGCTGTGTCAATATGTGTGTGCTGAAGGCGTGCTATTTTATGATCCACAGCAGATGTCAGAGCTCGAACACATAATACGTTTTCTATTAGCATATCGACGGTGTCAATGCAATATCGTGTATCTGACAATGCTTTTCCTGTCTATTATTAAGACAGGTCACGCCTCCCAGCCACATGTAAGTATGCCGTCCGTCAGTACAATTTTCGTTGGGTTCACTTTCGTACGGTTAAACGTAAAGAAAATTGAACTTCACCGCACAACGTTGTAGGAGTGTATGATTGCATGCCATATTTACACACTCATACAGTAGAATGTATTTAAGGTTTTTTTTATTTACACGGTAGCATGCGAAAATGAACACAAGGAAAATTGTACTGATGGACTGCATATCCATATGTGGCTAGGAGGCGTGACGAGTCTTAAGGAGAACAATGGATAGAAAGTGCGACACCGTTGATACAGAGAAATGCCAGCATCGAATCATATAACGATGGCCAGTTATTTAATCTTTGCAATTGTTATGACTGAATATGATGACATTCGGTAATATTTTGCTGTGTACTTATATGATAAGATGAACTTAGCAGAAGGCCTGTCAGTAAGCATCCCAAACATGAAACACGTCACTTATATCGTACATGGTTTACACAAAATATGTGAGCAAGTACGTACCATATATCTTGAGGAGATAGAATTAATTTCAAACGGAAAAACAACGTTTGTGAATGTCTCAATAAGAAATTGTTTGTTCAAAGCCCAATAACCAAATCTTTTACTTCCAATTGGACACATAATAACTTGTATGGACAGTATTATGCCGAATATTTTGAAAATCTAGAGTCGGTAAGAGATGAACTAAATATGGATAAAGCTTCATAAAATTTAATTTTTCCTGAAGACGGTTCAATCAAAATGAATTATCTTAACTGAAAATTTAAGAAGAAACATTAACCATTAACCAATGTGTTGACTGAGACAGATATTCATTTTCTCAAAGGCTCCAAAGAATAAATTGTTAAACAGAAATATAAAGCTATGTTTCAAACAATTATGGATTTCATACTACGTGGTAATTTGCGGAAATTTTGTAAGGACGAGAAGATTTTCATGAAGTTGAGAATGTGCGTGTCAGTGACACTCCTTTGATGAAATTTATAAAACTATCTTCTTGTGACGTTGAACGCTATCGTGAAATGTTCAGAGACAAATGACATCGGTTTTTGGTGGAAAACTTGGAGAAAATCTTCGACGTTCACCTCAGCAGCGAACTATTTTAACTCAAGGTTGTCTCAACATTACAAATGAATGATGCTTATAATACGTAAGGGACTTGAAATGTTTTAGTATTAAAATACAGTAGTTTTATATTTTTTTCAAGACATCTTCAATATCTTACTACATAAGAAAATCATTTTCAAGTATTTTAGCTAATACAAATCCGTTCCCTAATAGTGGCTAAACATGGTGGACGGAATGCTGTACGGAATAGTAATGGGATACTTCTGGTATAAGGCGAATCAGAATAAAGGGAAAAATGATGTATAAGAAGAAAACTACAACAGCGAGAGATGTTGAGAAACATAATTTTATCAAAATGTTTTTCTTTTTACAATTGGCTTTACGTCGCGCCGACACAGATAGGTCTTAAGGCGACGAAGGGATAGGAAAGGCCTAGGAGTGGGAAGGAAGCGGCCGTGGCCTTAATTAAGATACAATTCCATCATTTGTCTGGTGTTAAATTCGTAAACCACGGGAAACCATCTCCAGGGCTGCCGGCAGTAGGGTTCGAACCCACTATCTCCCGGAAGCAAGCTCACAGTCACGCGCCCCTAACCGCACGGCCAACTCGCCCGGTTGTCAAAATGTAAGACCAAAATAATATTACTAGAATTCTACAGAACATAGAAATCAAAATGTAAATCAATCGCTCGTGATTAAAATAGTCAAGGTCAACATTTTTCGAAATTATACTGTTGAAATATTTATATTATTACTTTTAAATAAATGGAAGACCGAACACATGAGGTCATAATGAATAGGTGAAAGATGTCCGTAAAATAGCAGTTTCTTCTTCTTCTTAATCAATGCTATGACTGGTTCTACCTTGCTGTACACGCTTTCACCAGAACTCAATCGTACTTGCCCATCGACCTAAGACTTACTTAGGATCTTCCATAATATCCTGCCTTCCCCTTTTTGCATTTGACTGACTTGTACCTGTCTACTGATCGTCAAACCTTCTGATGCATATAATCCCTCCCGTTTTATCAACTGTGTTGTAGTGCCTGAACTTATTTAAAGTGGAGGATATATCTTGTACCAGAGAGTTGGCATCTCCTATTGAACTAAGTGTTGTCCAAATGGAAGTCATATTCTCCAAATAACCAAACCAAACCCCATGGTTCAACAGCCCCGAAGGACCATGGCCTACCAAGCGACCGCTGTTCAGCCCGAAGGCCTACAGATTACGAGGTGTTTTGGAGTCAGCACGACGGATACTCTCACCGTTATTCTTGGCTTTCTAGACCGGGGCCGCTATCTCACCGTCAGATTACTCCTCAATTGTAATCACCTAGGCTGAGTATACCTCGAACTAGCCCTCAGATACAGGTAAAAATCCCTGACCTGGCCGGGAATCGAACCATGGACCTCCGGGTAAGAGGCGGGCACGCTACCCCTACACCGCGGGCCCGCCATATTCTCCAAATATTTCATGAACATTAATGCCAGTTGTTGTATGTTGGGTATTCAGCCCGAAGGCTGGTTGAAACCCCACAGCTCCACCAAAGGCTATCAGAGACAGCCTAGGCTTCACTGAAGAGGCATACTAGGGAAATGGGGCGTGAGGTAGTTTTCCGTTGCCAGAATGGCAGAAATGAAACACTGGCAATAAATTTAACAACAAAACGCCCATTATCCTTAAGATGTAAACAACTTTTATTATTTATGCAGTAAATTTAGTTCTGACGGGAGAAGCAAGGCAGATATCAGTAGTCAAATCTTGCAGGCAAATAAATAAATCAACAGTATTGCCCTTCAGGTAAGCAACTGAATACTGAAAATATCCTAGGGATGTGAGCCACGAATTTATGTAAATAAAATATAATAAATTATGAGAATATATTATTTATTTCTAAACATTACAATCCTTTTGTTAATCATCGTTATCCGGTCGATTAGATTAGCAGTTTGCCTTTTTGAACGTCTACCTGCGCCAATGTGAGTCAATGTATTGTCTCACTTAAGATACACTGCAATCACTAATGTATGTCAATACAGAGTTTCATTTAAGCCCGTATAACTCCATTCGGTCTGGACACTTTTAAAAAAAATCAGGAAACCTGAGGGTATTGAACCAAGGAACATGTTACAGAAAGAATTATGTAAATAAGTTAAATTGGCTAGGATTGAATAAAAGAAGAAAGCGAGTCAAAAATCAAGCGATTTTAGGCTGTTCTTCCGAACTCTATTTATGCGGAAAGTGAATTTCGAAATTTGTTGCTTAGAGTTTAATCGAGCTATCTAAGACTCACAATTAGAAACCTTTCTGGACCCTTTGGCCCTTCCACGCACGGCACAATTGAGGAAATTGCTTAATTTTACGTTTCTTGTAGTATGATGATCCCTAATTTATCTGCTAAGAAATGTTTCAACATAAAGAAATGTAAAAGAAGGCTTTCTTCAAAAAGTGAAGTCTCCTGACATGCAATAGCTTGAGTACTGAGGTCAGGAGTATGTTACTGGAAGATAGCTTTGTACGGATGGAAGACTTGCATGGTGTGAAAATATAGAAAGAGCAGGTTTGAAGCTTTTCAGCCCTAGTTCTACAGGAGAATGCTCAAACTTACCTCTACAGAAAGGATAAAAAAACGAAGAAATCCTGATGAAATTACAACGAGAAGGAAGCCTATCGAAAAATATTGTCCGACGAGGATTGTACCTAATAATATCTTATTGACTATACTATAGAGACGAAATGAAGGATTAAATAGTAGAGGAAGACCAAGATCACCTTATATCCAAATAAATTTTAAAAGTAAAGATGTTCGCTGCGTGAGATGTCAAGACATGAAATGACTTGCTCAAGATAAAAATTAATGGAGGATGGTTATCTTTGCTCCAGCTGCTGCAAACGTAACTTTGCTTTGATAACTGAATGATGATGATGAGCGAACGAAGATATACCAAAGCAAGGTTAAAGCAATAGAACACAAAATAAACTACTTATTTATAATGACTTAATGGCCGTGACGTAAATAAAATAAGCAAACAAATAGCATGTACGTAATGAAAAGAAATTTTTGATTAAAATAATAAGCTGTTAAATTAAATCAAGGATCTAACACCCAGTGCTTAAATATAAACACACATATTTCATAATATTATAGTATAGAATTGTGGCCTTTAATACACCAGACTCTGGAACTAACTGACAGCTATAGCGGGCGAGGGAAGTGGATCGAATGTGTAATATCCGGATAGGAGGGCTGGTGGAGATTGGCTTCCCTTTAGAGACGACCTCATCCGGGAGCGGTTTGAAACTAGCGAACGGTGATCATTTTCTCAGAGCATGGTTCATAAAGCTTAAAATGTTAACGAGGTCATCATTAAAATATTCCAACTATGATATGAATTTTGGTTAACAGAAATTTTAATTTGAATATTTTAGAAATAAATTATTATATTAAAGTGCACATACCATCGATATGAAAACCGTTGCACGAGGTATTCAGTTGTGAGAAGCTTTAATAATGATAACATTTGTTTAAAGGAATTTGAAGCTTCAAACTTTGAACGTCTTGACACTTTTAAGTTATTAAAGACATTTTCAATTTTCTGTTCAGATTGGTACATACTTCATAAGCCTCCGTGGCTCAGACGGCAGCGCGTCGGCCTCTCACCAATGGATACCGTGGTTAAAATCCCGGTCACTCCAAGTGAGATTTGTGCTGGACAAAGCGGAGGCGGGACTGGTTTTTCTCCGGGTACTCCGGTTTTCCCTGTCATCTTTCATTCCAGCAACACTCTTCATTTCATAGCATCTATCAGTCGTTAGCATCACTTCGGGAGTGGCGACCCCATCATACTAATAGCCTATATATGATTCATTCATTACATTCCTGGCCCGGTCAAGGACTGGAAAACAGGTTGTAGGTTTTCATTTTCATTGGTACATAATTTATTAAGAAGCACGTTCCTTTAACAGCCTTAAGATGCAAGTTACAGGTGTGGAGAATTATCTAACTGACCGTACCTGTTCGCTACACAGCTAAGGAGTTTGAGCCTCCATGGACGTTAACATACTCTTGCTATCTACTTAATATGGACTCCATGAAAGTAATAGTATAGTAGTCATGGTGATGTTTGATGCTGTTGTAGCAGAAGATGATTCTTTGTAAGAATAAATCAGTAACCCTATGACATTTCAGTGTTCTTATGAAGTAAAACATTACATAATGGTGCCGAAACCCGTTTATGGAACGATCAGCGGCTAGAAAGACGCGGACAGACAACGGTAAGCAGCATCACGCAACATCGCCGTATCAACAAGAAACCAGCTAACCCAAGTAAGATCTCTACTTACATTCAATTTCTTAAGCAACGGATATACATTTGAAGGAATATACGTAATTATGTATATTACGAACAGACTCATTTGAAGTGTTACGAAACATCATTTGTACGTTTCAAAGTGCGTCGCAAAAACAGTGAATATTACAAGTGTGTAAAGCCTCTGTTGACAGGATCAGTACTATAACCAATACTTAAGATTTAACTGTCGTAAAAACATAATACGGAAACCCGGACTGTTTACGAATGCAGTGTAACTTCAGGTTGCAGTGAAATACCAATTACAGTACAGATATAGGTTAAAGACAGGAATACGGTAATGTCCATGTACGTAGTGTGTGTTATTTTCGTTAACGGTATTCGTGCATAATTCAGTTCAGTGAAACATGGAAAATACGAATATTAACGCACCTACTGCTCAGTTTACAGTTTCAAATGCAAACATTTTACAAACTGAAAGACGCATTCGAACAGCAACCAGATCGTCGGAAACTAGACTTGTTCAAAGACTACGAACAGCGATCGAAGATGGATATGATGACATCGAAATGGAAATATTAGCGCAAAGATTACACGAAAAACTACTAGATTTGAGCGAAATTCAGAAACGGATACAGGCGTTGCAGGAAGACGATGCGAACGAACGGGATGCAGAAGAGTGTGAAAACCGTCAAATAGAAGGCCGAAAACTAATTGCAATAGCAAACAAGAAGATCAAAGAAATTAGGTTTCCCCAGCAGCAATCAAATGCAAAGAATGACAACTATTCTTCAGTCTGCAATCGTGAGACCACGCTTACCTAAGCTTGAAATTAAACCTTTCATGGGCACCTTTTCAGACTGGCCAAGATTTTATCAGCAATTTGAATCAGCAATTCATAATAATTCGGCAATTACGCCAGTTGACAAACATCTGTATCTATGGAACTTGGTAGAAGGAGAAGCCAGACATCTCATCAGTGGGCTGAAAATGTCAGAGGAAAATTACAAGATCGCACTTCAGAAGCTGAAGGAACGCTTCGACAACATTAAATTACAGCAACAGGAACATATCGATTTCTTCCGTACCTTGAGAAAACATTCAGATCCAACTACTACCGAGTTGAGAAGCATATATAACAGTTGCCAGATGAATATTGCAGCTCTTAAAGGACTTGGGTTTGATGCCTGCATGCTTGGTTCCTTTTTATCTGCAGATATTTTACGTGCCTTTCCAGATGAAACAAAATTCGCCTGGTACACTACGCAGGGCGATGATGGTAACTTGGATGCCCTGATGAATTTCCTGGACAAATGGGTACTCAGCAAAGAAAAGTCAGAGAAGTTGAACGAGTTCAGTGACAGTTTAGGAGAACAGTTCTCTACAACAATGAATCTACACACCAGTCAATACAAGAAAGAAATAAAAAAGAGTAAGCATACTGAACAGCAAAATAATCCACCTAAAGTAACGTACAGCGATGAAATAAAAACAAACCCAATCACATACGCCTTTTGCGATAGAAGAGGCCACTGGAGTAACGAATGCCATAAAATAGTCTCAGTTGCAGCCAGATCAGAAAAATTAAAGAAAGATGGACGATGCTTCATCTGTTTAGGCAAAAACCACAAAATGAAAGACAGTAGAAAGAAAGATCAGAAATGTCGAGTCTGTAATAACACAGGACATCATAAATCCATTTGCAAGTCATCCTTGGATACAATAACGGCAGTAACCACAGGGGAGTCACTTACGAAAGAAACAACTGTTACAGCCGTCCATACTACAGAGACAAGGAATACACAATTGCATGAGATGTTTTTGAACACAGCTTTAGTATGGATTTCTGATCGCAACGGCAATCAGCATATGACAAAAATACTACTTGATGCCGGAAGTGAACGCAGTTATATCGTCAAAGATCTAACAGATAAACTAAACTTGGAAAACATTGGAAAAGAGTCCTTAATTATTTCAACACTTGAACATCACGGTAAAGCAACAATACGCAACCGAGTACGATTTCAACTTACAGGAGCAGCCACGGGAACAGCAATCAACATAGAAGCTTTAGAAGCTACACATACTTTTCAAGCTCTGAGACCAGTTCCAATGGATATTAGGCAACAATTCAGCAGTTTAAAATTTGCAGATGCTGATGAAATATCGAAGAACATCTCTATTGGAATATTAGTTGGCGCTGATTACCATGAACGTATCTTCCAAGATGACATCATCCGCTTATCAGACTCACTCACCATTCGCAGAAGTATTTTTGGTTGGATTCTATTTGGAAGTCGCACTGGGATTTCGATAAAAGAAACAAATTCATACTTCATTCACTCAGAAACAGACAACCTATTGAGGAGATTCTGGGAGCTAGAGAGCATCGGAATCAGGGATGATGAAACTCGCAAATTCACGGCCAAGGAACAGAAGATCTTGACAACAACTAATGAACAATTTGCGATAACTGAAAGACGGTGCACAGTATTCCTACCTTGGAAAAAGGATGAACCTAATCTACATGACAACAGGAATATTGCATTAAAGCGTTTCGACAGTTTGAAGAAGCGATTTGCAAGAGATAAGAAATACGAAGAACGCTATGTACAAGCAATGCAGAAACACATTGAGAACCAACAAGTTGAATTCTGTAGTGAGGAATCACAAAGAGGAAAAACATTCTTCATGCCACATCATGCAGTAATTCGAGATGATCATGAAACAACCAAAGTGAGGATCGTATTTGACGCTTCTTCACATGAGAAAGGCGAATTGTCTTTGAACAGCAACTTAGAATCTGGCCCCAATCTGAATCCAGATTCAACAGCAACCTTACTTCGGTTACGAACGTTCAACAAATACATTGCAGCAGACGGGAATCAGAGCTTTTTACAGTTGATTCTGAATGAGAAAGACAGAGATTCCACTCGTTTTTTCTGGTTTAAAATGATTCGTTCAGAAGAAGGGTGGCTGAGAACCAATGAGACCACAATATACCGTTTCTGTCGACTCCCATTTGGGCTGACATGCAGCCCGTATTTGCTGGCAGCAACTTTAAGACAACTAGCAACGGTGATGAAAGACAAATATCCAAACGCATTAAGAATTCTAGAAGACAACGTGTATGTTGACGATCTAGCAGCAGGCGGAGACACGGATGAAGAATTGATAGACATTTATACAGAGATGAAAAATTGTTTCAATGAGATCAGCATTCCACTTTCCAAATGGTTATCAAACTCAATAACAATGAACCACGTGTGGCGAGAAACGAAAGAAGTGGTCCGCCAAAATACATCTATTTTAGGCATTCCAACTGATACGGATACAGATGAATTCTACTTCTCGTTCGAGAATACCGTAAGTACAGCAGCACTCATGCCCTGTACTAAAAGAGTTGTTCTGAAGACTGCAGCAAGAATCTACGATCCATTAGGCCTCCTATCACCAGCAACAATTACAGGAAAGATTATTTTCCAAGAAACTTGGCTGAGAAACCTCGACTGGGATGAGCTTTTGCCACATGATTTAGTTCAGAAGTGGAACCACTGGCTAGAAGGTTTAAAAAGCTTACACACAGTTAAAATTCCACGATGGATAGGATCTTGGATCAAGCAAGATCATACCAGAGAACTGCACATTTTCAGTGATGCCAGCGAACGAATATATGGCGCAGCAGTTTACATCAAGACGACCATAAACGAACATGTCAGGATCGAATTAATCACAGCCAAAAATCGACTCGCACCAGTTCAGAAAATATCCTTACCACGACTAGAACTCATGGGAGCTATCATAGCAGTTCGTCTTTCGGAGTATGTCAAACGTGAACTACACTTGGAATTACACCACGTCCAATTTTGGACCGATTCAACCATTGTATTACACTGGATAAGAGGAAACGCGTCGGAATGGAACGTGTTCGTCTCGAACAGAATACATGAAATTCATCGAAGGTCACACCCAACACAGTGGCGTCATTGCCCCGGCAAGGAAAACCCTGCAGATCATATAACACGAGGGCTAACAGCAAATTAACTGCGTGAAAGTAACTCATGGTGGCATGGTCCAGACTGGCTTATAAAACCAGAAGAGTATTGGCCGAAATCAGTTGAAATATCACAAACAGAACTTGATAAAACAGGAATAGAACGAAAGAAAACAGTTTCCCATGCTACCGCAGCTAAACAGACAGAAGCGATTTTCGATATTACAAGATATAGCAGATTAACCAAAGTTCTCAGGATTACAGCATGGATTTGGCGATTTACACGAAATACACGCTGTCAAGAAAAAACGTTAGGCCCACTACAATTAGACGAAATTCAAACTGCAAAGCTGTTTTGGATTAAACATTCACAGAGAGAATCGTTCCCAGAAGAAATAGAAGCACTACAGAAAAGGTCAGAACTACCCAAGCAGTCCAAAATTAGAAACTTTTCTCCATTCATCAAACATGGCATTCTTAGAGTTGGTGGACGTTTACAATTTGCCGGTTTAGATGAAAACGAGCAACATCCCATTATTTTAAATGGTGACCACCATTTCACAAAACTGTTAGTAGAAGAGGAACATAAAACCCAATTCCATGTAGGAACTCGAATTTTGTTGAGTATTTTAAGGACAGACTTTTGGATACTTATAGGACGACAGATCATCAAGAAAATCATTAGACAGTGCTTACCGTGCAAAAAACTTAAAGCAAAGGCAGCTTCGGAAGTTGAACCCCCTCTTCCGGCAGAACGCGTAACTCCTAGCAGACCATTTGAGACCACTGGTGTGGACTTCGCAGGTCCGTTATATTCCAAGAATGGAGGCATATTACGGAAAAGATACATTGCATTGTTCACATGCGCTGTCACACGCGCTGTACACTTGGAGCTTGTGACAGATATGAGTACGGAGAAATTCATTCACGCCTTACAGCGATTTATTGGACGAAGAGGTTTATGTCGAACAATTTGGTCCGATAACGCACGAACATTTAAGAAAGCTGAAAGAGAACTTAGCACATTATGGGAAAATCTGAAAACAGAAGACATTGTGCATTTTTTGAATGGTAAAAATATTCATTGGCAATATATAGTCGAACGCGCTGCTTGGTGGGGAGGATTCTGGGAGAGAATGGTACAGACAGTGAAAAGCTGTTTGAAGAAAGCCTTAGGAAGCAGGCGGTTCGATGATGAAGAAATTTACACAGTTCTCGTCGGAATTGAAGCAACAATCAACAGTAGACCCTTGACGTATGTGGAAAACGATCCTCAGCATCGTGCGCTGACACCAGCACATTTTCTTATTGGTGATAACACAACAAGGCTACCAGACAGAAAGATCAATGTTGAAGATAGTAACAAAACAAAGGAAGAAATGAATCAGATGTGGATAGAAAAACAGTCTGCACTGAACACATTTTGGAAGCAGTGGAGGAACGAGTATCTATTGGATCTAAATAGTTTCCATGAAGTTCAGCAACGGAACCAGAATCGTCCACTTCTTCAACATGGAGATCTGGCGCTACTAAGCGACGATAAACTACCAAGGCAAATTTGGAAGATAGCTAGAATCTCCAAACTCATCATGGGACGAGATGGGAAGATCAGGTCCTGTGAGCTGACTGACAAAGAGGGGAGAGTATTTCGAAGACCCATTCAACTGGTACATCCATTGGAGTTGAGCAACCGTGATACGGCTCAAGGTGGGGAGTGTGGAGAATTATCTAACTGACCGTACCTGTTCGCTACACAGCTAAGGAGTTTGAGCCTCCATGGACGTTAACATACTCTTGCTATCTACTTAATATGGACTCCATGAAAGTAATAGTATAGTAGTCATAGTGATGTTTGATGCTGTTGTAGCAGAAGATGATTCTTTGTAAGAACAAATCAGTAACCCTATGACATTTCAGTGTTCTTATGAAGTAAAACATTACAACAGGTAACATTTATCTATCTTTCAAATGTATATTTTTAATCCTTCACACATCTAAACCAAGCGTTGAAAAAGTGTTTGTCTTTTACTAATTTTTGGAAACTGTTTTTGTACCTATGTTAGTAAAATTGTCACAAAAATATCTCTTCAGAGTGAGGAGCTTGGTTTGTAATTCAGCAGTTCATTGCCTGATTACACATAATATATTACTTTCATGTAAATTTTTGATACTGTATATCTATGTCTCGGAGTCACAGGGCACAATGTAACAAAATGCATTTTTACAGGAGAGTTAAGATAATGTTTTTAGTGTGTGTTTCACTTGCCCAACGTTTACAAAATAATGACACATATATACATAATTATTTCTTAAAACACACTTCTCAAATTTTTATTACTTCCTCCGTTTGGTTTGAAAGTGTACTGGTCTTGGGGTTTCTCCTCTTCTTCTTCTTCATCAGCTTATCTCAGTTCACGTATCAGCTGCAACAATGAGTCATTGTTATTTTTGTCTTTCTCTTACTTCTTCCTCCCAGAGTCTCTTAGCTCCCTTCCAACCCTATCCTTTCATCACAACTGGTGTGTTTTCTCTTGATCTGTTCCCTTTGACCGGTGTATTAGCGCTTTCTTTACAGGCTCTGTATCCTTATTCTTTATAACTAGTCCATACCACCTCAGTATACTTTCCTTTACCTTCCCGGTAATGACAACTACCACAGCTCTTCGTTGAATTTCTTTATTTCGTAATCTGTCTCTAAGTGACACACCCATAGTCCACCGTAATATTCTCATTTCAATTATCTCCAACTCACTCTTTCTTCCAGTGGCTAGATTTCTGCTCCACATATCAGTATCGGTCTCACTGTCTTGTATATTTTTGCTTCTAGATTCAAAGGCATTTTGTGTCTAATAAAAATCCATTTCGTCCATCCAGCTTTCATCCTTTATCTCACATCCGTTTCATACCGTCATTCCTCATCTATGACTAATCCGGGATATTTTTTTTTTGCTAGTTGTTTTACGTCGCACCGACACAGATAGGTCTTACGGCGACGATGGGACAGGAAAGGGCTAGGAGTTGGAAGGAAGCGGCCGTGGCCTTAATTAAGGTACAGCCCCAGCATTTGCCTGGTATGAAAATGGGAAACCACGGAAAACCATTTTCAGGGCTGCCGACAGTGGGGTTCGAACCTACTATCTCCCGAATACTGGATACTGACCGCACTTAAGCGACTGCAGCTATCGAGCTCGGTCCGTGATATTTGAAGGTTAGAACTTTGATCAGGAGTTTTCCTCTTATGTCGACGAATACTTTCTATCCATTTTTTCTATGCTCCATCACTTTCACTTACCTTCAGCCCTCCACTTTCTACTGTGATTTGCCATTCTCACACTCGCCCGTGTAATTTATCCAAACTCTCTACCAGGATTACTACAAAATTTTCCACCTGTTCATTTCTTGGATATTCTCACTCAATATACTCAGAATTGCGATAAACAAGAATGGGATCAGTGCAGATCGCTGGCGTAGCCCTGTCTTAATACCAAAGGTTTATCCTCATACGCAGGTCAAGTCATAAGTCATGACAACTATTTCTTTCTCGAGAACAGGAAACAGCACGGAAAATATAAGATATGCATTTGGAAACGTACGATATGTACTTGTGTATAATGCCACTATATAGTGTATGTAAACAACAGTGTGGGTCTAAGCATGCCCCCAAGTTCAGTGTGTGAGTGAAAGCGTCACAAAATGGAAGTCAACAAGCAGGAGCAACGATCGTATATTAAAATAGTAGTTATCCGCGGCAGAAATGCACGCCAATGCCATGCAGAGCTGCGGGAAGCATTAGGTGTGCATGCCATGCCCTATAGAACAGTGGCAAGGTGGGTGGAGACGTTCAAACGGGGTAGAGTATCAAGTGCCAATTTGCCTCGCCCAGGCCGTCCAGTGTCCATGGACAAATATGTTAATTACAATTTCTTTTTGTTGTACCAATTGCGCCGTACAGTACAAATCAAACGTCCAGATATTTTGGACAATGCCATGACGCGACAGCTCACACAGCAGTCATCGTTCAACGTCGCTTACAACGGTGGGGGTGGAAGGTTCTTCCACACCCGCCTTATTCGCCTGATCTGAGCCCATGTGACTACGATCTAATCCCCAAAGTCAAGAAGCCATTACGTGAAAAACGGTTTACTAACAAAGAGGACATCGTAACAGCATTTCAGAGAGAGGTGTCACATTGATTGATTGATTGATTGATTGATTGATTGATTGATTGATTGATTGATTGATTGATTGATTGATTGATTGATTGATTGATTGATTGATTGATTGATTGATTGATTGTAGCGATACACATGCAGCGAACGGTATTCAGCGCCTGCCCCACCGCTGGCAACGCACAGTGGAAACCTTGGGTGATTATTTTGAAGGTCTGTAACCAGTGGAGACCTGTTCTTTGTACGTAGTCTTGTGTATTTGCTGTCTATACCATAATAAAACAATGTTTACCAATGACCTGTGTTCTGCCACTTTCCTACTAGAATCTCCTGAAGTCAGAATTTGTCTTCAGGCACTATGCATAAGTACATGCCCTATATTTCCAAATGCATATATTAGATTTCCGTGTTGTCTCCTGTTCGCAAGAAAAAAAATAGTTTGCCATGACTTATGACTCGACCCTCGTACATAACTTGTATTATTCTAAATAAATTTGCTAAATAAATTTGTCTGCTACACCTCGTCCCCTCAGGCACTCTCCGAGGGACTGTATCGTACACCCCTTCCAGATCCACAAAAGCACAATACAGTTTCTAATCTCCATTCCGTCCTTTTTTAATAATCGGTATTACGCCACACCGACACACATAGGTCTTATGACGACGATAAGGTAGACAAGGGCTAGGAATGTGAAGGAAGCGGCCGTGGCATTAATTAATGTACAGCCGCATCATTTGCCTGGTGTGGAAATTGGAAACCGCGGAAAATCATCTTCAGGGCTGCCGACATTGGGGTTGGAACCCACCATCTCCCGAATGCAAGCTCACATATGCGCGCCACTGACCGCACGGCCAACTCGCTCGGTTCGTCTCTACTCTTAAAACTATCTGCCGAAAAACACTGGATCGATCGTCCTCTTTCTTTCCACAGATCTGTACTGGTGTTCATTTACTGTAACCAACTTCCTCAGTCTGGCATTAATTACTGGACTTGGTGTCTTTTACTTCAAACTGGCAAGTTTGCTCATTATAGCGTGTAAGAGATAGTGTTTTGACCACCGGGAAACAGCGTACAAAACAGAGTAAAAGTTAATACATCAACTTCATAAAAAAAGTTAAATGGTACTATTTACTCTGGTGCAAGGTATTTTTATTGTTAATGTTCCTATATCTCTCAGTGAAAGAACACAGGAAATGCACATTTTTGTCATCATCATCATCATCATCATCATCATCATCATCATCATCATCTGTTTACCCTCCAGGGTCGGCTTTCCCCTCGGACACAGCGAGGGATCCCACCTATACCGCCTCAAGGGCAGTGTCCTGGAGCTTCAGACTCTTGGTCGGGGATACAACTGGGGAGAATGACCAGTACCTCGCCCAGGCGGCCTCACCTGTTATGCTGAACAGGGGCCTTGTGGAGGGATGGGAAGTTTGGAAGGGATAGACAAGGAAGAGGGAAGGAAGCGGCCGTGGCCTTATGTTAGGTACCATCCCGGCATTCGCCTGGAGGAGAAGTGGGAAAGCACGGAAAACCACTTCGAGGATGGCTGAGGTGGGAATCGAACCCACCTCTACTCAGTTGACCTCCCGAGGCTGAGTGGGCCCCGTTCCAGCCCTCATGCCACTTTTCAAATTTCGTGGCAGAGCCGGGAATCGAACCCGGGCCTCCGGGGGTGGCAGCTAATCACACTAACCACTACACCACAGAGGCGGACACATTTTTATCAAAGCTTTAAATCGAATAAAATTTCCCCCTGTGGGTGGAGGTGGTTGTATACATCCACGGTTTTGCAACCTGGCACCTATCGTAAATGGTGACTTAAAGGGGACCACAGGAGCTCTCAACTTGGGAATGTGCTTAGCGGCAACGGGCTCATAGCTGAGTGTGGAATTTCTTCCACTTACTTGTGAACGGCTCCTCACTTTGCTTCTTCCTATCCAACCTCCTTGGTCGACTATTGTTCCCTTCCGAACCCGAAGGTATTAGCTTTGAGAGACGTAGGGAGTCTTTCATATTCACTCCCTTCATAGCAATTCCTTATCTTTTACCACCGATACCTTCTTCTTTCAAAGGGCCAGACCCCATATATTTTTCCTTGATTAGTGACTTTTTGACATAAATGTCTTACGGCGGGGGTTCATCTGAAAACTTGTGTAACGTAACGCGAAAAATTGTGTGATGGAAGTGTGACCATAGCAACAACGCAGGTAGTGGATGGTCAAACAATGTTACCTAGCAACTGTGCAGAGTACGTCTTAGGGGTGGTTGTCGTCTCAAACTAGCAGCCGTTGATGGATGGCCGTAACCTGGTAATATATTTATAATCTAACCCCATGGCACTACAGCACTCGAAGGGCCATGGCCCACCAAGCGACCGCTGCTCAGTCCGAAGGCCTGCAAATTGCGAGATAACATGTGGTCAGCACGAAGAATACTCTCGGCTGTTATTCTTGGCTTTCTAGACCGAGCCCGCTATCTCACCGTCAGATAGCTCATCGATTCTAATCACGTAGGCTGAGTAGACCTCGAACCAGCCCTCAGATCCAGGAAAAAATACCTGACCTGGCCGGGAATCGAACCCGAGGCCTCCGGGTAAGAGGCAGGCACGCTACCCCCACAACACGGGGCTGACTAACATATTTATTATTAAATTTCGCAAAAGGAAAAGTAGTTTCTTTGCTAGAGGTTTAACGTCCCACCACCATGTAGAAGGTCTCCGGCTACCTGATTAATGCTAATAAAGTTTTGTTATCTGGTTGTACTTCCTTTTCAAACAATATCCTACTCCTGTCGAATAACAGGCTTAACGTGCCCATCCGACGACAAATTACCATTAACAACGTCATAAGGTCCCACTCCTTATGAACATTGCGCAATCACGCAGCTGTGAGCTTGCATCCGGGAGATAGTGGGTTCGAATTCCACTATCGGCAGCCCTGAAGATGGTTTTCCGTGGTTTCCCATTTTTACACCAGGAAAATGCTGGGGTTGTACCTTAATTAAGGCCACGACCGCTCCTTCACACTCCTAGCTATTTCCTATTGCATCGTCGCCATAAGACCTATCTGTGTCGGTGCAACGTAAAGCAAAAAAAAAAAAAAAAACCATTGCGGAAAGATTTGATATTCAATCCAGGCTTTTCGCAGGCAATCTAGTGATTAGATACACCACCAACCAGGATCCCGATGACGAAAATTTTCAAACTAACGGGATTCGAACCGGTTAACCAAGGTGTAAGATCATACAGACCTTAGAGACCTTTGTCACCAGGTGGGCATATGGCAATAAATATAATCATCATCATCATCATCTGTTTACCCTCCAGGTTCGGTTTTTCCCTCGGATTTAGCGAGGGATCCCACCTCTACCGCCTCAAGGGCAGTGTCCTGGAGCTTCAGACTCTTGGTCGGGGGATACAACTGGGGAGTATGACCAGTACCTCGCCCAGGCGGCCTCACCTGCTATGCTGAACAGGGGCCTTGTGGAGGGATGGGAAGATTGGAAGGGATAGGCAAGGAAGAGGGAAGGAAGCGGCCGTGGCCTTAAGTTAGGTACCATCCCGGCATTCGCCTGGAGGAGAAGTGGGAAACCACGGAAAACCACTTCCAGGATGGCTGAGGTGGGAATCGAACCCACCTCTACTCAGTTGACCTCCCGAGGCTGAGTGGACCCCGTTCCAGCCCTCGTACCACTTTTCAAATTTCGTGGCAGAGCCGGGAATCGAACCCGGGCCTCCGGGGGAGGCAGATAATCACGCTAACCACTACACCACAGAGGCGGACAATAAATATAATCACGAATTTAAATTTGTATTGGAGTTCCATCAACGCTGAGCATTGTTGACAGGGAAATATAGCTCAGTCGTCACGGTAACGAGCTCACTAGAAGAATGAGGGTGGGGAATTGTAAAATGTTTGGAAAAACGAAGGACACTGATACTGCTGGGCTAAATAACCCGGACGGTAGAGCGCTGGCGTTCTGAGCGCAACGTGGCAGGTTCGAGCCTGGCTCAGTCCGGTATTATTTGAAGATGCCCGAATAATCAGCTTCGAGTCGTTAGATATCCTAGCGCGAAAAAGAATTTTTGTGGGACAAAAACATTATTATTATTATTATTATTATTATTATTATTATTATTATTATTATTATCATTATTATTAGGCTCAGATAACGTAATATCACCGATCTGTGAGGAAAGAAACTCGTGCTGCCTACTACAAAATGCTCAGTTTCCTAAGCTCATCACAATGATACTACAATAACTCTTCTACTGTTGCTCATCACTAGATCACAGTACAGCAGCAATATTGTTAAAAGAATAACCCATCAACGAAGGGTAAAACAGCTATTTATGCAGTACAGATAAGGATGAAATGACGTCTGTCATTCTTTGTTCCTACCTTCCCAAAACGACATCGCATGTAAATCACTGGGTGGAATTTTATGAGATATTAAAAGTGATCTTTCACATAGTTACCTACTTCATAATATTGAACTGACAATACAGGGCGAGTCTAACAACTGTTACCGTCCTTCTTGCATATCGCGTGTCGCTAAAGGAAAGCAGGGTCACAATTACACCGTTCTTATACGCCCCTCGGTAGGAAACCTTTCAACTTTAGTGAATGGAAAATTAGACTGAAAAACAATAAATCTTACCCCATTACAGTGGGGGGTTGAAAATGCCTTCACTCGGCCTGCAGACAAGCTTTCCAGCGTGTTATGGTACTCCGATTCCCTCTCTGCAGAATGTAAAGAAAATAATTAAAAATTGCGCGAATTGCATTTTAAAACCCACAGCATACGAAAATGCGCTGTTATACACTGAATTCGCAAGAAATACACTGACTGGACAAAAGTCACGGAAAGGGGTGTCCTATTAGAACATGTGCCGTATATGACCCCTGAGCGTTGCGGCGTAGCTGTGCAGTCTGTCACAGGCAGCAGTTTTGTGAAGTTGGCAACATTTCGCGAGCTAACCGTCTTTGAACGTGCGATGTTCATCGTCGAACGGCGCATGGGTCATAGCATCGAGGTCAACAGTGTCGAGGGAGGATCTTCAATATCGCAGAGAGAATGTTACCACCCACGTAAACCGCCGCACGGGAAGACCACAGGTGTGTAACAAATGGACGTCACTTCACCTCCGCAGAACCATACTGGGCACTCGAAGGTTCTGATGTGAGTCAGATCATCGCGCAGCTGAATGTTGGGAGTCTGGAACCCATTTCTACCAGGGCTGTAAGGTGGCTACTGCACCACAAAGGCTTCACTAGCTGACGACCAACTCGTGTCCCTTTGCTGACACCTGGACACAGAGCTCAACGACGTGCATGGGCCCGCGAACATCGGCCATGGACCATGGAACAGTGGTGGCGTGTGGTATGGTGCGATGAATCCCCGGTTCCAGTTGTATCGAGCTGATGGGCGCGTGAGAGTATGGTGTATGCCCCATGAAGCTATGGATCCTGCATGTCAATAAGGATGTGTCCAGGCGGGAGGTGACTCAGTTATGGTCTGGGCGGCTTTCTCATGGTCGCAATTAGATCCCATTGTCCGGCTGCAGGGAGCGCTGACAAGTGCACGTTATGTGCATATTCCTTCAGATCATCTGCATCCTTTTCTGACCCTAGAGTAACCTGATGGAGATGTCATGTTTCAACAGGACCATGCGCTATGTCCCGCTCTGTGGTGGCACGCAGGTAGTTGGAGGAACACTCCAGTGAAGTTACGACCATGGATTGGCCCTCTAGATCCTACGATCTTGATCCAATCGAGCATTTACGGGATGCTGTCGATGCAGGTGTACGCTCCACGAACCCCATACTAACTACACAAGACCAATTGTGGGTAGCAGTGCAAAGTGCATGGGTCCAGATTCCTCCAGAACGATTCCAACACGTTGTAGAGTCGGTGCCTCGCCTTATTGCTACCGTTTCTGGCGGCTCGCGGAGGAGCAACACATTCAGTGTCTTCCTATGACGTTTGGCCACTCAGTGATGAATTACTGCTGTATGAGAAGAAATCACACTGTACACTGTACGGAAGCTTATCGCAGACTAGTTGACACCATGACATCAGTGGATGAACTATCTAAGTAAGGTGGCTGTTCAATTATCCAATAGTCTAGGCTCGGCACAGGGAATAACCGACACCTGAGGCTTGCACTGTGTATTAGTTACGAAATTATATTCATCTTAAAGATAGATCTATTTTGAACTTTCAATATATTTTTTCAAAATGACGGTGATTAATATGTAGATATTTAATGGACTTGTTCATGTGTTATGTGACGGAAATCAAAGTAATGAGCAAAGGGTTAGACTTACGGCAATGTAACGCCCGTACGTGTACTTTCAGTTTAGTGCACTGGTCATATCTATCTTCTGGTATATTTTCAGACAGAGAGCCTAATGACCTGAGTCTTGGAGGAAAAAATGAGATTTAATCTAATTTAATTGTAACTTCCCTAACATCCTCATTATTTATCATTGAGGTTTTGTATATCTTCACTGCGCCTGTGTAAACCACTATGTGATAATATTGTGTGAGAAATACCGACCCGCAATACTTATACTAAATCGCGTTGAGTTGTTTGTTTGTTTGTTTGTTTGTTTGTTTGATTGTTTGTATGTATGTTTGTAATATATGAAGCCATCTCTTTTCAGTTTCGACTCAATTAATTTATAAATATTAGGTTTTTCAGTCTACCGAAACTAATTTTGAGTAATACATTTGCAAACTATCTGAAACAGAAAACATATTATAACAGTAGTTTATTTTATAAGAAACAATTAAAATAGTATGACATGTATAGTTCCTAAAATATCATCATCAGATGCCCGTTCTGTACTAGGGTAGAGAGAGGAGAGCACTTCATTAAGATAACTTCCTGATAGCAAGTTGTTAAGTATTTAAAGAAATAAACGTAAATATTGATACATTTCTAATATTTGAGTGTGATTTCACAGAATCTGGTGATGTTCTTTCAAGGACGAAACGTGTCATTCTATTTTAGTTAAGTGGTTTCCTTTTCAAGTATAATACTCTTACTATATGTTTTTTCAGGTAGTTTAGAAATATATTAATTAAAAATTAATTTCTGCAAACTGAAAAACCTAAGAGTTATAAATTCTTTGAATATACTCGCACAATACTGAACCTTAGATGGCAGAGCCTTACCGGACAAAATTCTAAGCTGAAATATTTAACATAGGGGTTTTCACAGCCGCAATTACCATATAAGTCCACCGGACAAGAAATTATTCACCTCTGGAGAAATCATTAGAAGTATCATTTAATACCGTGTGACTCCAACTATGTCCGACTCGTTGGCTGAATGGTCAGCGTACTGGCCTTCGGTTCAGAGGGTCCCAGGTTCGCTTCCCGGCCGGGTCGGGGATTTTAACCTTCATTGGTTAATTCAATCGCCCGGAGGCTGGGTGTTTGTGCTGTCCCCAACATCCCTGCAACTTACACACCACACATAACACTATCCTCCACCACAATAACACGCAGTTACCTACACATGGCAGATGCCGCCCACCCTCATTGGAGGGTCTGCCTTACAAGGGCTGCACTCGGCCTGAAATAGCCACACGAAATTAAATTTTAAAAACTCCAACTCTGAACTTGATCTGATCCACTCCCAGAAAATAAATAACCAAGCGCATGCACTCTGCGCTCTGTTCAGCAAAATTAATTGTCAAGCGACATCTCGACAGAAATTTATGAATATTTTAAAAATAGAGTTATAATTATCGTCGAGCGTAAACAGTCGTATGCAACTCGCCTATAACGGTAATGAAGACACGAATATGTTTATAAAACGAGCGAAGCGAGTTCCATAGATCCATAGTTCCATAGTTGCATAATTTACTATTTTACAGGTACGTTGTAATATAATGTTTATATTTAACCTGTGTGTTCGACAGATAGTAGAGCACCCCCTGTGGGTGGGGGATGCAGATGAAGAATACACTCACGGTCTCCCCTACTTGTAGTAAGAGGCGACTAAAAGGGGCACCAGGGTCTCTCAACTTGGGAGCGTGCGTTGGCGACCACGGAGCCCTTAGCTGAGTCCCGGCATTGCTTCCACTTACTTGTGCCAGGCTCCTCACTTTGCTCTATCCTGTCCGACCTCCCTTGGTAAACTTTTGTTCTTTTCCGACCCCGACGGTATTAGAACTTTCGAGGCCTAGGAAGTCTTTCATTTTTACAACCTTCGTGGCCCTGTCCTTTCTTCGTCCGTTACTTCAGTTTTCGAAGTGACAAATCCCTTCTTTGTTTCTTCTTTCATCCCTCTGTCAACCCTTGTGGATGGGCGACGCATACGAAGAATACACCCACGGTATCCCCTGCCTGTCGTAAGATGCGACTAAAAGGGGTAACCAAGGAATTATTGTATTAGAACCATGAAACTACTTGGGATTAGTGCCATCACGTGGGGAACACCATGGGTCGCCTTTACTTGCGAGTAGTACTACTATGTTAGGTACACAATAGGTTTGTGATTAGTAGCAGCAGAGAGTGGTTCACTGTGGGTTTCCAGTACCCGTGATTAGTACCATTGTGAGAAACAGCACGGGTCTGGGCGTTGCCTGTGATTAGTACCACTGTATGAGCGACTCCGTGGGTCTACGGTGGCTGTGATTAGTACCTACTATATGAGGAACACCACAGGAATACCGGCGCTCGTGATTAGTACATCTAGGTGAGGAACACCATGAGTCTACGCTAATTTTGATCAGTACCCCAACATGACAAATACCGTGGTTCTACTTTACTAGCGATAAGTACCATTATGAGGGGCCGTTGAACTGGATTTTGGATTCTTTTAGAGAACAAACATCCTAGATTTAGGATTGTGCTTTAGAAGCAGTCCCTTCGTCAGTAATACTATTGTTTATGACAGTTTCTGGGTCGGATTCCCTGATTGTTTTGAATTCATATCCATCCATCCATTCATTCTTCATGACATTTTTTATTCTGGTCAGTGGATGATTTTGAACTTTTAAATTCTCATTACATTTCGCATTATTAGGGGCCGATGAAATGGATGTTAGGCCCCTTAAATAACAAGCATCATGTTGCCATCATCATCATCATCATCAGACTGAAGAGCTTTTGAAGTAACACTCTGTCACATCCTTACATCTACCCGTGTTGACGTACGCTGTCCGCTGGAAACATCAATGTCTCACTGATCGCTACTGTCTTGTGCTCACGTAGTGTAAGTGCGCGTGTGGTTGAGATGGGACTCGTTCGCTGTGCCGTCTGTACAGGCTTAACGATCCATCTGTGCGTGCACACTAGGGCGAATATTGTTTTTGTCCGGTGAGTTTATTCTAATCGTGAATACAGAACAGCATGAAGAGTATTGTAAATTTATAATAAAAGTGTCCTATAGTCACGTCAGAGAGCTGATAATCATAACAAACATTAGGTGTAAATAGGCATATTAATACGACCCTCATTGTGGGAAAAATAACTCAGTCCGTAAACAGTGGACGTGATGTCGGCTTGCAGTATGCAATTACCAGTGTATTTATACTGGGGGTAATTGCTAGTTTCATTTGCATAACATTTTAATGTGTGTAGCGGTACCGTAACAGCTCATTTGTTCGCTGTGGTGAATCGGAAAATCAATTCTTTCTACTTCCTGGCTTTGGGAATTCATTCGTTTCTTTTGTTGGTAATGATATGGCTCTAATCGAGTAGCAACAATCAGCTTTAACAACTGAAAGAGCTTGTGATAAGCATTTTAGTCAAATCTGCATTTTATTGCAGGTTATTGGATTTAAAATCAGTTCCACTCAATCACAAATGACTGATCAGCGCAATGATGAATGTTTTATAAGTCAGAAGCGATGCAATCCCTACCGAGAATATATCCGCTTTGATTCCCGACAGCGAAGAAAAAAGATAAAGGATATTGTATCGTCCAACAGTTCTCTTTATTATTAACTTCTTTTTTTTTTGCTAGTTGCTTTACGTCGCTCCGACACAGATAGGTCTTATGGCGACGATGGGACAGGAAAGGGCTAGGAGTGGGAAGGAAGCGGCCGTGGCCTTAATTAAGATACAGCCCCAGCATTTGCCTGGTGTTATTAACTTCTTAAGATTTTACAATAGTGCATTGGGGCAGCTATACGACTGTCTCTCGTGACTCTTCTATTTTCATCAGAGGGATAGTTTTCCTTCACCTCTAGTGCGTAACTTCATCTCTATCTACCTGTACGTATCTTATCATGTATTTGTCAACAGGGAGGATTACGTCATAGAAATAACCAGTTGCTTTTGAGATAACGAGCATTGCTATTCCAGTCAACGCATCTACGTTTTACGATGAGGAGGTCTTCAGAACTCTTTCCGTTAACACGTCTACGTACAAGCTTATGGCTCCAAGATTTCACCTCGAGTAATTTAGCATCCGTGCCCTTAAGGAGGAATAACACGCTCTTTAATTCTGCTACTAACTCAGAGAATTTAAGGATATGTCTTCAGTTTTACCCGAAGTGCTTTTGAATAATTCTGGAGGATGTGGTTCAGATTTTTGAAGTGATAATTTGATTTTCGATGAGTAATATTTTACATTTTTTGTGTTTGGTGTTCAGGATACTTTTCAAAATCTGAATTCCTATGCATTGACAATTGTTTAAATATTTTATGCCATGTCATATTCTTTATTGTTTATTTTAACTTTTGACATTTGTACATTGGCCATTTAGTAACTTTTTGACATCATTTTCAATATTATTTGCTAGATTTCGCGGCAGTGGTCACCTTTATATTGGCCATTTATATACGGTAGTAATTTGTATTTTGGATCGCCAACAGTTGTCCTTGACGACAGACGGACGCCCATAAAGTCCACAAGATGGTCACAACATCTTTCCTCATATACGGCCCCGAATGTCAGACAGAGTGGAAGAAGCACGATCAGCAAATATACACCATAGAGATACGAATTCTGCGATGGTCTGCGTGTGTTATTCTGACCGACCGAGTGCTAATGAGAACGTGCGAGTACTTTTCGGTATCATCACTAGTGTTGAGAAGCTTGAAGAAAGAAACGCCATGGTACGGGCATGTAAAACAGCGTGATATATATAATTATGTATAGAATGCTCTTGGCAATGCAATACCAAGAAGAGGCTGAGGACACCCAAGAATAACATGGTGGGGAACAGCTGAAACCGTGGAGGGAATAAATACTCTCTACGGATGAGAAGAGTCGACCCTGAGTGATACTCGGGGGTGTCCACACTATAGGCATTTACAAGGCCACTGAGAAAAAGAAAAGACAATCATTTCTATTCACGAGGGCTGGTGGTGATGTTGGTGGTGATTATTGATTTAAGAGGAAGTGAAAGTAGACAACCATTCTTTCTAAATACTAATCAGGCGGAAAATTTAGGAGGCCTCACAATAAATAAATAAATAAATAAATAAATAAATAAATAAATAAATAAATAAATAAATAAATACATAAATAAAAATAAATAAATAAATAAATAAATAAATAAATAAATAAATAAATAAATAAATAAATAAATAAATAAATAAATAAATAAATAGTTGTCCATGTAAGAAATGTAAAAGGAAAATGGAAATGAAATGAAAATAAAAATGGAAACAGTCCCTAAGCCTTGTAAACCTAAAAATATAATGATCGTAAGGGAACAAAAATTGACCCATGGAGGTCAGATGGGAAAGGTGAAATCAATGCTAAACACAGCGGGGGGTCCTGTGGTCGCCAACCCTGGTTCCCAAAATGGGAGACCCTGGGTGTTTCTATTTAGGGCGATGATGATGATGATGATGATGATGTGGCATCAAGTCGACGTCAACTCCTGGTGACTAACTGGATGGGCTGCCTCCAGATGTTTCGGTGTTCAGCCATATAATTCAGGTCTTTCAGTGACATATTCATGTTGAATTTGATGGAGTCTATCTATTTCAATACTAACCGCCCTCATCTATACCTTCACAAGCTTCATAGTCTTTTCCAATGAATCGCAGTGTCTTATAACATGTACAAAATATGACAGCTGTAATTTTGTAACGAATGCCTCAAGAGACAGGTCTGGTTTGATCTTCTGAATGACGCATGCGTTAAAATTCTTCGCTGTCCAAGGGGTACGTAATATCCTTCTCCAACACGAGACCTCAAGTGCATCAATATGCTTTCTATCTCTTTTAATTATGGTTCAACTTTTATAACCGTATGTATCTATGGAAACTGGTAACAATTCTGACTTTAATATGCAAAGGTACATCTGAACATTTGAAGATCTTATCCAGACCTTTGAATGGTGCTCTTCTAAGGAAAAGTTTTCGGTGAATTTCTAGATTGTTTGAGTCACTTCTACTGATGATCTATCCCAACAAACAGGAATTATTCACCTATTTGATTACTGAATGATTTATCTTAATGTTTAATGGTAAACCTACTGTCATGATTTTGGTCTTGTTGATATTCAGACACAGACCCTTGTACTCTAGCCCTTCCTTATTTTCAGCGACCAAAATCGGTATTATCTGCAAACCTCAAGTTGCTTATATTCAATCCACCAATCTTAAAACCATGTGGTGACTCAAACAATCCAGATTTCCTCATGACGGACTCATTGTATAGATCGAACAAGTTAGGTGACGCCTTTCCTAATGAGCAACGATTATGTTTCACCTAACGGTGGCTTCTAAACTGATATTAACAAAAGGAGAGGCAGGAATTTACCTTCCAGAAATACCTGTTTGGAATTATGACTTTTTATATTTTTATCTTCTAGTGTATTGAATATTAACAGTTTGAACTTATTTGTTTTTGACACATTTCTCATTGTTATAACGAATGCTGTCATTTGAGATGTGTAGTATTGCTGTGTAGTACTTTTAGTACTTCTGTAATTTAAACATTTTATTGGTAATTATGTACCGTACTCTATATATGTGTTATTTACATCAGTTTTTCATTGTGTACTTTGTGAATTTCGATGCCTTGTCTTGGACAAGCAAGTTAGGCCCAAGGCTCAAAGTACCTCACGCTTATGGAGAAAATGTTATGAACTTGAAGTCAATAATGTAAAATTATTTTGAATGTCGTGTATTTTACAAATGTAATTTAACACGCTTGTATTGCTTTTGAAATTGCCCCTGAGATTTCGAGAAGGATAAATGAGTTAAGGCTGGCATATGATGCTTCACGTAGTTTATCATAATATTTTTAATGCAGCCAATGGCCATGTAATAATACAGTTATAAAGCCATAGTGGTCAATGTATAGTTCACATAGCATTTAACTACTAGAGAACTTTGTCAGCGAGATTTGTCTGCTTTTGCATTTTATCACATGGTATCTATCACAATGGTCGCCACACAGTTTACACTGGCACAGTTCATTTGGATCATGGTAGGTTTCTCTCTTGCAGATTTTGTAGTGGAAACCATGGACCGCAAAGCGAGTCGTGGTGTGCCTCAGTTCATAGTTAGCCGTTATCCATTCCCTGTTGATCATCGCGTCTGTGGAGAAGAAATCTAGCCATATCTCTTCCCTTTTGTCCTGAAGTTCCTTTAATAGGCTCTGGTATGCTACTGACGTGGGCAATAATAATGCAAGCCTTAGATCTTCAATATAGAAGGGTTTTCTGGCAAGCAGGTAGACCAAGCGTGATGGAGTAAACTTAGAGTCTCCCAATGCTTTTTTCAGAAATCTAGCTTTCACCTTTTCAGTTTCTTTGATGTCTTTCTTTTGCAGTTGTTCCCAGATTAGTGTCAGGCCGTAGGTTAATATCGGTGAGATCTTTCGCTTAAACACTTTCAACGCAGTTTCCAATGAAATTTTATGTATATTCTGAATGCTGTTCATGACAGATATGGCAATTGCCACTTTTTCCTTGATGTGGTAGCTGAACGTGTTTCCGTTTGTCTGTACTGTTAATCCAAGATACTTAAATTGTGAGACAACTGTTAGTGGTTCTCGTCTGTAGTATATTGTATCACTGGCTGCTGGCTTGCCACCTTTCCTGAAAGTCATTATCATTTAGTTGCAATCCATTGTGTGTAGCCCATGATGTAAGTTTATTGAATGCTTCTTGAAGGTTTTTATTTCACGAGATACCAGTACCATGTCGTCTGCGTATGCATATATTTTTACATTTTCTGAAGCAATGATCCTGGAAATGTCCGCAGTCGCAGTATTGAAGAGCAAGGGGCTGATTGGATCTCCTTGTAAAACTCCAAGGTGGGTCTGACACGTCCACATTGTCATCTATCTGTATCACGTTGTTATTCAGAATATTCCTCAAAATTTTTGTGATGTAGTTTTTACTAGTAATTGCTTCTAGTTTCTCAATGATCATAGTTTACCTCTAGTAATTTCCTACTCTCTAATATATTCTTGTTGGATGTTTTGAGAGTATTGCCATAGAAATTTTATTTATCTTGTTTGACAGCAATTTCTAAATTCTATTACCTGGTCTTTAATTTCTTGTACAATGCTCAATCACCTTGTAGTATGGGAATATACCTTGTATTATAGGGCAGTCATGCCTTATTAGAATATTTGATACAGTGAAGTTACCCTAGAAATTCCCTTCATTTTGATTGAAAACGACATTTAGCGAATTTTATGGTCTTTTAATTCTATTTCATGTTGCTTTCGGATTTGAGATTAACCCTTGCATAATTGATCTTTCCTGCCTCCCCTTTTGTTAATATCAGTTTAGTTCGGGATTAGCCCCTGTGTTATTGGAGATCTTCCACCCCCAATGTAAGTTTTGTTTTGCCATGTGACATGTAATCGTGTGTACGTTATATTATATAAACGAATGTTGTTTGTATTCAGGTGAAGTGCTAATTTCTTTAAAATCTACGTCCACATTTTAAGGCAGTATTCTACCTGACTGCTCCTTTACTTGACTTATTCTATCGTGATCTTTATTCATTGAGATTTTTATTATTATTTTGAAGGGTTATTTATTTTATCTTGAATCTTACTGCCATTGATTCACATTTACTGTATGTATCTCTTAGATATCCATTAAATTTTGCAAAATATAATACCCAGAACTATTCTCACGCTACATTTGCTTTATTTTGAATATTTTCCATTTTGATATTAATTTGTGTATTTTCATTTCCCGACCTTTTGCTCTGGGGAATTCTGATTCCAAGACTATGGTATGTATTGTGTCAAGTAAACAAGAGCAAGCGTAACCATTTATTCTGGATTTTCTTCATTCTCAAATATTATCGTAGGCCAACAAACAAGCTGGCAGGAATGAATCATGTGATCTTCATCCGGTAATTTATGGTGCATTAACAAGTTCCACATATTTATTGCATCTCTTTTTCTCCCCTACAAAAGCGAGCTCGCAGTGAAACCATCCATTGGGTTTGTTTTTCTCTTCGCCACTGTGCTTGGTAAAAATGAACGTTCCAATGCAAATTCTACTGCGCGTGATAGCATGTATCTAAATAATCCAACAGTACAAACGTTTATATATTGAAAAACAGCAAATAATGTGAAGAATCATAAAACGGACTAATAGGCTGACGTACTAATTATATTTCTTATTCTCCTTTTTGTCGTCTGTACTTGATGAAGACTGGCCTTAATTTTACCACCAAATGCCTTTTCCGATGCAAATTCTTTGTGGAGATACAGCTTAATATTGTATGTTTTGGTGATGGTTAGAATGTGGTGTGTTGCACGCAACTCAAGAGATACGTATTGTACCCGCTCAAAGCCTGAGTCCCAACCAGCATTTATCTCAGGGGGTGTTACGGTCCGAATATATTGCAACTAATTTTAAAAAAATTCATGAAGATATAAGAGCTCCAACTAAATAAATGAGCGCCATCCAATCAGTACTACAGGGTAGTAAGGCTCATCATAAAATACACAAAATATAATAAATCGGATCAAAAGGGTAAATTTGGAACGCTCCGTCCTAGGAATGGGGACGAATATTTAAAACAGTCGCCAAGGGTTTACTATTCTACAAGAACAAGAACCTGGAACTGTTTCCTTGCATAGGCTAAAGGAGCATTTTATTTAAGATAAATTTTTAACACACAACAAAATTCGTTGACGCTTATTTTGCCGGTAAGTTGGCAAATCATTCCTGAAAATTTCACATAATATTTTACACTTTTGACTACCCATCCACTTGGGCGGTGGAACCGTTGATTTCTGAGGGTTTCAATTCGACCCTCGTGAACAAAATGACCATTTATGGTCATGGATCAATTACCTGTTGGCCAAGTGGGCGCGATCACATGAATCATGTCATCGCCTAAACTTTTATTGAGATGAGACCAACCCGGGATAATACAAAACTCCCCCCCGGGTTCCTAACCAAGATATGCTATCGTTAACTGAAGGAAACGACAAAGGGACTCTAACCTAATGGTCCAGATGTAGGGATTTGCCATCACATTACAAATATCAACTTAATTATTATTTACAACAACTTGACATTATTACGTTATTTCGCCAGCTGACTTCCCTAGTATCATTCAACATCATCATCCGAAATAATAATGAAAATATTTTAATTTTATTATTATTAGTGGAGATCACGATTATCGTAACACGTAATCATCATTGATTTAATATTTCAATTTCATTTTCACCATTATTATTATTATTATTCTCTAAATAATTTAATAAATTCTTCTTCTTATCGTTCTTCAACTTATTATTATTATTATTATTATTATTATTATTATTATTATTATGTTTAATATATAACCCTTTACAATTCTTGTCTTGTTTGACACTTAATCAATCAATTAAGAATTATTTACTTGGATTATTATTATTATTATTATTATTATTATTATTATTATTATTATTTCGAAAATGTATATTTTAATTTCCAATCTTTAGAATTTAGTCACATATGCTAAATCTCAATATGAACCATCAAGCTCCGAATTCACATACGTCGGGACATAATAACGGTATTAGAACTCGCAACCTTTTTTTCGTACTGCTGTTAATTTATGGGAACACCGTGTCCTCCCAAAACAAATCTCAAATCCCATGGCACCTCGCATTTGGGCAAATACATCCAATCCCTGCAAGTGCTAAATTATTCCTTCGTTTTCGTTTGAAGTCCATTTATTCCAATGGAACTCTTCAAAACATTTAATTCACTAATTAATCCTCGGTGCGTGGACTATCCTGCCACTCATGACACCGAAATCGGCATATTATAACGACGTAGGCCCAAAGATCTATCTATTTCTTCATCAACATCAGTACAATTTAATTTCATCTCAGGCTGGATTTTTGTCCCGCACGAATTCCAACATCAAAATTTGGCTCAAATCACTCTGGGCTTTCAACACAGCGTGGCAATTATATACAAGTGCCTCTATCGCTTCTACACAAATATTCATAATTATTATGGAGTCCAAAAATGTTAAATCAACAAGTAATGTTAAAGTCAAATTTACTGCCCGAATTAAAGTCTTCCTCGCCACATGTTATCTCCACATTCAAATTACTTTAACTTGCAATCATTCTACCACACTAGCCCCGTACCATTATTCACAAAGCATTACTATCAAACACGCACTTACACATTACCCCTGTTCACTTATCACTCCGATACTTCTAATTATTATTCTGTCAACTGGCGAAACTTCGCGACACAAATAATCATTGATAGTTACAGACAATTCAATGGACTTCATTCCGTCCCACAACAATTAAATTCCCTTGGTAACCCTCTACCTCTGGATACTCCTACAACATGCCTTAATATCTATAAAGTTTCCGATAACTGAAAAAAACTTTTGAGCACTTCTAAAATGAATATTAATCTTATCTTTACGTGAACCGTGCTCCTATATAATCACGAACAATTCAAGCACTTGAACAAGCAAATCAACCTAATCTATTCTATTAAATAATCAAATTTATGATGAGTGCTTGATCTAATTATGTACATATTAATTCGTCACTTTATCTATCTCTGAGTTTATACGAGCCGGAGGCGGCTCGTTTCACAATCAAGTTACCATAATGGAAGAATATGATTTCCTCCCGATAAAATTAGCAATCTACAAATTTATATTCATGGTTACTCATCTCAGCCTTGTAGTTTGCTAAACCGGACGAGGAGCATCGCCCCCATCCAATTTTTAGCACTGCATTTTACTGGTATTCATGACAGCTTAACGAGGTAATCTTTGACACTTTTCAATATTACACATTTTAAATCTTATGAAAACAAATAACTTTTTGCACTTGGAATAATTTCCACTCTATATTCAACATGTAAATTTTACACTCTTGGCTTTTTATCTAGCCCACTTAATGTAATTATACATTCTTCGTTCCTTCTCCGGACACTAGGAAAATGGGATACCTCGGTATCACCTTCAACGGCCCGGCGCGCACTGGATTCTCCCGTCTTACGTTCGCGTGGCTGACCAGGTATCAGTAATTGATTGTTCACTTGGTAAAATTACGTCGAACACCCGCGACCGTTCTAACGAAACATACTTCCTATTCTTGATATAGAATCTCACACACCTATCCGTAGGTTTTGATTTAACGAGTTCTGCAAATATTCGAACTCCTGCTAGTAGACTGTTCAAGACTGTTATACGAACGAATTCACCTCATGTATCACTGTGCTACGTAACATACTAACACCTCAAACAATATTTCACGAGTGAGTACACACACGTACTAGCGTAGTAACGGCTCCGACAATTCTCCACGAGTAAATTCGCAACCTGGCGTAGTAACGGTTCGAATCATTCTTCACAAGTCCGTTACTTTCGTCTCCACGACCATGTATTTATATTCATCTCACCCCTCCTCCGAGTTCACGAGAGGTCATCTTAGGGCACGCAGTTCCAATAACCTCATACGACTACCTGCGGCCCTGCCAGTAACTTAAATTTGGGATCCACTGATGTAATTATCTTATTATAGCCTCTATGCCAATTCTCAAATAATATCGTTCGCTGGTAATTAATATAATTGTGAATTTAGCTTCCGTATCCCGGACGAGGGATTTCGCGCCGTTTTCAGCGTCTCTTACCTGCAGCCAATCAGCGAATAGCGTTCATGAAGTCTCAGAATTACGCCAGTCAATCTCCCTCAATTAATAACTTTTAATAATTTTTATTATATGGTTAGGCTTCTAAATTTCACCTTATCTCGAATTGATAATCCATTTCAGTCTATAAATTTAATCAGTGGAGTTAACGTTGATAGTGCTTCTTACAATACGATGTTGTCATGACTGCTTCTGCCTGGCGAATTTTACGATTGGTCCAAGCTTACGCGGGACTGAGAAGTTTCATATTTTTTTTCTTTAAGTACCAACCGTACGCCCAGCCCTCGTTTGGTTCACTGGAGATACCCTGACGTCATTTCTTGGGATTCTGCCCTCGGCTCGTACGTTGTCCCAACTATAACTTCACCCGCGGCTATGAAACTTTTCCATTGACTCAGAAACAACTCTACATTTCTCTTTTCCAACACGTCACAATTTCTGAAAAAAACTAATTCCGCTGGCCATTGTATTTCTTAATCTTAGAGGAGACATCAGTCTCTGGTAGGTTTCACCATACCATTCGAACTGGCCCATGCTTACAATATATAAAGTAAGATATTCTTGCTTCTGAATATGAAATATATATTCCTAAATTATTAATTACAATTGAATGACGCCTATCACACCCCCAACAGGACGCAGTATCAAGAAGGACACAAAAGCCTAATCCTCCAGCCCTTGCAATTAACTACACGCCATTCAAATCCCCAGTCTGCGTGGGAATGAAACCTGTGTCCCTCTGAATCTAAGGCTAGTGCACTGACCATTCATTCAAAGAACCAGAGGATGCGCACAATACGTGCAGCAGGAAATCCTAGGCAGTTTCATGTTCCCGAATAAAGAACATTCTATTATAGATCTATCGGATCTAGTGTGTCAAATGAATAATAATTATTATTCCCCATTCAAATACTTAGATGTAAATTTATGTTTAAAACGCATTCTTGATTAATTTATCCACCCCATTCCAGATACTGGTACCACGCGGTGTAACGTGCCTGCCTCTTACCTGAAAGCCCCGGGTTCAATTCCTCAACAGGTAAGGGATTTTTGTATAGATTTGAGGGCTGGTTCCAGGTCAATTTAGCCTACGTGATAACAATTGAGGAGCTATCTGATGGTGAGGTGGTGGCCCCGGTCTAGGAAGCCAAGAATAACGGCCGCGAGGATTCGTCGTGGTGACCACCGACATAAGTGTAGAGCGGGTAGAGTAAACTTGCTCCTTGTTCAAATATGTTTGTATTATAACCTATTCTTCCCTAAAATTCCGATCCCTACTGATTACACAGTGATTTTCCACAACGTATTTTATCGCACAATTTGTGTACAAATGTGTGTGTTAAACTGATGAATGGATTACTCCTTGATTTTACATGATTTATTTCCAGTAACATCTGCTTCAAAATTTTGGAAAAACGGTATTTTTCTTCTCCTCTAAAATTCACATTTTTACTTACTACCTTCCCCAAACCTCGACTGTCAAATTATTAAACAAAGAATGGATTATACCAGGAATAATAGCAAAATTGTTTTGTATTTAAAAATATATGGTGAAAGTAACTGAAAAAGGAAAGAACTAACTGAAAGAATGATGAGTAGGATACATGTTTGTCCTAGAATATGTAGCATAGTATTACACCTAGGTCAAAGAGGAAACGAAAAGAAAAGGGATGATAATTTGTGGAATTAATATAAATATTATCAGCAGAATATTTAATGTAGAAATAAAATCATTGTGGGAAGATTAATGTAAAGCATGTACCATTACGGAAACAGGAAGAAACAAAACTTCAGGTTGCAGAAATGTGGTTTTGAAGAGGAATTACAAAAATATGTTGGATGGATAGAAATCAAATGGCCTTGTTTAAAAAAACGTAAACGAGGATCGACCCTTATTAAATACGATGAAGAAGAAGAAAACAAATTTCCTTGGACACGTTCTAAGACATGAATCTCTTCTGAAAACAATCATCGCAGGTAAAGTTCTGGAAAAGAGACCCAAGGGACGACCAGGGGTGTCATACGTCAGGAACTCCGTTGGTGAACTGGAATGTGGTTAATATAGCAACATGAAGAGTCTAGCAGAAGATTGTCAGATGTGGCTACAGTGACGAGGCATTGCCTTTAGAAGAAGAAGAAGATGATGATGGTGATGACGACGATGCAATGAATTGCAATGAACGGATGCTCTCTCTCCCCAGTTTTAGGCGATCTGAAACTACGTGATGGGAGTATGCTATTCTACTGTACAGAGTACTCTGATGGGGAATGCTATCAACTCTCCACATAACCAATGATAGATGTTAAAGCCACCAAATGCTTAAAGGTTAAAACTAAATTCCTCACCTCGTTAATTCCTGTAGCCAACAATCACGAATTCTCTGACCATTGTTGTCAACACTGCTGTATAAAATACTATATTTTCATACGCTCTAATTGGCGGCACTGGTGCTAATGGAATACTAATGTGGCATGCTGCAGGAGGCCGTGTTCATCAAAGCCACCCACCTCTGTTGGCGAACAACTATTAAGTGCACACGCTTTAATCAGCCTGTGGCCCAACACAGCTTTTTACATTCCATCTTTACAAAGTACAGCTGAACTGGTAACCATCACTTCCACACAGTAATGAACAGTTCAAAGCTACAAGCGATTCATTTACATTTGTACATACATAGTGTGACTGCGTTCCACTTGATGCATCTTACTCGCTTGATTCCTTTCCCGGAATACTATGAGTTAGGAGCTTCCTACCAGGAAACACAATAGAATATTACTTCAGAATCTAATATTCCCAAAATTTGACCATGGTACGGTAAGGTAAGGTAAGGGTTTATTCTGCCCGAAGGCAGATCCGAACCTCCGCAGAGGTATGCCTGAGCCGGAGTTTACGTACGGTAGGGTGTCCAGTTCCTTTCCGCTCCTCCATTCACTTACCCCCCACCAACAGCGCGTGGTAACCCATCCAAATCTTGACCACGCCCAATGTTGCTTAACTTCGGAGATCTCACGGGATCCGGTGTTTCAACACGGCTACGGCCGTTGGCATTTGACCATGGAGATACAGTTAATGAAAAGTGCACACCTGTGAGCTTGCATCTGGGAGATAGTAGGTTCGAACCCCACTGTAGACAGCACTGAATATGGTTGTCCGTGGTTTCCTCTTTTGATATCAGGCAAATGCCGCGGCCACTTCTTTCCCATTTCTGGTCCTTTCCTATCTTATCGTCGCGACGTAAAGCAAATTGTATAAAATAAATTAAACTTAAAAACATGCAAAATATTGGGAAGTTATGTGTTGATTTTTTACTTCCATGTTCTGAATTATGGGTATATCCCTATCCCTGCCCTCGCAGAAAAGCCACGAAGTTCATCTACTTCCTAGGTCAAGTAGATGCTACACTTTCATTTCACAGCAGTTTTCTCTCTAGGATCTTTTAATGGGCGCTGCGCCCTACCATTTTTACGGACCGCCTGGCTGATATGAGGACTGAAAATAAAGTAGTAGCAATATTGCAAATGAAAACTTAAAACCTGTTTTCCAGTCATTGACCGGGTCAGGGATAGATTGAATGAAGCCCCCATCTTGCGGCGAGGACAGGAATTGTGCCGGTTGCCGAAGCCTGCCGCACTCCTCCGGGGCAATGATTAATGACTGACAGATGAAATAAAATGATAATAGAAAGTGTTGCTGGAATGAAAGATGACAGGGAAAACCGGGGCACCCGGAGAAAAACCTGTCCCACCTCCGCTTTGTCCAGTACAAATCTCACATGGAGTGACCGGGATTTGAACTACGTAACCCAGCGGTGAGAGGCCGACGCACTGCCGCCTGAGCCACGGATACTACCAATGGAAATATTGACTGAACGCAATATTTAATGAAATAACAAGCGCAATTGCATTACAATCTTTTAATGTAGTCACCCGCAATGTCTTTAGCTAAATGTCTGGAAGTTGTTGGAGACAGTTGGCAAGACGTTATCTTTTGACGACAGCGACGGAGCGCCCTACTGCTCGGAGTACAGATGCCACGTCAGGAACTCGGCGGCCTAGGAGGGGTCTAAGTCACAAGGACTCATGTCTGGTGAGTACGGAGGGTGTTCCAAGACCTCCCAGTTGCAATAAGAGCTTGACACTGTTTGCGACATGACAACGTGTGTTGTCATGCAACACGTTACGGCGATCGTCTCGCAATAAATATGTACGTTTGCGCCGCATAGCCGGACGCAGATGTCGCTTCAGAAAACGGAAATACTCGTAGTAGTCACTATTGACTGTTTGTCCCTCAGGCACAGCATGCGTAGTCGTATGCCATAATCAGCATAAGCTTCATCCTACTGGATTACTGTCTAAATGTCTGTGGACGTGGCGAACCTGGGTGAGGGCATTTCATTCGACTGACGCTTTAATTCAGGCTCGTAGGCTCGTTCCCACGTCTCACAAATGGCGACAATACGCTGCAGAAATTCGTTTTCTTCGTTGCGGTATCTGTCCAGGTGGATGCCAGCTAGCCAGTGCATACCAGTACCATTTCTGTACGTCGGTGAGTTGATGTGGAACCCAATAGGACGCAACTTTTCTCATGTTAAGATATTTCGTCAGTATGTGCCACACAGATTGATGACTGAGATCAACCTCTACGGATAATTTCATGACAGCCCATCGATGATCTACGGAAACGAGACCACTCACGATGTCAATCTGATCTTAAGGAGCGGCCGGCCGACTTGAGTGATGCAAATCCGCAGTCTCGTTCCGACCTGACGAAAAGAAACCATACTATACGGTAATGCAAATTTCGCCACAGGCTTCACGCAGTTCTCGGTAACATTCTGATACATTTTTGCCATAGCAATCCAGATTTTTATCCACGAACGCTGATTACCTTTTGAAAACATGCTTTAGAGTGGTGAAATCGACACTCTTCACTTCAACGCCACCCAGCAACAACACTCCCAACTAGATGTCTGTCAAATACACACGACACATCGACAACAGCGCCATCTGATCGCTCCCATTTCAACTTTGCGCATGCCCGATCTACTGCGAGTGTCTGGACTACGTTGCCATTACTTTATTCACAGCCCTCGTGTAAACTGGATATGTGCTAGTCATGTAATATTATTATGTATTTGAGTCATTGGTCGTTCCAAATTAAAATTGAAGTACTGTAAAACTGATTATTTAAATGATAAATCTTCATTACTGTCTCCATAATTGTGTCGATTACTTCCCAGTATTTTTTTACAAAAATCTTTACGTCGCACCGACACAGCGAGGTATATGGTGACGATGGGATAGGGAAAACCTCGGAGTTGGAAGGAAGTGGGTGTGGCCTTAATTAAGGTACAGCCCCAGCACTTGTCCAGTGTGAAAATGGAAACCACGGAGTTGCCTAGGTTAAGGGACAGCCCCAGTATTTACCTGGTGTGAAAATAGGAAACCACGGAAGAAAACCATTTACAGAGCTGCCAACAGTGGGGCTCGAACTCACTATTTCCCGGATTCAAACTCACAGCTGCGCGCTCCCAACCGCACGGCTTACTCGCCCGGTACTTCGGAGTTTAAATTTTTATCTTCACTATCACGCAATGTCGTGCGCGAGCGGTGCCTAGAATAGCGTGGAATCGCATGCGAACACTCGATTCCACATGACATCACAAATCCGTATGATCCTCCACAGCAACCGAGTTGTATGTACCACCGAGCTCGATAGCTGCAGTCGCTTAAGTGCGGCCAGTGTCCAGTATTCGGGAGATAGTAGGTTCGAACCCCACTGTCGGCAGCCCTGAAAATGGTTTTCCATGGTTTCCCATTTTCACACCAGGCAAATGCTGGGGCTGTACCTTAATTAAGGCCACGGCCGCTTCCTTCCCACTCCTAGCCCTCTCCTGTCCCATCGTCGCCATAAGACCTATCTGTGTCGGTGCGACGTAAAGCAACTAGCAAAAAAAAAAAAGTTTTATGTACCGGTGTAACATGATTATGAAGGAGCAGTTCAAAATACTAGAAGTTCAAAATACCCTGTTATGTCCTATCTGCGAAAATAACGCTAAAATAGTTCAATTTTCTAGTTAATGTTTACGTGTCTGATATTACCGACAATGCCCTGAGGGGAATACATTGACGTTTTATCATATTCATTCGTTGCGTAATATTCCCCACCCGGCTACACATTCCTGCCGCCCGGCTGAGAGAAACTTCTGCAGAGATATCTGTACTGAGTTCATAGTAGTAGCAATGCACTGCCAGTGTTCACTTATAATAATAATAATAATAATAATAATAATAATAATAATAATAATAATAATAATAATAATAATAATAATAATAATAATAATAATAATAATAATAATAATAATAATAATATGTTAGTAGCTTTACATCCCACTAACTACTTTTACGGTTTTTGGAGACGCCGACGTGCCGGAATTTAGACCCGCAGGGGTTCTTTTACGTGCCAGTAAATCTACCGACACGAGGCTGACGTATTTGAGCACCTTGAAATACCACGGGACTGAGCCAGGTTCGAACCTTCCACGTTGGGGTCAGAAGGCCAGTGCCTAAACCCTCTGAACTACTCAGCCAGGCGTGTCAGAGTTCTTGATTAGGATCCGTCCAAAGTCAGCTTGTCATGGCCTCCGTTGGAAAAATCCTGCCAAATATCCTTCGATTTTTCTTCTAATACTAAATTGTTTTCATTCCTCCGCTGGGGGGGGGGAGGAGGGGAGAGTACTCTTAGACGGTGGCACCATCTCTCAGGCCAGCAGATTTGTGTGGTGATGGAGATGCGTGGAGAATGTGAGGGGGTTGGAGGCCGTGGCCCCTATACTTCGTACCGTCCCACAATTCACCATAGTGCAGGAGATGGAAAACCATGGAAAACAGACGGTGAGGATCAGCCCCTCTGCGTCTTCCGAATGCAGAGTGTAGACCCGTTACCACCCGTCCTTTGCTCGGTTGGTCGGTCGAAGTGCAGAGCTGTCGGACCACGGAGCAGCCGTGGCCACTTGTTCGCCGAAGCGTACTCCGCTACCGCCAACCTCCACTTTTCTGTTCCTACTTGTAGTAGTCTCGTCAAGAAGGTGGTAGATGACAGGTCAAATTTCTTTCCTAGGATTTCAAATAGGAATGCCTGCTTCACAGGATTCTAAACCAATTAGGAGTGTGTATAATTGGATACAACAATGATAGCTTTTAAGAAGTGTAATTTTACGGTTTCGAAAATGTGAGGATCGTTTATGGATCAATTTTTCTCCCATGTTATAATAATAATGTTATTGATTTTTACGTTCCACTTAATACTTTCTTGACAATTTTTGGAGACGCCGCGGTGGCGGACTTTTGTTCCGCAGGAGTTCTTTCACGTGCCAGTAAATCTATTGACACGAGGCTGACGTATTTGAGCAATTTCAGATACCACCGGACTGAGTCAGGATCGGGAGCGTTTACTTCCATCTTATAGAATACTGTAAATTAAAATTGCGAGCTCGCTGTATCAAATTTTTACACCTTTATTCGTTATCACTTCCTGCAGTAGGATGTATTACCGTCTTAAGTGGGCTACTTGAAATAATCCTCGTCTTCCAGTTCAGCATTTTATAGCAGTGATTCAATCTTGCCATGTTTCTTGCCAACTGCCAGAAATGTTCATTTTCATACCATAGTTGGTACGTCTTATCTCAGGCCCCAAGAAATTAGATTGCAGGCTTTCATCAAAGTCTGGCATTAACACCAAGTAGTCGATATAGGCAAAATTGCTCATTACATTTCCATCCAACTGCACCCCGCCCTGCAGTTTTAAGTCTTTCATTAAATGTAAACTATGAAAAGGTGAAAGGAAACAGCTTTGTCTATCCTAACAAGATCTTTGAATCACCAACTCATTCCACCATTAATGCTCAAAGTATTATGTTACCAAAATTAATGCATTTATTTCCTGTAGTAACCTACCACTGACCTCAAAATCCCTCAGTACGGTCAACATCTTTCCTCTTGGTACAGGGACGCACGGAAATGATGGCCCGTCATAAACAATCAACACTGCCCCACTCCAGTACTGGAAAGGCGGTGAAGGGAGAGTGAACAGGTAGTGAAGGCACAGTTTGTGTATTGCTATTCATGCACCACTGTACCTATTTCAGTCACAACAGTCTTGTAGCGGGCTGTCTACCTGCACAAATGCGGTAAGGGATAACGTGGGGTGACGTCATGATTTGTTTATATCGGGACACCATTTCTGTGCATGCGTGTACTACGTCAAATGTCCTCTCGAGATCGAAACTACTTTAACCACTTTAGATGCTTAAGTCAGGCTATATATGGTATATTAGCAATGAAATAAGGCAATATGCGCTTCGCGTGATTTGCAGTCCTTTTACCGATAGCCCTATCTTAAGATATTTGAAAAGTTACTAAAAATAGATTTGTCCAGTCCGTCCGGGCGTTCTACTGTACCGATATGCTTCATTTCTTTTTTTATTATCTTTGGAATTACCTTTCGTTGAATCATCAGGCATTGATAGGTCTCTAAGTTCAGTCCACTTTCAGTAATCCTGAAATCAAAGCACCAAATGACAGTACTTAGCGGGTTGCACACATTTAAGAAGCAATATCTTTACGTGAAGATAAGCGAAGCAAAACGATTAAAAGTAACAGCAAATCTGTGATTTCAATCAATCTTTGTACACATATGACTTAATACCATCTGGAGAAAAATACTGTGGGGGTAAGACACCCAATAGTACCCCCTACGGTTGGGGCTTGGGAGGGAGTGACATGAAAAATCATCGAAAGCGAGCAATATTAGTGTCGAATCCATAGCTTTTGGGGACCTTGAGATGAATTTTGACAATCTGTATACCGTTTAAGTGTATGTGCATTATCCACCGGAATAGGGGGTCACAAGAGGTGAAAAATGTCAAAATGACCGAGATTAGTGTTGAATCCACAATTTTCGGGTTCCCTACGCTGACTGCCAAAATGACCGAGGTTAGTTGTCGGGTTCGCTACGCTGATTGGCGTCAGTCCCAATGACGGCTGGAATCGTGTACAGCATATTCATATCGCGTCGCGTGAATCACTTATTTTTAATAATTTATTTGTAAAGATCACCTACTTCCCAGACATTATGGACTGCACAAGGACAAAGTTCCACGCGAAACAAGATGAACTAAAACTTTAATTTAAACACACAACAACAACAACAACAACAATAACTCTAAAGCTAAAATGTAGTTCGTAAAATAAAAACCAACGTCATAATAAATAATCTAAAAATTTCACTTAACGCATAATAACAGACAGTATAAATCCTATAAGTAAACATTTAAGATATTTAGGCATCTTCAGGCAGGAATTCATAGAAGTAGAGTCACATGCTTCCCCTAGTGCACCGTCACTGCATTGTCCTACACCTTGGAGTGGTGTCCAAGGGCGCACTAGCTACCGGCGTCTTGGCAAACTGTAGCAATCCAACTGATGAGTATACTGCTACACTGGGGCGAACTGCTGTTAATTTCTTGATTAAAACGGTCTAGAGCAGGGCCTCTCAAACCCCCAAAATCTCACGCGTGCAAATCGAGGCGCAGAGACTCCGTGCACTGTGCATCGGTCCGACTCGGCTCAACTCGGCTTGACTCGGATGGTGTAGTGTGCTGAGAGCGACGAAGCGTTCAGTGATAGACGGCTTGTTTATCAGTGAAATAGAGACGCAAGACAACAACATAATAATCGAGCAAACTTTTTCTAAGAAAGCAAAGGCTTCCGAAGGTCCATTTCAGTCGAACTGGGAACTTTCGCAATTTTTTTGTCAGTCGTGACGATAAAGCTAAATGCTTAATCCGCGGGACAGTACTTATGTGATAAGTTAATAAAAAAAATATATTTTCGAATACAAAGTCTTCGCTCAAATTCTACGAGAGTTTGTCGAAAGAAGATTTTTCTAAGCTGCATCGAGAAGCATACTTTGTATCGCTAAATTTCATGACGCAAATTTTCAGAAGACCTCGAGCCATAAAATATATTTCAAAAATACAATGAACAATTACACGAAAACAAAATATTCATGAAGGCATATCAAAACAATTTTTAACGATAGAATGACAATAAAAGGAAGATGCAACAACTGAAAGCAGTCACATATAAATTTATGAGAAACTTACGGAAAATAACATAAAATATTTCTTAGATGAGGTACGAAATTATTACATGGCAGCCACGCAGAAATGTAGTCAAAATTTACAAAATATTATATTACAAGTACTGTGGAATAATAATTACAACTAGCAGTTTCCCGGTTGCTCCGCCCGCAATGTACAAAGTATGGTGCTGTTCGTTACTATCCTCACGAATGTATCTGCAAAGTATCGAGTTAATGAAATAAAGCACATGATATGCTGTGGTAATGGAATGTAATATTATGTCAACAAAACACTTGAAAATACATCATACAAAGAAATTGAATTAAACGTTCCTTGGAACAACACTACGAGCCGAACTGTTAAAAAGTCCTTCAAAGTTCTCCGTCATGGAGACAATCATAACTTTTCTCAGAATCCACCAATTTAAGTAGTTAACACCTCAAAAGAAAGCGCTTAATCCACTGAGTGTTTTTAGACCAAAACGAACTGCGTATCTCAATTAGAACGAAAGATATGATTGCTTCAATGAGAAATATGTTGAATAAATGAGACGTCAAATTGAATGTTCACTCATAACATTCCTCATAATCAACCAATTTGGATAGTTAAGAGCTTAAATGAAAGGGATTAATTCACTGAGTGTTCTTAGGCCAATGAAAACTCCGTATCTCAATTAGAGCCAAAAATATGATTACTTCAAAGAGACAAAAATTGAAAAATCAAATAATTTGAGGAAGGTGGAAGTTAAGTGATTTATAGTACCTGATGACAAATATGTGCATGAATAGCTTTCAGTTAAAAAATGAAGGAAATCTACCGGATAGAATAGCCGGACTGACTGACTTTAGTTTTCATATTTTTTTAATATATAGATATCTTTACAAAAGAATTCATAAATAACATACAGTAAATATTTCCAATAAAATTCCCACAGTAGGTTGAACGTTACAATAGCTTACAACTAGCAGAACAATATAAATACAACACCATCACATATAAATGTAAACGAAATTTACAAAATATTGGAGTCTTGCCTTAAATAATCTTATATTATTTTGAAAAGACTCTAATACCTTTGCAATTAATTTACACCAATGATCAATTTATCGATTTACAAAATTAACATGTATCATATTTTCCATACCATATAAATGACATCCAAATCTAAATGTAATGGATGTCGAACATTTCTACCGCGCATTATATATTTTGCGTACGCTTAAGTATACCTTTTGATGACCACAATGTCCTTTACAATAACAGTAATAACAAGCAACACCGACATTACGGATAGCTCGCTCCCAACTTGTAGACACTCAATAAACATATGTCATCAGTTATGAACATTCCGCGTCCATTGTCAATGCCATGTCCACATAGTTTTACAATAATCTGATGGTGTTCGGTAACGATCCGACGGAATTTGAATGAATAGCGGAATATTAATAGGCCGTTCGTGTCCTGCTTTTATGAATGTGGATTGTGGTAAGCCTACATATGTAACTGTATCTCACACATTTCCCCGTGGATGTACCGGGAGTTTGTGAAACTGAGCTCATATATGAAGTATTCCTATTCAACTGGATGTAGTATAGTGGCGAATGTGTTGTATTAAGAAACTTGGAAATATGTAATCCATTTTATCGTATCGTTATTTTAGGTAAAGGTTTGAATTAAAGTCACTGTGCGGAAGACTGCCCAAACACGTTGCGAAAAAATTAGAAGCATAGTCCATATTCTTAAAGAAACAGTTAAAAGTAGAAATCTAATCAACGTGATCAAAAAAGGAGATTACATATTCATCTCCTTTTTCTGCCCTTTCTCAATTTCTTGGGGTCGGAATTAAAAGTCCAGAATCAATCTTTTGGTAATCGACACTTTACGAGGATCTTTGTCTATTTTAGAATCACGTCTGTATTTACAGCTGTTTCCTTTATATTCCCGTTAATGTCCCAATAACATGTATTTTTCTTTTGTATTTCCGAATGTTAATGCTGTAGACTATATATTGTGGTATTAATCTTTGAATTTTTAGAGTTAATTATCAGATGAAGTTAACGTTCAAATTTAATTTTGTTGTTTTTTGATGTAGTTAAGCTTTGTCCTTGTGGCAATCCAGAATTTCTGGAAAGTCTTTGAGTTTCTCAACAAATATATACGCTCATTTACTCAGCCGAATACCTTTCTTTCTGATAACTACGTGAGAAAACTCAACAAATGACTTTCCTCTACCACTTGCTTTCTGCGAACAGTCCCATTTATTTATCGCCCAAATTATGAGTTCTTGCATCATTTTCTCAAATTAATACCTGTTCCGCTTCACTCTTCGAAACAGACGCCTACAGTCATTCCTTCCCGATAACTGTTACAAAGCTATGGAACATACTCCCAGTAGGCATTAACAATTCTTCTTCTCCTAGCACATTTAAAAGAACATCTTCCAGAGTACACTCAGGTGATCCTAATGAATATAAGAGTGACTGACATTTAAATTGTATACATTATCACAAATCAATCATTTCTGATAAATTGTCTTAACCTGTTTATTAGCACACTTTAAACATAAATGGTATTTTAAATTTTACTGTACTTAATTTCTTAAACAAACACATATATTTGTTTCACATTGGCTTTAGATAGGAGGCTGTTAAGATCCAGAACCTCGTAATGAAATAGGCATGTTCAATACAGGGTCTTAGACTGGCATTGCTAAATACTGTATTGCGTTGCAAGGAAAACATTATTTAATGGTCTCTAAAGTAGTACAGGGTCCATTTCTAAAATCTACAGTCTCTCCCATAATAGACTTAGTGCCTAAATCAAATTTAGGCATTAATAATTACGCAACAGCCCGTTCTAACGGTTGCCGCTTCCTTTAGCATGTACCGATCATTTTTCCTGTGGTTTTAATATTATTTATTCAGTGTGACATAAACATATATTTAAACCGTCACAATGGTCTGTTTTGGAGAGGTCTTTTCCTCTTAGTGATCTTACTACCTGACTTCACAGCCCATCTACCATCATGCCATTGTCTGCCGTACATCTGTCAGCAGTGTTCAGATCTTCTTGCAGTCGCTCGAAATTCTGTAATTTATGTATTACTCTATACAGTATGATATCACCCTCAAAGAAGCTTCCAGATCGTGAATGCAACTCGGTCATTCCTGCTCTAGGGCTAGGGAATGTTATGTACCTATTTTCGCACCTCACCAGGATGATGAATTTTCACCATAATATCCACTAAACTCATTTTGTACCAACATTATTCTTATCGGTATTTACCCAAGACTATGGATATTTCCTAGTCTCTCATATAACATTTGATTATCAGTATTTTCTCCGACGTACTTTGCTATATTTTACAGTGCTTGTTTTACATGCAAACTGTCAGCAAAGAACCCGGCCGCAGTGTGTTTCTTGGTCACTTCTGCGCTGACTCCCTCACATGTCCTTGTAATATGTGTTAAACATTTGCATGTTGTGCCTTTGAGCTTTGCTCGAATTTACACTTTTATGATACGCATAACTTTGTTTTGATATTACGCTGCTGTCTTGGCTTGCCTGCATTCGTTTAAAACTTTTATATTCCCGTAGTCGTCTTCTAAGCCAGCCGCGCACAAAACTTGAACATATTTCTAACCTTCATGCATGTTCCAGATATTGTCCTGCATATTTCATTTAGCAAAACATAATGTAATGAAATATGTATACAGAGATACGCTTTGAATATCTGTCCACAGCTTAGCTGAATATGCAACTATCCGCAGACTGCTCCGAAGTTCCCGTATCGGATTCCTTCGCGAAGGGGACTAACTCAAGTTATTAAACTCATGGAGGACCCGTTCTTCTCCGCAGCATTGGTTATAAATAGGTCAGACGACGTGTCTTGATATGAAAAGTCTTCATGCGCTACCGATATATTTTTCAATGTTCACTTTTAGCAAAACTTAAGTTTCCAGAAGGAAACCATCATTTAATTTCATCGAATGTAAATTGTAAAAATATTTACACACTCTAGACCAGACCCTCTCAGGATGCATGCACCCGTGCACTGCACGGCGCAAGGTGCAGGAGATGACTTCACTAGTTTACCAGAGTGCAAACCCCCACTCCACTTTCCCTACACCTGTCTCACCCGTTCGGCCTGTCTTCGCCTTCTCCACCTTCCCGCTGATTCTCCCCTCACTGCGAAATGTTTATGTGCGGTGAGTGGTGACACTGGTTGTATGGAACAATGTTACCGGTGTTAAACACTCTTCTTTCAATTTGGTTTGAGAAGATAATTTATCCTCTCTAGCTCTTCTTTTCCTTTATATGTGCAATGATACCAGTTATGCCTGGAACAAGGGAGCAGCTGACAGCAATTCTGAGAGCTTTCTGTAAATTACAATCAGAAGTAGGCCTACTCGCATGCGATCTAGTTTTCGTACAAGTCAAAACAGGAAAAAATACCTTTCACACATGCATGTGGAACCAAACATAGAAATAAACTTAGCTGCTTCTCGATGCAGCTTAGAAAAATCTTCTTTCGACAAACTCTCGTAGAATTTGAACGAAGACTTTGTATTCGAAAATAGATTTTTTTTATTAACTTATCACATAAGTACTGTCCCGCGGATTAAGCATTTAGCTTTATCGTCACGACGGACAAAAAAATTGCGAAAGTTCCCAGTTCGACTGAAATGGACCTTCGGAAGCCTTTGCTTTCTTAGAAAAAGTTTGCTCGATTATTATGTTGTTGTCTTGCGTCTCTATTTCACTGACAAACAAGCCGTCTATCACTGAACGCTTCGTCGTTCTCAGCACACTACACCATCCGAGTCAAGCCGAGTTGAGCCGAGTCGGACCGATGCACAGTGCACGGAGTCTCTGCGCCTCGATTTGCACGCGTGAGATTTTGGGGGTTTGAGAGGCCCTGCTCTAGACCGTTTTAATCAAGAAATTAATAGCAGTTCGCCCCAGTGTAGCAGTATACTCATCAGTTGGATTGCTACACCTTTCCAAGACGCCGGAAGCTAGTGCGCCGTTGAACACCACTCCAAGGTGGTGTTCAGCGGCGTACACCGTCACAATGCAGTGACGGTGCACTAGGGGAAGCATGTACTCTAATTCTATGCATTCCTGCCTGAAGATGCCTAAATATCTTAAATGTTTACTTATAGGATTTATACTGTCTGATATTATGCGTTAAGTGAAATTTTTAGATTCTTTATTGTGACGTTGGTTGTTATTTTGCGAACTACATTTTAGCTTTAGATTTATTGTTGTTGTTGTTGTTGTTGTTGTGTGTTTAAATTAAAGTTTTAGTTCATCTTGTTTCGCGTGGAACTTTGTCCTTGTGCAGTCCATAATGTCTGGGAAGTAGGCGATCTTTTCAAATAAATGATTAAATATATGTGATAACTGTATATATTCACGCGTCGCGGTATGAATATGGTGTATACGATTCCAAGCGTCATTGGGACTGACGCCAATCAGCGTAGCGAACCCGAAAACTAATCTCGGTCATTTTGGCAGTCAGCGTAGGGAACCCGAAAATTGTGTATTCAACACTAATCTCGGTCATTTCGGACATTTTTCACCTCTTGTGGCCCCCTATTCCGGTGGATAATGCACATACACTTAAACGGCATACAGATTGTCAAAATCCATCTCTCACAGGGCGAGTTGGCCGTGCGCGTAGAGGCGTGCGGCTGTGAGCTTGCATCCGGGAGATAGTAGGTTCGAATCCCACTATCGGCAGCCCTGAAGATGGTCTTCTGTGGTTTCCCATTTTCACGCCAGGCAAATGCTGGGGCTGTACCTTAATTAAGGGCACGGCCGCTTCCTTCCAACTCCTAGGCCTTTCCTATCCCATCGTCGCCATAAGACCTATCTGTGTCGGTGTGTCGTAAAGCCATAAGCAAATAAATAATAATAAAATGAAAAATCAGAATCAAGTTGCATTAGTACCAAAGTAACAGGTTCTCTTTTTTCTCGAAATGCGATGAGGTCTTCGTATGGTAATAGTTGTTTAATGATGGTTCTAATCCTAGTGAAACCAGTAACCTGTATTGAATTAGGGACATAATGAATCTTCGATTCACAATTTTGGGTTAGGTTTGAGCTGATTAAAATATGAGGTTTTTTGAAGAATCTCAAGTCATCCCTGAAGGTTTGGTACGAGTAATTATTTTCTTTCGAATCCCAAGAACAGAGTTTCCATGCCGGAAAGAGAGGAAAAGGAGGAAAGCTGTCCATACGGCACTTCGTGCTTTTCGACGTCAATTTTTGGTGACACATTCAATAGTTTTTCAACACAATTAATTGAAGCACGGCTTTATGTCACCCAACAGAGATCTACTATGTCTACAATGCTGAAGAGTAAAACGGAACGTCGAATTTGATACTCAGAAAACCTAAATGTCGTCAAATCAAAAATCCCAGCGCATGGTAACTGACACTGTGTTGTTATTATTATTGTCTTCTTAATAGAAGACTGTGTTGAGAGTCTGCAATCTAATATAATAAAAGTAAAATATACGAGGTGAATGGAGTGTGATATGAAATATTGTACCCTTTCCGTAACGAAAGTAATTACTAGTTGCTTTACGTCCCACCGTCACAGATCTTAAGCGGCGATGGGATAGGAAAAGGCTGGGAGTGCGAAAGAAGCGGCCATGCCCTTGATTAAGGTAGAGCCCAGCATTTGCCCGGTGTGAAAATGGAAACCACGTAAAACCATCTTCAGGGCTGTTGACAGTCGGGTTCGAACCGACTATCTTCAGAATGCAAGCTCACTAAAGTAATGTTACTAGGGAAGAAACCTAAGAGAATGGAATATCGGTTTGGAATACAAAATTGCAACAGGTCAGTCATTTTAAATATTGTCCCGATCTCGGTCGAATAGTCAGCGTAGTAGTCTTCGGTTCAGAGGGCCTCGGGTTCTATTCCCCGTCGTGTCGAAAATGTTAACCTTAAAATGGTTATTTCACCTGGCTCGGGGACTGGATATTTTTTACTGTCCCCAACATTCCCGAAACTCACACACCTCACATAACACTAACTTCCACCACGAAAACGAACAGTCTCCATACATGGCAGATGCTACCTACCCTCGTTGGAGGGTCTACCTTGTAAGGGCTGCACCAGGCGAGCTGAACATATCCTCGGACACTCTCAGCACTGAAAGCCATACGAAAAATAAATAAATAAATAAATAAATAAATAAATAAATAAATAAATAAATAAATAAATACAAAAATAAATAAATAGATTAATTAATTTCAGGTATTTAGGATGTGTATTAACCTAGAACGGTGGGATAAGAAGTGAGACTGAATCATCGTGCTGCAAAGCTAATGGAGTGGGCCGGCAGTTGAGATGAATAGTATTCTGTAAGAAAGATGTCAGGTTCCCGACGTAACTATTTTCGCACCGTTCTGTGTTTAGACCAACTTTGCTTTACGGAGTGAAATGTGGGTGGCCTCAGGGTATCTTTTTCGTAAGTTAGAAGTAACAGACATGAAAGTAGCGAGAATAATCGCTGGTAAAAACAAGTGGGAACAATGGCAGGAGGGTGCTCGGAATGAGGAGATAAAGCCTAAGTCAAGAATTAACTTGATTGATGAAACTGTACGCACAAGCCGGCTTCGCTTGTGCGGTCAAGTGAGATGAATGGAGGAGGATGGATTACCTAGGAGAATAATAGACTCGGTCATGGAAGGTAAGAGAAGTATAGGAAAACCAAGACCACAATGGTTTGACTGGGCATTCAATAATTTAAGGATAAAGTATGTAGAACTAAATGAGGCTACAGAGCAAGTTAAAAATTCAAAGTAGGTACAAATATAACATGGCAACACTGGTCCTATCAGTCTCTCTCTCCTTCTCGTCAAACTTATCCAAATCGTTCTCCTCTCACCGATTCTATTCAGCATATCCTCATTCGTGATTTTATCCACCAATCTCATCTTCAGCATTTTTCTGTAACACTACATTTCAAGAGCTTCGATTCTCTTTCTTTCTGTCTAGTTATCATCCATGTTTCACTTCCATACAGTGCCATGCTCCACACGAAAGTATTCAAAAACGTAATTCTAATTCCTTTATCAATGTTCGAAGTAAGCAAATCTTTTCTTCCTTGCTTGTTCTAGTCCTCCTGACTTTTGCCATCGCTAGCTATTTTGTTTCTCAAGTAACAATATTCATCTATTTTATTTAAGACTTCATTTCCTAATCTCATATTTCCTGCATCACCTGAATTCGTTCGACTGCACTTCATTACTTTTCTTTTGGACTTATTTATATCCATCTTGTATTCCTTCTCCAAGTCTCTGTCCCTACAATTCAGCAATTTATCCAGGTCTTCTGTAGAATCAGATACAATTGTAATATCATCGGCAAATTTCAGAGTTTTGATTTCCTCTCCGTGGACTTTGATTCCCTTTCCATATTCATCTTTGATTTCCTTTACCACTGTTCAGTGTAAGCATTGAAAAGTGGGGGGTCATAAAGGTAACGATATGTTGTTCCACTAATTTCATGTCATTTGTGTAAATCCTTGTAACTGCTGTAGCTATATGCTATCTGTCTAGCTGTGTTAGAAATGATGCAAGATTAGGATTCTAGATTTAAAAACGTTATTTTTTTACTGAGGACAAATTGACCCAGTTAGGTGTTGATGGTAAAACAAAACGCCATGTGTCCGTGCGTTAATGTGCTTGATTGGGATTACCATCACATGAAATATTAGAGGACAAACGTTTTTCCAGTTTACCACCAACCTTTCAAATTAATTTCATCTACACAATGGTCATAGGCATAACCAGGATGTGTCATAAGGGTGTGCTCAAGTTCAATAAACCAGGATTAGAAAATCTGCGTACTTTATCACGTCCCTGCAGTTAAAATGAGAGGCGTCGCTCAAACTCAACCATGCTCTTGAATTTGTTTATAGTATCGTTAAAATCAACTGAGCTTGAAATTTCTCTCTGTACACTAAATGCATGCCTTTGCTGACAGGACGTAGTGTTTACAGTGCACTATGTCTTCTGGTATTGGCCAGAGCAATTTTGTTACTTTCATTGATCTGTCTCTGTCTTATCTTTGGCTTTAACTATATGAAAGTGACTGAGGTATGAGCGATGCTAGTAATGCCATTCTTTGTGCAGCCAGTCCCTGCTATGAACAGTGTCAAAACGTTGCTCATATGGTCGGTTGGTGCATGTATTTCAGTGGGCTTGGCAGACTGATATGTAATAGCAACTTCTGGCTCGGTGAGGAAAGCAACGGGAAACTACCTCACTCCTCATTTCCCTAGTACGCCTCTTCAGTGATGCCCAGGCCATCTGTGTCAGCTGATGGCAGAGCTGTTGAGGATCCAACCAGCCTTAGGGCTGAAGACTGAATATACATACACACTAAATGCAATTAACGAGTCCATTCTCTACGGTGTTCAGGTAACCTGCAGTTGGTTTATATTATAGTCAGTTTTGAGAACAGTATTTCGCAGGAACAACTAGTGACCTGGTTTGTGTAAAATGTTATTACAACTTTATAAGAAATGCACTGTAGGCTAAGTATTTTGTCGCCCTTTTTCACCAATCCTTGGCACTCTTCTTTTGAAATGTTATTTGAGCTAAACCTCACAACAGTGATAACTGGGTCATATTTCAGAAGTCTTCAATCTGTTGACAGATCAAGTTGCACTTTCAAAACTTTAGGCAAAATAGACAAATCTCCAGTTGTTCTTAACTCCGACAGATGGTCCATCAAGGTTACTACATTAACAGTTTCTACTTCATATCATCCATAGATCCCAATAATCAGCGAATTCAACGGTGGGTAGAAGCCATTTACTCTCATCTCATCTTCTGTAAATTCAACCCAGAATTGTGCACTGAAACAGCTATTCATTTTCCTGTATACTTTGCTTTTTAATAGAAAGGACTGTGATTTTATGCGCATTGCAAGCTTAATTGCCTTCATGGGTTTTGTTTAAACCGTTAGTACGTACTTCTTGCAGCTACATCTGTAACAGTAATTTCTAATGATTGACTCTAATACTGTGCTACGGTGGTAATCGTACAGATCAACTCGCAGTACAAATTGACTGAACACTAAGAGGGGTTTACCTCCGAGTTATTGCTGCCTGCGTTACGGACAGTAGTTGATGACAGTCATATCGTATGTTCTGATCGCAATACGTTCTCCTGATAGGTGCTATATCTCTGTCTCAGAGGCCATCGGTTTACCATGATTATGATATACCATTGAACATAACTGCCAAGTAGAGACGCCATGCCCTCTATAAACATCACACTGAGTAAGGGGATTTTACAGTTCCCATTTAGCTTTAACTACTGACGTGTGTTCAAACGCAGGACGTGCTGAAGGTAAGTTAAGAAAATGTTTGGTGAAGATCTTAAAAATACATTTGTCCGAGAAGTATTCTATTGTTATCAGGTGAGAATTGTAAAAGAGAAAACATGCCATGTCCTCGCTTCACAAAAAGAGAAGAAAATTAAAATACCTGTGCTACGAATCTATTACAGCTGTATGTTAGGAGTGCTCAAAGAAATAGCGTGTAAAGTGCATTCAGAAGACAGTTTACGTTAGGGAAGGTAAAGCTAATCCATTCCAAATTTCCTCAGTGTTACAGCTATGATTCTGTTCATTTTATTTAATTAATCACATGAAATATTATAGAACTATTAAACACAATTCCAATTTAATGTATTTATTTCTGTAGCCATTGTCTCAATAGAGTGGATGTTGATGCCGTATTCTCAAACATAAGCATGGTTAATTTTTCAATTTCAGGGCTATTCACCATCTAGGAATACAAAATACAGCACATTTTATTCTAAATTTTCTAATATCATATAACTCTCACTTGACGTAGTCCCTTTATTAACGCAACAGATATTCCAAGTCAGTAGTTAAAAGTTAACAATGAGAACATCGATTAAACATTTAGGAGAAATTGTGAAAAGAAACCATTGTCATACATTCTGACTAAACTTGGAACCACATATTCCATATTTTATATGGGAATTGGTAACTACATGATCAATGTACACAAACCTTTTATAAGATGTTGTTTGTAAACTTTAATCGAATCTGAGAGAAAAACAGCACATTCTCTCAATCTATGTCATTTAATGGAAATCCAACTACGCAACATATATCTGTTTGTTTAACCCCGTATTTCAAGAGTGTATATACATAATAATTCTCGGCGCAATCACTGATTCAGCCTACGTAAAGACGTCAGATATTTTATCAATAAAACTTATTGATGAATATAAATACAACAGAGTAAACTTATATTGTGAAAAACACGTGGTCCTGTTGAGATACTACCATATGTGCAGTGTTATTAATGCTTCCACTGTATACGATATAAAATTTTTAATTTTAAAAACGCATACATTCCCAGAATGATGGAAAATGAGTCGAATTTTGCATCTTCAGGTCAGGAGATAACACTATCGACGAGTCTCGATTATTTGTGCTCCTGCCAACATTTTGAACAGATCTTACATTACCCTACTTTTTATCATGTCAAACCGTATTTATCACAATATAAACATGGGTTTCAGTTGTTCAGTGTATAATGCATTCAATGACTCGCCGCTTGCCTGTTCATACGATATATTTGGAATTCTCTAAGGCTGTTTTTAAGGTTGGCTCATGATGTTTGTCTTTATAAATTGCCAACTTTTGGGTTTTGGAACGAATTATTAAAAATGATGACTTCTTACCTTTAATACAGAAAACAATTTGTTACGTATCCTCAAGTAAAATCTTTTGATGTTAACGTTAATTCTGGTATACCTCAAGGATCCAACCTGGGAACTTTGTTCTTCCTGTTGTTTATTAATGATTTACCTGATGTTATACCATGTTCGAAGCGGTAGTTATTCCCATGTTAATATATTTAAGGAAATGAATCATTTCCACGATGCCGTAAATTGAAAATGGACCTGGAGAGATGTTATGAATGGAATACTGAAAAAAAAATCCATTTAATATTTAAAAGTGTTTTGCAAATACGTTCTCTAGGATTAGTTATGATTAATATATTAAATACAAGATAAATGTCCAAGAGACGGAAAGAATAAGCAGTATAAAATATCTGAGTGTTATTAATTTGCAAATTTTTATTTAATTTGGACATAAAGAAAATTTTTTAATGAGATATGAACTATTGGGATTTATTACAATAAATAGCAAAGATATGAACCAGTGCTCATTAACTTCTTAATACGGAGTAGATTGGAAGCCATTCTTTAAAGCTTACATCGACACATTAGAGGGAATAGTACATTTTTAAGATATCTACATTTCATGCAATACAATCGCTCATTGTATAATTTAATTATGTATCTTTAAAAAACCGTACAGAAGTATGTCAACAGTTTTTTCTATATAAATCTGTAAGTGACATTGTAGAAAATATCAGTTTTGGAACTATTTATTAAACTTTAATGTCGAAAATCTAATTTACGTGGACAGTAAACCTTTTATTAAATACTAAGTACCGCATTCTATCACAAAAATTCACCAGTATGGAGAATGTTTGAAACGTCTAATAATTACATATACGAGGAAAATGAATGTATTTTCATTTTGTTCGAACTTTTCCTGTTATACAAGGAAATGTTCATTAAGTAAATGCCACTATATATTAGTAATAATTATTTTGAATAATAATACGCCACTGCTTTGTCTCTGTATCTCATTACCGGTACCATCAATGACGTAGAAATTATTATTTTCGACCATGTGAAATCAAACTTTGTGTGCAGTTTGTTATTAGAGAACGTTGTATAAATATTATTACAATGTTGTAAATATTGTATGTCTTGCACTTAACGCATCCTGTTCGTATGTGTGTTTGTACTTGTTATTGTGTATTGGTTAGTGATTTTATCAATTTACTTGTAGAGTTTACTGTAATAATTGGAGGCTTTTTCCGTTGTAGACTATATTAATAAATTAAATAAATAAATATTCATGGAGTTCTTGGTATTACAATTTACATTCTAAGTGGACATTCCCACGCTACGCGGGAATTGAGTATGTTCCACTGGTTCGGTCGTATATGATTCACGCAATAAATTCCCCTCCGAACTGAGCTGCATATGGAACAGTGCGAAATAAAAAAAGCTAACTCATTTAAACGAAGTAGAAGGAAAAACATATTGGTCAAGGGAGGGAGCATTAATATGCATTGGGGAGCTGATCGACCGTGTGTTGTTTTATCTCCACAGCATATCAGTAACAGATTTCCCGCTTTGAGGGAGACAACACAAAAAGTGAGGAGATGGTGCCTTTGGTAGCATGTGAAAAGCAATTATGTAACACTTCTGTATTTTAATAATATGAAGTGGTCAGCTCACGAATGGATCAACCCCCCCAAAAATACATTGCGAGATGATTGCTTTAAAAATATCATCTCTTATTCTTACGGACACCACAGATCGGTCTAACTAGCAATGTCAGTTTTATCATGAGATATCAGCATACGTTCCGTTTATACATTGCATTTCACGCGCTGCCATAGAGAAGTACCATGGCCTGTCGTCAATGCGTTAACCAAGCCCACAGAGCGTGTCTTGAAGTATAGCTTGGGCCAAAGGTATCTGAGCTACTACATTCTGTCAGAACGTATTATTCCTCTCCTATCCGACTCATTGGCTGAATGGTCAGCGTACTGGCCTCAGTTCAGAGGGTCCCGGGTTCGATTCCCGGGAGGGTCGGGGATTTTAACCTTCTTTGGTTAATTTCAATGGACCGGGGATAGGTGTTTGTGCTGTCCCCAATATTCCTGCAACTCACACTCCACATATAACACTATCCTCCACCACAATTACACGCAGTTACCTACACATGGCAGATTCCGTCCACCCTAACCGGAGGTTCTGCCTTACAAGGACTGCACTTGGCTAGAAATAGCCACACGAAATTAAAAATATAATTAAATTCCTCTTCGGATTACTTCCTCTTCTTCTTCTAAAGCCACTCACCTGTCGCTACAACCATACTTCCCTTCTTTGAGCTGTCTACTTTAGCTCTTCATAGATCCAACATCCTGCCTATTTCATCACAACTTCCATTGTCCTCGTTCGAAGTCCTCCTTTGCTGTTCTTTCTTAACACTTTGCCTTTCAAAATATATTTTAGAAGTTTATTTTATGCTAGTATATGGACTCAGAGATTTGTTTGTCTGTTTCTATAAGATTAATCTACTTCTTTTAGAACCTTTTCGTTTGTTTTCTTTTCTGTCCACCTAGTTTTAACCATCCGTCTCTAAACACAGATTTGTAGGGCTTCTAAATGTTGATTTTAACCTAGTTAAGTTTCAACAGCCTGACAGAAGCACACTTTAAACAAATGACTTTAAAACATGATTCGTGTTGTTAATAGAAAGAGATTTGTTGATCAATAACCGTTTTCTTCTTCTGTAAAATATATTGTTAGACATTACAGTTCGTTTTGTAACTTTTGTGCTACATCGGTTGTCATTTGTATTGAAAGTGCCTAGGTAACAACATTTGTCAATCTTCTGTGTTTTATTATCCATTTAGATATTTGATGTTCTTTTCTTTCTTGATTTACTTTCAATCATACATACATACATATAACCTTTATCAACTCAGCGTTCAGTCGGCAAGCCTCTGTGAATTTATTAAATGCCGCCACAATCTTCTATTTGCAATTACCTATGTGGCATACCGCTTATCCTCTAATCCTTAAATCGTTGCAAACCGAGTCGTCTTGGTCTCCCTCTACTTCTAATAACCTAGTACATTCCTGACGGATTTCCTGAATAATAGTCCAACTCGTTGGCTGAACGGTCAGCGTACTAGCCTTCGGTTCAGAGGGTCCCGGGTCCGATTCCCGGCCGGGTCTGGGATTTTAACCTTAATTAGTCATTTCCAATGGCACGTGGGATGGGTGTATGTGTTGTCTTCATCGTCATTTTATCCTCATAACGACGCGCAGGTCACCTACGGGCGTCAGATAGAAAGACCTGCACCTGGCGAGCCGAACCCGTCCTGGGATATCCCGGCAATAAAAGCCATACGACATTTCATTTTCCCTGAATAATAGTCGGTTATGACATATTTTATCGTAGATCTGTTGCCCCTACCTATGTACAATGTAGCAGTGAGTAACCTTACACTTGAAGTGTGTATTCGTAACTAATTCCATACTAACACAGAAGGCCGGTAAACGCTTTTTACTCCTGTTAGATTCTATATCTTTCTCACATTTACCCGCCACCTTTTCGTATCTTTCAGTTTTATTTACAACTCTCGCACTGAAATCGCCCATTAGTACTATTATATCCTTGCTGTTGAGTCTGACTACGATGTCACATAGTGCTTCATTAAACGTGTCAATTTCATTCTCATCTGTACCCTCAGATGGTGAGTAGTGTCGTCCTAATTCCTTCAGCAATTAAATCTACCTATAGCAGACGCCCATTTACGTGTCTAACAGAAACCACACCCTTGACGCGCACACATATATGATCTTTCCTATTTTACTCCCTTTCTTTCCATCTGGGCCACTAATCTACTCGTTTTCCCTTGTCTGTATTTCATTGCACCTTATTTTATTTATTTTTCCTGCTATATCCATCCCTTAAGCTTTCTTTAGTCTGATGACCTTTCTGTTTATCCTGCAACACACGGATATATTGAACAGGAATCATCTTACTTTGAGCGAAGATGACGTCGTCATCTCGTACTCGGTAGGCTAGCGCACATTGAGCTGTCACCTGACGAATGAGAGTATCACTTAAAATAGACCAACGGTCAACTATTTTCAAGTTCAGACCATCGCCGTGGGAGAAGTCTTAGCCGTGGATAGATGCGTTTCTCTTGTGAAGACGTGGAGCGAATTCCCCCATGGCAAAATCTCGAAACATATCTATAAATTCTTTTTTGGCACTTTAAATGTAAATTCTCTACTCAAGACTGGTAAACAAAAAGAACTAGAAATACTTCTAGAGAAAAACAAAATTCAAATTTTGGCAGTTCAAGAAACTAGATTCCTAGATGAAAATGTAATAGACACTTGTAACTACAGGATCTTTAAAGGCAAACCAGCAATCAAAATTATGAAGGGGATGCCACTACTTGGTACAGCTTTCTACATTCATAAAAGTATAATAGGAAATGTAACAGAATTTAAATCCAACTCAGAAAGAATATCTCTCCTATCAATTAAATGCAAAAACAAAACGTACACACTTGTTAATTGCCATGCACCAATAAATGAAGACAATAGGAAAAACCCTCAAAAAACAGAAGAATTCTGGGTTCGTTTGGAAAATGAAATATCCAAAATTCCGAAAATGAACACCATAATACTATTAGGTGACTTCAATGCACAAATAGGTAGAGAAAAGAAATTTAGAAATGTAGTAGGACATTACCCAGCCCACAGAAGAACAAATACAAATGGTATTAGGCTAATCAGTTTGTGTCAAAGCTATCACCTGAAACTAATGTCAACCTTCTTTAGAAAACTCCCCAGAAAAGCTAAAACGTGGATATCTCCAAACCCAATGTTAGGAGAGTTTCAGTTAGATCATGTGGCTGTTTCAAAAAAAAATACAAAAGAAATTATGAATGTGAAAGTAGTAAGGAATGGTGAATTTGATTCCGACCATTTTCTCTCTAAAATTAAAGCCAAACTACTACCTAATAAAGAACAAAGAAAGCCACAGAGGTTAATAAAATATAATGTAGACAGACTTACTATAACAAAAGAATCAATTAAAAACTACCAAGATGAAATTAAAGTGGCTAAACAAGGCAACTGGCAAGAAATATCCAAAGCAATTAATTATGCAGCACAGAAAACATTTGGGCCAATAAAAAATAAAAGGAAAATATGGTGGAATGAAATATGTGAAGAAGCTTTAGCAGAGAGGGCTAAAACATGGAAAAAATGGAAATGCTCAAAGAAAATTGAAGATTTTGATCAGTTTAAACAACAAAGGAAGGAAACAGCAAGGATAATCAGAAGTACTAAACGAGCCTTTCAAAAGGAGAAACTTATAGAAATGGACAAAAACTTTATAAAAAATAACACCCGTGACTTTTATCAGACTTTTAAGAATGAATTAAAGGGGTACCAAACTACAAATGTTAGTTTCAAGGATGAAAACGGCAGAATTGGACTAAGCAATACTGAAAATTGTGAGATATTAGCAAGATATTTTGATCAACTTTTGAACTGTCCTGAACCAAGTCATAAATTAGAATTTCAAGATATTGATGAAAATTTGGAAGAAGACATACCACCAACTATAAAAGAAATTGAAGAAGTAATTAAAACCCTCAAAAACAACAAAGCTAGCGGAGAAGATTCTATTACAGCGGAACTTTTGAAGTGGTCCTTGCCAAATATAGCAAATGAGCTACAATTACTCTTTGAAGAAATCTGGAAAACTGAAAAAATTCCTGAGGAATGGAAAGTAGCCTTGATACATCCACTCCACAAAAAAGGTAATAAACAGGACGTTAATAACTACAGAGGAATATCTTTATTAGCAGTGGCATATAAAATATTTTCCAAAATTTTATTAAACAGAGTAGAAACAACACTAGACAATCATTAAGTGAATATCAAGGTGGTTTCAGGAAAGGAAGATCATGCTCAGAAGAAATATTTAATCTTAAGTCAGTAATTCGCCACAGGTTACTTAATTCAAAGGACATTGTAGTCATGTTTGTAGATTTCAAAAAGGCTTTTGATTCTGTTGACAGAGAAACTATATATAAAATAATTCGAGAATTTGGCATAAAGTCTAAACTGGCAAATCTAATCCGTGAAACACTTACAGACACAGTCTCTAAAGTGAAATTTCTGGGAGAGATATCACAGCCTTTCAAAATAAAAACTGGTGTACGACAAGGCGACGGACTATCCCCAATTCTTTTTAATTGTGTCCTAGAGAAAATAGTGAGAATTTGGAACGAAAAACTTATTGAACTCAACATTTCACCGATAAGGTTAGGAAGAGGAAACAAAAGGATTGAAATAAATTGTCTTGCATTTGCAGATGACTTTGCAATACTTTCTGAAAATGTGACATCTGCTGTAACCCAAGTAAATGTCTTGGAAAGAATCGCCAGCAGAACTGGCTTAAGAATTTCTGCAGAAAAAACAAAATTTTTAACAAATATTTGGGATGCACCAAAATTTCTGAAAACAGATATTGGCCAAATAGAGAGGGTAAAAAAATTCAAATATCTAGGGGAAATAATCCAAGAAAATGGTTTAGAAAAATCTGCAGTAGAGGAGAGGGTACATAAAATGGAGAGAGCTTATGGTGTCACCAAAGATATCTACAATAAAAGATGCCTATCCAAAAATGCAAAAATAAGGCATTACAACACAGTAGTGAAGCCAGAATGCCTATATGCAAGCGAGTGTCTGGCATTAAACTATAATTTAGATAAGCTAGAAATACTAGAAAGGCGAATCATGAGGAAAATATTATGCCCACAAAACACAGCAGAAGGTTGGAAATTACGAAGTAATGCTGAAATATATCAAAAAATAGAAAATATATCAGATGTAATGAGGAAAAGGAGACTTATGTTTTTTGGACATTTATATCGAATGCAAGATAGTAGATTAACCAGTAAGATTTTCAGATATTTGTGGAGTAAGAAATCAACGACAAGCTGGGTCAACGAAGTAAGAAAGGATTTAGAAAAAAACAATATAACAACAGAAGAAATAAATAATAGAGAAGGCTTTCGGTTAAAAGTATTGAAAATAGAAGGATTCCAAGGTAGGAAAGTAAAAACGACTGGTTCAAAGTGGTCTGAAGACAGAAAGAAGAAACATAGTGAACAGATGAAAGCGTACTGGAAGAAAAGGAAAGAACAAAGAAGAAGGAATTGAAATTGGCACGTGGTCCTCTGGTGGCCCATTCGAAAGAAGAAGAAGAAGAAATATGGGCCATGAAAGCATCGATCTAAATGTATTATTATTATTGTTACCGAGTTTTTGTGGTAGTTATGCGTGAAAGAAGGTGCGGGGTGGTGAACAGGTCTCAAACTACTAAAGTAAAATTAATTTAAAATTTAACAAGGTTATATTTTCTTTCTTAAAACAAAGAAATAACAAGCATGGCAGGTACAAAGTAGCAAGTCCAAAGGGTAGTTACAATATTTACAGGATTTGGGCTTCGCGCCCTGACTTCACAATGCTAGGGCAATCAGCCCAATTTTACCCCAAACACAATTTTCAACAGAGGGGAAGAAAACCCCATTCATGCCTAGGAGCCCTTGCTCCAAATTACACTGAAAAGCCTCCACGAGGCATACAACACTCAATTTTCAAAAGAGCCACTCGCTCTCAAATTTAAGCCTCTCCCAGGCCACACCAAACTCCACCTTCAAGTTGTCCTCAACGGACATAAACACAGGGGTAAAATACCCAATCTACTGAGGTCTATAAAATGAAAAGAAGGTTAATTAAATGACCTCTAAGGTAACAATTTGAGAGGAGGCGAACTTGCACTCCTAATACACTTTGATTAAGACCTACTTGGCACTAGGCCGTTAATACAAGGGCTAATCCCATACTAAAGAGGTGACTTAAGAAGAGAACAATTTGTTTTACGTTAACGAAGAATAGGTTGAGAAAAATAAGTTCACCTCAAAACAATATGAGTGGGAGCTCGAGAGGGTTAGCACTCTCTATCCCAGTATGTAGCTTTAAAAGAGAATATATGAAAAGAGTAGTTACATTTAGGAAAAGGTTACATGGTGGAACGCTTAGAACCCGCCCCGAGAGTTAAACTGCTGAGCTAGCCAAGAAGGAAGTTATAAATTGGCCATTACCTTGTTGTTGACCGCTGCCGAGGAAAGAGGCGCTTCCCGCCTCCTGCTATGTACTTTATACACTGAAAGATGGAACAGAAGTGGCCCGGAGACCCTAAAATCAGCAGTTTATATACTCTCGCGGAAGGTTCTAGGCGTTAGGGGAATGAGAACACCCTCCCACGAGGATTTATTGGTTCATCAATAAACCCCCTACACAATACTAAGAAGAAGCACATAATTGGTGGAAAATTAATTTAAGAAATTCGGGATAGGCTAGATTTAAAACAAGGGGAAAGGAGGGGTTAATATTGCCAACTTAACCAATGACTGAAAGAAATTTAGCAAAGAACAAACATTTGAAATAAAAATTTCTCCAACAAAATAGTTCTTTGACTCCGCACTAGAGTGCACAATTGTTGATCTTCAGTAGTGTCCTCTAGAAGAGAAAGTTCACACTTCTTACTTCAAGCGAAACAAAAACACATCAAAAATGACACAGTTCGAAAACTCAAAATTTTCCACGTGGTGACATCTTCTGAGAAAGTAGAGAATTAATAGCATAGATAAAGTTCAGACTTCCTCCAGCAGAGGAGTTTCAACTGGCGCAAATTTTAAATTAGCGGCGTGGAGGTGTACCGCCCGGTACAATTATTATTATTATTATTATTATTATTATTATTATTATTATTATTATTATTATTATTATTATTATTATTATTATTATTATTATTATTACAGAGCCTCCGTAGCTCAGGCGGCAGTGGGCCGGCCTCTCACCGCTTGGTTCCCTGGTTCAAATCCCGGTCACTCAATGTGAGATTTATGCTGGACCAAGCAGAGGCGGGACAGGTTTCTCTCCGGGTACTCCGGTTTTCCCTGTCAAATTTCATTCCAGAAACACTCTTCAATATCATTTCATTTCATCTGTCATTCATTGACCATTGCCTCAGGGGAGTGTGATAGGCTTCAGCAGCCGGCACAATTCCTATCCTTCGCCGCTAGGTGGGGCTTCATTGATTTCATTCCTGGCCCGGTCGAATAACTGGAAACAGGCTGTGGATTTTTCATTTATTATTATTATTCTTGTCCGTTTCTCCCTCTTTGGGGTACGATAGATCTATCAATGATTAGTGAGTCGTGTTTTCCTGTCCTCCCAGTATTTTTTCATTCTTTCAGATCTTGCCTTCCTCTCTTCTTCAGAAATTCTGTATAGTCGTTTGGGCGTCACCCTGTCCTGAAACCTCTTATTTTGTCTTTGGTTATATTCTTCGCAGATCCATCTACAAGCATCTCTTCTGTAATTTGAAATTCTCGTAGGTCCTTCTAAGTTTCCTTAAACCAGTTCGGCTTGATTTCCTTATTACGGAAATAGTCGAAGATTCTTTTAGTTATCCTTTTCGGATCCATTCTTAGGATGTGGCCATAGAAGTCAATTCTCCTTTTCCTTATTGTGTCGTAAATCCTTTCTGATTTCCTATACAGGGTTTCATTTCTGATGTGTGAATAATAATGTTATTTGCTTTACGTCCCACTAACTACTTTTACGGTTTTCGGAGACGCCGAGGTGCCGGAATTTAGTCCTGCAGGAGTTCTTTTACGTGCCAGTAAATCTACCGACACGAAGCTGACGTATTTGAGCACCTTCAAATACCACCGGACTGAGGCCAGGATCAAACCTGCCAAGTTGGGGTCAGAAGGCAAGCGCCTCAACCGTCTGAGCCACTCAGCCCGGCGCTGATGTGTGAAAGTTCGTTATTATTATTATTATTATTATTATTATTATTATTATTATTATTATTATTATTATTATTATTATTATTATTAATACATTAATTTTAACCGATACCAAAGTCATTGATCAGCACACTAACAGGTAATATCGTTCAGCGCTAGAAGGATCGCTGAAGTTTCCATATCACTGCTGATACAACAAGCGCATTTCATCTGCGACAGTTGAAAACTTTGGTGTATATCCCGTATTTATCGTCACTCCTCGCTGCGGCTTGCTCATTTTGCAACTCGAGAGAACCGTCTCTTGTTTTTCGCACTTTATAAGCAGATTTGTTTTTTTCTTTCTCTAAATATTGTTTCAGCGAGGAGAGTATCATTTCCGAAATGAGTTTCACAAATTGGTTTTTCTTTGTACTGATCCAATTTTCGAGGAGAGCAGGGGAAGAATACAATCTGTATGCGAGAGGCACAGGGAAGCCCCGAGCCGCCATCTTACTACCACTGAGCCTCATTACTGTAATAACGAGGAACAGTACATCGCGGACAGGGATAATAAAGAATTTGGGAGTTTATTTACAGCGAATAGGAATGACAAACATTTCTGCTGACAAATAGCTGGCGATCATCTGTTGTGTGTGAGACTGGGAGGGATTTAACGGAACACATTTACAATATTTCAGGTCACATCCAAACTGTAGAGATTACACTAATTAAAGGGTATTAGGTTTGTATGGTTTCCATTCCAGTCTTTAACTAAATGTTTCCATACTCTTATTTTTATCCCGCAAGAAGTACAGGGTTCGACTCTGCGTGTAATGACTAGTATGATTGGCTGCCACCCCAGAAGGCCCTGGTTAACTTTCCGGCTCTGCCGTGAAATTTGAAGAGTGGTACGAGTACTGGAATTGAGTCCACTCAGCCTCGGGAGGTCAACTGAGTAGAAGGGGTTAAATTTCCGCCTCAGTGATCCTCGAAGTGATTTCCCGTGGTTTTCCAGTTCTTCCCTTGGCAAATGTGGGTATGGTAACTTACGGCCACGGCCGCTTCCTTCCCTCTTCCTTGTGTATCCCTTCGAATATGCCCATACCCTACAAGGCCCCTGCTCAACATAGCAGGGGAGGACGCGTGTGCGAGGTAGTGGTCCTCCACTCTAGCTGTATCTTGGACCATAAGTCTCATACTCCAGAACACTGCCCTTAAGGCGGCAAAGGTGGCATCTCTCGCTGAGTCCGAGGGAAACTCCAACACTGAAAGGTAAGTTGATTTAATAATAAGAAGAAGAAATACAGGCTGAAACAATAAGACAAGGCCAAATTTTCAGGACATACTTCTTACAGGTAGAAGAAGAAAATATCTTATATGGCCGTTGTCCGGAAACGCATTATTTCCAAGTTAGAATCCATTTTATTTATTTATTTATTTATTTATTTATTTATTTATTTATTTATTTATTTATTTAGAAGCCTCCGTGGCTCAGGAGGCAGCGCGCCGGCCCCTCACCGCTGGATACCGTGGTTCAAATCCCGGTGACTCCATGTTAGATTCTTGCTGGACAAAGTGGAGGCAAGACAGATTTTTTCCGGGTACTCCGGTTTTCCCTGTCACCTTTCATTCCAGCAACACTCTCCAACATCATTTCATTTCATAAATCATTCATTAATCATTGCCCCAGAGGAGAGCGACAGGCTTCGGCAGCCGGCACATTTCTTCTCCTCGCTGCTAGATGGGGGCTTCATTCATTCCACTCCTGACACGCTTGTATGACTGGAAACGGGCTGTGGATTTTCATTTTCATTTCATATTTATTTATTTATTTATTTATTTATTTATTTATTTATTTATTTATTTATTTATTTATTTATTTATTTATTTATTTATTTATTTAATGGTTCATGTTTGTGGGTTACTATAGCCACGTCCTAGTTCGTGAACCATGGGCAACGGCTGAGTGGCCTAGTAAGTGGTCCTGAGAGTCGGGATACCAGTTGCTATGGAATGGGACTGGGCATCTCGGACATATTCTGAGTCGTGGCCCTCCTTGTGCTCAGGCGGCTAGGACTATACAATTCACCGGTGGTCCATAACCCGTTAGAGGAGAGATCCTCACTTGGACTATGTGCAAGTAGGGCAGCATCCTGCTTCATGAATTTACCGAGCTCCGAACACTTTAAGCAAGCCTCGGACCTATGGGAGTAATGGAGTCCCACTCCCATTTGACAGGCGAGGGACTCCTTGGAAACAACTTGGCGAACGAAATGGAATTCGATGGGGAGCTATCAATATTAATGGGGCTTATGGAAGAAAGAAGGTAGAACTGGCTGAGTCAGCAAAGAGGATGCATTTGGATGTGCTAGGAGTAAGTGATATTCGGTTAAGGGGACATAATGAGGAAAAGATAGGAGATTATAAAGTGTACTTGAAGGGTGTTAGAAAGGGAAGGTCAGAGTCTGGGGTAGGGCTCTTTATCAGGAACACCATTGCACGCAACATAGTTTCTGTTAGGCACGTAAGTGAGCGAATGATGTGGGTAGATTTATCAGTGGGAGGAATTAGGACAAGAATTGTGTCCGTGTATTCACCATGTGAGGGTGCAGATGAGGATGAAGTTGACACGTTTTATGAAGCATTGAGTGACATCGTGGTCAGGGTCAACAGCAAGGATAGAATAGTGCTAATGGGCGATTTCAATGCGAGAGTTGGGAATAGAACTGAAGGATACGAAAGGGTGATTGGTAAATGTGGGGAAGGTATGGAAGCTAATGGGAATGGGAAGCGTTTGCTGGACTTCTGTGCTAGTATGGGTTTAGCTGTTACGAATACATTCTTCAAGCATAAGGCTATTCACCGCTACACATGGGAGGCTAGGGGTACCAGATCCATAATAGACTATATCTTAACAGACTTTGAATTCAGGAAATCTGTTAGGAATGTACGAGTTTTTCGCGGATTCTTCGATGATACAGACCACTATCTGATCTGTATTGAACGAAGTATCTCTAAGCCTAGGGTAGAGAAAGTGAAATCTGTCTGCAAACGAATAAGGGTAGAAAATCTCCAGGACGAGGAAATTAGACAGAAGTACATGGATATGATTAGTGAGAAGTTTCGAACAGTAGACAGTAAGCAGGTTCAGGATATAGAAAGTGAATGGTTGGCATACAGGGATGCTGTAGTAGAAACAGCAAGGGAATGCCTAGGAACAACTGTGTGTAAAGATGGGAAAAGGCGAACATCTTGGTGGATTGATGAAGTGAGAGCAGCCTGTAAACGTAAAAAGAAGGCTTATCAGAAATAGCTCCAAACAAGGGCCGAGGCAGACAGGGATTGGTACGTAGATGAAAGAAACAGAGCGAAACAAATAGTTGTTGAATCCAAAAAGAAGTCTTGAGAAGATTTTGGTAATAACCTGGAAAGGCTAGGTCAAGCAGCAGGGAACCCTTTCTGGACAGTAATAAAGAATCTTAGGAAGGGAGGGAAAAAGGAAATGAACGGTGTTTTGAGTAATTCAGGTGAACTCATAATAGATCCCAGGCAATCACTGGAGAGGTGGAGGGAATATTTTGAACATCTCAATGTAAAAGGAAATCATCATGGTGGTGTTGCAAACAGCCAAGCTCATGGGGTGGAGGAAACTGATGTTGGTGAAATTATGCTTGAGGAAGTGGAAAGGATAGTAAATGAACTCCATTGTCATAAGGCAGCAGGAGTAAATGAAATTAGACCTGAAATGGTGAAGTATCTTGGGAAGGCAGGGATGAAATGGCTTCATAGAGTAGTAAAATTAGCGTGGAGTGTTGGTAAGGTACCTTCAGATTGGACAAAAGCAGTAATTGCACCTATCTATAACCAAGGGAACAGGAAGGATTGCAACACTTTCGAGGTATCTCATTGATTAGTATACCAGGCAAAATACTCACTGGCATCTTGGAAGGGAGGATGCGATCAGTCGTTGAGAGGAAGTTGGATGAAAACCAGTGTGGTTTCAGACCACAGAGTGGCTGTCAGGATCAGATTTTCAGTATGCGCCAGGTAATTGAAAAATGCTACGAGAGGAATGGGCAGTTGTAATCTTTCACCTTTGCTGTTCGTAGTTTACATGGATCATCTGCTGAATGGTATAAAATGGCAGGGAGGGATTCAGTTAGGTGGAAATGTAGTAAGCTGTTTGGCCTATGCTGACGACTTGGTCTTAATGGCAGACTGTGCCGAAAGCCTGCAGTCTAATATCTTGCAACTTGAAAATAGGTGCAATGAGTATGGTATGAAAATTAGCCTCTCGAAGACTAAATTGATATCAGTAGGTAAGAAATTCAACAGAATTGAATGTCAGATTGGTGATACAAAGCTAAAATAGGTCGATAATTTCAAGTATTTAGGTTGTGTGTTCTCCCAGGATGGTAATATAGTAACTGAGATTGATTCAAGGTGTCGCAAAGTTAATGCAGTGAACTCGCAGCTGCGATCAACAGTATTCTGTAAGAAGGAAGTCAGCTCCCAGACGAAACTATCCTTACATCGGTCTCTTTTCAGACCAACTTTGCTTTACGGGAGCGAAAGCTGGGTGGACTCCGGATATCTTATTCATAAGTTAGAAGTAACAGACATGAAAGTAGCAAGAATGATTGTTGGTACAAACAGGTGGGAACAATGGCAGGAGGGTACTCGGAATAAGGGGATAAAGGCCAATTTAGGAATGAACTCGATGGATGAAGCTGTACGCATAAACCGGCTTCGGTGGTGGGGTCATGTGAGGCAAATGGAGGAGGATAGGTCACCTAGGAGAATAATGGACTCTGCTATGGAGGGTAAGAGAAGTAGAGGGAGACCAAGACGACGATGGTTAGACTCGGTTTCTAACGATTTAAGGATAAGAGTTATAGAACACTAAATGAGGCCACAACACTAGTTGCAAATCGAGGATGGTGGCGACGTTTAGTAAATTCTCAGAGGCTTGCAGACTGAACGCTGAAAGGCATAACAGTCTATAATGAATATGTATGTATGTATGTATGTATGTATGTATGTATGTATGTATGTATGCTTATTTATTTATTATTTACAGTAGAATCCTCGAAACTAGACTCACGGTAACTCGAAATTTCCTAAAATCCACGTCAGCAGAAGTTCTTTTCTTTTCTTTCCTAACAGCTAAATTATGAAACTAGTTTAATACGAGGGCTGGCAACGTAGTCCAGACACTCGCAGGAGATCGGGCATGTGCAAGTAGAATATGGGAGCGATCAAGTGGCGCTTTTGTCGATGTGTAGTTTGCATTTGACGGGCATTCAGTTGGGAGTGTTGTTGTTGTTGTGTGGCGTTCAAGTGAAGAGTATTGATTTCACTAATCTAAAGCATGTTTTCAAAAGGTAATCAGTGATGGTGGATCGAAATCGAGGTTGCCGTGAGAAATGTGCATAAGAATGTTATCGAGGATTACGTGAAGCCTGTGGCGAGAATGTACGTAGGTGGATCAAAAGGTTAGTTGCACTAACGCGCCGCAGCAGCGCGTTGTGTGTCGCAAACGTGGGCACAGCGGAGAAAGGGACAAACAGTGCCCACACATCTGTTAGTCAGGTCGCTGTGGTGTCTCGTCTAGTATTGTGGCAATAGCGGCCAAATTGCAATGGCGCGTCAATTGGACGTTCACTCCAAATATGAGGTGCGTGCGACGATCCGATTCCTATGGGCCAAAAGGAAGAGTTGCACGGACATTCATCGTGAAATTAGTGCTGTGTATGGGGAGCGGGCCATTTTCCGGCAAGGTATCATAAAGTGGTGTCAGCAATTCGAAGCTGGATGCTCGGATATCACGGACAACCATCGCGAAGGCAGACCCACAACGTCCAGGACCCATGCAAAGGTCAACAATGAGAATGCGATCATTAGACAGAACCGGCGCATTAAACTGAGAGAAATCGCGACGCAGCTGAACATGTCGTATGGCAGTGTGTTTGCCATTGTTCACGAGGACCTTGGGTGTCGTAAGCTCTGTCAAAGATGGTCCCACGTCTTCTCACCGATGAGCACAAGGGACAACGTTTCCAATCCTCCCTGGCATTCTTGCAACGCTATGCCGCATACGGCAACGGGTTTGTGCGGCGAAACGTCACAGACAACGAAACGTGGCTCCACCACTTCACCCCAGAAACGAGGCGAACATCAGTGGAATGGGTGCACCCCTCATTACCACAACGAAAGAAGGCAAAGGTTCAACCTTCAGCCGGTAAGGTTACGGCGACAGTGTCTTTGACATGGAGGGTTTGCTACACGTGGAATTTATGCCGAAAGGAACGACGATAAACGCGGCGTCGTATTGTCAAACGTTGCACCGGTTGCGTAAAGCGATAAAAGAGAAGCTCCGGGAGAAATTGAGCGCCGGTATGATTTTGTTGCACGATAACGCAACACCTCACAAGGGCCACCAAACGAGAGAACTGCTGCAGCGTTTCAAGTGGGAGGTCTGGCAACATCCACCTTACAGTCCCGATCTAGCGCCATGTGACTTTCATCTGTTCGGTAAGCTCAAAACGGAGCTCGGTGGTCGACGTTTCCAGACCAATGAGGAGGTGTAGGCTGCTGTCTCCGAGTGGTTGCAGAATGCTGGAGGAAATTTCTATGAATCCGGCATCGATAAGTTGGTTGTGCGTTCGCAGAAATGTATGCAGTCTCTTGGAAACTATGTGGAAAAGTGACGTTACAGTGCATGTCGTTATAGTCGTGTTGCTGTTGTATAGGTGGTGTAATAAATGGCCATAACTGGGAAGTGCAACTTATTTTCTGATCTGCCCTCGTATTATCGTACAGGACGGTTGCACGATGGGTCAAGGCGTTACCTACGGGTCGGAATGAGACTGTGCACCACACAGGTCGACTATCCATTCCTCAAGATCAGACTGACATCGTGAGTGGTCTCGTTTTCGTAGACCATCGATGAAATGTCCAGGAATTATCCGTAGAAGATTGTCTCAGTAATCAAACGGTGTGGCACAGACTGATGAAATGTCTTAACATGAGGTAAATTGCGTCCCGTTGGGTTCCACATCACCGACGTGCAGAAATGGCTGGCATCAATCTGGACAGATACCGCAACGAAGGAGACGCATTTCTGCAGCGTATCGTCGCCGTTGGTGAGACGTGGGCACGAGCCTGAATTAAAGCGTCAGCCGAATGATAGGCGTCACACAGGTTCACGATGTGCACAGAAATTTCGCGAGGTTAAAAAAAATACTTGCCATGACTTATGACTCGACTTACGTATTTTACTTTTTGAGCGAAACGCTTTATTATTATTGTTCTTATTTTAATTATTAATATTATTCGTTATTTCTATCTTTCTTTCCTTCTTTCTTTCTTTCTTTCTTTCTTTCTTTCTTTCTGTTTATCTGTTTACCCTCCAGGGTCGGTTTGTTTCCCTCGGACTCAGCGAGGGATCCCACCTCTACCGCCTCAAGGGCAGTGTCCTGGAGCTTCAGACTCTGGGTCGGGGGATATGACTGGGGAGGATGACCGATACCTCGCCCAGGCGGCCTCATCTGCTATGCTGAACAGGGACCTTGGTGGGGGATGGGAAGATTGGAAGGGATATACAAGGAAGAGGGAAGGAAGCGGCCGTGGCCTTAAGTTAGGTACCATCCTGGCATTTTCCTGGAAGAGAAGTGGGAAACCACCGAAAACCACTTCGAGGATGGCTGAGGTGGGAATCGAACCCTCTTCTACTCACTTGACTTCCCGAGGCTGAGTAGACTCCGTTCCAGCCCTCGTACCACTTTTCAAATTTCGTGACAGAGCCGGGAATCGAATCCGGGCCTCCGGGGGTGGCAGCTAATCACACTAACCACAACACCACAGTGGCGGAGTAATATTTTTCTACTACTACTAATAATAATAATACATTTTCAAGTTCATATTGATATATAACTAAGAAATAACTCAAATAAAATTCCATGTTAAAGAAATCGAAACCTCGAGTGAAAATGAAATCCCACAATATGAAAACCTACAGAAATATCAACAATAGACCAAATAATTCGAACTTGTATGCTTTTAAAAATGACATACTTTTTAAGAAACCCTCAGTGGCATATTATATTATTCTTCTTTACCAAAAGTATAAAGCATAATTTATATTCATATGCAAAGTCTCAGCTGGAAGTCTGGTTAGGTTCAAACAACTCAATCATCAGCTGCCAGAGGTTGCCTATACGTCCCAGAAGAAGCGTAGTAGGGAAATAAGGAGTGGCGTAGTCCCCCCTTCCTAATATACTCTGTTAAGAAGGAAGCCATAATTTCCAGTGTTAACTCAGTTAAATGTAACTTAAAAAGCTTTGCAGTCTGTCGAACGCATAATTCAAATATAAATATTACACTTTAACATACCTGTAAAGAAAAACACATTATTAAACAAAGAATGACATGTTTCGCTCTTGGAAATAACACCTGATTCTGTCAAATATCACTCAAATATTTTGAATATTTATGTTTAATAGAGTGCCTTTGCTGGCAAGATGTAGTGTTTACAGCGCACTATGTCTTCTGGTGTGGGGTAGAGTAAATTTGTTACTTTCATTGAACTGCCTCAGTCTTATTCTTGGCTTGACAATATGAAAGTGACTAAGGTATGAGCGATGCTAGTAATACCATTAGTTATGCAGCCAGTCCCTGCTATGAATGGTGTGTAAATATGGCTCATAGGTTCAGTATGCTTGACAGACTGGTATGCAATAGCAACTTCTGGTCTAGTGAGGAAAGCAACGCGAAACTACATCACTCCTCATTTCCCTAGTACGCCTCTAGGCAATCTATGACAGCTAATGGTGGACCTGTTAAGGATCCAATCAGCCTTTCGTCTGAATACCCAAGAAACAAACAAACAAACAAAAACAACATGTTTAATAGAAAGGAGGACATAATTAAGGTAAGTTACAGATTTAAAGTTCCTAAGTATTAAACAGAAATATACATAAATAATCTAAATATTACCGAGCTCGATCGCTGCAGTCGCTTAAATGCGGCCAGTATCCAGTAATCGGTAGATAGTGGGTTCGAGCCCCACTGTCGGCAGCTCTGAAGATGGTTTTCCGTGGTTTCCCATTTTCACACCAGGTAAATGCCGGGGATGTACCCCAATTAAGGCCACGGCCGCTTCCTTCCAATTCATAGGCCTTTCCTCTCCCATCGTCGCCATAAGACATATCTGTGTCGGTGCGACGTAAAGCAAAAAAAAAAAAAAAAAAAAAAAAAACTAAATATTGCAGTGTGATTGGATAAAACATGATGATGCCCTTTCAAGAACGAAACATGTCATTCTTTGTTTAAGTAAGGGTGAGGGCCGGGCTGAGTGGCTCAGACGGTTGAGGCGCTGGCCTTCTGACCCCAATTTGGCAGGTTCGATCCTAGCTCAGTCCGGTGGTATTTAAAGGTGCTCAAATATGTCAGCCTCGTGTCGGTAGATTTACTGGCACGTAAAAGAACTCCTGTGGGACTAAATTCCGGCACCTCGGCGTCTCCGAAAACCGTCAAAGAAGTTAGTGGGACGTAAAACAAATACCATTATTATTAGTAAGGGTGAGGGTGTATTCTGTGCCTGAGCCGGAGTTTACGTACGGTAGGGTGGCCAGTTCCTTTCAGCGCGTGGCAACCCATCCAATTCTTGACTACGCCCAATGTTACTTAACTTCGGAAATCTCAGGGGATCCGGTGTTTCAATACGGCTACGGCCGTTGGCCTTTGATTACTAGTGTGTATTTTATTCCTTGCTTTATAATGTGTTTTACAGGTCTTTTATAATGTTATATTTAACTTGTGTGTTCAATAGACCGAAAAGTTTTTAAAAGTTACAGTTAACATACTCTGTAACCATTCCCAATGCGAATGTATTCACCGCTCACAGACAGTCACGTGAATCTCCAAATTCCTGAAAAAATGACCTGCACGTAAGTGGATTAGAAAGATTTCTTGTAAAGTTTCTTTTCGAATTGAAAGAGTGTTTGTATGAGCAGAAGAGAGAAGGACCCGACTGTAGTGTTTATTTGCCGAACTAATTTTCTCGAGTTGACTTACGATGAAGCTTGTCGCTTGGACGGAACTTTTAATTGCGTTACTCTGACAATGTCTTGTTTTCTTTTCATTAATTGAAGTTTCCTCTAAGCCTGTTTTAAATTACGAGAAAGCTACATCCAGCCATAAATATAGTTCACGTCTGGTAGAATATTGCTGCATATAAAGATGCACTTGTCAGATCAATAATAATCATACCTGAAAACATGAATGCCTAGAAGGTTCACGTCGGACCTTGGAGAAATACACTTCTTTCGGAAGTCATTAACCAATAAAAATAGTGTTTTCACTGTTAAGGGAATGTTATTTCCTGGGCCATAACTTAAGGTGACTTACACGCTAGGGAAATAAGGAGTGTCGTAATTCCACAATCCTGACACATTCTGTAACAAAATAAGGTAGGAAAAATAAATTATGGGGTCGTGGAAAATATACATTTTGTTAGGTTTAAGGTTTATGATCAGTGGACAAACGTTTTACTCATAGGTTTCTCAATATCCAAGATCTTTAACTAATTTACCATTTCTTGGTTTTGCTTTCTGCCATTATTGTTACCTTACCAGTTAACATGTATTAAATTGAGGTCTACCGCTATAATCACATTCCTTTCCGTGTCGTTGAGTACACGGCTCATTATATTGTAAAATAATTCTGCACCAGTGTCGGCGTCAGCCCTTCCATATCTGCACACCCAAAAATCTTCAAGCTGCGTTGCCTGTTACTTTTAGTGATGGAGCCTTACACCTAGAATTTCATGTTTCTCGTCCTTGAATTTTTCATAACTTACAAATACTTCTTTAACCAAGATTAAAAATAAGTCTGGAGTTTACCCTCGAGACCAGCTAGGTGCGTAAAATGTAGGCAAGTCTTTAGCACCATAAATTAATTTTATGGTTTCTGTTTCCATCCAGTCCTCAAAAGCTTCACCGTTAAGATCATTCTTGTTATACTCCCAAAGATGATGATGGCTGTTGAAATCACAGCGGAATATACGTGGATATGCTGGGGTGGTGAAGGTGGGTTAGGCCAATTAGTCTTAGGAGGCGTGTATGCATTAACTATTGTCAAGTTTTCAATCTTAATTGTAGTAGTAAAGATGTCATTCTCACTGACAGCAGTTGATGATTTGTTATGTGGTTCATGACGTAAGTTGCAAGGCCATAATTTTGATGTTAATTAGAGGCTATTAATTTAAAGCCTTATATTTTACCTCTACTCTGTAACTGTAGTTCGTCTGGAGCGACGTAGAATGGGTCAGAGAACTAGACCTAGAATATTGTAAGATTGTACGAGCTTGTGACTGTGTACATTTGTCCACAAACTTTGTATGTATGCAAATAACTTTGCTTCATCATACAATATATAAACCAAGGTGAATACTTCTCTTCCCATTGAATCTATCCTGTTGCGACAATAAACCCTCCAGTTTCTGAAAAAAAAATCCGTATCGATACTATAATTTCTCAGGCATGATTCCTCCCCTAATAAAATATATCTGGTTAATATTAATTTATATATGATATTACCACTTTTGTCAACGCACAAAATAATATGCAAAGTTATTATCTTTTTTTTATTTCCGGGCGTTGACAAAAACTACTTTCCTATTGGTTGTCAAGTTTTTATTTATATAAATAGGCATTCCCGAAGTGAAATAAAGATCATTAACATTAAGATTTCACTTTATTTTACGTCTATTAACAGACCTATTCTTGTCAGAATATGTAACAAGTATAACTATGACTCCAGCACTACCCTGATTTATTACCCTCCCTTAGCCGATGAAATACACCAATCATAAAGCAGGCGAGAAATATTACTGAGATATTAAATATGATTTGTGGTAATAATAATAATAATAATAATAATAATAATAATAATAATAATAATAATAATAATAATAATAATAATAATAAAAATAATAATAGCAATTTTTCGGACATATTTACAGAATGGATGATTCCAGATTAACAAAAAGGATTTTCAAGTACCTTTGGGACAAAAAGGCAACAACTAGCTGGATTCAAGAAGTAAGGAAAGATTTAGAAAGAAATAATATAAGAGAATAAGAAACTATGAACAGAGAAATTTTTAGAAAGAGGGTATTAAGTATGGAAGGATTCCAAGGAAGATTGAACAAGAAGCCTGGTGCGAAGTGGTCCGAGGACAGAAGGAAACAGCATAGTGAAAGGATGAAAGAATATTGGAAGGAACGAAGAGAAAACAAAACAGTATGAAGAACTGAATTGAAATTGGCACGTGGTCCTTAGCAGGCCTCATCGGAAATAATAATAATAATAATAATAATAATAATAATAATAATAATAATAATAATAATAATAATAATAATAATAATAAACGTATGATATTGACAAAGCAGAAGGAGAAGAATACGATGATCTGCTGCCGTTCTAAGAACTCATCCTACGGAAATATCTGTCTCCACAGCGTAACTGTTTGTGCTATAAGCTGCCATCCTCAGAGGCCCATCTTCGATTTCCGGTGCTGCTAGAATTTAGGATTGGTAGGAGTGCTGTTATGCGGTTAAAAATCTACATGCAGCCCCAACTCCATTGTTCGTGTGCGTGAAGAGAGAATAGGGATTCATTTACTTATCCCATGGAGACATAGAGCTCGTTTAAAATCTCCGTGGTTTGGTATGTACTGACCTTGAGTGGAACAAGGTTCCATGTAAGGTTTGATATTATGAACTGTAACTCAAAATTATTAGCTTGCTTCTTGTGACGGATGGTCAGTAGTGCTGCTATAAAACTGAAATCGAACGCGCAATTCAACCAAGAGCAATGTGATGAAGGAATCCCATTATTCACTTCCAGAAGTGGAAAGTCAGAGAATCCATTAACGTACACAAACATCCACCAAAATCTTTCAACCAAAATGAAGGCTTATGCTTTTAATGACCCGGGAGACGGAAACACAATGAATCAGACGAGCCGACACACTCTGTAAACATCACGACTCGCCTTTGTTCCTCTGTCATTCATTTAACAGTGGGAATTTCTGTTAGAGGGGCTAACATAGTACCATTACAGAGAACAAACAATAGTACGTGCACGTGCTGCTTTGTATTGAAAATCTGGATTCTAGGTACAGAGTAGTCATCAACTTCGTGTGCTTCTTATATGTGTCATATCTAACCTGTGTTACTCTTGTATCTGTTAAAGAAAAAAGTAAGGGGCGTGTATATTGGTAACAAGAGAAAGCTAGTAGAGATTTGTTAAATTAGACTATTAATATGGCAATAATGATTGAAATGTATACAACAAAATAGAAAAAGGCATAATGGGTATAATGTGGTTGATGGGAGTAATTCAGTCTAACGACTGTTTGCCCCTGCGATGAGTCTTCTCCAACTGGGTCGATCCTGTGCAGTACGCTTTATAGCTCCTGCATCCTGAGTTCACAAGAAATCGCATCATGAATGTCTTTATTTGTCTTCCACGAAGGCGTTTCCCTGGATTTTTACCTTCCAAAATTTCCGTCAACACATTACGATGTCAAAGCCTATGTCCCTTACAAGGAAACGGTCTCTTGCTAATCGGAGTCAACAGCTGTCTCATTTCTTGGACAATGTTTAATACTTCATAGGCGGTCTTCTTCTCCACCCAACTTATCCGTTGCAGCCGACGACAACACCACATCTCAAAGGCTTCTAGCTTCTTAATATCACTCTTGGTTGACGTCCAGGTTTAATCACAATACAGCGCAACAGACCAAACAAAATATTCCCTTATTCTTTTACGTAAGATGAGGGACATTGTTTTCTAACGTAGAAGGGACTGTGTATCTCAAAGGCTTGCTTTGCTATTGCTATTCGTGTTTTTATTTCAGTGTAACGCTGAACGTTTTATGTTATGATCCGGCCAAGGTATTTGAACTGTGCTACCTGTAGTACAGGTTCACCACTGATCATCACGCGCAATAGATGTGGGTTTCTACTAAACGTCATGACTTTGGGAGTATAAAATTAAAAAAATCCTAAGAAAAATATTAATATCAATGTATTTTGCAATGGAAGTGACAAACCGACTAAAAGACTGTAAAGAAACTAGAAATACTAAAGATAAAAATATTTAAAATTAAAAATTAAAAAATAAATCTTAACTTTAGACCCTCATAAAGTTATTAAGTAAACAAAGAATGGAAGGAATCTGGAAGAGCACAATATATTTGATGATGCTGATGATTGTTGATTACCGGGCGAGTTGGCCGTGCGCGTAGAGGCGCGCGGCCGTGAGCTTGCATCCGGGAGATAGTAGGTTCGAATCCCACTATCGGCAGCCCTGAAGATGGTTTTCCGTGGTTTCCCATTTTCACACCAGGCAAATGCTGGGGCTGTACCTTAATTAAGGCCACGGCCGCTTCCTTCCAACTCCTAGGCCTTTCCTATCCCATCGTCGCCATAAGACCTATCTGTGTCGGTGCGACGTAAAGCCCCTAGCAAAAAAAAAAAAAAAAAATGATTGTTGATTAATGGGAGATAACATATAGGTCATCCGCTCAATAAAACATTGTGTCAGAAGAGAAATTATAAGACGAAAACAGAGATGATCTACTGTATGTGGCTAGTAGTAAAGACCAGTGATGGGAAGAGTACAAGGAAAATGCAACTGGGATATATTACAGTTACCTGAGAAATATTTTACTCAGTGACAATTACAAATTTCTTTTCCGACAAGTAAATAATTGGAATTGCAGAACGGCTGCCTTAAAGAAATCACAGACATTCTTTTCGCTTGGGACTGGAAAGATAAAGGAGTTTGCAAACAAAAATATGTTACTTAATTTTGTGTGGTCTTTCTTTTTAGCACAGGGACAATAAGTACCTGTCATTACTGAATGAGACTGAGCGTGATTATTTTTAACTTCATAAATTAATTTTCTCGTAATTAACATGTTAGTGTCTTCTAGCATTTCAAATAGTTTGTCATTTACTTTGCAAAACAATTAGTTCTCAAAATTCTCATCTCTAAACCCAAGTACATCATCGCATCTTTATAGCGGCACTAGAAGGAATAATTGTGTTTAGTTTCAAGAACATCCCCAGAAGTGATGGTTATTGGACGAGGGTTTCGTGTATTCGAATGTGGTCTTGAACTTTCGACCGTTACGGCACGTTAATTATTTGACAAAATAAAACTTTTTTTTCTAGTTGCTTTACGTCGCACCGACACAGATAGGTCTTATGGCGACGATGGGACAGGAGAGGGCTAGGAGTGGGAAGGAAGCGGCCGTGGCCTTAATTAAGGTACAGCCCCAGCATTTGCCTGGTGTGAAAATGGGAAACCACGGAAAACCATTTTCAGGGCTGCCGACAGTGGGGTTCGAACCTACTATCTCCCGAATACTGGACACTGGCCGCATTTAAGCGACTGCAGCTATCGAGCTCGGTCAAAATAAAACTTGAATTTTGTACTGCGGGATGGGTTGTTCGAATGAACAGCCTGCTTGTACTCGTGAGATGGCTAATAAAAATACATGGAATGAATAAAGTATTACAGAAATATTGTGTAAATGGCCTTTCCTCTTAATTCATTTATAACGTCGCTGACTGGGCGAACTCCATGAATATTCAATGACATCCAACTTCAAAGATCGCTCCATGATGAGGAGACAGTTGTTATCACGATACACCCAGGTTATTGCTATTCAGCAGAGTTTATTTTCACACAGATTTTCATAAACTTCATCGGTTTAGAGCAGGGGTTTGAAACTCGTTTGGTTTGCGGCACACTGCTTCGCCTTGTGGAATATTGCGGTGCATACGTCCTGCTTTAGAAAGATTTTAAACTCTAGAGAGTCACTATTGATCACGAGTCCTAGCAGAAATTATATAAACCACTGGAAGGCTGGAGCAACATGTCAATCACTCATGTGCTACGTATACCAAGCCATGCTCAGTTTTCAATAACGTACAGTACCTAAGTGAGCAGGTATTTTTCGACATTGACCAATATTAAAATAAAAGGAAGATATTTCTTTCCGTACACTTATAATTCTGTGATTATTCCCTGTGTTCAACAACTGTGCACAAGTAAACAAACCTAACTTTCCCATTGGGTTCCAAAAATAACGTTATTACAACAGCCCTGACTTTTAGGCATTAATAAGTTAGAATCCAAACTTATACTGAAACGACTAACAAGTATATGCTAGCCCAGACAACAGTTCTGGTATGAGATTTGCATAAGAATTAGGGGCATGGCCTCTCAGAACCCCTAAAACACTCCTTACATTACTGAAGAGCGAACAGACGACACCTTCTACTCAGCAAATTAGTTTGTATTCTAAACTATTACTGCATAAACATCCGCGTTCTAGTCATTCCAGACGGAACATGCTTAATTTTTTTTAGGTTTATATTACATTTTTTCAGATCTCTAAGGTTGATAAATAACATTACTAAAATATTTCATATACATTACTGTTTTTATGTATTCGTATTTTAGATGATTTCACTTTTTCGCGGCAAAATCAAGCAATTGTGCAAGGTTATTGCCTCTACAGTACAACTGAGATACAACAAGTGTATACCTGTACACCTCACACACAGGCCAATAACGTTAAACAACATTCACAGTGGTCATCTCGTGGACAATGACCATTCAGTGATTTAACAAGACAAACACAAGCAAAAACATGCAACTACAGTCCTGATGGGCCTTCACCTACATAGCGACCGCTGCTTAGCCTTGAGGCCTCCAGATTACGATATGTCGTATGGTGGACACGACGAATCATCTTGGCCTTTCTAGGCCGGGGCCGCTATTTCGCCGTCAGATAGCTCCTGAAATGTAATCACGTAGATTGAGTGGACCTAAAACCAGCCCCCCGTTCCATGTAATAATTACTGAAATGGAATTAAACCTGGGGACTTCGGGTAAGAGGCAGGCATGTTACCCCTAGATCGCGGTGCCGGCGGAATAATTTAAAATTATTAAAAATGTATACATGTATACGTTGGGAAATCAAACTTGAAGTTATAAATACTAACCTACGAATAGAACAACTACCGTACATACATTTATTCAATACTGAATCCTAGCCATCACTTAAACACATGTCTCGGTGACTGACTGACTGACTGACTGACTGACTGACTGACTGACTGACTGACTGACTGACTGACTGACTGTAACAGAATTAAGACTTCCCTAGCATGTGTAATCACATCAATTATATCCTACGATTTAGGTTATAAAAAGTTCGACTTCAGGAAACCATACATACTTGTTAAATTCTTTATCAAACACTCCACCTTTACAATACAGATCATCTGTCCAGATTTCAAGACAACATTACTGTATTTCTACATATGTTTCGTCCTCCTTTAGTACATCTTCAGTCGATGATAGACAAGAAAACTTAAAATATAGCAAGGGCATTAAAAACATTGACTATTAACTGAAATTCAAAGTCGAATGCGTCCAATTAAAATGTGACGTATTTAACGTCATGTCGTGAAAACCATTCAAATTTTGGGTAGGGGTATATTTAAAATAACACAAAATTTGGTCTTTGGCGTGACTGTCAATGGGGTGGAAAGTCATGCACATGTTATTTAACTGCTGTATAACGTTCCTTCGCATTTGTAAAGGTGGAGTGTTTGATAAAGTATTTCAAAAGTATATACATACGCCAATACGGGCTTTATGATGAAATTTATTTTATATAATTCAGGAAACATACACTGGGTCTGCAAACAAACCTCCAGGATGTTTCAGAAGAGGGAAAACACCTGGGGAGATGGCCGTGTGGTTAGCGTCACACAGCTGTGAGCTTGCATCCGGGAGATAGTGGGTTCAATCCCCACTGTCAGTAGCCCTGAACATGGTTTTCCGTGGATTCCCATTTTCATATCAAGCAAATGCTGGGGCTGTACCTTAATTAAGGCTACGGCCGATCTTTCCTGTCCCATCGTCGCCATAAGACCTATCTGTGTCGGTGCGACGTAAAGCAAATACCAAAAAAAGGAAGGAAGGGGGAAAACAATACTAAAGGGAGAGGACCGTAGCGGTCACTAAACCTCGTGTGACAATAATGGCTGGGAGTGAGGAGGAGGGGCGGGGGTGGGGTGAGGTGGAGAGTAGGAGCTACAATACCAATGGCTGGAGTTGTGATTTTCTCGCTTTAACGGTAAACGCGACAAAAGTAATTTGAAGCGATTCTGAGATATTTTAACGAATCATCTGATTCCGGCTAAGAAATTAGTGATTTCGTTTTTGCGAATTACAGCGAACTGAAGTGATAAGGCCAGATTAAAGCTAAATTTATTTATTTTGCAATAAGTATGAAACTGCAGCGAAATTCGTTGTATGTAAAGGGAAATGGAAGACAGAATAAGGATTTATCAATTCGACAGAAGTACCTTTTTTAATATTTTAGGAAATCCCTAAATGGTATAACCATATGGAACGAAAGGGTCATTCATTGCTTAATGTTGATTAGTGCTATATTATAGTCCTAATAAAAAAATCGGATGATAATAATAATAATAATAATAATAATAATAATAATAATAATAATAATAATAATAATAATAATAATAATAATAATTTTAGAAACTGATTACAGCGAAATACAAGAACTGTTTCAAGTCCTATTTCGTGAAATAACGCGAAAAAGTATTTCCTTTTCGCGAAATCGAACATAAATTATTGCGATAACGGCATGGCTCTTCTAATGGCCAACTACAGCGAAAACACTGATCTGGAAATACAAAATGCAAAATGCGAAATGCGAAAATGTGAACGAGAGCCAGTCTTGAATGAGCGTGTGTCAGTCACGAGTTTTTCGGGAGTGCATCAGCGAGTAGTGAATCAGATTGCTACGTGGAATTTATCACGGCGTGTTATTGGAGTAGTGAACTGCGCTACGCCGTGTTGGAGAGCAGGAATTCAACACGCTTGAGAGGCGAGTGTTCGATGACGTTTGAGGGTATAAACACTGTAAATCCCGAACACGAGTTCTATAACACTCGCAGGTGATGCGATTTGACGATCACCGACATCCGTAAAGGAAAAGGTACTAAGAAGAAGAAGTCGACACTAAAACACGCTATCTCACTGCGTAGTAATTTTATTTATAAGGAATCTGGTAACCCGCCGCACCCGTTTTGTGCTGTTAGAAAACGAATGTTGGACTGAATTTCCATTGACAGTGATGTATGATTAATAATGAGCAGTCGAAGTTTCTGATGGAGGAATTAGATTTTTCCACCAATAGAGCATTAGAAAAATTAGATGTATGGCTTTTTCAGGCGTTTGTTTTAAGAAGTGTTTCGTCTTAGGCCTGACACTACACTCATCATTAGGATGTGCCAAGCCCTTCCCACTGACAATGGGGTGTACACACACCTGAAACCACATTCAGGACTGCCTACAGTGGTGTTTGAACCCATTATCTCCCGAATGTAAGCTGACAGCTACGTGGCGCAAAGCATGCATCCACTCGTTCGGTTCTAAAATGTTAAAATAAATAATGCGTTAGATATATATTTTAGATGTTTATTTTTAAATCTTAATTCATCCTGAGTCTTCTAGCCTTTACTCAAGAGGTTTACGGGTTTGATTCTCGGCACGCTCGGGATTTTACCTTTAAATCGTTAATTGATGTGGCTCGGGGATTTTGGTGTGTGCGCCGTCTTTATCACTAGAAATCATCTAATCAGGGCCACATCCTCACAAAAAACGCTGGTAGCCTGGAGGTCGTCTACTAGAAAAAGTCGTGCATCAAGCCCCTTCGGTGGCCATACGCCATTGTTATTATTATCCCGAGTACGAAAATACAGTATATCTTACCTTCTTTTACATGTTCTCTTCTTCGTTATTATAATTTTGTATATTTATCTATAAAGTTAAGTTACCGTGACAGTTAGTTAGAGATGTACGGTCCTATTTATGATTAACTTTCACCACCATTAGTCGTTTACCTCACTGCTCGGTATCGTGACCTCATAACTATACCATATAACCACCTACCGGTACTTACTGTTCTTCATTGTGGTGAACTGCCTTCTTGGTCTTTAAGATGTGGGCTTAGGTTAAACCCAGCAAAAACGCAAGCCATCATCCTTGGATACCCAAAACTACTCACAAAGGTCAATCGACCAGAGATTCCATCTATAAGGTTGTGTAATACTAACATACCATTCATGTCATCAGTAAAAGTCCTAGGCATTACTTTCGATGATGACATGTCATGGAAAACGCATATCACGAACATCACCCAGAAAATATTCTCTGCATTGCACATGCTGCGCGGGTATAAATACTTATTTCCTGAAAAACTCAAAAAAATGCTGGTAGAAAGTCTGGTTTTCCCTCATTTCGACTATTGTGACGCGATTTATAGAGGCGCTCGAGGCAAGTTATTGAGTAAATTACAACGTGGTCAAAATGCTTGTGTGAGTTACGTCTGTAACCTACGGTACTATGACCACGTAACTCCTTCATATAACCATCTATCTTGGCCCCGACTAGAAATCCGTCGCACTGTGCATTCCCAATGCCATCTACATAAAATCCTTCATTCTTCACAACCATTTTACCTTACTTCATATTTGAAATACTTATCCTCTTATCACAGTCTTAACACCAGATCCACTAATAATTCCATCCTTGCTTTACCTACCCATAGAACTGCCATCTATGATAAATCATTCACAGTAATTGCCTGCCGTGAGTGGAACCTCCTTCCCGAAAATATCAGGGGGTTAAGCGCTATTCGCACTTTCAAGGAAGCACTTTGGAGACATTTTATGCACCAGTAAGGATCATCTGTAAACTTGATGCTGCTACTTACAACCATTCTATTGTTATGGATGTCCTGGTAGAGAGTCTAAAATTCTTATCCGATTTGTCTTTAAAATCAAATTTTATGTACTGCCTTTTTTTACATGTAGGATATTAGTTTTGAGAATTTATCCCTTTTTATATCTGATTTATTTAATCTTAATTTAATCTTAATTTATTAATTTAATCTTAATTCATTTCATCTTAATGTAATCTCACCATTCTTGTATCATTATTAATTTAATTTGTATTAGATCTAGTTATTGTAAGTAATACAATGCAATATATGTATATTTCAGTTCCTGGTAAGATGGAAGAGAAGGCCTGAAGGCCTTAATCTTGCCAAGTAAAATAAAACATTACATTACACATTACATTACAACTTTGCCTTGCAAAATTATCTTTTCCGAGTTTTCTCCTTCTCTTCTGAAAATGTGCCCGAAGAACTGGAGGTAACATTCAAGCACACGGGATGACAGCTCAGTTCATGCATACTGGAAACACCCAGTTATTCTTTCCGTCCAGGATACACGTAGCATTCTCCGCCAACACCACATCTCAACGGTATCAATTCAATTTTTGTTTCTAGCATTCACGGTCCAGGTCTCACAGCCGTACAAAAGGACTGAGATCAGTAGTGTTTCTACCAAGCGCATCTACGTAGCTTCTGATAATGCCCGGTTTTGGGACATTAAGTCTTTTGATGTCTTTTTCACAGCTTTCCGTATCATTGATTACTGACCTCAAATATACAAATTCCTTTACCAACTCAGGGTCATTTAGACATCCTGTATGTTGGATTTGACCTTGCCCATCAACTATCATTAGCTTGGTCTTTTTCAAGTTTTTATCTAGACCATAGAGAAGGCTAATATTCTTCACTTAGACGTCAGTAAGTTACTCTTCACTTCCAGAGATAAGGGAAGTGTCATCTGTAAAGCGCAGGTTGTTAAATTTTCTGCCAGCAATTGAGTTTCAAATATTTTTTAGTACTTCCGATTGGATGGTAACGATTTTCTATTCCAATATACTCTGCGACAGATATGTCACAAAGGGAAAAGTTAGTTACCAACTGACTGCTTAAGGGTGCAATCTCGTAATCTTCGGCACCGACTGCGAATTGGAACGTCAGCTGGCTCTGTGTAATACACTTATGAACTGTCCAGATATAACGTGCAATTCATGAATGAAACACAAACAGTCGATGGGTTATATTCATAAGCCAGCTCCACGATGTTTTGTTCACTTGGGAGCACTCAATGAAGCCATAAGGCCCCCTGCCGATAAGAGCGTTCGGCGACTGCTATGCGTGGAATGCGAGGGTTAATAAGATTACTGCCTGCATTGATCGCGCCTCCCCCGAGTGCGAGTCTACCTTCCACGGAATATCTTCCCAGTAAACCATGTGTGCTGTTTGACCTCTGGAATTTCTTTCGTATTACGATCTGTTTGACTGCTGAACCCATCAACATATTTCGTTTTATGGACGCTAAAAATGTCAAAACAATCGAGATGTTTCTTTCATCAATATATCAAGCGATGTTTTGATAGGCATTTTAGAAGACAGGTTGAGAAATATTCTGGAAACTAATGAGGGGAACAATCTGATTTGCCAGAAACTTTGCACATTAAAAGAGGGGCCGAGATAAACGAACACGTCTTTCAGCTTATCCGTAAATACTCGACCGTTCCCGAGAAAATGACTTGCTTTACGTGCCTATTAGTGCTTAGCAAGTTCAACCGAGGCTGTGTGGCAGTGGTTTCATCGCGACCTCACACTTTTGGGCCCCGAGTTCAAATTCCAATGATTATTCTGTGGTTCATTTATTTACTTTCGCCCATTGACGATTACTACACGAATGGTTTTGTTCAATGCACTTTGAAATATCATTGTTCTTTTTCTTCTATTAATGTTCCGCCTGATAAATCCTTTTTAAAAACATCAGTTGTTCTGAACTAATTGTATAGCACGACCAGACGCGATGCAGTAAAAACTACGCATTGATTCATACTAAAATCGAATTGCCACTTTTCGGAAAAAAAAAATGATCCGCTATGAATAGTCAATAGTCGAAGATACCCGTCTCCCTTAATCTCGAAAACCATAGATTAGGGAGAGGGTATTATTTATTGTAACCGTTTCATAATTTGTGATACATGCAGTAAACAAAATTAGAAGGAGTAACTTGAGATAAGTACTGAGAATTGTGTTAATAACTGGTACATTCGATGATTATTAATATAAAACAGATGGTTAGAAATTGAACAGAGAAAGAATAATGTAACCATGATCCGTTATGCGTGGTTTGTCGCAAACTTACTGCCAACACGCGAATTCTTCAGTAAAGTTAACGACGTTTATTTTGCGAGTGACATTCCCAAGCAGAAATTTAACTGTGGTAAACCTGCCATCGCGCGATGCTCGCGTGATGTGCGAAATTTCTGTTTCGAATCGAATGTTTCTACGGTCAGTATCATCCAAGGGGATGCACTGCATCTCCCTGAAGCTTCTTTTGCACTCCTATCGTTGGTATAAAAACTTCCTGTGTGTGTGTGTCGTAAGGACGACTGTGAAAAATAAACCTGTTGTACGCGCTAAGGCGTGCACGGATATTTTCACAAAATACATCGACAGCGAGAGTGTTCTCTATTATAAACTAGGAAAATTTCCATCGGCGTTGGTAAAAGAAACTGAATGATTGCGATGAGGAAGAAACGAGAAATTTTCTTTTCTTACAAGTGGCTATACAACGCACCGACACAGATAGATCTGGTGACGCCGATGGCATAGGAATGGGTGGCCATGGTCTTAATTTAGGCACAGCCTGAGCATTTTCCAGGCGTGAAAATGGGAAACTACGGAAAACTATCGTTAGTGTTGCCGACAGTGGTGTTCTTCCGAATGGAAGCTCACAGCTGCGCGCCCCTACCCTCACAGCCGACTCGCTCGGTAAACGTTTTCTTCAAATCCACTTAAGTGTAAGAGAATTTGATTTACTTATGATTAAAATTTTAGTAGACACAATACTTCCTGCGAAAGAAACCTAAGATGTGAAAAATATATCTGTATAACAAATAGGGACGATATTTCTTGACATTTCCTTTCAGAAAGACAAGATTGTGAAAGACAAGGCTGTTTGTGGCTTAAATACATTCAGTGCTGACATAATGTATGATAATTGCAAGAAATTGGTGTGTGGTTTCAAGACGTTGTGAGGAAAGAAACCCTTTTGAGCCATTAGAATATGGACCTCATTTCCGAGTCTTCTTGATATTCAGTTATTGTACATCGGTCATTAAGATTAAATGGTAATAACCTTTGTATACTGCTAATAATAAGAGTTGGTGTCTGACATTTCTTAGAGGGAGTTCCGTTTACTGCCTGCCGTGGCGGGATAAAGGGAGCGGCTGTGTGGTTGCCATGGAAACGAGGGTGGGGCGACTGCGGTTGCCATGGAGATAACACTTCAGGGCAGCTCGTCTTGCTGGGAGTTGCCAAACCTGTCACTGTCACTGATAAGAACCTGATTGTTTGTATAAGAGTGATCGCAAATGGGACGACACCGCCTGGCCAGGTAGTCTACAACAGATCACAGCGGTCAGAATGAAGGAGGGAACAAGTGAGCCGGAAGCGAGGGGTAAGAGCATGTAGAAAGGAATGCTGGAATGTGGCAACATCATGAAATGGCACGTGGAGTGCTCCTCCCTCCAACCTTACCTGTCGGACGCCAACTTTAGTTAAGTCTAGTATAGTATTATTTATACATTTTCACCGTTAGTAGTCTAGCCGTAATACTAGTATTAAATTTTATCATGGAGAAGTTTCTTAGAAGAAATTAAGGTAAATTCTCCTTCAGTAGAAAAAAATGCTATTGGCTATCTGGAAATACCATTATGACACTTTAGTGCAGGGGAAGAGGTCTACAACTGATGTAATAAATATTTAGTTGCCGAACTGAATGGCTCAGGCGGTTGAGGCGCTGGCCGTCTCTCCTCAACTTGGCATGTTCGATCCTGATTCAGTCCGGGGGTATTTGGAGGTGCTCAAATATGTCAGCCTCGTGTCGGTAGGTTTACTGGCACGTAAAAGAACTCGTCCAGGACAAAATTCTGGTATCACAGCGCCTTCGAAAACTGTCAAAGTAGTTACCCGAACGTAAAAACAATAACATTATTATTAGTTTTTATAAATAGTTCCACATTTATTTAAATATCGATAATGTTTGCAATTATTTTTTATAAGACAGTACTTCAGCGTCCCCTTGTATCAACTATGGTACGGTCGTTCTTAATTTTTTTTTTCACGGAAGTGATGCCTCGTGTTGCTATGTGACGTATTGTATCATTTTCCGGTTTCTTTCCGCTGTTTGTGCGTCAACTATTTCGTCATACTAGCGACAACGCTAGGTGTCAGCACATGTTATTAGCAATGCATGTTGGAGCTATATTATGATGAGTCACAAAAGGTAAGGGTGTATTCTGCCCGAAGGCAGGTCCGAAACTCCGCAGAGGTGTGCCTGAACCAGAGTTTATGTACGGTGGGGTGGCCAGTTCCTTTCCGCTCCTCTATTCCCTTACCTCCCCACCAACAGCGCGTGACAACCCATCCAAATCTTGACCACGCCCAATGTTGCTTAGCTTCATCAAAAGAAGTCAGGTTTTACATGTAGGATCTTCTTTCTGCCTATGTGGTTTTTCCCTGACCCTTCAATACCATACTTCAACACCATATACCTAACACAATCTCGCCTGGTAACGTGTCTGACATGGAAACAGGTAGATACTCCTTGTATCACTTCCCACTCTACCCAGCTATCTCTTTTCTACTTAGAAATTAATAGCATGTCGGAGGCCATGTAGATTGGTCGATGGTCACGGCGGGGGAGCGGGCTACGGGGCCACCCGTACAATGGGACTCTACAACTTCTTTCTGTTCGATAGAAACAATATTGTATGCTGAGAAGTATCTTTACTTCTACGTGCAACACGAGATTGGTTCTGCTTTTGTTGAACCTATAAACCTTTGAATACTTGTGTGTAGTATTTTTTAACATATTGTGGCTTCTGTATTTAATATATTACGTTAAAATTTGAGGTTATGTTTACCGTTAATGTCATGATTGTATTGATTTTTGTTCTCAGTATCTAAACTGCATGAAATATCTGAATTGTTGGATGCTTGGGACCCTTGCGATTCAAATTTGGAGTTTGATAAAGACGCAAATGAAGCAGGTATTCAAACACCAAAACTTCCTGGAGATGGTAAACATGAAAATGATGATTCTAAATTCATGAATACCTATTTGTAAATTCTACCAAAAATTGATGAAAACGGGACTGAAATACATTCATAAAAACTGAAACTTGTTTTGTAACATGAAAACATATATTTGTGGTCTTACCGTAAATTATATTGTTTTAAATGTATTTTATTTTGTGTGGGTGGTCTTGGTAGAGACTCAATGTATCAAATATGATACATACCCTCCCGAATACACGAAACTGCAGAAAGTGTTCTTTTTTCGTAAAAATGCCATGTTGGGTTTCTAGATAGTGTAGTTATGACAGCATTCACATATTGCTCCAAAATTGTGAACTCGAGACTCTAGAGGTTAATAAAATATGTTGCAAAGTGATGGATTAAATGAAAGATATTTCTTTGTTTGTTTGTTTGTTTGTTTGTTTGTTTGTTTGTTTGTTTGTTTGTTTGTTTGTTTGTTTGTTTGTTTGTTTGTACTGGTGTCAAAGACCCGTAGCCTACTATTTATGTTAGCAATACGTACATGCTCGTATGTTCCAATGTGGACATAAAGAAGGCGGCATAACAACAGTGATTATTGCAAATTATTGTCAGCTGGTTCACTATGGCACCAAAATATCAGTATCGATGCATGTGTTCCTATTCTACTAATCTGAAATATAACGACCCTACTGCAACCTGCTGAGCTGGTAAGATCGTTCCTTCCCCGAGCTCCGTATTTTAGTACTATCTTGATCTTACAACTTTACGCACACATATGGAGGATATATTCATTACAATAAAGCAGCGACATGTCACATAAAACAGAGAGCAAAGATACAAAACATTCCTGAAGTTCAACAGTGTGAAGTCATAATGACACAGAACTATGTGCTGTTCAAATTACTCGCCAAGCTCTCTGTTGACATAATTACTAACTCCTAACTGCCATAAAGTTCGTCTTAATCGTCTTTTACTACATTTGTTGCCATGAAGAAAAGGAATACGATGAATATATTTCTGTTTTATACTCTCGTAAACTTGTGCAATGGCTTTTATTTTGTATTTGGTAGAATGTAATAATTAGCAGCCGATGTCAGTTAAGTAACCTGTAAGTGTGTAATAATATTAAATTACGGCTCCTTCTCTCTCTCTTCTACAGGCAATTTTTTAAATTGTGGAAACTGTTTTTGTTCTTAAATTTGAATCTAAAATAATTACTGATACGAGAATTAACAATAAAATATTTTGACAGTCGTAAATCTAGTTAGTGTCGGTGGGTGGTACTGGATAACGCTTGAGTAGCAGTGGCGGCTGGTGCAGAAAATCAATTGTGTGCTGTAACCCACCCATCCCAATCCAAGAAATAAAAATACTGGGAAATGTACCGGTATGCGGTTTTCAAGAGGCTATCCACTGAGTTTTCCACACTGGACGAACAATCCCAACACATATACATATTCCTCATAAAAACTATCTGTCTGTTAGGTCATCAGCCCAGAGGCTGGTTGGGTCCTCAAATAGCACCCCCAATGGTTTTGCGCTTATAAGAAAACCCTAAAAACCAATGGCAGCACCAAAATGAGGCGTACTAGGCAAGATGAGGAGTGAGGTAGTTTGCCATTGCTTTCCTCACTGGGTCAGAAAGTACTATTGCAGCACGACTGACCCTATGCGCAGCATCTTTCATAACACTCAGATGCACTAGTCGTGCTCCGAATGTTATTACTCAGCACCACCCATACCCCAGCAGCTTCCATATTGTCACAGCCATGGATGTTTACTGGGACTTCGGTTGAAGCTACACTTTACTCTGGCCTGTGCCAAGAGATGGATGCAAAAGTACTGTATCCATCAAGAAATGACAGCAGGCAGTAATGCTATATAATTAAACGCACAATAACACCTGCAATGGCAAAATATTCACGAACTCAAGCACTTGGTGTGAGCGCGCAAAAACAGAACTTCCCAATGTTACCAAAAGCATTGAAATAAAACCAGCAACGTCGTAATACAAAATTACATGTTATAGTTTTATAGTGACATTTATAAACTAGATTTTTTAATTAAAGAAATTCGCAATATCACGTCTTTATTTCGACAACATAAAAAGTATAATTTTTATAGTTCATTGATTTACAAGGTGGCTATGGAATAGGCAAATTGGGAGTATTCTATCCTCTTCGGTATTAAAAGATCTGACGGGAACAGCTATACAGTATTTTGTTTCCCGTTTGCTTTGAGCGATCCTCTGTTAAATACTACCCCTGAGTCAAGAGGGTGCCACCTGCCACGTTCTCATTTCGGTCGTAAAGCAAGTGTAACTAGTCTGCCTCTCTGTGGTCGAACGAAGAATCGCTGTGAGGTGATGTCTTGGCGGTCTTGGCTGTTGTTCCTACAGCCTAACAGAAGAGTTGGGCACGCTTGCGCAAAAGGCAGAGCTTCTGTTTTCTGGCAAAAAACTTAGAGAAATTCTCGCTGAGCTGTGATTGCACAGCCCAGCACAGCCACCCGGCATGGAGCACACGACTAGTTACCTGCTTGTGAGGGGACTTGCATAATTTCCTATTCTTTGGCTGACGTTTTTTTCAATGCATTTTATTTGATTGCAGATAATATTTTTAAAATAATTTATTTTCCAAATAGGCAATGTGTTGCAGCACTTCCGCACATAAGGTACGGCCGCCCCTGCAAGAAAGGTGGGACCTATCAGACGTAGGTAATTATGATGTAGCAGATTTTAGAAGGCAGTGAAAGACAAGAGACAAAAGAAATAACAGAAAAAAAGAAAGTAGGAACCCGATATCGCGAATTCATTAAGATGCCGTTTTTTTTGCTTGTAAAATCTTATTGTTGTACATACAGCAGTGTAAATAAATGCATTAAATACTGATTAGTGACCAAGAGTTATAAGCAGTAACATTCAGTGCAGTTACAGTGCAATCCAGATACCTTTGTGACCCAACTCCGGGATCACATAAAGCATCTTAAGCCTGCTAAACCTAGAACAGTGACATCCAGATCTACATTTATTCACAAAGACCTCTCTTGTAGTTCACATGTGTTCTTGAGGACAGACAAAGTTAAAAAATCCCTCGAGCCACCTTATGAAGGACCGTTCCGAGTGGTAAAGAGGCAGGACAAATATTTCACCATCAGTAACAAGGGCAAAGATGTAAACGTTTCCATTGATAGACTCAAACCTGCTTATATACTAGCAGATGAAGAAACAGAACGAGATACAGTGAGGAATCCTAATCTACCTCCTATAACACCCCCTGTTTCCGAAAAATACCGTGCCAACTAGAAACAGGAAAATACCTTCCAGGACAGTGAACGAGTCAAGACTACACGTAGTGGTAGAGTGATAAGATTTCCTACTAGATATCGGGACATTAATGACTTCTTAGGTTAGGTTAGGTTAGGTTAGCCTTTTGTCATGTACAGTTCATAAAAGTTTTCATCTTCTGTTAACGTAACGTAGTTACTGGCAGGAGAGTGATGTAGCAGATTTTAGAAGGCAGTGAAAGACAAGAGACAAAAGAAATAACGGAAAAAAAGAAAGTAGGAACCCGATATAGCGAATTCATTAAGATGATGTTTTTTTTGCTTGTAAAATCTTATTGTTGTACATACAGCAGTGTAAATAAATGCATTAAATACTGATTAGTGACCAAGAGTTATAAGCAGTAACAATTCTTATATTGCTCAGTTTTTGGCTCCACCTTCCTGTACATGAATGAAAGTTGGATGTTCTCGCGATATCTTATTCAAAGGCTGCAGGTGACGAATTTAAAGCAAACAAAAATTATTTTTCGTATGAACAGGTGGGAACAATGGCAGGTAGGCACTCATAATTAGAAGGAGAAGGCTAAATTAAAAATGAACTCGATGGATGTCGCTGGGGATATGAGCTGGCTTTGGTGGTAGAGTCATGTGAGGCAGATGGAGAATGAGAGAAGCAGAAGGACCCCAAAGCGGTGATGACAGACACACGAGGTGCAGAATTAAACGAGGCACAGAGAAGGTTGCAAATAGAGGGTTGTGAAGACCCTTAGTCGAGTCACAGAGCCTTGCAGACCAAGCGCTGCAAAGCATAACTGTCTATAACGAGGTTGTATGTCATTATTTCTTTTTCCGTATAATTTGCTTTACGTCCCACCGACACAAATATGTCTTATAGTGACGATGGGCCTGGAAAGGGGCAGGAGTGGGAAGGAAGAGACCGGGGCCTTAATTAAGGTACAGCCCCAGCATTTACCTGTTGTAAAAATGGAAAACTATGGAAAACCATCTTCTGGGCTGCCAAGAGTGGAACTCTAATCCACTGTGTCCAAAATACAAACTGAAACTACATGACGCAAACTGTTTGGCCACTCCCTCAATGTGTGTGTATCAATGTAGCCTAAATTTAACTTGATTTTAGAGTAAATACAACTTTTATTTGAATTTTTCGGAAATTAAGTTTTCATTTGAAATTCATATTACGTGCCATTGCATTTACAAAATGCTTGTATTCTCATTTCTAGTGAACATTCCTCATGCAGATACTATTAAGGACCAACGGACGTATCCTTACACTTGATAGGTTTAACATTACAGTCGATTTAGTTCTTCGTGCAAGTGAAATTAACTACCTACTTGGAAACGTGCTTCCTTCTTGTACATGCTGAAATGTAAAACAGGTGCTGTACAAAATGATTTTAACTCGGAAGGTAAGAAATGCTTCGTGGTAGGAAGTTATTTGGTATTTCCCAGTTAATTTATATTAACTGTAGGGAACATTTTTATTTCACCATAAATGAAGGAATATTTTCCACCAAATATTAGGCAGACTATTTTTCCTCACTGCTCTATATAAGGTGTTTTCTATTGTAAGCAGCCTAGGACATCATGATCAGTACTCTCATGTACAGGGCTGTCAAATAAAACTGGCCCGGAAAGTATTTATAACAATGACGCGGAATTGACCATCACAGGAAATGCTGGAAACCGTGATTTCGATGCACCAATGGGTTGCTGTCAAATGTCTGCGCGTGTGTATCGCCCGCATCTCCCGAGGACGCCGCAGTGTCATTGCGTGTGAGTGAGTGAGAGAGAGGAGCAGACGTGTTTAGTGACCGGTTGAATGCAGCACAAAATGATCCTCACGATAAAACAGCGTGTATTCATTATGCGAATGGCGATTTGTGGAAATCTTTCGCGGAACTGTTTGCTCAAGTGTTTAAGACTGGAAGTGTTTTGGAAAAACCTCCAGCAAAGTGTGCAATGCAAAACTTTGTGGCAAAATGGTACGAAACGGGCTCTGTAGCGAATGAAATGTGTAACTATCCGAAGAAAGCTCTCGGATAACCAGTTTTTGCTCGACCAGTATCTCCACTTCTTGGCTCCTTTTCATTAATTTGCTATTAATTTGTATTTTAGAGCTATCGCTCAAGTGGCAGATACCTTATCAATTATTTACCAAGTAGTTTCTTAAAACATTTCAAAGAAGGTTGAATTCTTTATCTCCATATTACGGTCTTTCCTTTTTTCTTTCTTTATTAATCACTCTACCGTCCAGGGTTGGTTTTTACCACGGACTCAACGAAGGTTCTCACTTCTACTGCCTCAACAGCGGGGCCCTGGAACGTGAGACTGTGGATGAGGAGCAGTACCTCAGCCAAGCGACCGCACCTTCTAGGCTGAACTTGGGCTTGTGGTGGGATGGGGAGATTGGAGGGGATAGAAAAGGAAGAGGGAAAGAAGCGGCCGTGTCCTTAAGTTAGGTACCATCCCATAATTTGCCTCGAGGAGAAGTGGGAAACCACGAAAAAGCCAATTCGAGGTTGACTGAGTTGACCTCCCCAGGTTGAATGAACCCTGTTCCACTCCTCGTGCCACTCCCTGAAAATGGTTTTCCGTGGTTTCCCATTTTCACACCAGGCAAATGCTGGGGCTGTACCTGAATTAAGGCCACGGCCGCTTCCTTCCCACTCCTAGCCCTTCCCTGTCCCATCGTCGCCACAAGACCTATCTGTGTCGGTGTGACGTAAAGAAAAAAAAGATTGATGTTTCATATAGCAAAGCAAAGTCTTCTCCGTACAGGCTTTCATGGTCCTTGGAGGGGTGGAAGGTAAAGGCTTCCACGATCCGTAACGTCGGCACTCGATGGGGTGGAGTGGTTAGCTCTACGCCCGGCCGCCTTTGCCCCCAGGAATTAACCTGGTCCTCTTTTTTGGTGTAGGCTGAGTGAACCTTAGGGCCATATGCACCTCCGGAAGTGGAAATCTCATTTCTTAAATTTTACGACTTCTCACGTCCTTCCGGCGAACCGAGCATGCTTTTACCGCATCGACCAGGCAGCCCCTTGATGTTTCATGTACCGCTACCTACATTTTCCTCGAAAATTGCTCTATACAATGAAAACCTCATCAAAATCTGTTCCGCTTTTTCTCCAGATTAAGTCCTAGACTGGTTTAATAGATAAATGAACATATTTATTGCTACAATACTATCTACATTCTGTGGGATTCGGTAAGAAATGTTTAAACTGAGATCCTGATGTTCTTCGAAAGCAGGATGAAAGTGCTTCATTTACAGTTGTTTAAATAACTGTACAAGTAAGTTATTCACTGTAGTTTGAGAACAGAGCATTGAGATCTCATCCCTGTTGTGTATGTCTGAGATCAAAGGCGCATTGCAATAGGAGAGTGGAGAAGACAGTTACATTCACTACCTTCGACCAGATGTCATGCAGATAAATGAAAAAGTAGTTGCTGCAGAGACAGCAGCATCTCGTATTGAATAGGGGCGACCAGCTGTGTCGCAGCTTAATGGATCAGAATATGGAGCAAATAGTGCACGTCACTTGGGCGTGAAATACTGGTGAAGTGCACTTCCAGCTCGACTTTTGTTACTATACAGGTCAGCGGTCATCAGGGAGTGATGTCACGTCCCCATTACCAACGTATTTCCTGGCCACTACTTCTATAGTGTCTGCTTTTACATTCCCTGCTTTAGAGCTGGCACATTCAAGCTTCAGGAATCTCCAGATTTATCTTCCTTTAGCGCAGGGATATACAAAACAATTTAATCGTTATCGTGAGGAAATTAAATGAATAACATCCCAGCACAACAATTGAATTGTCAGCAATAACAACATGTCAATGAATAATGCGCCACAGTTGGCTCAGTCGGTAGAAGCGCTGGTCTTCCTACTTCAAGTTCGCAGCTTCGATTCCAGCTCAGTTCAGTGGAATTTAAAGGTCCTCAAATACGCCAGCCTCGTTTTGGTAGATTTACCGCCACGCGAAGGAACGTCTATGGGAAAAATTTCTGTCACCTCGGCGTCTCCGTGAATTAGAAGTAGTTTGTAAGAGGTAAAACCAATGATATTATTATTATCATTATTATCATTACGTTATTGCTTATTCTTTTTACGTCCGACTAACTACTTTTGAAGGTTTTCGGAAACGCCGAGGTTACATAATTTCGGCCTTCAGAAGTTCTTTTACGTGCCAGGAACTTTATCGACACGTGGCTGATGTATTTGAGCACCTTCAAATACCATCGGAATGAGCCAGAATCGAACCTGTCAAGTTGGGGTCAGAAGGCCAGCGCCCCAACGCACAGTGCGTAATTTCAGGAATCTAGCCGGCCAAAAATCGTATCTCGGAAACTAATGGACCGATTTAGATGAAACTTAGTATGTAACTGCTATTATTGGAGATAATTAAATGTGTGGTCAATCAAGTACAAAGAACAAATTACTACGCCAGGAATATAATTAGTAATCTTTGTAATTTTAATCATTTTTCGTTATAGCTTTAAGAAATTAAATAGATGTTAATAGTGGGACATGCTGTTTAGAATGTTTAAAAACAGATATAGGAATACATGTACTTAGTTATTACATGCAGTACATCAGAATCGCTAACTTCACTGTCATTATCTCCTTCGGCAGAATCAGATACAGGGGACTCAGACAGTAAGTTGAGCACTTCTCCTCAAAGATGAATCAACTTCCTCCTCCCTGATTTTCTTAATCTGGTAATGTAAGGGTCCTATGATATAAGCAGCCTATGGAAAAGGTCAGTATTTGTGTCCTTTAGGTTTACTGTTATCTTTATTCCTGGTCTCCCGGGCTTCCACGGAGAGTTGTCCATTATGTATAATACAGTTCCTAATTACCTCATCTCCATGAACCAAGAGTTTGTGCAAAGTTTCAGGCATGTAGTACGATTTGTATTTTTGTAAGTACAATTGTATAGTTTCCTTTAGTACATTCCAAATGTCACTTTATCAATGGCATACCCACACGAAAGAGTTTCTAAGATGACACGTAGATGGTTTATTAAATTTAGATCTACTCCAGTAATATCCGCAGAAGTGGAAGCCTCTCTGAAGAATATTCTAGCGGTTTCCATCATTGGTATTGCCAGCACTTTGCTTCGGATATCAACCAATAGACTCGTTTCCTCCCATGAACCGAACCTGTATATTCTTCTTTCTTCAACCAGTTTCTTCTCCTCGGCATCTCTTATTTGCTACTTTCTTACGTCAAGTCTGTACGCTATATGTAAAAGGCATTCGAAACTTCGAATCCATGCATGAAGTGGTCATAAACTAAACTTAAGTGGTGTTGGGTTAATTACTCTTTCAGTCACTTCAGGAATATTATTTTTCCCTTAGGGGGACGCGCCACATATCTAGCACTTTTGATAAGACTGATAGGAAGACAATGCACTGCAGACTTTTCCTTCCACCACAGTGAAATGTAGCTCGTGTTCAACCGCCCTGTGAACCGCTGGCAGCTCACTACTGTAGTGAAGTCATCTACAGTATTTATGTATTGCGTGTGTATTTTAGGCTTTAAATCAGTGCGTAATTGTATTGTGTTGAATGAGAGTTATGCGATAAGCCTAATATTAATACTGTGATCTTTTATAGTCATCTGCAGTATATATTTATTGCGTCTTTCTTTTAACTTTTATTGTCTGGATACATTTATTAAATGGAATTAAATATATCCCCCGTTCCTCGAGCCCATAAAATTATTTGTCTATTTTCTCCCTCAATTTGCCTTATATTTCATTGCTGAGGTTTCTGATGTGTCGTAGTTTTCCTCTGATTCTGTACAAACCAAAAGTAGCCCCTCTAAACCCCCTGTCCACTTTAGTTCATAAAAATAATTTGTAGCTTAGTTTCTTCACCTTTTTGTCTTGAACTTAAATACCGAATTTCACAAATTTATGTGCTGCCGTTTTCCCGTGATGGCGTTGAGAAAAAGCCGTTTTATATGGCAACTCTGTTGTATTAAGAGCAATATTGTTTCTTAACATGGAATGAGCTGTAGTAGTGGCAGGCTTATCCTGACATTGCTGTGATGCACGTCCTTCTGCAAGGCTCATTCTCTGGTCGAACCAACTTTTATTCTACTTCAGCAATTTGTCCCTTTTTCTACCATATTTTGTCCAGCGTGATCGAATTTTAGCACACAAAATACTGACAAACTTTCTTAATGACTTGGATATATCCTCGGAACAATCCTCAAAGCCTACATGTTCAATTACAACATTCGCAATATCTTCGTTCCACTTATATTCCCTGCTGTTCCTCAACATCTCGAAAATCGACCTCCGGGTTACAGAGTACACGGCTTCTGAAAAAAATTTTTTTTTTTTTTTTTGCTAGTTGCTTTACGTCGCACCGACACAGTTAGGTCTTATGGCGACGATGGGACAGGAAAGGGCTAGGAGTGGGAAGGAAGCGGCCGTGGCCTTAATTAAGGTACAGCCCCGGCATTTGCCTGGTGTGAAAATGGGAAACCACGGAAAACCATTTTCAGGGCTGCCGACAGTGGGATTCGAACGTACTATCTCCCGAATACTGGATACCGGCCGCACTTAAGCGACTGCAGCTATCGAGCTCGGTGTGAAAAAAAAATAAAAAAAATAAATTAATTAATTAATTAATTACTCTCATGGTCGCGCCTGGTCGCAGCAAAAAGTCACAGTTTTCTATTCATTAAAGTATAGATAACTCCTCCAAATACTTTCATTGCGGAAATCAAAGGCAATCCATTTTGAAAGTCAGCTCAAATTTATATAATTAGATAGCTCTTGGACACCCTGTACCTGAATTTTAAGTGCATATTCCGGACAAAAATATAGTAACTTTCAGAAAATGCTACATACTATATAAAATACATACCTTCATCTAATGTAATCACATTGCAACCTAAAGAAATATTTAGTTCTGACATCCTTACTGAGCCCTCACATAACAATAACTGCGCGCTTGCCTCGCCAGAATATGATGCCCTAACGGAGGAGAGCCACTTTAGGCCTTCGGTGTTTGTTTGTCCAACCCTTGTCCCGTTTCCCCACGGGGTCGGGTATGAGGTGAGATGAATTTGTCGTGGCGGCTTTTTATGACCGGATGCCCTTCCTGACGTCAACCTCATCAGAGGAGTTAATGAGAGATGAAATGAATGACGTGATATATGAGAGTAGGGAGAGGGTGAAACCCGGTGCCGGCACATAGCCTACTCCTGTCGAATAGCACCAAGGGGTCTGCTCAAGGCTTAACGTCCCCATCCGACGGACGAATCACCATCAACAGCGTCATATGCCCTCACTCCATATGAGCACTGCGGAGAGGTTTGGAATTTAATCCAGGCTTTTGGCACGCAATCTAGTGATTAGAAATTGTATACCACCACCTCCCCTACCCTGCCGGCCAACATTCTGATGGTGAAAATTTTTTCGACCAACGGGACTCGAACCGGCTAACCTCGGTGTTAGACCGTTTTTAGACTTCAGCGCCTTTACGATCATGGCCACCAGGCGGGCTACTTTAGGCCTTCGGTGAGACAAGATAATCAGAGAGCGCGACTTTTCAGTACTTAATTACTGTACCCAAAAGTCTTATAAACACGACTCACAGAAAATGCGCACCGAAGACAAGGGTTGAAAATCTTATTGTTGGCCGGCTGGATGTTAGAAATTACCCACTGTGCAACGGTATGAACCACTTAGCCCGGCTTCTTCTTATTATTATTATTATAATAGCACCAAGGACGTGATTAGGTAAGTGGTTTAATTCCTGGTTTCCCACCCAGAAGGCTGAGGCTCGAATTCCGGTTGATACTGGGTTAAGATTTTCATCGCTATAATCGCAATGCTTTAGGAACCCTCGGTCGAAATAAATATTAGCCTAAGTGGCACCAGTGACCCCAAAAGTAACTGGGATAAGCAGAAGAAAGTTTAAACCGAGAGGAGTGGAAGAGACTGTTAATGCTCTGCAGTGGGTTATACAACCACCGTTGGTTGGCTGTCCTGACGATGGTTTTCGTGGTTTCTTATTTTCACTTCCGGGAAAATGGCGGGACATTTCCTATTCATAGGCCACAACTGATTTCTTTTACCTCCTTACCCAGTTTAATTCACCATCATGCATTTCATCATCATTAGCTCCGCGACTGTCCGGCACCCTGGATAAATGGTTAGTATGCTTTCTTTTGGTCCACGAGGCCTCGTGTTCGATTCCCGGTCGGTTTGGAGACTCAAATTTGTTGGTTAATTCCGATGGATCGGTGGTTGGGTGTATATTGTCATCCTCATCATCAGATCATAGTTGGGCCCCATCTTCGCAGACGTTCAGGTCGCCTATAAGACGTCAACACAAAATACTTGCACCTGACCTCCCCGGAAGTCACAAGACATTATTATTATTATTATTATTATTATTATTATTATTATTATTATTATTATTAAATCCTCAAATGAGTTTGGCGTCTGGAGGGAAATCGGCTGTAAAAATATGCATATAAAATCATCTCATTCCCGTCCCCGACCTAGTATCAAGAAACAATACACTCTAGTTGGCTACATGTTCGCAGCAGGAGTTCGATGCTCCTCCTCAAGCCATCTTGTCGAGAAAGATGTGAATAGACAAGCCTCAACTTGCCACGTGCTTCGTCAAAATTAATGATCCTCTCGACACGTAAATAAAGAAGGGCATCTGACTGTAAAACTGAATCACATTCATCAACTCAAGTAGAGAAGCACGGTTGACTGTAAAGCCTAGATATCACCCAGAGAAGACTATCTAGTCGTAAAAAAATACTGGGAAACTTCATCTATGAATTCAAGCAGCGGAAAGCAGTCAGCTAAAAGCTATCCGACTGGAAAACTAGAGGTTCAATTCATGATCTGCAATAGAAAAGGGCAGCTCCTTAAAACTTACGCATCACATTTCTCAGTTAAATCAACTATGCCTCATTCATAAACTCATTTAAAGGCAGCTCACCATAAAACTACGCCTCAATCATCCACTCAATTAGGATAGAGCAGCTGACTGGAAAACCTAGACCTCACCCATGAATACATGCAGAGAATGGCACCTAGTCATAAAACTGGAAACTTCATTTCTGATTCCCCACAGAGAAAGGTAGCCGGCGTGAAACTATACCTCCTTTATAAACCGATAAAGAACCTAAACAGAGCCTGTGGAGGAGGAGGATAGCTAAGGAGGCCGGCAATTTTTTGTGAAAGTTGTTGGAACGGGGGATGGTCCAGGGGGTGAGAGCTTTTCCGTAGTTTCCCATTTTTACACCAGGTTGTGCCTTAATAAAGGTCACTTCCTTCCCATTCCTAGCCCTTTCCTTTCATGTTTTCAAAATATATCCTTCCATAAATTTAATAACTAATTTACAGGGCTAGCGCAAATATTAGAGAAAACTGGATTTATGATGTATGAAAAGTAAAATATGGTACTTGTAAAATGTTTCATTCTTAAACATTATATTCCTTCATGTCCACCTCTGTGGTGTAGGGTGTAGTATTATTAGCTGCTACCCCCAGGTTCGATTCCCTGCTCTGCCACGAAATTTGAAAACTTGCACGAGGGCTGGAACAGGATCCACTCAGCCTTGGGAGGTGAACTGAGCGGAGTGAGGGTTCGCATCACACCTCAGCCATTCTCGAAGTGGTTTCCCATTTCTCATCCAGGGAAATGCCAGGATGGTACCTAACGTAAGGCCACGGCCGCTTCCATCCCTCGTCCTTGTCTATTCCTTCCGAATTTCCCATACCCCTACAAAGTCCCTTTTCAGCATAGCAGGTGAGGCCTCCTGGGCGAGGTACTGGTCATCCTCTCCAGTTGTATCCTCCGATTCAAAGTCTAATGCTCCAGGACTGCCCTTGGGACCGTAGAGGAGGGATCCCTCACCGAATCCGAGACAAAACCAACCCTGCAGGGTAAACGGTTGAGAATGACTTGTAGAGTACGCCCTTAAATAACAACAGGTATCCTACTAGTTGTGCACAAATTCATGTTAGTAAAATTAGAATTTATTCAATGAAGATTAAGAGTGAATTTGATTAATTGGATAAAACTGAATTCCACGAAATTCACTATTAGCTTTGAAGGGTAAAATCAACAAAATAGCAACGAATAAAGCCAAGGAAATTATATCACCTGATTTATTAGCAACTGAGCGGCGAGTCGTATATGCAAAAAGAAATAATCTGGTATAATATGAACTGGTGTTAATTGAAAGGATTAGCTGATGTGAAATTAATTGAATCTCCTGCAATATTTTTGTCGGCTGCGCGGTGTATGGGTAGCGTGCCTGACTCCTACTCGAAGGCCACGGATTCGATTCCCGGCCAGATCAGGGACTTTTACTTGGATATGAGGGCTGGTTCGAGGTCCACTCAGCCTACTTGATTACAATTGAGGATCTATCTGACGGTGAGATGGTGGTCCCAGTCTAGAAAGCCAAGAATAACGGCCGAGAGGATTCGTCCTGCCGACCACACGAGACCTCGTAATCTGCAGGATTCGGGCTGCACGGCCGTTGTTTGGTAGACCTTGGCCCTTCGGGGCTGTTGCGCCGTTGGTTAAAGTTAAATAATATTTTTACGAGGAGAAGCGTGCAGTTTACGAAACCTTGCTGCAAATATCTAGAAGCTAAATAAAAATTCAGCTAGTGGGAAGTTGGTAGGGTTTTCCTCGCAAGAATGGACAGTAACTCGAGAGATTCTGGAGTTCCCACCTCAGGCATCCTCGAAGTGGTTTCCCACTTCTCCTCCAGGGAAATGCCAAGGTGGTACCTAGCTTAAGGCCCCGGCCGCTTCCATCCCTCTTCCTTGTCTATTCCTTCCGATCTTCCCATTCTTCTACAAGGCCCTTGTTCAGCATAGTAGGTTAGGCAATCGATAAGTTAATCGATTCTGAAATTTTCCTGTTAACTGGTATGATCACCGAGTGAGTTGTCCTTTTGGTTAGTGTCGCAAAGCTGTGAGATTGCATTCGGAAGATAGTGGGTTCGAATCCCACCGTCGGAAGCCCAGAAGACAGTTTTCCGTGATTTCCCATTTTCACACCAGGCAATTGCTAGGGCTGTACCTTAAATAAGACCAGAGCCGCTACCTTTCCACTCCTAGCCCTTAGCCATCCTCCCATCACCGAAAACCTTCGAGGGGTTAGTGCGACGTTTAAATAAGGTGCAGAAACGGAACAAAAAACAAAATCACTATGATCCCGATTTGGGGATTTTTTCTGCATACATTTGGAAGTAATGCTTACGTTGGGAGTGCCGAATCTGTTATTGTGAACTTGTTTAAGCCTGCGCATCAAGTGACTGTTGAATTGTTTGAAACATATTAGTTGTGGAGTGTTACTTGTAGGAAGAACACAGATTCATCGAGTTCCTTCAGCTCCATGTTTTGAAAACGCTGTGGTGTTCTATAATTTAACCAGAGAATTATTTACAACTCCTTGGACATACTAGAAAAACTGATCATCCTTGGAAATATTCCAGGCAAGAGAGATCGTGGACAAGTCCTCACTCTACGATCCAACAATGTCAAGAGAATAACTGGGTTGAAATTCTCTGCTGCAGCACGTCTGGCTGAGGATTGAAAGAGTTGGAGAAAACTGAACAGTAGCCTTCTAGGAGGTAACGATCCTCACAATTGGGGAGTCATGATATGAGAGAGATAAGAGTATAGTTTTTTTATTTCTTTTTTTGCTAGTTGTTTTACGTCGCACCGACACAGATAGGTCTTACGGCGACGATGGGACAGGAAAGGGCTAGGAGTGGGAAGGAAGCGGCCGTAGCCTTAATTAAGGTACAGCCCCAGCATTTGCCTGGTGTGAAAATGGGAAACCACAGAAAACCATTTTTAGGGCTGCCGACAGTGGGGTTCGAACCTACTATCTCCCGAATACTGGATACTGGCCGCACTTAAGCGACTACAGCTATCGAGCTCGGTAGGGTATAGTTTAAGGATTTTAAAAATTTCATATACCTATAACCTACAGATCAGGGGCTGCCTGGCCGAGGTGGTAAAGGCGTGCTCGGTTCGCCCGGGAGGACGTGGGTTCGAATCCCCGTCAGGAAGCCGTAAAATTTGTTGTTGTTTGAGTCATCAGTCCGTAAACTGTTAAGAAACAAAATTTCCACTTCCGGAGGTGCATATGGCCTTAAGGTTCACTCAGCCTACACCAAAAATGAGTACCAGGTTAATTCCTGGGGGCAAAGGCGGCCGGGAGTAGAGCTAACCACTCTACCCCTTCACGTGCCGCGGTTAACAATGGCTTTCCAAGGGCCTTCATGGCCAGCACGGAGGTGACTTTGTCTTTTGTCTTTGTATAGCCTACACATCACAGATAATAGCATTCTGTTTTCACAACTCTCGGGATGAGTGGCTCAGATTGTTGAAGCATCGGCCTTCTGACCCCTATTTGGCATGTTCAAACTGGTACAGTCCGGTGGTATTTGAAGGTGCTCAAATACGTCAGCCTTATGTCGGTGGATTTACTGGCACGTAAAAGAACTCGTTCGGGATAAAATTTCGGTACCTCGGCGTCTCCGAAAACCAACCATTAACATTAGTTTGTGGGACGTAAACACATTATTATTATTATTATTATTATTATTATTATTATTATTATTATTATTATTATTATTATTATTATTTACGGATAACAGCATTTTGTTTTAACAACTGATTTCCTGCTGCTGTGGCAGGTGCTTTTACTGTAAATTGATTCCCATTTCGAGCTCATATAGATAATATTTATTCAAAATATCTAATTTGCTTTGTTTTGCTGGCTACTAGATGCTTTAGAGAACTTAGGAAATAGTCGTAGTGAAAGCTATAGGAATAAAATTTGGCATTTCATGAGTTAAATAACTACTTTCAAGATTTGTGCAGGAGATTGTTGGAACCCGTCCGCCACTGTGGTTATTGGTTAGTGTGATTAGCTGCCAACCCCGGAGGCCCGGGTTCTATTCCCGGCTTTGCCACGAAATTTGAAAAGTGGTACGAGGGCTGGAACGGGGTCAACTGAGTAGAGGTGGGTTTGATTACCACCTCAGCCATCCTGTAAGTGGTTTTCCGTCGTTTCCCACTTCTCCTCCAGTCTATCCCTTCCAATCTTCCAGTCCCCCCCGCAGGGCCCCTGTTCATCATAGCAGGTGAGGCCGCCTGGGCAAGGTACTGGTCATCCTCCCCAGTTGTATCCCCTGACCCAGAGTCTGAAGCTCCAGGACACTGCCGTTGAGGTGGTAGAGGTAGGATCCTTCGCTGAGTCCAAGGGAAAAACCGACCCTGGAGGTTAAACAGATAAAGAGGAAGAAGAAGAAGAAGATTGTTGTAACTCTTTATTGGGGAGGCTACCTGTTACATGATCGTTCTCTGGTCCGAGAAGAGTTAAAAGTAAATTAATTGCAACTATTGTAATGAATCTGAAAGTATCCTTGAATGTATTTCTTTAGCGCATGTCTTGAAAGAGACAATACGTAAGTACATGATTTGGAAAACAAAATATATCTTTATGTCCAGATTTGTTATGTAACTGTCGGGCTGAGTGGCTTAGACGGTTGAGGCGCTGGCTTTCTGACCCCTACTTGGCAGGTTCGATCCTGGCTCAGTCCGGTGGTATTTGAAGGTGTTCAAGTATGTTAGTCTCGTGTCGCTAGATTTACTAGCACGTAAAATAACTCCCGCGGGACTAAATTATGGCATCCCCGCATCTCCGAAAACCATAAAAGTAGTTAGTAAAGTTAGTAAAATCGAATAACATAGTTATTACTTTCTATGTAACTAAATGCATCTGGAAATGCATGAGCAAAATCATTACTTTCTTTAGAACACTTAGTGATAATATGCTCGATGGTCTGCTTAGAGGCACCAAAATCGCAGGTAGGTTTAACAATTCTTTTCCATTTTTAGTGGAAATCTGCGCAGTTACTATGGCCCGATCATATCCTGTTAACAATAGACCAGGTTTTACGAGGAAGCTCAAATCCATATGGCAGCGACAATCCAATGTGTGGCATAGTTGACTCAGACCTATATCCTTGAATGAAATATATGGTTGGAATGGAATTCAATGAAATATCTCCATTTAACCCCCAAACCCGCAAAAAAATATTTTGGTGAACGAACAATAAGAGAAAGAAAGACTAAGGAATTTAAGAAAGTAAGTCTATAATGACGTGAATGTAAGATGAGTTAGAAGTGTGAAAGGAGGAGACTCTGGGACTGTACTGTACATGTTGGGGCGATTTAAATGACCAGTCCCCTTCTCAAGATGACAGCTCGGCGTCAAGGATAGCGGTTCCATTTTCTGCTTCACTCGTTTCTGAAGAGAGAGCTCGTCAGTGTTTGAAGATAAACAGCTTCAATACTGCATCCGGCTTGACAGGGGAATATATCCACCCACGAGCATAGCTCAGCTGCACCAAGACTGTGTGGAAGAAGTTCTTTCCAGATCCGATAATAGCTCTAGGCGTGACTGCCGAGTGAGCGGGTAAAGCTTTATCCACAACGAAAAACTGCACCTTGCACCACCCCCAGTACAGTACCCGCACTAAAAAGAAACATAATAATAATAATAATTATTATAATAATAATAATAATAATAATTATTATTATTTATTTATTATCGTTCCGGCCATCTATGGACCACGTTTTACAGTCTTTACGTTATTTTTCACCAGTCCTGACTTCACATTCTGCCAGTACTTCTTCATCCTTGCACTGACTTCTTTCTTCTGTTCTTCTGTGTAGGTTCTCATCATCATCATCATCATCATCATCTTCTTCTTCTTCTACTTCTTCACAAGTTCTTCCCCAGTCTCCTGGTAACCCTTGAACTCCTTCACGTTTTGTCTAAATTTGTTTCTGTCCAGTACGTCCCCTTTTTCTACTCCTATCCTCTTCCTTAGGCTGAAGAAGCTGAAAATCCTTTTTGTCAGTCGGTTGGTGTCCATTGTCTGTAGATGTCCATAAAATTGAAGCCTTCGCTTTTTCATCAATACGACGACTTCCTCTGTCTTCTGGTATAGTTCTTTGTTGGGTCTAAGTCTCCTCTCCCCACCTTTCATTTTCGGGCCCAAGATCTTCCGGAGAATTCTCCTCTCTTTCTTTCTGATGTTCTCTAGATCTCCCTTTCCAATCATGTCCAATGTTTCTGCTGCGTACAAGCATTCAGGTCTGATGAGTGTGTCCAGATGTCTTAATTTGGCTCCATATGACAAAGCTTTCTTGTTGTAGGTGTCTCTAGTGAGCTGATACGCTGTCATTTTTCTCGTTCGTTCTATCAGAGCTAGCTTCTCTGATCCATTCTCTTGAACTATTTCTCCAAGATACTTGAAGCTCTTTACTCTTTTGACTTTCCCTTCTTTCAACTTTAACATTTGGGGAGCCTCTTTGATGTTGGTCATAAATTCAGTCTTACTGTATGATATTTGCAGTCCAGTCATTTCTGCTATGCTATGGAGTTGTTCCACTCTTTTCTTTGCTATTTCTATGTCACTGGCAAAGACTGCGATATCATCAGCATATGCCAGGCAGTCTATCCGTATAGCACCTGCCCCTCTTCCAATACGGAATGCTTCTTTGTCTGGGATTCCTTCTTTCCACTTCCTTATCACCTTTTCCAAGACACAGTTAAAGAGAATTGGTGAGAGTCCATCCCCTTGTGTCACACCAGTCTTGACTTCAAAGGACTCCGTATTTCACCCATGAACTTGACCTTTGACTTGGTGTTGGTAAGTGTCTGTTTGATGATATTCCTTGTTTTATTGTCCACACCAAATTCTTCCAGTATTCCCATTAACGTCTCTCTATCTACCGAATCGTAGGCCTTCTTAAAATCCACGAAGACTACAACATATTTGCTTCGTCCCAACATCTTGTATTTTATGATGTTCTTGAGATTAAAAATCTGCTGAGCGCATGATCTACCTTTCCGGAATCCAGCTTGGTACTCACCCAGTTCTTCCTCTATAATTATTGACATCCTTCTTGTTCCCTTTTTTGTGTAATGGATGTATTGCTACCTTTCCACCCCACGCCATTTGCCGCATAGAACCAAATGACTGCATGATAATCCCTAAAAAAGTCGGGATACCGCCATATAGCACCATACGCCAAAGCACCTGATGGAAAAGGAAATTTTTAGTCTAGAGTCAAATGCCACCTCATCAGGAAGGAACAAAAAAAATTTCACAATGATGGGTGAGCAAATGCTCTTCCGACCGTGCAAGGGTCTACTGCACCCTTCCGTTCCATAGAATCAAACCACCGACCTCCCAAAGCCATGGTGCGTTCGTGGCAGAAGATCAAAGAAAATAACACATAACTAGCTTAAAGGCATAAATGAACGGAAGGAAACCTGGGATACAATGTTATTCGGCAAAATGACAGGCAGACAAAATTTAAATACCTATTTATTGAGCCTTGATAAATCAAATTAATTAAAGGTTGATCCCGAATATTTATAGTATATCAATGTTGAATATGCAATGTCCAATGGACTAAATACAAATTGTAAAGTGTCAAAAATTTTATTTCTCCTTTACCTCTTTCTTCTTCCCGACATGATGAAAAATATTACATTATAATTTGTATAACATACTTTAAAAAAATCAGAAATATTCTTATAAATGCGACGGTTATCATTAATAACTTTCTTCACTATCAGAAGAAGCAATTATTTATACAACAAATTAAATTGAAGATAACTTGAAGTGGTCACCTAGCTAAATTAATTATATTACAAAAATAAACAAAGAATAAATGAATGCTAGTCGATATAATCCTAATCAAAATAAAATGACTGATGTCAGGTCCAGAAATCGAACCCACATCCCAATGAATCCAATGACAAAAATTACGAAAATAAAACTTGATTTGTCATCCACATAAAGAGTGAAACACGACTAAAAGAATGTATAAAAAAGGAAAATATGTACACATAATATGAAAAGAAACAATAACAATATACACATGCAATTGGCTGTATATAAAAAAATGTGACATCAAAAATCCATGGTTGCCTCAGAACTCGAACCGATGATATCCAAGATGGCATCGACAAACGGGACAAAACACTGCCTTTCTTAATTAATCATAGGGTCAACAAATAAATAATAATACTGGCGTTCCAGTTAGTTAAATATTGTTATAAGATCGTACATGGAAAAGTAAAAGAATCCTTTAAACAATAATCGGTGTCGCACTGCCTTCATTCTAAGTGGAATAGCTCGAACAATACAGCATACAGTAATCCTCTACAAGGGGCAAGCCCTCTCGCTACCCTTCCATCTTCATTCAGCTCGTAAATCTCTGGACGTCAAAGCCCTAGCAAATAATGGCCCGGTGTGGCAGAAATATCCTTTCAACATCTCAAGGTGAAAGCAAATCGTTTCCCTTGGAACACATATTTGTTAAATAATCTTATTTCATTATATATTCTCATATCATTTTTCCAAAGCTCCACTGGCTTATAAATTCTCTGTCTTGCCACAATTCTATAATACAATATCAATCCACTGTTCATTGTCTCATATTCACATCCTTCAACTTAGAATGACCGGCTTCGATTCCATCCGATTACAGAATACAGCCTAGGTTTTTCCTACATTTTAAAATCAAATCAATAAAATCAAATATGGATTTTAAACATATCCATAATGTTATTCTCATATATAGAAAGGGAAAATATTCGACATTAAAGGAAAATGCTAATCTCAATAGGAGGGCGTCTGTTCGATGTCTAGGCATGTCACAAGTTACGCATATAATTAATACAGCCATCTACAAATATATTATCATGCAAATTACGTGAAAATAAGAGTGCCTTGCTATCCTGATGTTAACAGTCGATAATCCATTTTTACAAGCATAATCACCATGCATTATCATAATAAGCTTGGATATCACGTAAATAAATCATACAAAATTACGGCTTGGCTCAGTGCCAAAACAAATCTACTTTCTATTACATTTACCTAATCTAAGCACTCAGACTAACTAATATTTTATCATCACGTAAAATACATGCATTACGTTAATTATATATATATCTAAGCCCATGGAGTAGACTATTAATTCCATGAAATGAACATAAATGAATATGAAGACCACTCACAAGTTCTCTCTCTAATTAAAAAAAATACATGCAATTTTCATGTCTAACCTAATTTACGTGATCTGCATAATGAATAACCGCGCATCTATTTAAAAATTATTTCATTTTAGTACTTATCATCATGTCGTAACAATCCAAGGTTCGGGTCCCGGGTAAGACCCTCTTCTTCATTTTTTAAGCTTCGATGGTGTTGACGTTGGTCACGGGTTCATATCCGTTGCTACTCCCGCTGAGCACGTTAATAATCCAATGGTTATCTTCTACACTTATAACAGTTTTTATGAGATTAAGACTTGTTGCGTCACTTTAACACAAAAATACAATTATTACACAATAATGAAATTAATACTTGTTGCATCACTTAAAAAGTTACAATTATACCGTTCTTGCGATCACATAACTTCAACCTTTTTTAAATACTATTGTTTGTAGACAATTACAATATTCTCGAAGATATAAACTGTACATTTACAGTCTGAAACACTAAATAGATCAGAACACCATCAAACCGTGGTTCTGCTTTGGATCCTTCGCGTGAAGTGGATACTGTTGTCATCTTCGCGATTCCTTTTATAAACTTTCCCCCTTCCATGCAACAGACAGTGGATAATCCCCACTACTTTTTTTAATTAATAGTTCCACGTGTCGTATGACATCGGTAATACACTCAAACGTGTGACTCAGATTCTTAAGTAGTCTGGTTATGTGCGGAACCTGAATTGTTCGGCCATTTATTTAAAATTAATTATCAAAATAATGCCCCTACAATGTCCTCCATGAGGGTGCTGCGTACAAGGGACGCTTAGCGTGTTATATAATGCAACGATTGCGTATTCTTCCACACGTTAATATATTATAAAAAATTGGAATTTTGGCAGATGTCTATAATGAAATCATATAACATCCCGAGGTTTCCCATATTAAATATTTTGCATGTCTCGAAATCTCATCATACAAATGCAACTCGCGAGCTGGCAACATCGTGTTCGGCCATTTTTTCAACGGGTGAAGGTATCATTATCGATTTTTCTGGCTTGACATTTTCTTCTCTCTCTCTCTCTCTATCTGTGTATTCTTTTAGTTAAGACGGAGTGGTGTTTAGCAGGCTACAAAGGTTGTGTAAGCATGTGCAATTTAATGCAACTTTTTGTAACAAATACGAGGGAGCTTTACAAAGGTTTTTCACTGCCAAATAATTAATAAATAAATATGTACATGACCGATAAGGTCACAGTATTAAAGCAGTTAGCCAGTCTTCTGGAATTCTTTCCGTTTCCCAAATAATTTTAAATAAATGGGTCAATGATGAGATTAATTCTGCATTTCCCATTTTGAGCAGTTCTGCCACAATACCGTCTTCACCTGCTGCCTTGTTATTTTTTAGCTCCTGGATGATTTTGGATACCTCACGTTCGTCAGGTGGCTTTGAATCTGGCATTGTTACCTGCGGTCGTTTAATTGCCAGTCTTTCTTGTGGACCTTCGCAATTCAGTAATCTTTTGAAATATCTGGCGAGAATTTCACAGTTTTCCTTATTGTTCATTCCTAGTTTACCTCCTTCATCCTCAAAACATAGACCAGGTGATTGATATCCTTTTAACCGTGACTTAAAGGTCTGATAGAAATTTCTGGTGTTATTTTTCTGGAAATCTTGTGAGGTCTTCTTCAGCTGATCTGTTTCATATTGTCTTTTCGCTTGCCTGAAAGTTTTCTTTGATCTCTGAGGGCAATCAAGTCACAGTTCCTTCTGGTGGAACTCCATTTCTTCCATGCCTCCATTCTGCGCAAGAGTGCATCTTCACATGTTTCATTCCACCATTCACGTTTCTTTCGTTTCGCCAAGAGAATGGTTTTACTTGCAGCATGTTTAATATTGTCTCGAATGTCATCCCAGTTTACTGAATTAATGTTTTCAAGCTCTTTTTGGTACTGATCCTTTATTTCCTCACTAAGTTTTAATCTTCCCACATCGTATCTTGGTACTCTTTTCCCCTTTCGTCTTTTCCTGACTGGGAGAAGTCTCATCTTTATTTTGGTTAAATAATGATCAGAATCAACTTTGGCACCTTGTAATACTTTCACGTTCATGATTTCTTTTTGCGCTTGTTTAGAGATCGCCACATGGTCAATTTGGAATTCACCCAGAATCGGATTGGGAGATCTCCACGTTTTATGTTTTCTTGGCAAGTGTCTGAATTTAGTTGACATGAGTTGTAGATTAAAGGCTCGGTACAACTCAATAAGCCTCTCTCCATTCCTGTTTGTCCGCCTGTGCGCCGGATATTCCCCTACTATTTTTCTGAACTATTTCTCTCTTCCTATCTGAGCATTGAAGTTTCCCATTAATACCTTCACATTTCTTTCGGGAATCCGGGAGGTCTGATCTTCCAATTCCTCCCAAAAACTATCAACTTTGTCTGCTTTTTTGCGGTTGTCTTCATTGGTCGGGGCGTTGGCATTGATTAATGTGTACGTTTTGTTTCCACATCCTAAATGCAGAAATGATAGGCGTTCAGAGAAACTCTAGAAACCTACAACGGAGTCTATTAAACACTTGTCTACAATGAATGCTGTTCCGAATAGTGGGAGAGATTTAGTGTGGTCCACTATGATGGCTGGCTTTCCTTTAAATATCCTAAACTTTCCAGTATCGAGTAAGTCCTCGTCTCTGTATCTTGTTTCTTGAACAGCCAAAACTCTTCTTTCCCTTTCTTCCATTGTCTTTGTTAGTTCTTTCAATTTTCCGACCTTAAGTAGTGAGTTTACATTCGGAGTTCCTAGCCAAAACTTGCGTTTCATCTTGAGTCTGTGGTTCCCAGGGGACTCCGACTTCCCCTCGCGTTGTGGTGCAGGCTCTCCAGAACCCTTTGGCCTGCTTGCGCCACTTATCGTGACGGTGGATTTCCCTTTTGGGCTGCCACCTGGAGTAGTTTCATCAATGCACTGGTAGTCCATAACGCGTTAACTGTCTAATCATTAGACGTGGCGAAGCAAGAATTGCTTCGCAGATATAGAACTGAGATTGTAAGTCCCAGAGCTTGCATTAACAGCCTCCCCTAACATGGGATAACAGACGCTGACCAGCAAGCCGCCCGATGCGGGAACAGACACCATAGCTGGATTTGTGGTTCATTGCCCCTTCCGCCTCACTTGCCATACCGAAGAACTTCTTCTCTGCCAAGTTACCGTTGAGGTCTTCACCATAACCCCGGCAAGGGCCCTCGATACTTATTACCCCTGGAGAGAGGGTGTCCCAGTATTATAAAGCCCCCAGGAATAATAATAATAATAATAATAATAATAATAATAATAATAATAATAATAATAATAATAATAATAATAATAATAATAATAATAATAATAATAATAATAATAATAATAATAATAATAATAATAACTAGCAAATGAACCCGTACTTCGCTACGGTATTCAACTTTTTATACGGATATTGAAATAAATACTGTACGTGCAGTAAATAAGATTGTTTTAAAATTGCATTACCTTTAGTGTTATCCGAGAAATAGCATGGGGAGGTCCCCATACGTTGTTTTCAATGTAACGTGTGGGTTGCGGAGTTGTAATTATAACGGCAGATTCACTTGCCTACTGCCATTCATAATCGAGTTGGGAAGATATTATAACTGCAGGCCCCATTGTCTACTCTTCGGTCACAATCAATTTGGGGGTTTTCGTTACAATTGCAGGCCACCTTACTCTACTTCCAGGCAGAAAACAGTTGAGGAGCTTTTATTATAATTATCACTATAATGACAGGCCGTTTTTCCTTCTGTCAGCCAGCTTACTGCCTGTCACACAGAGTTGGTAATTTTCCATTAAAATAGCAGGCCACTATGCCTAATGCTAGTCCCTTTTTAGATGGGTACATTTGTTTATAATGGGGAGCATCCTGGCCTACAGCCAAACACAATCGGGTAGGGGAGTATTGAACAAAATTGCATGCTCTCTTGCCTTCTGCAATTCAAATCGAGAAGTGAAAACTTCATTACAGTGGTAGGCCCACCTTACTAATGCCAGTTACACAGGAGTTGGAGATGGAACTTATTCCTACTGCAGTCAAAGTCGGTGTGGGGAGTACTGATTACAATAGCAGATACACCCTTTATCGATCGCTACAAATCGACATTAATGAACATATATATATGTAGATCGACATACCGGTACGAAAGTGTACGCATGTTTACAATATTGCAGACCTTAATTTACAGATTAACTTCTGTTAAACGGTACGTCATATCGACAAAGGATTGTACCATAAGACGCAGTATTTAGCGGCCTAAATGGCTGGTCCTATGATATTTTCTCGCATCTCGTCTATTCATGGGTCAGATTGAGTTAGAAACTTTATATAGTGTGACATTTTTGTAAGATAATCTCACAGTGCATACTTTTCGGATAATTACGTGACATAGCATTTGGCTCACATATGGGTACTTGGTGGGCCAATTTTCGTGTAGAGTTAGATGATTCTAACTATCCTGTAAGTGATTGAAAGTATTAATTATGCATGTAAAATGTCCAAATTTACTTAAAATCGGGAAATAGAGACGAATCTAACGTATAAGGGATACAGATGTGACAAAAAGTCATAAGGCCAAGGTTGAAGATCACTCCAAATTGATCGGTGATTATGCCATTCATTATGTGAAAAGACTTCCCGTTTATCCCACGAAATACCTCGAAACCAAGGTCTGTACCATCATTAAAATTGCCTTCATATTTCGATATTCGTGGATAAAAAGTGAAAAATTTAAAGATATTGGAAGTTTTCTGTCCGTTACGGGCTGAAACGTATAATTTTGCCAAATTTCAATTTTTTTGCTTGTCTGGCAGATTATTCCGCAATCTCGATTTTGGGCGAGAGGAGTAAAAATTAGGGCTTTCAGGAAACTACACCAAAAATATGCAGGTAGTCATTATTAACCCTCAGACGGGTAGCTGTACGAAAATCTTACCAAAGTAGTCAATGTACAGGCACACAGAGTCGTTACGATTTTATTTATATAGATACGGAATCTGCTCCACATACAACACCTTTTGGTTCGTATGTCCGCTAGAGTTAACTTGCAAAACCGACCGTTCACGATAGCTCACTTCTTAATCCTCCTGTCGAAAAATGCATATGAGAAAAAAGTTTTTGAAATGGATTTTCATTAACGATTGTAGATTTCCTGTTATTATTTTGTGTTACTAGTATTCAAACTATGACGAAGACCTGTTCCACGTCTAAATTTTTAACCAATTGAACGCCGCGTTTGCCATATTATAAACGACCGAAACAAGTGGGCGCGATGACGAAGCAAGTGATAGGTTGCAGGAATAAAGACAGTCACAAAGTTTTCTTGGGTAGGAATGCACTTAAAGTTGCTTAGTGTCTTTCTTAAAAGGCATTAAAATACAACATATACATCATTACATATTGCATAAAGAAGGTAAATCAACACATTTTCGGTAATTAAAAAAACCCTAAACCAAATCAAACCCCATAGCAGAAGAATCCCGAAGGGTTTTGGCCTACCAAACGACCGCTGCTCAGTCCGAAGGCCGGCGTTTTATGAGGTGTCGTGTGGTCAGCACGACGAATCCTCTCTGCCATAGAACGGATTGTAATCATCAACTGTAATCATGTAGGCCGAGTATACCTCGAACCAGTCCTCAGAAATGAGATAAAAATCCCTGACCTCTCCGGGAATCGAACCAGGGGTTTCTAGGAAAGAGGAAAGCACACTACCCGTACACCACGGGGCGATATTATTACGAAAGAAATCACAATACACCGCCATTAAGTACATTTAGCAATACATCATTTACAGAGAATGTAAATAACAATAGAAAATCTTGAACAAAATAATTTGGTACAACAAAATAGAAAAATTATTTGTATCACTTGGAATTCATAGGAATATTAAATATAATGGTGTATGGCTTTCGCAGCGGCCTGATACATGTCTTACGAGTTGACGTCCTCGGGAGACCTAAGCGTATGCGAGGATGGGCTTTACATATAGGAGGATCTCTGTTGTTGAAAACGGCACAAATACCTAATCTCCAAGTCAGAGGAATTAACCAATTGAGGTTAAACTATCTGACCTAGCCGGGACTCGAACCCGAGCAAAATACCAGCGTGCTAACCAGTTATCCGTGGAGTCTTAAATAATAACAGTAGAAAAACAAAAAATTTTGGAAACAGATATTGGTCCAGTGGAAAAAGTAATGAAATTCAAATTCAAATATCTGTGAAAAATAATTCAAGAAAATGGTTTAGACAAATCTGCAGTAGAAGAAAGGGTACACAAGATAGAAAGAGGATATGGTATCACAAATAATTTTTATAACAAAAAGTGTCTATCTAAAACCCTTAAAATGAGCCACTACACTATAGTAGTGAAACCGGAATGCCTGAACCTAAACTATAGATTAGATAAACTCGAGATACTAGAAAAGAGATTCACGAGGAATATATTAAGCCCTGTGAAAACACCAGAAGTATGGAAATTAAGATCTAATGATGAAATATAAAGAAACATAGAAAACATAACAGAAACCATAAGAAATTGGAAATTGCAATTTTTTGAACATATTTACAGAACGGATTATTCCAGATTAACAAAAAAAGATTTTCAAGTACCTGCCGGGACAAAAAAAATGGCAACAACAAGCTGGATTCAAGAAGTAAAGAAAGATTTGGGAAGAAATAATATAAGAGAAGACAAAACTATGGACAGAGAGATTTTTAGAAAGAGCATAGTAACTATGGAAGGTTTCTAAGGTTGATTGAACAAGAAACCTGTTGCGAAGTGGTCCGAGGACAGAAAGAAAGAGCATAGTGAAAGGATGAAAGAATATTGGAAGGAACGGAAGAGAAAACAACAAAGTATGAAGAACTGAATTGAAATTGGTTCGTGATCCTTAGCAGACCTTATCGGAAAGAAGAAAAAGAAGAAATAATAATATTAATGATAATATTAATAATAATAAATTCCTGTGTTTTCCCCGGTTTCCAGAGTTCAGTATTTTTGTATGGAGTCAGCCCAGATTTACACGCCAACCTGTTGTGAAGAAATGTATTCACTATTGCGTGTTTCTGTGCTGGTTTGTAGTGTAGTGCGTTGTATGTAGATGGTTATTGATACAATCACAAATACCTAATCCCCGAGCGATAATAGGCTATGCAGTCAAAATCCCCAACCCGGTCGAACCTGGGGTCCTATGAACCGAAGGTATCAAGCAGATAATCAAGCCAAGAAGCCGTACAATAATAATAATAATAATAATAATAATAATAATAATAATAATAATAATAATAATAATAATAATAATAATAATAATAATAATAAGAAGAAGAAGAAGAAGAAGAAGAAGAAGAAGAAGTTTTAGATAAAAAGTTTAAATTCATGGTTTAAAAGTAGGACAGTCCTCCTTGTGTTAATGACGCTAAATATCACGTTTACCTGAACAATTCAATTCCAGATTTTTGGACGAAGATTTTGGTATACCGAATTTTTTTATTTACCTTATGTCACACCGACTCCGACACGTTTTATGGTCATGATAGGGTAGGACAGAGGAAGTAGCAACGGCCTTCGTTGAAGTACGAGAGGCCCATTATTTGCCTGGTGTAAAAATAGGAAACCACTGGTAACCATCCATCAGGGCTGTCAACAGTGAGGATCGAATCCATCATCTACCGAATAAAACTAACAGCTACTCGCTTCGAACTACGTAGCCAACTCGCTCGGTGTAGTGGTGATGTAGGACCGAAAGGCCACATTTTTTCAATCCGCTTTACGTCACACCGACAGAGATAGGTCATACTGCGACTTTGGGATAGGAAAGGGCTAGGAGCGCGAGGGAAGCGACCGTTGCCTTAATTAAGGTTCATCACCAGCTTTTTCCTGGTGTAAAAATGGGAAATCTCGGGATTCGAACACTCTATCTCCCGAAAGCAAGCTGACAGCTAGGTCACACATACACCACCCCGTTCAAATTTTCGTCCAGAACAGGTAACGTATATAGATTTATACTGAGGAATAGCTGAGTAAGAGTCCGGTACTAGGTTTGACTCAAGTCTGGCCCAGGTATTTTATTCGGGTTTCGTGAATTTCCCTAGCTCCAGGACTGGGTATTTCTGTTTGTTTTAAAATAAATCTTCAAATACTCACAACACATCAGACGACAAACCACGATAGATACTCTCAACAGCGAATACATCCGTCATAGGGTTTTTGTCAGGAGAGGCATCCCACTAAAAATCTAGTCAAAATCCATTCAAAGTGACAACTCAAAAAGACCAAGAAGAAGAAGAAGAAGAGAGGGCCTTGAGTCTTAGATTCGCCACATATAAAATAATAATAATAATAATAATAATAATAATAATAATAATAATAATAATAATAATAACAATAATAATAATAACGGATTTGCGTCACACTGAACACTTTTACGGTTTTCGGAAGCGCCAAGGTGCCGGAATTTAGTCCCGCACGCGTTCCTTTACGTTCCAGTAAATCTACCGACAAGAAGCTGACGCATTTGAGCACCTTCAAATACCACCGGACTGAAGCAGGATCGAACCTGCCACATACACACAATCTATCTATGTAAAAGCTTGGATAAATCATGCTCATCGAGGTTATTGCTGCTTTTGTTGTTGTTGATTCGGTCATCATTTCAAAGGCTAATTGGATGCAACCGTCCATGCCTTCTATTTGGTACTAACTTTTCCATTTCTACGTTGTGAATCCTGCATCGTTTCTAATCTGTTTGTCATACACTGTGTGGCGAAAAGTCATGGTAAGACACTGAATGTGATGTTGATAACGAGTTGCTCCTCCGCGAGCCCTCAAAACGGCAGCAGTACGGCGAGGCATCGACTGTACAAGGTGTAGGAATCGTTCTGGAGGGGTTTGGATCCACGTATTTTGCACTGCTACCAACCACTGGTCTTGTTCAGATGGTGCGGGGTTCATGGAGCGTACACCAGCATCGACATCATCCTGTAACTGCTCGATTGGATTAAGATCAGGCGATGTGGAGGGCCAATCTATGACCGTGCTCCTCCAACCAGCTACATGCCACCACAGAGCGGTGACATGGCACATTGTCCTGTTGAAACATGGCATCTCCATCAGGATACTCTAGGGCCAGAAAGGGATGCAGATGGTCCGCACACAACGTGCACCTATCAGCGCTCCCCGCAGCCGGACAATATAGCCTAATTGCGACGACGAGAATGCCACCCAGACCATATCTGAGCCCCGTCCCGATTGGAGACAACCTTGTTGACAAGCAGTATCCATAGCCACACTCTCACGCGACCATCAGCTCGATACAACTGGAAACGGGATTTACCGGACCATACCACACACCGCCACTGTTCCATGGTCCTTTGCCGATGTTCGCGGGGCCCATAAAGGTCGTTGAGCTCTGTGTCCAGGTGTCAGCAAAGGGACACGAGTTGGTCGTCGGCTGGTGAAGCCTATGCAGTGCAGTTGCCTCCTTACAGTCCTGCCAACATTCATCTGGGCGTTGATCTGAGTCACAATAGCCCAGTAAGATGTTCTTTCGTTAAACACCTGTAGTTTTTTCCGTGCGGGGGTTTACGCGGGTGGTAACATTCCCTCTGCGATATTGAAGATCCACCCTCGACACTGTTGACCTCGGAAACCCAGAATCGCGTGTAATCTCCGCAATGCTATGGTCCATGCGCCGTGCGCTGATGATCATCCCACGTTCAAAGTCTGTTAACTCGCGACGTGTTGCCATCTTCACGACACTGACGTCTGTGACAGACTGCTCAACTAGCCGCAACGCTCAGGGGTCATACAAGGGACAGTTTCTGATAATACACCCCTTCCCGTGAGTGTTGGCCACTCAGTGTATTTATACCATTGTCTACCTCTACTATTCTTACCCGCTACACTTCACTGACTTAACAAGTCCTGGGTGTCTCAAGGTGTGTCATATCGTTCTTTCTCTTCTTTTTAAATTTCCACAAGTCGTTCTCCTCTTACCAACTCAGTTCAGTATCTCTTCATTCGTGATCCGATCTACCTACCTTACCTTCAGCATTCTTCTGTAATATCACATTTAGAAAGCTTTCGTTTCTTATGAGCTAGTTTTCTGTCCGTATATACAATGTTACCCTACATACAAATGTGCTCAGAAATACATATATTTATATCAATAGTAAAAGAGAGCAAATTTATATCCTTAAGAAGGTCCTTCTTGCTCATGATGGTCCACGTTTTATGTCCTCCTTACTTCTGCTATCGTTAAGATATTCTGCTACCCAAGTAATATACTCATCTACTTCTTTTAAGACTTCATTTCCTAATCTAACATTTCTTACATCTCCTGACTTTATTCGGCTGAAATTCATGGCTTTCTTTTTGAAATTTATTTTCATTTCTAATCAGTCTGCAAGATTATCATTATTGTTCAGTTTTGCCTCCAGGTCTTCTTCATACTGATGTAACAATTTTTGCAGCAAATCTCAGAGATTTTATTTCCTCTTCTTGAATTACGATTCCTTTTCTAGTCAAAACTGCAGCCTCGCCTCACTCCTTTCTGGATTTCTGATTCATTTTCACTTTCCTCGATTTTTCACACTGCAGACTTACTTAATTTGATATAAACTAGAAAGTGTAACCAAGAGAGTAAAGAAACAGAATAACTTGTAGTACTGTAATACAGATTTGTGTGCCCTAGTTGACTCTGTCCTTTTGTCTTTCTCTTTTCTGTTTTATAACTCACGTTATGATGACATTATCTGTTTCTCTTGCTCAGAGACGTAATATTTTATTGACCTTCTTTGGACTGGGAATATCGCCAATTTCCATCTGTGTTCGCTTTTTATTGAATTACCAACCAAATCGGAGACGTCATAGTCAATTCATATATTACCATGGTTATTGCCAATATCGAGATATCGATATTCCTCCCTCCTCGTCCTTCTCCTTCTTGATATATTCAGGTTTGTATGCGGGGAATTATACCTTTCACTCTCTGCCGTTACTTTTAGTTTTGTTGAAATAATCGGAATAAGTCAGCCTTCCTTGTTCTGTGACTGACTCTCATAGATTGCTACTTCAGCGAATCAGAGATTCAGACAAGAAATATAATGGGTCACGCTTACAGAGAATAATTCTAACGTACTTGAGCAAACTTTATAAATCGTCATAGTTTAATAATTAGCTTATATTCGGAATCTAGAAAGCCAGCCCTAAAATATTTGTATTACTGGAATATGTATTTTACTAGTCAGATTACCAGTCGCTGACGGATTATTTAACAACTTAAGATCATAATTAAGTAGGGGATGCTAATTATATATCAGTCAGGTCGAAATGAACACCAATGTCATATGCTCAAATGATATATTTTCGGTTGACGAATAATTTACAGTAGAAATAAGAGTGAGGTGTTTTTCAAAGACTCATCTTTGATGATGACGATGGTGATGCTGCTTGTTGTTTAAAGGGACCAAACATCTAGGTCATCGGCCCCTAATGGTACGAAATGAGACAAAATTTAATGACAATTAAAAGCCTATAACTCGTTCATTGACCAGAATTAAAAGCATGATGAAGAAGAATGAATGGATGAATATGAATTTGAAATAGTCTGCGGATCCAACTAACAATATTAAAAGTATTAATTCAAAAATTAATCCAAAGACTAGAATTCAAAGAACGACCGATGAACAATGATTATGAACTTAAAAAAAATTAATGAATTCAGTCCGCAATGCCCCAGGTTCCCAGATACTATCTTAAAGCAACGGCCCCTCATAATGGTACTTATGACTAGGAAAGTATGAAATTAAAAGAAAAGATTTACCATTGTGGCTTGATGGTCCAATTCAGGTTTTATATTAGGTAATAATAATATAGGTAATGGAGATCCGTGAGTGGATTAATCGATAGAGTAGAGGGAATATAAATAAACCAATTACAGTTTTAATCAATTTAACGATATTTTTATAATTATAGGAGAAGGGTCAAAATTAAGAATAAGTTTTTTTAGGACTTTCTTTTTGATTTGTCAGCAGGAGTGGGAATATCAAAATGGAACATTTAATAATTTATTTTTGCAAATAGAATGGGAGCTGAAGGAAACAAAATCAATTAATCAGTTTAAAGGTATAATTTGAGAAATAAATAAATATTGAAATTCTAAATATTTTAGTATGACATCATAAACGTTACTTATTAATTAATTTCTTCGTCAGAAGTAGGTGTTAATTACTATAAAATGGTTTAAGAGATCAGTTATTCTTTCAACGAGCTGATGATGAGTTAATTGAATAAATGAGTTGATGTTAATTCCTTCGATCACATTAGGTATGTGAACTATTTCAGCTTGGAACCTTGCTGGGTAAGGTTCTGTCATTTATGATCCAACATTGCGCGAGTTATATCAACGAATTTTCGCTTCATATAATAGATGCTTTGCTTGTCAGTATTTTTCCCCACAATATTATCACACAGCGGTTTTCGCAGACAGAACGACGGAATCTGTCCTTTTTGTATCATGGCAAAAACGAATTTACTGACAAATTTTAAACTGTTGTTTTGTTAGTAAAATAGGATAAGTTGCGCGATATGAATATTGGTCTTGGTGTACACAAAGTACCGTATGTTATTAATGTAATTGGTTTTAGTATTTTACTATCAAAGTATCGATAGGTGCAGATGTACACGAGTATATATGAAACCAATATTTCAATAGTAATATCTGTAATAGTATACCATTAGCATGGCAAAGCTAGACCTGACCAGCACTTCAAAAGTTGGTCTGTTACCGCACTACACAATTCCACAGCAAAGGGCTTGCCAAACCACCAAGCTGGGAGAGTATTATGTTGCACACATGATTTTGGTTGTTGAACGATTTACATACAGATGGAGGCATTTGATTGGTCTAGTATCCACTTTTTAAGAGCAGCGATCATTTCTGTGAAAGTTCTTTCTCCTCTTTATCTGATCTAATCTAATCTGTTTCCAACTTCTCCTTGTGAAGCAAAGGGCATCCAGGAAAGCTCTCCATTCGGTACGTTCTGCAACTGTCTTTTACTTCTGAGACACCCTTTGTGCCTCTATATAAATTGATTTCCATTCATCTTCCATAATTGTTTCAAGTACTTGTGAACTAATGTCTCCCTAGCTCAGACAGCAGGGCGCCGGCCTCTAACCGCTGGTTTTCATGGTTCAAATCCCGGTCACTCCATGTTAACTTTGTGCTGGATAGGAATTTCTACGGGTACTTCGGTTTTCCCTGTCACCTTTCATTCCAGCAACACTCTCCAATATCATTTCATTCCATCTGTCAGTCATTATCATTAATCAATAACACCAAGGAGTGCGACAGGCTTCGGTAGCCGGTACAATTCCTATCCTCACCGCTAGATAAGGACCATTCATTCCATTCCTGATCCGGTCAAATGACTGGAAACAGGCCGTGGATTTTCATTTTTTCCATTTGTGAATTCAAATCAATCAATCAATCAATCAATCAATCAATCAATCAATCAATCAATCAATCAATCAATCAATCAATCAATCAATCAATCAATCAATCAATCAATCAATCAATCAATCAATCAATCAATCAATCAATCAATCAATCAATCAATCAATCAATCAATCAATCAATCAATCAATCAATCAATCAATCAATCAATCAATCAATCAATCAATCAATCAATCAATCAATCAATCAATCACTCACTCACTCACTCAATCAATCAATCAATCAATCAATCAATCAATCAATCAATCAATCAATCAATCAATCAATCAATCAATCAATCAATCAATCAATCAATTCATCACTACTGATTTTCATTTTTCCATTTGTGAATTCACATCAATTCTTCTTCTTCTTCTTCTTCTTCTTCTACTACTACTACTACTACTATCGCTTTTTCCACAACTGTGGAGTAGCGGGTGCGAACGAAGTGTGTAGAACATATAGATTTGCCCCTGTTCTACGTCCGGATTCCCTTCCTGACGCAAACCCTATATGGAGGGATATGATCACTATTACGTGTTTCTGTGGTGGTTGGTAGTGTAGTGTGTTGTCTGAACATGAAAAGGAAAGTGGTGAGACAAACACAAACACCAGACGCCGAACCAGAAGAATTAATCAGACGCGATTAAAATCCCCGACCCGGCCGGTAATAGAACCCGGGACCTTCTAAACCGAAGGTCTCAACGCTGACCATTCAATGAGTCGTAATGTAAACTCACGTCAATAAATTGATATTAACCCCAACATGTTGTCTTGTTTGTGATTGTGTCGATAGATGACGCTGATTTTCCATCTTCTCTCGTAGATTCTTTTCTTTGGCCTTTTCAGACCTTTTTGTTCCCCGATTCTTCCGGAACTTTGACGAAGTAGGATAGGTATTACCACGTTGCCTTCCTATGCTACTATCATTTCTTTACAAGATTTAAATATGATTTATTCGACGGATCGCGCTGATAAACGGGCTTATTTATGTATACCCCTCCCAGGTATCGTATTTTTCTGTATACTACTTCTTTTGATTAATGATCACTTGCTCGGTTTTCCTTACCTTTGAGAGTCTGTTCGTAATTAATTTCGTCTGGTATTTTACTGTCTAGCATTCAGACGCATGTTACATCTTTCAAGACCACAGTGGAGCCTCAATATCTCGAATCACTTCGTGAGTTAAATTTTATTTCGAGTTATTTCGAAATATAGAAAATACCGGTTTTGAGCACGTGTAGCACAAAATTGAGTCATACGTATCTACGGACTTACACGGAATAGAGTATTTTTTACAGTATTTAAAAGTATACAAACAAACTCGTACTTTTCGGCATCACTTTAATTAAAATCTTTATTATTCCAACGTATTAGAAGATAGAATACAGTACATACACTAGTGAAACAAGAAACATACCTCTGTTTTCACCTTTGAAATAAATCCGATACACTCTTCTATTTTTCATTGTTAACCTTCTTTCTGTCCACATACTTTTCAACAACATTTATTCCTTTTTTTTTTGTTAGTTGCTTTACGTCGCACCGACACCGATAGGTCTTATAGCGACGATGGGACAGGAAAGGGGAAGGAAGAAAGTGGGAAGGAAGCGGCCGTGGTCTTAATTAAGGTACATCCCCAGCATTTGCCTGGTGTGAAAATGGGAAACCAAGGAAAACCATTTTCAGGGCTGCCTCCAGTGGGGTTCGAACCTACTATCTCCCGAATACTGGATACTGGCCGCACTTAAGCAACTACAGCTATCGAGCTCGGTAACATTTATTCCTGTGAAAGCACTTGATCATTTTCATTCCACTGACTTTGTATGTACAATCGACACTTATCGCCTGGTTTGCTGACCGTACAGGAAAAGATAGCTCCACCTCTTCTTGTTTGGTATCTTCTTCTCCTTCTTCTTCCACGGCAGCAATGTTGACGGTATCCGTAGGAGGTTCAGCCACTAAAATGTCAGTGTCCACATTTATGTAAGCCTCAAAATCAGCTTCGCAGTTAACAAGCTGCTGATACTCCACCCAATTTTTAGGAATAAGAGTGACTTCCCCCTCTTCGTGTTCTGAAGTTCCTAAATCTTCTTCTTCTCCTATATATGTTTGTCCTCCAGAGTCGGTTTTTCCCTCGGACAGAGGGAGGAATCCCACCTCTATCGCCTCAAGGGTAGTGTTCTGGAGCTTCAGTCTCTGGGTCGGGGGATACAACTCGGGAGGATGACCAATACCTCGCCCAGGTGGCCTCACCTGCTATGCTGAACAGGGACCTTGGGGGGGGGGGGATGGGAAGATTGGAAGGGATAGACAAGGAAGAGGGAAGGAAGCGGCCATGGCTTTAAGTTAGGTACCATCCTGGCATTTGCCTGGAGGTGAAGTGGGAAACCACGGAAAACCATTTCCAGGACGGCTGAGGTGGGAATCGAACCCGGGCCTCCGGAGGTGGCAGCTAATCACATTAATCACTACACCACAGAGGCGGAGCTGCTAAGTCACCTTTCAAAAATATCCTGCTTTGCGGAAGAAGTTTAACTGTTCCCTGTTTCACATCAGCTGACAATTTTCTCAGCATTCTGTCGATTGTAGTAGCTTAATATCTGTTATAGAATCTTCGGATTCAATTCCTCTCAGAGTTTTTTAAACAGCGTTCTTCCTACGAGTTTTTAATCATCTCTTGGTTCACGGGCTGCAATTTGGATGGCAAGAAAACCATGCGCACTGCCTTTAACTCTTTATACTAGCCTCTTGGGATGAGAAGGGCAGTTTTCTACGAAAGGGACGTTGAAACACGCAGGCAAGGCAAGATTCATAAATGGAGTTTGTCATCCACGACTTCCGGGGTTGCTTTCGGACGTGACCGGTAATGAATTCACACCCGAAAAATAGCGATGCTTCTCCGATTTTCCGATCACTACAAGTTTTAGGTTTTCGTTTCCCATGTTATTACCGCCCCCCCCCCAGCATCACTGTGACCCTTCCTTTACTTGTTAACTCTTCCTCACAAACCACAAATGCTGTATTGCACAGTTAATGTTGTACAAAATTCGAGTTACAGAGTACTTTTTTGCTTCAAGGGAGGAAACATTTGCTTCGAGAAATCGAGAAATTCGTGTAACCGAATTTCGATCAACAGGCAGATAAATACACGTGAGGAATCGGAAAAAAGGCCGGGAAATTGAAGTTACTTCGATATACTGAAAATTTGAGCAACGGAGTTTCGACTGTACTTGCATTGTTCTTATGTTTTCCCTTTTCTTCTATCGCTTCATTTAGTAATAGATGCTCGGCCTATTTTTATGAGAATTGTTTGGTTGTTTTTCTGTGATATGTTCCGTGATGTTGTGATTCTGTTTCTTCGGGTAACTGTTGTCGGAGATATATTTAAGCTCGGTTCTTGGTCCGGTAAGAAGTATTGTATGTCGCATAGTCCGCATTAGCAATATCGGTGTACTAGCAAATGTACCCGTGCTTCGCTACGGTACTCTACATTGTATACGGATATCGAATTAAATTACTGCACATAAAGTGAATAAGATTTTTAAATTGGATGTGTCTTGGCTTTATAAGAGAAACAGCATTGTGAAATCCACAGATGTTGTTTCCAATGTAAGCTGTAGAGGTTCAAACCAGCGTTTAGGCTGAATACCCAACATACAACATACGGTGTTGACTTGCCTGATCGGTGTCGATATTTTTGTTCTGAATCTCGTAAACCAGTTAATTCTTAGGTAAATCAAGTCTTTTTACCTCGAATTTCAGTGCCTTTCTGAATGAGATGGAATATCATTTACTGTAGATGCTACGGAGATAAATGATAAAACAACGTGTTGAAAGGAGATATTAAAAGAATCTGTAAGTAAGTTCCTTTTCAGTATGTCTTGGTTGGATGGCACAACTATGCCCTAATTTTCTGCATTTTATTTCCTCATGAATTTTCAATTTAACCCTCAGCTACTGACGTGGAGTCATTCGCTTCCGTTCGGGCCATTGACTTTACATCCTTGTTCTTCCTGGTAGGCCTCATCGTCTTGAGCAAGCACGCAGCTGGTCATTATTGAGCAATAATGTGGAACAGAAATAATGAAGTCTGAAGTAGTGTAGGAGTCACATAGACTCCACATTAGGACGATGACGTATGTGCCGTCGGTGTGATAAAGGAAACTTATTCTGTATTTTTTATTTATCATGCCTTAGTTTTTATTTGATGAGAACAAATGTGAATTTTTTAGCTCATTAAAAAGTATGTCATGTATACTACAACCCAGAAAGACCGTCATGTCGAATATTAAACCAAACCGTTTCCTACAATGCATGTTAAACTCATTGATAAATACTTTGCTCACGAAACCTTACACTAACAGTCCATAATTAGAAATTTATTTCAGGGAGACTCTGAGACCCAACGTCAGTAACAGTGTTATTGACTTCTCACTTCAGCAGCTGATACAATTATGCGTTATCTCCTATTCCTTCTTTACACTTTATTTAGTAAGATCTGTCATTCTTTTTGTATCTCTCGTGGAGGAGAAGACGTCTGACTTCAGACTGTATTACCTCTATCCTGGTCGGATGTCTACACGGGCCTATGCGTGGGTCGCACAGAACTATTGCGTTCATACTTATGCTAGGTTTATTATCATGCTTACCTAAGCACTTTTTACTCTGCTGTCTGTTATGTGTCTTCTAAGGCTAAGGGTCTGGGTCCGTGTCACTTCATTCCATGTTTTCCCAGTTCCAATCAATTCCTCTCTAGCTGTTCGCCTCCAAGTGCCCCTAGATCTTCCCACGCTTCCTCTTTCCTTTTGGGTTACATTCCAAGACATACTTTTCAACTGGTCTGTCCCGTTTTATTAATGTGTTTCCTATCCATGCCCACTTTCCTTTTCTTATTTCTACATCAATGAGTTTTTGTTTGTTTTTTCCAGAGGTTTTCGTTTATGATCACTTTAGGTCACTTATATTGATGATACGCCGCAGACAGAGCAGTTCATGAACTCTTGGAGCTGGTGTGTGATTTCTTTAGTGATACTCCATGATTCATAGCCATAAAGGAAAACGGACTTCATATTTTCACTGCAGAGTAGGATCTCGTTTTTTCTTGGGACGCTACTGTTCTTCCAAATAGAGTTCTGTTTAAAGAATGACCTATGCTTTTCGGATTCGAGTTTTGACGTCTTCCTCTACGCCGTAGGTAGACAACATAACTCCTGCGGGACAAAATTCTCTTTTAAGGGCACCTTAACTTCATAACTGCCTGTTCTAAGGCCCAACGTGGAAGTTCTTGACTAAGAAACTACTTGTTCCAAAACTCCTTACTCTGTTATACCTTACTACAGTCAAGGACAGCCTCCAAATGTTATAATCTTCGTGAGGTCAATCTGCTGAAGAAAGCCAAGCAATACCGATGTGGAAGTCGTATATTAACGCCAAGATATCCCAGTATCTTACCGGGCAGCATTGGTCTTGCTCGCTTTGCTCAAGGTCCTCAAAACGCGTGAGTTAAGGTACTCTTCGCTTACATACTCTAATTTATTATTAATCAGGTACTATACACACAAGTAATGGGGTCACGATTAGTTCAGTGCCTTAGCTGCTGGCTTCCGACTCGGAAGACTGAAGTTCGAATTCCGGTCGATTTTGGGATGAGATTTTCATATCAGAAATCACGTGGCGTCAGGAACGGCATCCGGTCTTAAAATCCATGGCTTGGAAAAAAATGAGTGGGTGGCTTCAGTGAACCTAGAAATAACTCGGCCTGGTGGCGATGATCGTTAAGGCATCAAGTCTGATCTGACACGGTGGTTAACCGGTTCGAGTCCCGTTGGTGGAAAAATATCACCATAAGAATGTTGGCCGGCAGGGTAGGAGAGGTGGTGGTAAACAATTTATAATCTCTGGACTACGTGCAATAAGCGTAGATTCAGTTCCAAATCTCTCCGCAGTGTTGCTATGGAGTGAGGGCTTATGGCGCTATTGACGGTAATTCGTTCGTCGGATGAAGACGTTCAGAACTCAACAGGCCCCTTGGTACTCTTCTAAAGGAGTAGTCCATGTGCTGGCACGGGTTTCACCCTCTCCCATCTTACTATCAAATATCACGTCATTCATTTCATCTCATCAACTCTCCTCAGATGAGGTTGACGTCAGAAAGGGCATCCGCTCGTTAAAACTCGCTAAAAAGATTCATCTCACTTCATATCCAACCCGTAGAGAAGCGAGACAAGGTTTGGATACACACTTTAGACACGAGTAGAATCTAGTCCTGATACGTGTATATAAATTCCTTTAAATCTTATTCTTTCTGCCATTTTTCTATTGTTTACTTATAAAATTTGACTACATAATGTCTGTTATTACTGGAGTGTAACTGTGTAATAAAGAAAGAAAGAAAAAGAAAGAAAGAAAGAAAGAAAGAAAGAAAAAAATATAGGTCCGAGTATTTGGCTGAATGGTCAGCGTTGAAGCCTTCGGCTCAGATTATCCCGGGTTCAATTTCCGGCAGGATCGATTATTTTAATCGCGTCTGGTTAATTCTTGTGGCTCGGGAACTAGCTATCTGTGTTTGTCCCAACACTCTCCCCTCCATATTCAGACAACACACCACACACCAACCACCACAGAAACTCGCAATAGTGAATACATTCCTCTGATTTGAGTTGCCGTCGGGAAGGACATTCGGCTGAAAAACCAGGCCAAGTCAACATGTGCGACACAGTTTGCACTCGCAATCCCACAAGAGTGGGTAAAACGGAACAGGAAGAATAAATAAATAAATAAATAAATAAATAAATAAATAAATAAATAAATAAATAAATAAATAAATAAATAAATAAATAAATAAATAAATAAATAAATAAATAAATAAATAAATAAATAAATAAATAAAATGTTCTGAGCGCGGTAAATTCATGAAGCAGGATGCTACCCTACTTGCACATAGTCCAAGTGAGGATATTTCCTCTAACGGGTTATGGACCACCGGTGAATTGTATAGTCCCAGCCGCCTGAGCACAAGGAGGGCCATGACTCAGAATATGTTCGAGATGCCCACTCCCACTCCATAGCAACTGGTATCCCGATTCTCAGGAGCACTTACTAGGCCACTGGTTGCCCATGGTTCACGAAATAGGACGTGACTACAGTAACCCACACCATGAACTACGACAGTATTCTGTAAGAAGTAAGTCAGCTCCCAGACGAAACTATCTTTACATCGGTCTGTTTTCAGACCAACTTTGCTTTACGGGAGCGAAAGCTGGTTGGACTCAGGATATCTTATTCATAAGTTAGAAGTAACATATATGAAAGTAGCAAGAATGATTGCTGGTACAAACAGGTGGGAACAATGGCAGGAGGGTACTCGGAATGAGGAGATAAAGACTAATTTAAGAATTAACTCGATGGATGAAGCTGTACGCATAAACTGGCTTCGGTGGTGGGGTCATGTGAGGCGAATGGAGGAGGATAGTTTACCTAGGAAAATAATGGACTCTGTTATGGAGGGTAAGAGAAGTAGAGGTAGACCAAGACGACGATGGTTAGACTCAGTTTCTAACGATTTAAAGAGTTATAGAACTAAATGAGGCCACAACACTAGTTGCAAATCGAGGATTGTGGCGACGTTTAGTAAATTCACAGAGGCTTGCAGACTGAACGCTGAAAGGCATAACAGTCTATAATGATAATGTATGTAGGCCCTATGCATAAATAAATAAATAAATAAATAAATAAATAAATAAATAAATAAATAAATAAATAAATAAAATTAAAAATAAATAAGTGCAAAAATAAATAGACAGATAAACTGTATGTGTTGGTTTTCATCGCTTCTGCCAACGGGTTCGATGAGTATATTCTCACCCTTTCTCGTAGACAAATGCAATGAACGTTGAGAATTGATACAATCTCTTTGTACTAAGCTCCTTGAGGACAGCTCATCGTGGTAAGTTTCTAGAACATTAGCATCAAAATTCCTGGTCTCAAGAAAGTAACTGGAACACTTTCCTCTGGGAATGACGAAACACGACGGAGGAGCATAAAATGCAGAGGGAAAAGGGTGGATACTCAACAGTTCTCGGTCACTAGAGAGCGTTTTGTTTGTATCTGCAGTATGATATGTAAGTGAATTGGCAACGTGGAGCTACCCGGCTGGTCTTTATTGGCCGACATATAAACTAATCGTTCTGTGTGAATCATTACGGAATGTAGTAAGTGTTGTCCAAGACTCTTGCCGTTAGTTTCCTCAGAAGAAAAAGAAACATGGGACCTCTAACAAAGGAATGAATGTACACACAGTACCGTATGTAGATAATATACAGTTGAATTTATATTCATGTTTCAGTCACGCATTCAACTTGGCGTTCATCAACTTCTCCACTTCTGTTCATCCTCTATCTCGACACCATCAACACAGAAGTGTTAACACCACACCCTTGGACTCTAAGCTAATGATGTTATGGTCGCCTGTGAATCCCGTCAAGATTTGCAAGAACTAGTCCAACATTGGAAAAATTCCTTGGACAGATTGGACCCACGACTAAACGTCGGGCTGGCGTTGAAATGATCAAAATATCTCAATTAAATGTTTGGGATCACTTATCCAATCGGATGGTGACACGTTCCCAGATGTTCGAAGCAGAATCAATGCTGCCTGGATGAAGTATCTCCAAGTCACAGAAGTCTCTTTTGACCTAACAGTGCCAATGTATCTGAAATCCATAGAACCTTTATTAGACCAGTGGTGCTATATGGTACCTAGTTTCGGCCAGTCACGAGGAGGCACCAACAACAGCTGCATGCCATGGAGATGAAGATGCATCGCTAGCCAATGGGACTCATTAGACTAGATGACATCAGAAATGAGGATCTTCGGATGGCATCGTTTGCGATGGTATGGCAATGTGCTACGCAGAAACGGTTCTTCAGTTGCGAGAAGGGCATTAAGCTTAAAGTTCTGAGGGTTGCAGACCACGAGGGCGACCAAAGAAGCGCTGCCTCGACACTCTACGGGTGGATATGCATGTGGCGAAAATTTCACCTGAAGATGCAGAAAACCGCATCAAGTGGAAAAGAAAGTTCAGGAGAGAAGACCCTGCAATTAAGCGGGATAAATACTAAGAAAGGAAGAAGATATTTCCAAGACAAAATCAGTCCACAATTTGTGAGTTGTCAACGGAATCCTGAATTCTGTATGGAATAATTAGAACGGAACATCGCATTATAGAATATTGCATGAATTAGAACGTACTGTAAATTTCACGTATCTAGAATTTGTGGTCTACGCGTGGAAGAGATGGTGATTTAAGATGCTGGACGAGCCTTTTACGATATTTACTGTGATATTCTCCAATGTAGAGTGATGCACACTCAACCCCTTTATGAGAGGCTAATGTAGACCACCTCTCAGTACGGTTGCTGTAGTGTTCACTGAGATACGGGGTGTACGGTTCGTAGATGCTCTTTTATTCAGGTTCGACCTCACTGGCTTGTTCAATGTCCATCTCAAAACGCGCAGTTCATTCTACTACAACGGCTCGAAGTGATGGACCATGAATCGTAGCGATGTCCTCTCTTCTTACATATGCTGTACTTGCCAACCTGATCCCCGCATTACAGGGCCAAATCTTCTCTCGCTCTACAACCACGAGTGTTCATTTGCAAATTTCCCTTCCTTTGCAGTATGTACATCAGCCCTGGTAGTTTCTTCTTGCCTCAATCTCTCAGCCCTGCTTAATTCTTCTTGGCTCAAACTCTTTTGCCTCGAATTCTCAGCCCTGCTAGTTTCTTCTTGCCTCAAACTCTCATCCATTAATTTCAGTTTCGATATAGACCACTTTCGGGTCCAATTCCTGTCGCTCACCACAAGTATCTGACCACTAATATATGCTTTCAATCCCTGAATTTTTGCTTTCACAAAATGTTTCTTGAGAATTTTAAAATTCCTACTCTCTTCTCTTCCGAAATCTCTCTTAATTCTAATGTTCTCACACTGTAGATTACCAGCGTTCCTTGTCACTATATCTGCCATCAATGAAGATAGCAGCGACACTTTTATGGGCCTGTGTCCTCCCACCTTGCCAACTCTCTCCACATTGTCTATATCTACCTCACTGAAATTTATTTTCATTTTTTTTTTTGGGTATAACATCTACCACTTTGTAAATAATGTCCACTTTGGATTCAGCCTTTTCTTCCTCCACCCCATAAATAAATATGGATTTCTTCTTACGCTCCTGTCTGCAGACTTCAATTTCTTTCTTTAGGTTTACCATCTCTTCTTCCATATTTTTTATTTTCTCTCTTAGTGACACCAGTTCTTTCTCGCTGCCTTCTATCATCGCCTTCGTATTTTTCATATAATCCTGGATCCACTGTCTCGTCTTTTCTTGCTCCTGGACTTGTTCTTGAAGCATCTTCTTTAATTGCTCAAACGGACATACCTCCTGTATTACTTCCTTTACTACTTTCCTCATAGCCTCTACGTCTACCCAATTCATCGTATCTATCTCCTTGCCGACCGCTTGACCCTACCGCTTCCTCACTCCTACTCCACTCCACTCAGCAGGCGCACGCCACACGATACGTCCGTCCTCCTTACTGGCCTAAGCTAGACTATGAAGACGGCAGTAAATTGTGCTTGGGTATCTGCCGGGGACTGCTCGAGCCACTGAAACATTGCATTTCCCTGGTGTGAGAATTGGAAATCATAGAAACCCATCTTTAGGGCTGCCCACAGTGGTGTTCAAACACACAATCTCCCGAATGCAAGCTGACAGCCGTGTGATGCTAACCGAATGGCCAACTCGCTTGTTAGAAACGACTTAAGGAAGTAGGACCAACACCTTTGACCGACCAAAAATGCGACTTTTCAATTTATTTATTTCATTTAAAATTGAACTTTTCTCTTTATAATAGTGCAAAATTTTGTTAATATCTCCCACACTTTCGGAGTTATGATCAAAAACATGAAGCGCTGTCATCCTAGCAAGCCCTTTAACGGTAAGTTTGTTGCTCGTTTCGCGTAACTTTTGTTTTTCAGAGTGGTTCTCTGAAAACATTTAAGATATTAAGATGAAATTTTGGATGCAGGTATATTTCATTAGAAGAAGAATATATACTAGAACAGCGGTGCCGAAACGCTGCACAGTTCACAGTGTGTTCAGTTATCACACACTGACTTCGCTCGCGTGAAGAGCTTGGTAGGCGTGTACGCTCTCGAGGGTAGGGAGAGATTGACCGTGGAGTTGTCCAGGTGTGTTGTATGAGTTTGACTTCTAGGGAACATAGAACATAGTATACTCGGTTCAGGACGGCGGTTCGTTGGAACTGATGTTCCAAACGCATTGCATTATGGAAAGCACATAAAAAAGGAGAAGAAGTGGCGAAAATTTATAATCCTTTAAAACGGATTAGGAATTGCAGTTCTTTTTTACGCCCGACTGAAACAATTATAAATGCTTATTATGCCATAGGACTATCGGCGGTCACCGGAAATTTACTGTCGAGGGTCACTATAACGCTGTCCACAAAGAAGAATATGACCCGTTAGTAGTCGAAGGACGCGAAGCAAGGCTTAGCGATCTGAAAATACGTGATCGTAGTCAGCAGGCAGATTCCGACATAAGTTATATATTTCAAAACGTATTTTAAGATCCAATAGTCTGTGGCTCACAATCGTAGTATGTTTAATAGTGTCCTTGTCCTTCTTTCCTACATTTAGGAAAATGATCTCAAACCGTCGGCATTAAGAGAGTTACAATATAGCGCTAAAAACAGCGACAAAGTGTTGATAATAGTATTTCGTATGTGTTACGGGGTTACCCGTGGATCGGCAGAGGTGAAAGAAGGTGCCGGGATGAATGGGTCTAACTACAAAGTCAAAGTTAATTTAAAATTTTAACAAAGGTTATATTTTCTTGAAACAACAAAATTTAAACAACTTAGTGAAATAACAATGACCCAGCAATTTAGAAACAAGACTTAGAATGATCCAAGGCTTCAGAATTTTAACACTTTTAGGCTACAAGCCCTTAGTTTTACAATTTTGAGCTCCTAGCTCAACTTTACAAAGAATATACATTTACCCAAGGGGCAGAAATCCCCTAATGCCTGGATCACTTGCTCCCAAAATTGCAATATCAGGCCTCCCAGACGCAATTTTACAACACTTGAAAAGAGCTGACGTGGTCTCGGTACACAAAGCCTACTCAAGGCAATACCAGGTGAAAGCCTAACAATCACTGGCCTTACAAGGCACTACTTACAAATATAACCCTCTTATTACACAGGGGTATCTAGTACCCAACCTACGGGGCCTTAGTAAAAACGAACAGGTTCAATAAACGGCCCGAGTACAACAGGAATGAAGTCGGAGATTGAGCTCCACAAAAAATTTACAGACCTATAGGGCACTTGGCCAACGAAACAGGGGCTAATCCCAATCTACTGAGGTAGCGCGGATGGAAATCATTTTAATACATAGCAGAAACAAATGCGGTACCTCAAACCAAGATGAAGGGGATATCGAGAGGGTAAATCACTCTCTATCCTCGATTACAGTTAGAGATTTATAAAATTTTACATGAGCCGAAATGAGATTTACATTTTAGGAGATTTGTTACATAGTTAAGGGGTCGAAGCTTTCCCTCGGGTTAAACTGCAGAGCTAGCAAGAAATAAAGATGTTAAACGGCCATTACCTTGCTGAAGAACTGCTACGTGAATAAAGAAGCGCCTCCCGCCCCTGCGTGACACACACACTTAGTTAGATGTTGATCAAATGGCCAAGAGAGGAGAAAATCTGCAGTTTATAAACCCTCGGGGAAAGTTCGAGACCTTTCATGAATAATCAAGACACTCCCACAGAATGTTATTGGTTAAAATCAAAAGTTACACTCAAAATCGAAGAAGAAATATGGGATTGGTCGAAAATTATTTACAGAAATTCTTGATTGGCTAAATTCAAAACTGGCGAAAAGAAAAGACAAATATTGCCAACCCAAAAATGAATGAACGAAATTTAGTAAAGATAAAACTTATGAATACAAAGTTTCTTCAAAAAGGTTCCTTCACTTCGCACCAGGGTGCATGATCAAAGTTTGTTAGTAGTGACATCTATGAGAGAAAGTTCAAACTTCTTGATGAATGGAAAACAAAAACAAGTAGAAATTCACACAGTTCACAATAACAAATTTAGTGGTGCCGTCTACAGAGAAAATTTGTAAGTTGGTACAGTTTAAAGTTCACGGTTTCTCCTGTAGAGGAGTTCTATATGGCGCAAGATAGGTCTTATGGCGACGATGGGATAGGAGAGACCTAGGAGTTGGAAGGAAGCGACCGTGGCCTTAATTAAGGTACAGCCCCAGCATTTGCCTGGTGTGAAAATGGGAAACCACGGAAAACCATTTTCAGGGCTGCCGATAGTGGGATTCGAACCTACTATCTCCCGGATGCAAGCTCACAGCCGCACGCCTCTACGCGCACGGCCAACTCGCCCAGTACGCAAGATTTAAATGTGCGGCGTAGAGGTGTACCTCCCGGTACAGTATGTGATATCTTGTTAAATAGAATTGTTACAGGTTTACTCAAACAAGGACATATTGTATGGATTGTTAATTTTACATGATGTATAAACCGCAATAAAAGAATATAATAATAAAATGTGCGGTATGAAATTTTCGGAATCAGAAACGATGACTGCTACGACTAGATAGCTGAGGTGTCGTACTGAGGTAGGTGTCGTACTAAGGTTAATTGGCGCGGAGGGAAAGCAGTACCGGTATCCCCTTCCCGAATGGTTAGTCGAGTCGGTCACGCTGGGAGGAGCAGTTCCGGAGGCAAGCATGAGGCCAGCTCATCGCACAGCATATCAGTGTGCTACACAAGTGCGACATTCCTAGCCACCGTTGTACTAGAATTATTAAGCTATCTTCATTGGTTTAGTTTTAAAAATGTTTTCAAATGAAAATTAATGAAAAAGTTGACTACTTGAAAATAACTTCGTGAAAATATTATTTATACTCCGTGGACTTCACTGATTATAGTATATGTTGTAGCTGTAACATTATTAATCGTGTCCGGCTCCATGGCTACATGTTTAGCGTGTTGGCCTTTGGTCAAAGGGGTCCTGGGTTCATTTCCAGGCAGGGTAGGGAATTTTGACCATAATTGGTTAATTCCCCTGGCACGGGAGCTGGGTGTATGCTTCGTCTTCATCATCATTTCATCCTCATCATGACGCGCAGGTCGCCTACGGTTGTCAAATCAAAAGACTTGCACCTGGCGAGCCGAAGTCCTCGGACACCTCCTGGCACTAAAAGCCATTCGCCATTTCATTTCATTACTAATCGTAATAAAAAAGAATCATAGTGAAATATTCATGTGTTTGGAAATTGTCAGGGAAGCGGCAAAATAGTGGCCATGATACGCCCCCCATTTTCAATAATTAATTCTATATAATGGCATGAGTTCATATAAATTTTAAATATGCAGGCATATTATTAAAGAATAACGCGCTTGTCATACCAAGTTTCCTTTTAGTTTTCATTTCTACTGCTACGGAAATAAATGTTTAACGTCCCATTTTTCTATGTTCAAAGTTGTAGGTCCCGATTAAATTAAATTCACTTTGAGAATTTTTGTTCATAATTTCATGAAATTTCGCCTCAGGAGTTGGAATTGGTTTCTTTTCTGAAGGAGACAGGCACACGATACTTCATTTTCCTATTATATAGAGACTGGTGCATAAAATTTCTGAAATACTTGAGATTTTATCCTCAAGATATGAAGGCAAGTGGTCGCTGATTTCAGATATAACACAAAATGTAGTTTCCTGAGTGTTACTTTTCTTTCCAAGAAGTAAGGTTTCCTGTATTCTAGCTTACTCCCCGTTTGTGAACTGTCATTAATCTCTTGCCCGTCTCTATTCTGAGAAATAATGAGCAAGTCAATTAGCTAGTCAGTTCATCTACTGCTCACGCACATGATAATATGAAAATATAGGAGTTGGATGAATACATCCATTATTCACAGTAAGAGATTGTGTTCTAAGTGCAAAACACGGTAAGGAAGAAACGTACCTGCTGAACAGTACACACTGTATATTTTAATGAAGAGTATTTGACGTTCAAGAAGGGTAAGTTCATTGGTATGGGAATGTGAAAAACCAGCTTAGAATGCTGGAACTTATGGTGATTATTGTTTTCAGAGGAACTACAACCGGACAACCCTCCTCTGTCAACAAAAACCACACGGAAATAGAAGAGATTCGACGCTGAGAAGAATTGGGTTCTCAGTAAAAGAACTGTAGAGCTCACAAACCTTACACCGTAGTGGACAAAAGAACCAATGTTATAAAATGAAGTTAGGACAGGAAATAGGAAAGTAAGGAGCCTGGCATAAATATGTACGTGGAAGCAATTCGAGACTCAGGCACGAGATCCATGTTTGCCAACCTGATGGCCCCTTGGTCCCCTGTTTAGTCGTCCTTTACGACATGAACAAAATTTAGAGTACATGTTATTAAGATAAGGTAAGTAACTGATACCATAATGACAGTCGCAGACCCAATGAGCTGACCGTGCAATTAGAGTCGCGCAGCTGTGACTTGCATTCCGGAGATAGTAGATTCGAACCCCACTGTCGGCAGCCCTGAAGATGGTTTTCCGTCGTTTCCCATTTTCACACCAGGCAAATGCTGGGGATGTACCTTAATTAAGTCCACGGCCGCTTAGTTCCTACTCCTAGCCCTTTCCTATTTAATTGTTGCTATAAGACGTATCTGTATTCGGGAGATAGCGGGTTCGAACCCCACTGGCAGCAGCCCTGAAGATGGTTTTCCGTGGTTTCCCATTTTCACACCAAGAAAATGCTGGGGCTGTACCTTAATCGAGGCCACGGACGCTTCCTTCCCACTCCTAGCCCTTTCATATCCCATCGTCGCCATAAGACCTAGCTAAAAGTAAAGTAAATTCATGTCCTCATCCCGAGGTTGTGCAACCCTTTTCAGGCACACCCCCAATAGAGGTGAGCTGCATGTACCATTTCAACCACATACCAGCCCTCCTGTCAGTCTTAAATTTCTGGCAGTACCGGAAATCGAACCCTGGCCCCCGAGGACGGCAACTAACAACACTAACCGTTACGTTACGGAGGCGATGAAAAAAAAAAAAAAAAGAAAGCCGTGGACTTTGATTCTACAAAATAATTGAACAAATACCTAATCAGTCTGTCGGGTACAACACCTTAACTATAAATATTACACTATAATATACCTGTAAAAAACAAAAATAACCGTTATTAAACAAGGCTGGCTTGGGAACAAGGCAGAACTTCATTATGATACGTTCCAAATTTCTAATTCATAGGTGTTTGGACAGAAAGGTAGATAGGCTGGATAGAGTATAAGGGAGGGGAGAAGTTGTGAAGAATAGGCGGGATAATGTTTTAAGGACAAGGAAAACGAGGGTTAAGGGTTTTCCTCCGGGTGTGCGCTCAGAAGATGTATCAGTATGAGTCACTGGATCCACACCAACAGAAGGAAGAAGGAGATTACTTTTAAGCCTCAGAAAGAGTGTTTCAACATGTAAAAGCATAATTTCTTGGAGAATTATTAGAGTTCTAGAGAAATCGCATATAACATGTTGTGTAGAAAATTGAATTTCAGTACACCTCCCGCGATTTCGTTTATGGTAGGACAAACTATTTGCTCATTATGTTTATTTTCAGAGAATAAAACGTGCGTAAGTTCACAAAATACTTATATATTAATGGCCAAAATTTATAAAAGTTTAATTATTACTGAACAATTAAGATAGGCTTGTATTTGGAATGGATATCAGAGGTACATTTCAGCTCAATTGGTCTAGTACAGTGTGACCCTAAAGTTCGTTAACATTGGACGAGGCAATACTTCACGGAATATTGGAGGTAGAGAGGTGATAACTGACACACTTGATTGAAATGACATGGGATATTATTGACACCAAAATAATGTAAATAAACTTTCACTAACAGTGCCTTTTCGTGTAACGTCAACATGCCGCGATTGCAGGCACATCTGACGACAGCTCCTTCTATATCGTACACGGATCTCACGCGGCATCACTGACGTGTTGCTGTCCAGCGCCATCTATTGGTCATTTTGTTTGCTTGATTTTTGTGTCAATAAAACCCCATGTCATACCAAACGCGTGTGCCAATAATTACACCTCTCTACTTCAATATTCCGTGAAGTAGTGCCTCATCAAATGTTAATGAACTTTTGAGTCACCCTGTAGTTTAGGCGTTGGCGCGAAATACAGTGACACCACCTCATCTTCAACTATTACATAATATTATAAAATAATTCTGCAGTTCTTGTATTTTCAGCTCAATATCTTGAGACGAAGCATAGCATAATGTATGTGTCATTTAGTTTTGACAACTCTTATAATTACAGCATTAAAACTGATTCTCTTATCCACCAAGTCCCAGTCCATTATCACCCTAGGCAATCTATCCTCCTCCATTCGCCCTGCATAAGCGTACCACCAAATCAGATTGATAGGTACAGTTTATTAGTAACTTAGCCTCTAACATTCCATTTTCAATACTCTCCTACCATTCTTCTCAGCAATCTTTACCATAAACCATTCCCGTTACTTTGATGTACGTTACGTTTAACTTATGATTAAGATACCCTGATTCCACCCAGATTTCACTCCAGTACAGCAAAGTCCGTTAGAAAACAATCCAATCTAAAGGCAGTTTTGTCTGACAATCACTTGTTTGCTATATGAACAACAGGTCTATAAAAATTTAAGTCTCGTTAATTTTTGGCACCGGGTACCTCCGCACAGGTTGACATAGTGTATTTACACCGCACTCGGCTATCCACTTCATCATATCAATGAAGGTACGTCATTGCTATGCTCACGTAATTATGATACCTGATCTGGGTGAAAGCTATTACGCGATTCCTTGCAAATATTATTATTAGGTCTACGTCTTGAAGTAAAACTTAATATATCATGTTACAGATCACTCTGAGAATGTTTGCACAAACTTTCACTGAATTCCGCCCATGTCGTTCCGACAGACAGACAGACAGACAGACAGACAGACAGACAGACAGACAGACAGACAGACAGACAGACAGACAGACAGACACCATTTCGTTTTTACATAATACAGATGCATTATCAATCTACCACTCACTCAGTTAGTTGAACATTTGAGTCACAGGATTATTTTTGTTTCCAAAGTTGGCCAACTGTCTGTCTGTCTTTCTGTTAGGTCATCAGCCCAGAGGCTGGTTGGGTCCTCAAATAGCACCACCAAAGGCTATGCAGTTATAGGGAAGCTGCAAAAACCAATGGCAGAGCCCAAATGAGGCGTACTAGGCAAGATGAGGAGTGAGGTAGTTTGCCATTGCTTTCCTCACTGGACCAGAAGGTGCCACTGCAGCACGACTGATCCTATGAGCAACACCTTTCATAATACTCAGACACTAGTTGTGCCCCAAATGTCATTACTCAGCACCACCCATACCCCAGCAGCTTCCATATTGTCACAGCCATGGATGAGACTGGGACTTCGGTGGAAGCTACACTTTGCTCTGGCCTGTGCCAAGGGACGGATACAAAAATACTGTATCCATCAAGAAATGGCAACAGGCGGGTTGGCCAATATGGAGAGCAAAGAACTTAAGGCTTTTCTTCGCTTCTTTTACCAAAACCTCTTCGTTCTTTAGCTTCTCATCTTTCTCTCCTCTTCTAAAATGATCCTTTCAGGCCTCCGTTTTCGTGGTTCCTCTTCCAAAGACTTTATATATTACTTATCTAGACCCACAGAGCGTGCTGATGCTATGAGGAATATTGAACACATTCGCGAGTCGCCATGTTGTGGGCACTTGTGACGATTTACAGCAACAACGTATTGGTTGATTAAGATTCTTTGACAAGACGGTCAAGGAGAAAAGAGCTGGGACCAATTGGAGGTTAGTGGATGTAATAATAAGAAGAAAAAAAGGTTAATCTAAACAGTATATTGTTTCTACAAAGGAAATCAATTTTAAATTTTACAACTCAAAATTTTGTAACCTGACACACAAAAGAAAACACTCATCGTGAATGACGTACATTAGAATAGAATCCCTAGACCATTTACAAGTTATAATATGTGACTAATCAACTGAACATGGTAACCTATAAGCCTCGGAGAATATGGACACAGATTTCCAAAAAGGTAAACAAAGAGAGAAGAAAGGCACGGGAAGGACCAAGGACGGGGATCACAATAATGGGAGTCGCCTGAGTATAAACATTGCCAAATGCAGGAACAGTTTTATGTGATAAGTTGTACCGTCCACGCCACAAGTTCAATCACTCACCAACTCTTGAAATTGCATATTACTCGATGTTCATTTGTTAAGGAAAAATATCACTCGTATCAGGCTTAAAAGAAAACCGGCCACAGCAATGAAGATAACTCCAAAATCCATAGGAGAAGAATAATAATGGTAATTATAAAATAAATACTCTGTTGCTCACCCAATACAGCAAATAAAAGAAGTGGATCTTCCCAGCAAATACTGAGAAGTCCTCAGACGACCCTCCAACCACACTCGGAATCAGTGCTGGACTGAAGACCGAGTATGTGGGGGAAGCCTTTATACCGCTGCAGAAAGTTCCGGAAAAAAGTACACAAAACGTCGAGAAATATCGGACACTGACGTAGCGGATGACGTAACCCAGAGGAGACTCAGTGTGTAGTCAGCAGTTCACCAGGACGGATGCACGGCGAGGCAGCAGAGAAAGTCCAAGGCCGGTTAGATGAATGAAGTATCGGTGAGTATATGAACATAGATGGAGTTCCAGATGACGGTAGCCGAAAATAGGTGAGTGATCGTTACACACATCAGCTTTGAATGCATAGTTAGCACGTGATAAGATTTGCAATTCCTTGCGTGCTTTCATATTGAATCGTGTCGGTTAGTGGCTCTGTTGTACTATTATACATCATGGTATGATAATATATTGCCAAATGTTTTCAGTGAATAAATGAGAACTTTTTCAGTAGTTAAATTGATGGACAGTATTAATGGAGAGTTAAGTTAGGCCCAACGTGTGGAGTGAAAAATTATTCAAGGATGGTGAACCCTTGTGCAGCTTTTAATTTTATAGATCGCCATCAGAATGGATCTGATATGTCTTCTCGTAAGATAGTGGGAATTGAACTGTTATGAAATAATATTCAATTACCATAATCGTGAATTAAGCAGGCTATGGTACGGTGGATTCAGAGCACTTTCGGACATGGAATTTTGAATGTGTAGGCTGCTTTTTCTTGGCCTGCTATCAATTTACTGAGGGATAATTTTTAACAAATAAACAGCTCATTTGAAAAAATGCTTATTCTTCTTACAGGCTGTTTACCGGTACTAATAATTCGAAAAACATAGGCCTAGAATCCGGAACATTTGGTTGATAAAGCTTCATAAAACCTGTCTAGTTTTGGGGCAATGTATTGCTTCAAGTTATTAAACATTTTCTGAAAAATTCTTTGTAGATACAGTAAATCTTAAATTCTCATTTTCACGTCTGTTTCATAGTGAAAAATTGTAAAATAAACTATTCCGAGCATGTTTACTAGGCCCAAGTCTATAAAATGCTTATTACAGCCTGTGAGCCACGTCGTCTTTATTAAGGTTATCCATTTCATGCGCATCCGGTAATGTGCGGGCCTTGTCCTCTTCAAATGATTTTAGACTATCGACTCTTCTTCTGAACTCTCTTCTATTGTGGATCATCTGCAGTGTTATTCCAACTTCTTCCGCATCCCTCTTAACCTCTTCTACCCACTTGCCGGTGGCCTTTAACCCTATGATGTATCTGAAGATGCTTTCAGTTAGCCGTTTGTCATACTAGGTGTCCGTAAAATGTCAGTTCAGTTACAGTTTATTAGTAACCCAGTTTACTAATCAGTCAGTCAATTCATTTTCTTTTCCTGCAATTGGCTTTAAGTCGCACCGACACAAATAGGTCTTATGGCGTCGACTGGATAGGAAAGGGCTAGGAGTTCGAAGAAAGTGGCGGCGGCTTAAATTAAGTTACAGGCTCAGCATTTGCCTGATGTGAAAGTGGAACATCTTCGGGTATGCCGACAGTGGGCTTCGAACCCACTATCTCCCGAACGCAAGCTCACAGATGCGTGCCCCTAGCCACACGGCCAACTCGCTTGGTAATTAGTAATTTGATTTATCACAGAATCAGCTGATTGGTATGATCATGAGTGATTTATTGTTACTTTAGTCAGGTGATGACCCGATCTTTGATTCTGAACAGTCCTTCTTACTTCATAACTAGAACCACCATTATGTTCAGGGTATCAGACGAAGTTTAAGTGATCTCTCTTTGAAACATCTTCCCTAACTACTTGCTAAATCTTCGTAGATGGCGCTGTGAGGATTTAATCCTCCCTGACTGTCCTCAGTAAACGATGTTGTGATATTTATCTCTTGGTGAGGTTAAACCTAATATCTCTGCGGCGAGGATTTGTTTCTGGTAAGCCAGCAGGATGGCAGGCGATTCGTCTGTCTTATGAGCCAAGACATCTCGCACTGCCGACAAGGAGAGCCCTCTTCCATCAAGAGAAGAATTACCGCGGCCCGTCTTCCAAACCCTCCATTAGAGTTAATTTATGGAGATCAGATACTAGTCGAGGTTTGTACATTTATACAAAGGAGACTACAGTTGTCTGGGAACTCACCTGCTGTACTTCAGGTTATGAGACCGAATCCCACTCCCTGTTGGTGAGGGGTGGAGTACCCTCACGGTATCCTCTTTCTGTTCTAAACTTTAACCCCTCTGTCGAATCCCAAGATTGAGTAAAGGTTATTGGGTGCTTACATTACATTATTGTCTCGCACCTTATTTTCTCCTTCCAATTGAACCCTCCTTCGTCAAATCTTGCGATCATACGAACCTAGCAATATTATACTAGCGAAGCCTGGTGAGCTTTTATATTTCACTACTTACACGGCTTTTCTATTTCCGGTACCTTCTTCTAGATCTTATTTAATCTGGCCGTTTAACGATGACGTAAACTAATTCTGTACATCTATCCTATTGGTTGTCTTTCCACTTTCCGATAGCTTCACATTTTGTCGTTTCCTTCTCTTTTCCGTCCCGATGTTATTTATTTTCCTATTCACCTTCTCCTCCTGGAAACGCTTGACATTTTGCATCAGTCATCTGATAGTTGGTTCTACCTGATGCTTTATCTCTCAGTATTTCTTTTTTATAACTCTAGGTTCTTCAGTTATCCGAAACTAAGTTTGAGTAGTAAATTTATGAACCACCCGAAAGAGAAAACATATGGTAAGAGTATTACTCTAGGAAAAGAAACAACTTAATTAAAATAGAATGACGTGTTTTGTCCTTAAAAGGACATCATCAGGTTCTATCAAATCAAACTCAAATATTTAGTAAAGTATAAACGTTTGTGTTTTTTCTATTTAAATATTTATGAAATTGAAAATCTGGAACTTATCTTAATCAGGTCCCGTTTCCTCTCCAGTCTAGTTGGAGTTTTATTTTTCAGGTAATTAACTGAGTTGAAACTGAAAAGTGATGGCTTCAGATATCACCAAAAAATATTCCTATCTGTGCCAAATCTTTCTTCATTTTTTGAGATCCACTAGTTGCCATCATTCTTTCTCTTATTCTCATAAGTAAGTCTGCTGTTGTCCATCCTTAATGTGTGAGCAAAATGAGTAAATTCTCCAGATCCTATCTGACATCTCTTCATTTATTCCGCCCTTTTCTAAATCTTCATTTTTCCAATTTCTGAACTCTTCTTTCTCAGTTTATTTTTCCCCAGATACTTATCAAACATATCCTTTCTCTCTTTCTTAATTTCTCCTATGGTTATAAGATATATTTTTAGATCCCGCGTAGAATAAAATAATGACACACCTCACGATACGCGCTATCGCGTGGCGATCCCTAGTTAAAGGTACTAATTTTACGGCACGATTCAATGGATGTGCAACGCTGCTCACTACGGTGCCATCATACGGTTGACCTAAAACGGACAAATACCTTAAAATTTTTAGGATATTTGATGATGATGATGATTCTTGTTGTTTTAAGGGGCCAAACATCGAAGGTCATCGGCCCATTTGGTATATTTAGGCTGCTTTGCTTTACGTCGCACCGACACAGATAGACTTTTGGTGACGGTAGGATTGGAAAGACCTAGGAGTAGGAAGGAAGCGACCGTGGCCTTCATTAAGGTACAGCCTTAGAATTTTCCTGGTGTGAAAATTGGAAACCATGGAAAACCATTTACAGGGCTGCCGATCCCACTATCTCCTGGGTGCAAGCTCACAGCTGCGCGACCCTAACCATTGTCAAAATTGTTAAAATAAATGAAATGATAGATAGATAGCAAACCCACTTGAACTTTATTTATATAGACTGATAATTGGAGCCGTAAGCCTAATAGTGATTGTAATGTCTCAGTTATTCCGTAGTCTGTATTTTTTAAGTGAAAAATGTGCAGTTAGTTCCCTCTGCTTACTTCTCTATATTGATGTATTTTAATCGAAAAAATAATTTCAAAATCGTTCGCACACGTATGTACAGTAACAATTTTGATGGATTTATTCAGCTCTCTCTAGTTTTTGTTTACATGTTGCTTTACCGACACATATGGGTGTTACGGCGACTATGAGATAGGAAAAGGTTAGGAGTGGGAAGGAAGCGGCCGCGGCCCCAGCATTTGCCTGGTGTATAAAAGGGAAACCACCGAAACCATCTTCAGGGCTACCGATGGTAGGGTTTGAACTCATTATCTCCCATATTCAAGCTCTCAGATGTGCGATCCCGACCATACGGCTAACTCCCTCAGTTTCATCTCTCTTCGACTGATGCATTGTATATTTCTTAAAAACTTCACCTTCACATTGAGCATATCGTCGCTGCCGGGACAAAACCTCCTATGTGAAATATTTTAGCTTAGAACTTTGGCCGGTAAGGTTCTGTCATGTAAGGTACAATGTTGTGTGCATATCGTCAAGGCATTCTCGCTCTTCATAATACATGTGCTGCGGGATAGTATATCTCCAAAAATGTTATCACATAGGGGTTTTTGTCCCGACAACGACGATATACATGGTAGGACAGGAGCGCAGCAGTGAAGTAAACGAGTATTTTTTTTTTTTACTGACTGTTGGTTACGCAGCGTCATTCACTCTATTTTCTCTTTTATTGCAATCGGAACAACTTTTTACAAATGAGGTTTTCCTTATGTATTCTTACATAGCAAATTCTGTGAGGGGAGATAGTTTGATAGGACAAATAATGCAAGAAACTGGACAAGCGACGTGTTTAATTTCAATCGCTTTTTTTTAGGAAGCGTTGCACAAGAACGTCTCTGAAAACTAATGAAGAGTAGTTGTAAGTAACTACTGTAGTTACTGTAATTACTACTGTAGTTAGAATGTATTACTACAGTCCATTCTCATGTTATTTTCATGGAAAAAGTATAATTCTTCTCAAGTTATAAATACTGTATTTCGAACAGCGATCATTTAGCTTACCAGCTAATCTTATTGGAACTAACTTGATGGTGCATATCTTCACTTTAAGAGTCATTTTAATGTTGTAAAGCAATGTGGGGGACCCCATGCCATGAAAGACATAAAATTAAGCAATTTACATAATTGTGCCGAAAGTTGAAGGATTAAAGGTGTTGAAAGGTTTCAAATTGTAAGTCTTGGAGAGTTATATAAAATTTAAAAACATTTGAAAATCACTTCCGGCCTAAATACAGTTCCGGTAAAACAGCCTCAAACCGCTTGTTTCTTTACTTGTTTTCTTTTTTAATTCAGATCTCAGCCAAATTAACTTATTTACATAATTCTTTCTGAATGGTGTTCCTTGGTTTCTTGATTTTCTGAAAAAATATCCACATCGAATATATTTATAAGGGCTTAAGTAAAACTCTGCATTGACTCTCACATTAGCGTTCGTAGTGGTACAAAAAGGCAGACTGCTAATCTAATCGACCGGAGAACGATGATTAAGGAAAGGACTGTCATTTTTAGAAATAAATAAAGAATATATTCTCATACTTAATTTATATTTCGTTTACCAAAGTTTCGTAGCTCATATCGTTAAGATGTTTCCAACATTGAGTTGCTTGCCTGAAGGGATAGAACTGTGGATTTTTATAAACTGGGAAGATTTACCCAGTCGAAAAATTCTCCCGATTTGTTTAAATCTGTTTCGAAGCTACAGTGCATAATACAGACAATACATATCTTACATCCTGGTAGAAATCTGAAGTGGCACACAAGGTTAAGACAATATCTGACTCAGGTAATGCCATGCCTACATGCTGTTTATTTTAACATTTGGTTAAGGCTAGACATTCTTTACTAAGAACTGTTTGCTGATTTTTCTGTAAGAGAAATCCTCAAAGTTAACCTGTCGAAAAATACCTTTATTCCCTCTTCAGAATAATTTATTGTTTCCGAGCAACAGAAAAGGCAGTAGTCTGTAACAGGATATTTTAGTTGCTCTAATATGCCTTAACTATTTTTAGAGGGAAGATATTATTTTAACATTCGTGATTAATAATAACATTATAGAATCATTTCAAAACTCACCTGCTAAGGTTTACAGAGTTGTACGTCCTACAGCTTCCATGCCTTCTTCAAATCATCCTCCTCAGGAAAGGGCACAGAATAATGTTTGAAGTCTGTTACACGATATGCTTCACATTTTTCCTCTTCTCTCTTCATAAGAGAGATAATGAGAAATACTCATACCTTCTACATCTCATGTGAAGAACACGCTCATTAAATTCTACTGTTCCATCGTAGACTTCAGCTTATATGAGATTGGTAAGGGCCAGAACAGACAGAAAATAATTGTGTATTACATCAAGGACTTTATTTCCAGGTAGTAAGGGATATAAATTCCACAGTTACTTCATCCCTGCATTATTGGCCACAATAAACGGAAAAACATGAAGTTGTGGATATCCTAAGGCTATGGAGGTCAGGAAATGCGCGAGTATCTAATATGCCCTTCCTCAAAGCCGTGGTAGGAAACAAATAAAAGAGAAAGGAATGAGAAACTCATACAACCAGACGAAGGGAAAAACGTCTGGCGTATTCAATCTATTTCAGGAGGATTTTTTTTCTATCTGGCTCTACGCACTCTTTCAAGCCGAAGCTTGATTGTGTGTTGTGTTTTATTTCTCTCCCTACCTGCGTCCTGACACAACCAGCTCAATTACCGTGGCCCGCGGCTACGCAAACTTGAGATTCTCGGGATTTACAAAAGAAGTAGCTGATATTTTATGTTCACAAATTTTACAGGCAGAGAAAACAGATAAATGTGAAATACGATCAAACTGAACTAATCTTTATCGTTCCATATTTCATGTTTCGCACAGAGTTGTTGATTTTGGTGGTGTTACAGTATGTAACTGTCTTTGCTTGGTTCTTGGATTTGAGACCATATCTCTGAAGGGATTAAGATAGAAAAATGTGTGAGACAAGGTTGTATCCTCACCCCACAATTTTTAAAGACTTTTTCCTGGAGTTACTTTGATAATTATTGCCACCGAGCGAGTTGGCCGTGTGGTTTGGGCCGCGCAGCTTTGTGCTTGCATGCGGGAGAGAGTGGGTTCGAATCCCACCGTCGGCAGCTCCGAAGATGGTTTTCCGTGCTTTCCAATTTTCACACCAGGCAAATGCTGGGGCTGTACCTTAACTAAGGGCAGAGCCGTCACCTTCCAAATCCTAGCCCTTTCCTATCTTTCTGTCGCCATAAACCTTCGATATTTGAGTGCGACCTTTAACATGTAGCAAAATAAAAGAGAAATACAACCTGTGTCTGAAAAGTTCGGTGAATGGTCTCATGAAATAAAGACAACGTACGTTACACACAAAACTCCTTTACTGACCTTCAAATTAATCTCCGTTAGCTACAACACACTTTTGACATCGACTGCTGGAAGCTGGCAGCAAACGCTTCTTTTGGAATCTCCCGGAGAAATCTTGTCACGCGTTGTTGGACACCCGCTACACTGTCGAACCGGTGGCCTTTCAGGGCTAATTTAAGACGGGGGAACAAAAAGATCTGCAGGCGCCAAATCCGGAGAATACGGAGGGTGTGGAAAAGCAGTCACCTGGCGTTCAGCGGGAAACTGGTACACGCGGATCGCGGTGTGCGGACGGGCATTGTCGTGGAGGAGCTTCTACTGTCCACTCCGGTACAGTTCAGGCCGAACCCGTCTGATGCGTTGCAGTAGCCGTTTCAAAACTCCCTCGTAGAATTCCGCGTTGATAGGTGTACCGTGGGGTACACATTCATGATGAATGACACCATTGCCGTCGAAAAGGGAGATCAGCATTGTCTCAATCTTGGACTTTGTAAATTATTACCCTTGATGAATCTGATGGAGGAATTAAGTTCAATGCTAAGGGAATAAACACCACCCGCTATGCGGGTGACTATCAATCAATCAATCAATCAATCAATCAATCAATCAATCAATCAATCAATCAATCAATCAATCAATCAATCAATCAATCAATCAATCAATCAATCAATCAATCAATCAATCAATCAATCAATCAATCAATCAATCAATCAATCAATCAATCAATCAATCAATCAATCAATCAATCAATCAATCAATCAATCAATCAATCAATCAATCAATCAATCAATCAATCAATCAATCAATCAATCAATCAATCAATCAATCAATCAATCAATCAATCAATCAATCAATCAATCAATCAATCAATCAATCAATCAATCAATCAATCAATCAATCAATCAATCAATCAATCAATACTGATCTGCATTTAGGGCAGTCGCCCAGGTGGCAGATTCCCTATCTGTTGCTTTCCTAGCCCTTTCCTAAATGATTTCAAAGAAATTGGAAATTTATTGAACGTCACCCTTGGTTAGTTATTCCAATCCCTAACTCCCCTTCCTATAAATGAATATTTGCCCCAGTTTGTCCTCTTGAATTCCAACTTTATCTTCATATTGCGATCTTTCCTACTTTTATAAACGCCACTCATAATAATAATGTTATTTGCTTTACGTCCCACTAACTACTTTTTAAGGTCTTCGGAGACGCCGAAGTGCCGGAATTTAGTCCCGCAGGAGTTCTTTTACGTGCCAGTAAATCTACTGACACGGGGCTGTCGTATTTGAGCACCTTCAAATACCACCGGACTGAGCCAGGATCGAACCTGCCAAGTTGGGGTTAGAAGGCCAGCGCCTTAACCGTCTGAGCCACTCAGCCCGGCGCCACTCAAACTTATTCGTCTACTAATGTCATTCCACGCCATCTCTCCGCTGACAGCTCGGAACATACCACTTAGTCGAGCAGCTCTTCTTCTTTCTCTCAGTTCTTCCCAACCCAAACATTGCAACATTTTTGCAACGCTACTCTTTTGTCGGAAATCGCCCAGTACAAATCGAGCTGCTTTTCTTTGAATTTTTTCCAGTTCTTGAATCAGATAATCCTGGTGAGGGTCCCATACACTGGAACCATACTCTAGTTGGGGTCTTACCAGAGACTTATATGCCCTCTCCTTTACATCCTTACTACAACCCCTAAACACCCTTATAACCATGTGCAGAGATCTGTACCCTTTATTTACAATCCCATTTATGTGATTACCCCAATGAAGATCTTTCCTTATATTAACACGTAGATACTTACAATAATCCCCAAAAGGAACTTTCACTCCATCAACGCAGTAAATAAAACTGAGAGGACTTTTCCTATTTGTGAAACTCACAACCTGACTTTTAACTCCGTTTATCAACATACCATTGCCTGCTGTCCATCTCACAACATTTTCGAGGTCACGTTGCAGTTGCTCACAATCTTGTAACTTATTTATCACTCTATAGAAAATAACATCATCCGCAAAAAGCCTTACCTCCGATTCCACTCCTTTCATCACATCATTTATATATATAAGAAAACATAAAGGTCCGATAATACTGCCTTGAGGAATTCCCCTCTTAATTATTACAGGGTCAGATAAAGCTTCACCTACTCTAATTCTCTGAGATCTATTTTCTAGAAATATAGCAACCCATTCAGTTACTCTTTTGTCTAGTCCAATTGCACACATTTTTGCCAGTAGTCTCCCATGATTCACCCTATCAAATGCTTTAGACAGGTCAATCGCGATACAGTCCATTTGACCTCCAGAATCCAAGATATCTGCTATATCTTGCTGGAATCCTACAAGTTGAGCTTCAGTGGAATAACCTTTCCTAAAACCGAATTGCCTTCTATCGAACCAGTTATTAATTTCCCAAACATGTCTAATATAATCAGAAAGAATGCCTTCCCAAAGCTTACATACAATGCATGTCAAACTTACTGGCCTGTAATTTTCAGCTTTATGTCTATCACCCTTTCCTTTATACACAGGGGCTACTATAGCAACTCTCCATTCATCTGGTATAGCTCCTCCGACCAAACAATAATCAAATAAGTACTTCAGATATGGTACTATATCCCAACCCATCGTCTTTAGTATATCCCCAGAAATCTAATCAATTCCAGCCGCTTTTCTCGTTTTCAACTTTTGTATCTTATTGTAAATGCCATTGTTATCATATGTAAATTTTATTACTTCTTTGGCCTTAGTCTCCTCCTCTATCTCAACATTATCCTTGTAACCAACTATCTTTACATACTGCTGACTGAATACTTCTGCCTTTTGAAGATCCTCACATACACACTCCCCTTGTTCATTAATTATTCCTGGAATATCCTTCTTGGAACCTGTTTCTGCCTTAAAATACCTATTCATACCCTTCCATTTTTCACTAAAATTTGTATGACTGCCAATTATGCTTGCCATCATGTTATCCTTAGCTGCCTTCTTTGCTAGATTCAATTTTCTAGTAAGTTCCTTCAATTTCTCCTTACTTCCACAGCCATTTCTAACTCTATTTCTTTCCAGTCTGCACCTCCTTCTTAGTCTCTTTATTTCTCTATTATAATAAGGTGGGTCTTTACCATTCCTTACCACCCTTAAAGGTACAAACCTGTTTTCGCATTCTTCAACAATTTCATTAAACCTATCCCGGAGTCTGTTTACATTTTTATTTACCGTTTTCCACCGATCATTCATTCATTCACTATTCATCGATAGCTTTTAGTGCCAGAAAGGTCCGGCTCCATGGCTAAATGTTTTGTGTGCTGGCCTTTGGTCACAGAGGTCCCGGGTTTAATTCTTGGCGGGATCGGGTATTTTACCCATAATTGCATAGTTCTGCTGGCACGGAGGCTGGGTGAATATGTCGTCTTCATCATCATTTCATCCTCATTACGAAGCGCGGGTCGTCTACGAGCGTCAAATTAGAAGACCTGCACCTGGCAAACCGAACTTGTCCTCGGACACTCTCGGTATTAAAAGCCATACGCCATTTAATTTCAGTGCCAGCAGGGTCTGAGGACATGTTGAGATTGCCTGGCGCAGGCCGCACTCTTTGGTGTCCATGGATAACCTGAGCATCTGGTGTGAAATGATGGTGATAATGGTGTAGGTATGGTATGTTCAACCCTATGGGGTCGGTTATGAAACGGGATGGATTTCCGTAGCGAGTTTCTTACGCCCAGTCACCCTTCCTGACGTGAACTGTATTAGAGGAGTCGATGTGATGAAATGAATGACGGGATATAGCCCAATCCTGTCGAATAACACCGAGGGGTCTGCTTAAGTCTTTACGTCCCCATCCGGTGAACGAATCACCATCTAAAGCGTCATATGCCCTCACTCCGTATGAATATTGTGGAGAGGTTTAGAACTGGATCCGGGCTTTCAGCACACAACCTAGTGATCAGAAAGTGTATACCACCACCTCTCCTACCCTGTGTCCGGCTCCATGGCTAAATGGTTAGCGTGCTGGCCTTTGGTCACATGGGTCACGGGTTCGATTCCCGGCAGGGTCGGGAATTTTAACCATAATTGGTTAATTTCGCTGCCACAGGGACTGGGTGTGTGTGTCGTCTTCATCATCATTTCATCCTCATCACGACGCACTGGTCGCCTACGGGCGTCAAGTCAAAAGACCTGCTTCTGGCGAGCCGAACTTGTCCTCGGACACTCCCGGCACTAAAGCCACACGCCATTTCAATTCCTGCCCTATCAGTTAACATTCCTATGATGACTGTTTCTCCACTAACATGATCGGCTTGCATGGTGCAGGTCGTCCTGCACGTCTGGTGTGAGATGATAATAATGATGATGATGATGATGACGATGATCGTTTTAATGGTGTGAGGCCTCCGAAGCGGTCTGGTGCAGGTCTTTCGATTTGACACCATATAGACGACCTCCGCGTTATGGGGATGGGGCCGTGCTTATGATGAAGACGGCCAACATACCCAGGACCCGAGCCATCGTAATTAAGCAACGAAGGTTAAAATACACAAACCGACCGGTAATCGAACTAGGGACTCTCTGGACCAAAATCTAACTCACTAACCATTTAGTCCTGGAGACGGACACGTTGTTGTTGTTGTTGTTGATGATGATGATGATGATGATGATGATGGCGACGATGATGATGAAATGAGGTATTTATGGATTTGGTACCGACTATGCACGGCGTCAGACCATTAAATATTCCGCCTTAATGATCATGACCACTAGGGGGCACCTACTCCAGTATCACCCTGGATGGAAACAAAACTGAGAGGGTGCCACATTTTAAATTCGCGATGGAAGAAGGGGATCTGGATGTAGAACTCCAAATCTCAGAATTTACAATAAAAGACTTGTGTTTCTGAATGGAATACATCTTTTGCACAGAACATTAATTTTATTTTTTATAGGTAGTAACTACGTCGTGATGATAAGTCTTCGTGATATGAATGATAATGTTTAGTTGGCAGAGAGATCTTCGAACACATGACCACAAATAAGTGGATTTATTCCGCGAGAATATTAACAGAGACATCCGATGTGACACTCGTCGTCGTGCCGTGAAGTCCGAAGGCTCCACGTTAAATGCTTAATCAATGAACCGTCTGCGGGCGGGCCTCTGAAATTTGGATGCACAGCAGAATTTCGATAGACCATGTCGCTAACGAAGAGACACTCCGTCTTGCCGATAAATAATTCCAAATCATCACAAAATATTTTGAACTATATTGGTGAATTCTAAAATATGAAGTCCTCATTTCTCTAGGGGTTTACAAGGAACATCTAAACTCTCTGGTAAAAGGAATTATTGCTGACTCTTTAGGCATTCTACTGCATCACATTCATTCAAATACATAACACAGAGGCTATTTTAATATTATTTTACAATGTCAAATATTTTACAGTATCACAATATTGTCATTATTATGATTAAAATGTTATTTTGTGTCTTTGGGCAATTAAAGTAGAAGTAAGCAGCTTCCTTTTACAGATTAATGGCTTTTCTCCCTTCTGTATATAGGCCTAAGAACAGCACTATTGTTAATTAATTAAAGGTCCGCCTTGTCAACACAATTCAAAATCTAGTATATTTACTCATATCATCATGTTATTTGTTTTACGTCCCACTAACTACTTTTAAGGTCTTCGGAGACGCCACCATACTACATGTAATATGATCGCGCAGATGTAGCACATTAGCACTAACACTGTCCATATTAATGACCGCATGACCTTCACAACAGAATACGTTGTCCTCAGAACAACAGATGCTCAAAGCGACCTCCCTGCACATCAAAACATTGCGCAACCCGCCGGATCATACAGCTCTGGACCCTGTGTCCACAGTAACAAAAGCAGCATGAACACGCGCTACCAATTCTTCCACATTTGTCGGCGGAGTAGAGTACACGTGCTCCTGCAACGGCCCCACAGGAAAAAATCCAGGGTAGTTAGGTCAGGTGAACGCGGTGGCCATACAACTGGACCTCCACGTTCGATCCATTTCCCTGGAAATGTTCTGTCCAAATACTGTCGCACATTACTTCCTGTGTGTGGAGGCGCACCATCATGTTGGAACCATATCCTCCGCCGAACATGTAGTGGAACATCTTCCAGCACATCAGGCAGATAATTTGAGAGGAATGCATGATACCTTCGTGCAGTCAACCGGTGAGGCAACATGTAGGGGCCCAGACACCTGTCGCCCAATATCCCGGCGGCCCAGACGTTGATACCAAAGCGAACTTGATATCCACGGTCGCGAGTGACGTGCGGGTTAACCTCACACCAATGGTGGGCATTGTGCAAATTGAAGACACACTCACGAGTGAATGCTGCTTCATCCGACCATAGTACGGTGTTCACGAAGTCATCGTTGGCTTCCTGTTGTTGTTGGAACCATTCACAGAATTGCTCCCGCTGAGGGCGATCTGCAGGATGCAGCTGTTGCGTGCAAGAATAATGATAGGGGAGCAGCCCATGCTCGTGCAGCACGTTAACTACCATGCGTTGCGAGACACGCAGCTGCCTTCCTACGCTACGTGTACTTCGCTGAGGTTCTTGGTGTATGACCTCCAGAATAGCTTCCTCAGTAGCTGGAGTACGGCGAGTCCGTGGACGACCTATGTCACGTGATAGTGGAAGGAGAGAACCTGACACTCGAAGGCGCACCTCCAGACGACGAACACATTCTTACCTGGATGGTGTCGACGAGGATATCTAGCAGCATATTCACGAGCAGCAACACCAGCCCGGTTATCAGATGCACCAAGGACCAGAAGCATATCCACATATTCATCGTTTGTGTATGCCATACGTCTGCCACAGTGGTTTATAAGACGGACATTCGATACGTGTACGCATGTACATTGGAGTCTGTCAGGGACGCGTTACTCCGCTCGCCACTAGTCCCTGTCTGGTGGACAGAGCATACACTACGTACCAAACACGCCGTCAGTCCTGCGCGCTGTTCCACCTAACGCGCCTTACCTCTCTGACAGATATTTTTCTGCATGATTCATCCCGAAATGGTGAAATGGTGAATTGGTCGGTTTCGAATTACACTGTTTCCCTAACAGTGATGGACATGATGTTTCCACAATCCCATTGATATAATAATAATAATAATAATAATAATAATAATAATAATAATAATAATAATAATAATAATAATCATCATCATCTGTTTACCCTCCAGGTTCGGTTTTTCCCTCGGACTCAGCGAGGGATCCCACCTCTACCGCCTCAAGGGCAGTGTCCTGGAGCTTCAGACTCTTGGTCGGGGGATACAACTGGGAGAATGACCAGTACCTCGCCCAGGCGGCCTCACCTGCTATGCTGAACAGGGGCCTTGCGGGGGATGGGGAAGATTGGAAGGGATAGACAAGGAAGAGGGAAGGAAGTGGCCGTGGCCTTAAGTTAGGTACCATCCCGGCATTTGCCTGGAGGAGAAGTGGGAAACCACGGAAAACCACTTCCAGGATGGCTGAGGTGGGAATCGAACCCACCTCTACTCAGTTGACCTCCCGAGGCTGAGTGGACCCCGTTCCAGCCCTCGTACCACTTTTCAAATTTCGTGGCAGAGCCGGGAATCGAACCCGGACCTCCGGGGGTGGCAGCTAATCACGCTAACCACTACACCACAGAGGCGGACAATAATAATAATAATAATAATAATAATAATAATATTAATGCATTGAGATACGTACTAAACAGCATGCGGTTACCAGAAGCAATGTTGAAAGGCAGAATTATTGGGACCATGGTGATAACACATACAAATTGTAACCGAGTTTGGATATTATTCGCGGAGCACGTTGCTAGCCCTACTGGTAACGTAAGGCCCTAACGAAATGTAATGGATCTGAACGAGGCAAGAATAATAGTTGGTACTAATCTATGGGGTCCGCCTCTGTGGTGTAGTGGTTAGTGTGATTAGCTGCCACCCCCGGAGGCCCGGGTTCGATTCCCGGCTCTGCCACGAAATTTGAAAAGTGGTACGAGGGCTGGAACGGGGTCCACTCAGCCTCGGGAGGTCAAGTGAGTAGAGGTGGGTTCGGTTCCCACCTCAACCATCCTGGAAGTGGTTTTCCGTGGTTTCCCACTTCACCTCCAGGCGAATGCCGGGATGGTACCTAACTTAAGGCCACGGCCGATTCCTTCCCTCTTCCTTGCCTATCCCTTCCAATCTTCCCATCCCTCCACAAGGCCCCTGTTCAGCATAGCAGGTGAGGCCGCCTGGGCGAGGTACTGGTCATACTTCCCAGTTGTATCCCCCGACCAAGTGTCTGAAGCTCCAGGACACTGCCCTTGAGGCGGTAGAGGTGTGATCCCTCGCTGAGTCCGAGGGAAAAGCCGAACCTGGAGGGTAAACAGATGATGATGATGATGATGATGATGACTAATCTATGGGACCATTGGAGGAGGACACAAAGAAAACAGGTTTCACATCTAGTAGATGAAGTGGAGCGAATAAATTTACGCCCACGACGTGGAAAGGGCGCCTTTCAAAGCTGACCAATAAAACGATTGTTCGTCCATTTCTAGGATCGTAGTATGTAAGTGCAAATGGTTTCTAGAGGACCCACTGCAATCGCTGTTGACGATTAAGATGCCAAATACCATACCACCTAGACTACATTTACGAAATATAAAACATACGCCTCAACCCAGGATCGACCACTCGACCTCCTGCATGCCAACCCAAAACTCTATCGACTGCACCATCTGCACAGTACGACTAACTTCTGCTGACAGAGGTAGTTACCCTACATGTGGTTACAGTGTTGTCAGATTGCTGCTCTTCAACGTCGTTTTTCCGCCGGATATACTCGCAAGACGAAAATTTGTAAGAGACATTTTTTTATTGCTGGCATGTGAGGAGTCGCGCTGCGACGCCCGAGTGCGCGAATTACGCTTCACTCTGTATATGTAAGTACATGTTTCGATTAACTACTAATATTCTCTTCTTCTGCTTTCAGATTAAATGAATGTATTACACCTTTAAAAAATTATGCGCTAACAGGACAGTGGTTAAAACAATACAAAAATTGAAAGTTCAAGCATAAATAACATTTACAGGACAGGACTGGACATAACATGAATGTTATTAATGTTTGAACATTTCATATATTTTATTGTATTGTTTTTAACCGGTTTGACGTTATAGCATAATTCTTTTAAACGATCTAATACATTCATGTGATTTTCATGTGTAACCTGAAGAAGAGAATATTAACATATTCTGGAAACGTGCACTTATATATCTTTATGCATTTGATGTATGAGCAAATATGCTAGGCTTTGAATTATATTGACAAGGCGGACCTTTAAATAATTAATAACGGTGATTTAAGTCAATACGGATCATTGGTGGCCATTGTGGTCAAAATTATGTTTACCTATAAAAAGTTATACAATTTAGCTGCGGAGGATAACAACACGTATATAGAAAATAGGAATAGAAATGATGAGTCTTTTGAAAGCATTAAATGTGTTAGGAAGTGTACTGTACATTGTGTGCGACGTTTTGTTTATTGGGTCAGATTACGGATTCATACGTATTTGGATTTAATATGAGAATAGAGTTACCATTGCCACGGATCTTCCTAATAGTGTTTACAGAGCATGATCTAAGTAGGACAATCTTCATATCAAGTATTCTAGAAATATGCTAGGTTAGATTGCATCAATGTAAGTGTTGAATCGGAATGTATTTTCATAACAGTCGTCGAATAATATGTTTTTGTGTGTGGTCATATTTACGAGTAACAAGTGTTCGGTTGTTATGATTTTAGATGGAACAGTAATGTATCTTCGTGAAGTTACTGAAATGTATCATACTGCGAAACAATTAATGTTATTTGTAAGTCTACGAGACAAAGAATGAATAACGGCTTCGTGATTGATTTGATTATATATGCGTAGCAACTACGTCCTGATATGAATGATAATGTTTAGTTGACAGAGAGATCTTCGAACACATGACCACAAATAAGTGGATTTATTCCGCGAGCGTGTTATGGATATTCGAGTTTGTTATACGTGAGATTAGAGTCTTCGCTATTCACACCCACGTATAGGTCGAGTTACCCTAGTGATTTATGAGATGAGGCATATTGAGAATTAATGTGATTATTTGATATTCTTGAGTATATTCAGTTAAATAATGATGTTAGGACGCATCCGTCATCTACAAAGACGATTAATAGCATGTACGTACGCAAATGAGGGAGAATAGTATCATCTTACAACAAACCAGTCGTCGGATTTCTGAAATTCGTCTACATACATCATATGAGATCATCCTGATCTTTACAATTATTTAAGGGGAGGGGGACGACATTATGGGGGAAAGAGACATAACAATTGGCAAGATTTGAACTAACTATCTTACTCTATTTTTGCAATATAACTTCAAAACTCTCAGAACAGGTAAATATGTACTTCTTCTTAATGGTTAGTATCCGGAAAGTTTTCAATGTTTCTAGAAAATAGTGTTGTTCTATATTTTTTTAATATAGTAACATTTTTAGTATGCATCCCAAATTTCATGTACACTTTTCTAGGAAATGGCTGTACTTCAGGAAGTAGAATTTAAGAATCGTGCCTAATAGGCTTGGTGTGTGATAATTGACTTCGGTTAGAACAAAAATTATACTTTTTATTTTCAGACACTTTAAATTTCTGATCTTAAAAATAAAAAATGTTTTTTCAAAAAATAAGACCTGTGGGTCACTAAGGAACACATTTGTTGTTTTTTAACTCTATCTTACAGATACAGATCTTACATAAATACAGTGTTTAATTTCAGCTCTGTATATTTAATAGTTCCTTAGTAAAGTGTACCTGAAATGTGGGATGAATAAAAATTGTATAGTATTATATTTAAAAAATATTGAATAATTCCATTTCCAGAAACATTAAAAACTTTTAGGATTATAAAAGTTAAGAAAAAGTACAAATTTACCTGTTCTGAGAATTTTTAATTTATACTGAAAAAATAGAGTAAGATATTGCAGTTTAAATCCAGGGAAGAAATTCATCAGAAGTTCGCGGTGATATATTGGATTGATTAGAGAATGTCCCGTTAATGATTGTTGCACGCTTCGTGGTGTTTTAGCACTGCCACTTACGTATATTTCCTTTTCAAGTTGCTCGTTTATTTCTCTATGACATTATTCCTTGTATTTATTCAGCTTTGTCTCTTCGAACGAGTTTTTTGAGAATCGAGACAGCTGTACTTTATTGCGTGTTGTCATTTTTTTTGTTATTTGTTTACAGGCTATGACACAGCGTTTCATTATTGATTTATTTCTTTAAGATAGAGTTACACATTGTACATATGTTTGAGTGTCTTAATTGGGATGATCTTCGTGTTATGTTAAGAATGATGGTTCAATCGGATTGGCGGAGAAATTTTTCTTTTCGAGAAAATTAGGTTACTTTTTTACTTTCGGGGGCGCGATTCAAATTGATGAACTTGACGTAGTCGCTATGCGTCAGAGGAGGGAAGGGAAGGTAGGGGAAGTGGGAGATAGAGTTAATGGCTCGGTGCGAATGCGTATGTTTCGCATAGTCGCTTCCCAGCCCCAGTAGGCAGTGTACAGTTTGTTCTGGACAAATTGACAACAATTCGAACTCCGTAGAAGATGTAGCAAGAATACAGGCAGCTTTTCAGGTCGTTCGTGACACATCACACATGCTAAATAGAGTTCAATGGTCGCTAATACACCGTTATGAACTGTGTATCGAAGTAGGAGGGTGAATATTGAACATCTGCTGTAATCAAACCATTGGACGTATTGTTTCCTTCTTTCAGCATTTCATTTCATTTACAATGTTTTGAGTGAAGGATATAATACGGGCAGCTTTTCATGGTACAATCCTTGGCTGACAAGTGTGTCTTAAATATAGTGTGTCCTTCTACTGTGTGTTCAGTTACGGCTGTTAAATAAACGAACTGTGGATATTGCCTGTAAGAGACGAGGGCAATCCTGTGCGAGTCGAACGAGGAAACTTGTGCATACGCGCCGAGCGTTATCTTTGTCTCCATCATACACCCCAGTTCCCCTTCCTCCCCTTCTCTTCTTTGAAGGACGTCCGGCGGTTTGTGTTCTGGCATAGCAAATAGGACGAGTTCGTCAATTTCAATCGCACGCCATGAAAAATACATTCTTCGCCAATCCGATTGCACCATCTTTCTTAACATAACACCAAGAGTATCCCTGATTTTTCGTCGGTATACAGTTCTGATACACCCTGTATATGACTACACTCCATGTTTTTAATGTAATGCCAACTTAACAAATTGTATGTGTATCTTATGTGATTAAGAAACTTTTATTTCTTCCAATCGTTTTGTAATTGTATAATTTCAACGGTAATTAACTAATATCTGTCCGCCTCTGTGGTGTAGTGGTTAGTGTGATTAGCTGCCACCCCCGGAGGTCCGGGTTCGATTCCCGGCTCTGTCACGAAATTTGAAAAGTGGTATGAGGGCTAGAACGGGGTTCACTCAGCCTCGGGAGGTCAACTGAGTAGAGGTGGGTTCGATTCCCACCTCAGCCATCCTGGAAGTGGTTTTCCGTGGTTTCCCACTTCTCCTCCAGGCAAATGCCGAGATGGTACCTAACTTAAGGCCACGTCCGCTTCCTTCCCTCTTCCTTGTCTATCCCTTCCAACCTTCCCATCCCCCACCAAGGCCCCTGTTCAGCATAGCAGGTGAGGCCGCCTGGGCGAGGTACTGGTCATTCTCCCCAGTTGTATCCCCGACCCGATGTCTGAAGCTCCAGGACACTGCCCTTGAGGCGGTAGAGGTGGGATCCCTCGCCAAGTCCGAGGGAAAAGCCAACTGGACGATAAACAGATTAAGAAAGAAAGAAAGATTAACTAATATCTATCGAGATATTAGATGATACATGTAATGCAGATTAAGCTTTGTTGAGGTTAGTGTCCTTATTAGATAGGTATGCGCCCTTGTTACCGAGACCAACCCGGTTCATCTCTAAAGAAATATGGTCTATGAAATGTTTATTTTTGCCCATTGTGACATATTTTAATGTTAAGCCTAAAATGCTTAAAATATTTAGTTAATATGATTTTCTTTACAAGTTGCTTTCCGTCGCAACATACCAGATAGGTCTTTTGGCGACGATAGGAGAGTGGGAAGGAAATGGCCGTGGCCTTAATTAAGGGATTTGCCCGGTGTGAAAAGTGAAACCACGGAAAACCATCTTCGGGGCTGCCGACAGTGGGGTTCAAACCCACAATCTCCCGAATGCTGGATACTGACAACCCCTTAAGCGACTGCAGCTATCGATCTCGGTGGAGCAATGAAACTGAAAATGTTGAAGTTCTTAACGCGGCTTTAGTAATAGTTTACTTGTAGGGAAGAAGAATTTCTGGAAAGTGCCAATTATAACTGAGTGGTTTAGTAAAGTGGTGCATGTTACATTGACGATCATTTTGTTAAAATTTCACCTGAAGTTTGTGTATGCTTAGTATGGTATTCATCAATGAATATACAACTGGCACTAATTGGGGTCGTTTATTTCTATCCCCTTAATTTTATAGCTGTTCATTTCACTTTCTTTGTCTGTTCCCTTTGTTATTTCATTACTACAATCTCCATTTACCGTTATTATTATTATTATTATTATTATTATTATTATTATTATTATTATTATTATTATTATTAAAATTGTCACTTATACGTCACCTATAACCACCAGCAATACACGTCAGTCATAATACAATTATTATTAAATTTTATTTTTCACTCGTCTCTTTCTCTACTTAGTTTCTACTCTTAATAACATATACCCTCTTCCTTTATTTGTCTCATACCTATTATCACTTATTATTTATTTATTTATTTATTTATTTATTTATTAACCTACTCGCCCCCCCCCCCACCACACAACCCCATGGAGCTACAGCTCAGGTGGACCGTGGCTTACCAAACTACCGCTGCTCAGCCCGGAGGCCTGCCGATTATGATGTGACGCATAGTCATCGAGATTAATTCTCTCAGTCGTTATTCTTATCTGTATAGACTGGAGCCTCTGTTTCACCATCAGATATTTTCTCAATTTGTGTCACGTAGGCTGAGTAGACCTCGAACCAGTCCTCAGATTCACAGAAAGAAAATCCCTGAGCTGTTCCAGAATCGAAACCGTGGCGTATATGTAAGTGAGAGAATAGGAAATCCTGGAATGCGGGTTCGGATACTTATTTAGGAAACCCTGTGAATATCGTAAATAGTATTTATCGTCGTTACGCATGGAAAAACCGCAGTGTGGTAATGCTGTGTCAGAAATACTGTCCCGCAGCACACACATCATTATGAGTGAGAATTCTCTAAATACATATATATTTGTCATATGTCCTTTAGTCCTTTAAAAACGAAACAAACAAAAATTTACATTTTCTCTCGTACACTATTGTTCTAGATAATAGTCATTTCAACTGAAGAGAACATTTTTTTTTTTTGGCACAAAACACATCGCGTGAAAAACACTGCACTATCCACTGCACGAGCATTCGACTGTTATAATGAAACCCTCTTGAGTTCCTCAACGTGATGTTTCTCTGTCGGTGGCACACGTTTCAATAATTTTTGTTTGGAATCTTTTAGAAAATTGATGCATGTGTTTAGGGAGCACTGTTCGTTTTGCAAATTTCAAGTGCTGCGTACCAAAACCTAGCTCTAAAGCTCTCTGTAAGCTTAATTAGGATTAGCTGATCCTGCCGTCTGTCTTAGCAAAGAACAAAACCACTTCCCGACAATTTTGACACTTCCTACAGGTATTAATTTTATGCCTCTGTGTGTCCATCTTCAGACATTTTTTTACAGAGTGGGGACTAGGTGATGTTGTGACGGAATTATAGTCTGTTGGAGTAATTTCATTTATAGCTTTGTATGCGACTACTTTCCAGTCACGGAGCTCGATAGCTGCAGTCGCTTAAATGCGGCCAGTATCCAGTATTCGGGAGATAGTAGGTTCGAACCCCACTATCGGCGGCCCTGAAGATGGTTTTCCGTGGTTTCCCATTTTCACACCAGGCAATTGCTGGGGCTGTACCTTAATTAAGGCCACGGCCGCTTCCTTCCCACTCCCAGCCCTTCCCTGTCCCATCGTCGCCATAAGACCTATCTGTGTCGGTGCGACGTAAAGCAACTAGCAAACTTTCCAGTCAGTTGGTATATGCGGATCTATGACATTTATTCAGATTTCATTCCAGTTACTATTTGGGTACTTCTCCGTGATCTGGAGTTGTGTTTCGTTCTTCTCTAATAGATTATTGTATATTACTCTTGTAGGAGGTACCGTACGTTGTTTCCTGTCGCTCGTATCGTATCTGTCGCTTGCAGCAATCTTCTAAAACATCGTGTCGGCACTGAATACTTTGGGTTTTGCTGACTTGTATTCCAAAAATAAGTATTATGAACAACTGCTAGTCCTATCTTTGCAATCATTAACTCTCGCATTAAAAGCGCTTGGCATTTTTCACCGACTGCTATGAGATCCTGTCCTCTTTTCTCTACTCTCTCTTCGCCATAAATAAAAACTAATACATAGTTCAACTCGCTGGTTTATTTTTTACCGGCATGGGTAGAATTTGTGACACATACCACAATTTAGATAAGGCAAACAAGTTTATATGCCACACCTTTTGAATGATGTTCAGGTTTCAACTCAAACTGATTGAAAATGTAGTACGCACCCTTGAAACTAAGGTCGTCCAGTTTATGTCGAAGTTTTGGGCCATACCAGGGGTGAGAACTAATCCCAAAATCTTAATTCTATCTTTAATAGGTACTGACGCTATTGCCGTCTCTTTTCACCAGCTACCAAGCGGTAATATCTCGGATTTTTATAATTTACCTGGGCATTAGAGGCTTTCTAGTAAATTGTTATTATGCACTTCAACTGTGGGGCAACGGTTGGTGTCTGCAGTAATATGGTGACGTCATCAGCATAGGCTGCAACCGTGAACAGTCTATGGCGGCTGGGAATAGTTTACATTACACAGTGGACTGCCCGAGTAAACAGGCCATTACTTAAAACAAAAATAGTCATTGATAGGGGACCTCCTTGTCGTACTGATTTTTTAATTGGAATTGGTCTGGGAAAAGTGTCCATTAAGAAGTATGCGAGAATGTGCCGAACTATAAACGGTTCGAATAAGACTGCAGATTGTGGTTGGGGAAACCATGCATTGCAGCACTGCTAACAAGTACCCATGATGCACACTTTCCGGAAGTTTACCGGAAGTCCAGGTTTAGAATCTTGCCCATTTCAGTTCGTTCTGCTTCAAAGTGTAACATTGTATTTTTTTACTGCTTGCAAGATTTGGGTTATTTTTCTTTCTGGAATAGTACATGTTTGCCCTACTTTGATGATGTTATTAAGGTAGGGTCGTATTCTTTTCGCCAGTATTTTAAGGGAGAGCTTGTAATCGGTGTTGAGGAGTGTCATCTGGCGGAAACCCGACACAGTTAATAGTGGGAGGACTTTGGGTATAATGATTATTATTCCTTCATTAACGCCTGTGCAATCTTGTAGATTAGCGAACAATATTTCCATGATGTACCAGTACATTTTTTTTAGAAAAAAGTCAGACTACCAGGGACTGGAGCTGTTCTCTTACTGGGCGTTCATAGTGCCTAGAATCGTTCACTTCCTTCAACTGGACGGAAGAGCTGCTTGAGGATTGAGTTATTCCCACAGTCCAGGAACGTTTCAGTTTTATCTAGACAGTCTTTAGTAGATAAGAGTCGTCTGTTGTCACCTGTATGAAGAGTAGATATTATTTTTTTTACTTCAAGTTTCTTTTTTTATTTGCTAAATGATAAAGCCGTACTTTTTCTTCTGCTAAGTGTGAATTAGAACACCAACGAACTAAGGAACCCTGTAGAATGTTCTCCTGAACGGCTGTTATTCTTCGTTTAACTGCGGCTGTGTGACTGTTTACATTGTGACCTGCTTGTTGACGCACCAGAAGGTCATTTAATATAGTGTAGTAAGAGTGTAGAGTTTTCCGTCTGTTACTTGATTTTTCTGCTCCACGTTTCTTAAAGAAAGTTTGAAACGCTGGTTTAACCTTATGCAACCATTTGTGAACAGTTTAAGGTCCTGTTTGGTGAGATGACAGAGCATACCTGACCACATCTGCTGAAAGTTCTCTTTCACTTGCTCGTCATGTAACAACGCATTATTTAGTTTACAATATACCTTCCCGATAACAGATACTCTCCCAGTGGTACGAATCTTCAGTAGGACGGCGTGATGATCACTGAAGGGTATTATTTTATTATTTTAACACTAATGGCATGCACATTGGGTTCTGGGTCTCTGTTTACGTAAAATATATCAATTCTAGAAGCCGATGATCCTCGGAAAAATGTAAATTGTACGAAAGTGCCGTGTTTACTTGCCCATACATTGCGAATCTGTAAAGTCTGACATATTCTTGCAAGCGCTGGAGAAGGGTTGAATTCTCCTCTCTGGTCTTTTCCGTATAAAATACAATTAAAATCCCCACCTAAAATTAAGTCTTTGTAGTTATATAGTAAATAGAATGGTAGTTGTGTGTTCAGAAATTCCTCTCAGTCAAGGTGACGATGTGTTCCAGAGTGCAGGTAGATGTTTATGTACAGTGTGTTATCTTCTGGTAATATTGGCGTGATCCTCCCACTTGGGTGTGTTTCACAAATTTTAATTCTTAATCCAGATCTGTATATAATTGCAGTACCTCTCGATTCTTCCCCAACATTGGAAATACATTGGTAATTGTTCCCAAGGTAAGGCAATGTAAAGACGTTAACTTCTTGTGGGAAAAGGATATCGATGTCATAAATCCTAATAAAGTCTTGTAATAGTACCTGTTTGCTGCGACTTATCAGGCAATTTACATTAAGTGATGCTACGGAATAAATAAGTAGAATGGTTAAGGAAAATAACACAGTGCCAATCATAATTATGAGTATGGAGATGGAGACGCGTGCTGAAGTTATTTATTCGGAACATGTTTGAAAATTTTAGTGCCTGTCTTTTCGCCATTGTCATCTACCGACCGCTTTAACATAGGATACCTGTGCCTGACTTAAGGTCGTTTTGCTTCAGTTATTTCCATTTCTTCTACTGAAGGAGGTCTCTCGTTTTCGAAGGTCGGTGATATATTATGCTCTTCCCTACTTTGCATGTTACCGTCTTTGACGGATGTTGGAGGTATCAGTATATCTCCGTCCTCTGATTTCATCTCCTGAATTTTCGGAGGCTATAACTGATTATGATTTATATCTTGGGGTAGCTTCGATGGCAGTAATACGCCTGACTCAATCGTAGGTAGCCTTTCTGGTTGTGGTATTTGATTATCATCATCATCATCATCATCATCATCATCATCAGAACTTCATTCTTAGTTATCTGATCCCCACCTGTTGGCCTAACAACTCTGTCTCCCTGTGCGTCACAGAAGTGGCCGACATAGTGTTCTGGTGATCATTTAGTGTTGCCTGTGTAGCTTTGTATAAGTCACTAGGTGACGAACTGTGTGAGTCGACTTCAGTAGTCAACTGCGAAGTTTGCAGAGGAATACGCTGTGTCAGTAGTTTCCCACTCGCCAAGGTCACCCAAGTGGGACTAGCAGGTTGTTCGGTTAGCTGGACGGGTTGTTTTCGCCGTGGGCATTGACCTCGTAAGTGTCCCACTGCTTTACAAGAGGAACACGTAGTAGGCCGATTTTCGTAACTGATCAGGGCTTTATGCCCACTAATATCTAAGTAAGACGGTACATGTTGCTTTAACATTAATCGCATTGCTCGTACACCGTCATGAACCTTGTACCGGAAATCTGAGCTCCATGTTCCATCCTGAATCGAAAAGGTCCCATATTTACTAATTTGGTCCACAATTATTCTAAGTCGACAAATTTGACCATATCGGTCCTTAACTGGTCCGTATTGACTCGTACAACAGTAATGTACAACTGGTGATTGTTTGGTCTGCCCCGTCAATACATTATTAATATTTGAATAACTTTTACGTACATGTTTTGTTAGCCTTCGCTCCTTTACATTCTGTGTGGTACCTCTATCGGAAGATTAAAAATTCTCACCAAATTTGTGCAAGACCCGCAGAATCAATAGTCACTTTGCTACGGAACCATTACTGTGTTAGGAGTGCTCAACTACATAATCCTGTAGTAGTTATTCAGTTTATTTCTGCTCCTTGCATTTTATGTAGCCTACACTTGCTGTGATATAGGATCAAGCTGGATGATTTCGATGTCACTTTCTTCTAGCTTCAAGGTGTCAGGAATTCAGTTATGTTTAGGGCTGGTCGGGGCGAGTTTCTTTCGGTGAAGTTGATCATAATCGTGTTCTTCCTTTCCACTAACACGGTGATCTTTTAACTATAAACACATAGATATCTTGAACAACTCTATCTGTCACCACTGTCAAGAGTTTAACAGGTAGTCACTCACACACAAGTAAAAGCGGTCGACAGATTCATACCGGCCAAAGTTCTAAGCTGAAATATTTCACATAGGGTTACTTTTTTGAGACGCAACGACAATATATTTTATTTGTTCGTGGGGTACACCACTTTTCAATAAATCTTCCACAGTTCTTCCGTCAGAACTGTGGCAAGTAAATACAATAATAAAAACACTGTAAAGTAAATTCCAACGCCGTTGGCTAGAACTGGTTTCGGTTAGTGGAATCACCAACTAACCTACCACGTGCACACTGAAGGATATGTTACAAGCATTTGGTGAGACCAACTTAGCTTTGCCTGGAGTCGACACGGAAAGAAAAGAAAGGAAAACTGAGATTCATATGTATTCCTAAACAGCCATACGCAGTTGAACATGGAAGATGATCACATAGTATATTGTTAGAAATATCATACAGTGGGTGGAACAATGCCAATAGAGGTCTAGTTATTCTCATCTTGTAGAAAAAAGTTCCATAAAATGAAAACTTTTACGTGCGAGGACATAACATATAAAGGGACACTTGATAACGCAATAACGGATATAAAGGGTTCAGCTTTTATAACAAGGCATTGCAATAAAAGGCAGCGTAAACAAAGTTGTAAAGAAATGATATGGAAGTAGAAAAGAATGGACAACTTTCAGGTTTAAACTTCTACGCGGGGACAGGACGGGACGCGAGTTTCCTTCACCCTAGGCTCTAAGAAAGTTCCTTTTTTCTCAAACTCTACATAGCAGTCGAAGGTTTTCTTACTGACAGTTATATTTATTCACTAAAGTATAGTTATTGTCCGACTTTCTGCCTGAGTGGCCAGTGACTTTGGCTTCAGTGCTCGAGGCTCAGCGTCGATTCCTGGTCAGGTCTAGGGATTATAATATTAAACTGATCACTTCCGTAGGCTTGTGGACTGGTTGTTTAAGCTGTCTCCGGTATTCCTACAACTCACACAGCACACACAACAGTCCTTCACCACACTAGCAATTTATTTCCTACACAGGGCAGACACCATCCACCCTCGATGAAGTGTGCATCTTAAAAGAGCTGCACCATACACGAAATTATTATTACGATGCTGAGCAAACGATCGATGCGAATAGCATTGTCTCCGCAACTTAATAACATGAGCACGCTTATTTAATTGTGTTTTCCACATGACTGTATAGTCCAGTGTGATGGCACCCAAAAAACGGATCGCACATGGTGAATCAGCACTTTGTTGATGTCTTATCTGTCTCTGCAGGGAGCAGGCGGTTGATTTCGAGTACATCCATACCATAATAAATATACTTCCTCCATAATGATCAGCCAAAGGCTAACTTTTCTAAGACGCTGAGTTACTCAGATAGAACGGGATATTCTTCCTCAAAATGAAGTCAGTGTACTGATCACAATCGTGCCAAAGCATATCAGAGACCTGAACAATGCCAGAGGAGGTCATACATGGTACTAAGGCAGAATGAATAAGGGACAACCTTAAAAAATAAGTACCCACATACAGATATTACTGATGTACGTATTTATAACTGTTTATTTGCGTTAGATAATGAAAGACATTGGCGGTAGGCTGTCATTATTGCAACGGCCGCAGAGTTTTGAGGGTTACATGAGCGCGCGAGTCAAAACAGCGCCATCTTATAATAGAGTATGCGTGTGACGTCACATATTTAGCACAACTTTTGCCTTACTTTGAAGCGTTATTTCAGGAAAACTACGTTTCAAATTTTCAACCATTCTTTTTTGCAACAAGTATCTGTCCATTGAGACATTAAACATAATTGTAAGCTAAATAGTCTCGGCGATATGAACATTTTACACAAACATTAAAAGCATTTTTCAAATGTTATATTCAAGCACCCGTTGTCGAGGAATGTAAGTGTACGTTCAAGAACCATTCGACCCTGCAAGTGGCTGCACGTTTTGGGTGACGTAGCTATCAGCTTGCATTCCAGAAATGGTGGGCTCGAACCCCACTCTCGGCAGTCCTGAGGATGGTTTCCTTTGGTTTCCCATTTCCACATCAGCTGCGCCTTAATATTGATGCTACGGTCGCTAGCTCTTCCCTGACCCATCGTCGCTATAAGCTTTATCTGTGTCGGTGCAATGTAAAGCAAACAGTAAAAAAAATCCGTTCGAGTTTGTAAAAACTTTGCATTTTTAGGTTGTGTGCCTTTGCAATACAATAAATAACTTTATTTAACTTCTGTACTGCACCCTTGATGAAACATTTCTTTTTTTTTTGCTATTTGCTTTACGTCGCACCGACACAGATAGGTCTTATGGCGACGATGGGATAGGAAAGGCCTAGGAAGTGGAAGGAAGCGGCCGTGGCCTTAATTAAGGTACAGCTCCGGCATTTGCCTGGTGTGAAAATGGGAAACCACGGAAAACCATCTTCAGGGCTGCCGACAGCGGAGCTCGAACCCACTATCTCCCGATTACTGGATATTGGCCGCACTTAAGCGACTGCAGCTATCGAGCTCGGTACAAATCTTTTTTTACCGGGTATATAATTGTCATATGCTACTACACAATAAATAATATATATATATATAAATCAATAAGAAGATTAATATTATATAATTAAGAATATAAGTAAATAAGACTGTTTCATTTACTAATCAGTTTTTGTCCCACTTTCCTTTCCTCGAATGCATAGCATTTTTTTCCTAATTTAATATTGTCACCTTGTACTCTCATCCTCATCCAAGGCCGTCAGATTCCTTGGGTTAATGGTCAGCGTACTGGTCTTATGCTCAGAGGGACCTGTGTTCAATTCTCCGTCAGATAGCGGTTTTTAATCACATATAGTTATTTCCTATGGCTCGGGGAGTGGGTTTTATATGTTCATCTTAAAACTATTATCTCCATCTACATACATAACATTGTCAACCCATGATTTTGTAGTTCTGAAATATGAAGAGGGAAGCCGACTAGTTTTAAAAAATTGTAATGGTTGTAAAATCAACCTTCTAGTTGACTTACTGTATTAATTTTTTAAATATCTGAAGCCATTTCCTTTTCAGTCTTGAATCGGATAATTTATAACTGTTAGGGTATTCAGCCTGCAGAATCTAATTTTGCGTAATACATTTTTAAACAACCTGAAAGAGGAAAGATATGGTAACAGTATTATACTTGGAAACACACAACGTAATTAAAATAGAATGATGTGTTCCGTTTTTAAAAGAACATAGATTCTATCAAATCACCCTCAGATATTTAGAAAAGTATGTACATTTATGCTTTTTTCACATATGAACTTGAAAATCTCCACTCCAGCAACATCAAATATAAGGCTTACAGGAGGAAACAGGACTTCATTTAGATAATTTTCAGATTTTCAAGTTCATAACTATTTAAGCAAAAATAACTCTGTAAACTTTTCTAAATATTTGTCTATGATTTGATAGAATCTGATGTTGTTCCTTTACGAGTGAAGCGTGTCATTTTATTTTAATTAAGTTTTTCCTATTTCACGTACAGTATAACACTGTTATAATATGTTTTCTATTTCAGGAATTTGACTGAATATCATAACAGTTATAAAATTACTGAAAATTTTCACAAATTTCCTTGTACCGTTTAAAAATCGACTTTACGTGGTCGTTATTGTTTCTGCATATTTGTATGTAGAATCTATATGTACTGTTTCAGATTGATCAGATTTGTTATATTCTTTAGTGGACAGAGCTCTGATGTACTCGGGGGTTAAATTTCACACTCGTGGATCCAGTTCATTAAATAAACCTTCCAATAAATCAGCTCGTATCAACCAATCTCCAATATGAATCACTATTAGCAATGAAACAACAGTAGTTAATTTGTGATTAAACGGATGCCTGTGTTGAAGTTTCCGATACACACAGTATGCGCGCAATTTCAATTTATCTTCAATCAGTGGCACGGACACAGACATTTTTCGCGCAATTTAATGTAGTGTATTCTCATCTACTTCTGTGCAATCGAGGAGTATCAATAGTTTAGAGAAACAGGAGTGAGGTTGAAAAAAGAGGTAGATATGGGTGATTTTTATTTTCACTATCTATCTATCTATCTATCTATCTATCTATCTATCTATCTATCTATCTAAAAGTGATGTATGTGCGTTCCAACAGAGATCTGTAACACATGGAACAATTTCAACCAAACTTTGTGTACATATGACATTTATTATTTGGTAGAGAAAACAAATAATTTTGGGGTGAGGCACCACTAACACCTCTACCAGTAGGGTTGGGGAGGTGGTTGACAGTAACAATAAACAAACATGATCATTATTAGTGTCGAACCTGTAGTTTTCTGGGTCGCTGAGATGAATAGTGACATACGGGATGACCTTCATCCCTACGGGTGGAGGTGAGTAAGAAATGTGCAAAGAGGATTTACAGTTGTAAAAACAACGTCGTTCGCCTCTGTGGTGTATAGTTTGATTATCTGCCATACCCGGAGACCCGGGTTCGATTACTGGCTCTGTCACGAAATTTGAAACCTGGGCTGGAGAGAGGTCCACTCAGACTCGGGAGGTCAACTAAGTAGAGGGGGTTCCATTCCCACCTCAACCATACTCGAAGTGGTTTTCCGTTTCTCCTCCTGGCAAATGCAGGGATGGTACATTTATCAGGGACATGGCCGCTTCCTTCCCTCTTCCTAGTGTATCCGTTCCAATCTTCCCATCCCCCCTCAAGGCTCCTGTTCAGCACAGCAGGTGAGGCCACCTAGGCCAGGTACTTGTCCTCGTTACCGGCTGTATCCCCGACCACAAGTATCACCATCCAGGGCACTGCACTTGAGGTGGTAGGGGTGGTATCCCTCGCTGAGTCCGAGGGGAAAAACCAATCCTGGACGGTAAACAGATTAAGAAAGAAATTACGAAAGAATGAAAGAAAGGAAGCAAGAAAATAAATATTTTAGGAATATCATTAATTTAGACCACGTCTCCTTTATAAGTTGACATGCATTATTAAGATGGTGTGTGATGCATATTTACTAATTACTGGCAGTCATCATATATAATTAGTTTTCTTGTAAAACATAAACAACATATTGCCTCTCACTATTCGACGCTGAGGAATTTGTGGAGTTTTAACTGTAAACCTATTGCACTAGACCAGCGTCAACAAACTATGTGGCTATATGCAGCCGAGTATTTGGTGGAGTGAATGTGACAGATAACTAATCAATTGCACATTATATTTGATGTATTACATTTTAATAAATGTCATCACAGAGACCAGATGGGATGACATGAATGTGACATTAGTCATTCAACTGATTTGAAATATTCGGCAGGAAATCATTCACTCATTTGAAAAAGGGAAGAGATAACTGACTAGTAAAGACGGCTAAGACATGCTCGGCTCAGCTCAAACTAATGTAGTGGAAAGATTTGGAAGCAAAACTTCGAATTCAGGTAAGGCGCATGGTACTGGGACTCACTAAATTAGTGGCAGGTTAATCCTTGGAGGTAATGGTGGTCAAAGAAACTTGAAATACAGATCCGTCGACCAACCGTTGTTAATTCCATATTTCTTTTGATGCCAACTTGTTATATTCAGGTGTAAAATGCGCATAGGATGTCCTGTTAGATTAATGTTTATTTAATTGGTTGTCATGTTGCGCAATAGAGGGACGTTAAAATAATAATCTTATGCTCGAAGGTTGACGACTTTAATATTAAGGGGTTTCTTGCAGGATTTTTATCTTTGTTGTTCGGGTCTACTAAACCAAGGATAACGGCCGAGAAGATTCATTATGATAACCACACGGTACCTCATAATCTGCAGACCTTCGGGCTGAGCAGCGGTCGCTTGGCAGGCCACGGCCTTTAGGGGTTGTTGCGCCATGGGTTTTGGTTTGTTACACCAAAGTTGTAAATGGAAAAATATATACAATAGTCTGGGTTACGAAGAATTCAAAACGTTGCTTAAATTGAGCAATTATTTTTGAAGAAATAATAATAATAATAATAATAATAATAATAATAATAATAATAATAATAATAATAATAATAATAATGCGTCGTTGCCGGGTATCTGCAACATAAAATATTGGATTCAGCAAGAGAATCCAACTAGCCTCTTTCACTCCAACTCCAGCACGTAACCTACAAGAGGTGTCCCTGTTAAGCTGAGCAACCCAGTGGAAGGTTGGGTAACCAATCCCAGCGGGAAACTGGGTCAGTGAACCGATCAGTGCTGGGGGCTTCAAGGCTTACAACCTTGATAGTCAACAACTCGTCACTTTCGGGTGACCAACTATACACACTTGTGTGATAGACTGTATCAAACATGAAGTACGAAAACAATAATGATAAATCCCCAGGTGGTAACCAATCCACCCCCGTTCATGACGGGGCATATAGGTCATCGGATTCTGGGGGACCTATGCCTTCATGTGACCCAGTCAGAACTAAAAGAAAAAGGAACATCACATACCTAGCTACGATCAATATTAACTCGCTGATCAAGACCGGGAAACTTAAACATACCCTTGAAATCCTGAAAGACAAGAACATCAGCATTGCAGCCTTCCAAGAGACACGGTTCCCAGATGAAGATGCCATGGAGTCTCAAGAATATAGAATATATAAGGGAAAGCCTGGTAAGAGAGTCATGATGAATGTACCCTTCCTGGGGACAGGGTTCGCAGTACACCACAAACTAGTTGCTAACATACTTGGCTTCTCTTCGCCCAATGATAGAACTTCAGTAATATCCTTCAGGTCTAGCAATAGGGGATACTCTTTGGTTAACTTCCATGCTCCTACCAATGACTCTAACAAGAAAAACCCAGAGACTACAGATAAGTATTGGGACACCCTTGAGGAAACCCTAGACCACATCCCACATCATCATACGACAATACTGCTGGGAGATTTCAACGCTCAGATTGGGAGAGAACAGAAATACCGGAAAATTGTAGGAAGATACCCCGCCCATAAGAGAACCAACAAGAATGGGGAACGGCTAATCAGTCTGTGCACCAAGTATGGATTACTCTTGAAGTCTACGGCTTTTAAACGACTACCTAGGAAGGCCATGACGTGGCGCAGCCCAAACAGCATGATGGGCGAGTTCCAAATTGACCACGTAGCAATAGATAAGAAGCACCACTGCGACATTATGAACGTGAAGGTTTTACGAGGAGCTAACATAGACTCCGATCATTACCTGTCCATGGTTAAGATGAATCTGAAACCACTGTATAAGACCAAGGCTATGCTTATGAAGAAAAAGAAGATTCCTAGGTTTGATATCACCAAACTTAAAGAAGACGATGCAAGTTACCAAGAGAGTCTGAACCAACACATCAATAGGATTAACACCACTACAAAATGGGACCCACTTCGGGATGCTATAACAGACGCGGCTCAGAAGACGATCCCCAACAGACCTAAAGGAAACAAGCACCCATGGTGGTCAAACGAATGCGATGAGGCTATAGAATCCAGGCGACTAGCATGGCTCAAATGGAACCATCATAAAAACGAAACCAACCTACAAGCCTTTATTACACAAAGAAACAACACCTCCAGCGAAAAGAAAATACAACAAAGAACTGATTAAGCAAGCCGAGGAGGATTTTGGAAAAAACAACTCCAGAGACTTATACAAAGGTCCAAAACAACAGACGACCCAGTTCACACCCCAAACTTTACACTTCCAGAGAACAGGCAGATCATTGTGCCTCAATGATGATGACTGAATCAAGACCCTAGCTGATTATTTCCAAGGACTTTTGAATGCTGAAGAACCTGCGCAGCGCCTCCCAGTTAGAGAACCAGCTAACCCGGACACCAAAGACATCCCTCCTCCCACCTATGAAGAAGTAAGAGAGACCATTCAACTTCTCAAGAACAACAAAGCTCCTGGAGAAGACGGAATAGTGGCAGAAATGTTGATACAAGCTGGTGGGCAAACATTCAGGCACATACACAAGGTAATCCTGGACATATGGGCTAAGGAAAGGCTCCGAGATGATTGGACATCAGCTGTTATCCATCCAATCCACAAGAAGGGAAGCAAAACAGATCCCAGCAACTATAGAGGAATATCACTCCTTTCAGTATCGTATAAAGTCTTTTCCAAGATTCTGGAACAGCACATAACAAGACAACTGGATAAAGAATTAGGAGAATATCAAGCAGGGTTCAGAACTGCAAGATCTTGTGCTGAACAGATACAAAATCTGAAGACCATCCTTCAATATAGCAAGAAAAGATGCCGACAGTGGGTAGCTATCTTTGTCGACTTCCAGAAGGCATACGACTCCGTGGATAGGATCACACTCTTCAACACCTTAAGAGAACTGGGACTAAACGAAACTGGTGCAAGCCACCCTGCACAACACCACTTCCAAAGTTAAGTTTAGAGGTCAATTATCAGAGAGCTTCACAATCAAAACAGGGGTGAGGCAAGGAGATAGTATCTCATGCATATTATTTAACTGTGTCCTGGAAAAGATCATAAGAGAATGGACCAGGTCATTACCTGAGAACACCGGATTAAGAATTGGGTTTAAATCAGACAACCTGAGGATTCCATGCCTGGCCTTTGCTGATGACCTTACTTTATTAGCAAACGACATGCATGAGGCCACTATGCAGCTTCAAACACTGCACTCTATTGCAGCTAAAGCGGGCCTCATGATCAACATTGGAAAGACCGAGTTTATGACCAACATCAAAGATGCCCCTACAACAATGGGAGTCAGTGATACAAAACACATCAAGAGAGCTAAAAATGTGAAGTACCTCGGAGAGTGGGTATCGGAGGACCTAAGTGAAACGATGGCTTTTGAACAAAGGACAATCAAATTAGACAAGGCCTACCATGCCTGCAGAAAACTGTATGCCTCAAAGCATTTATCAAAGAATGTAAAACTGAGACACTATAATGCAGTAGTCAGACCATCAGTCCTCTATGCAGCAGAATGCCTATCCCTAACTAAAAAAAACCCCACTGAGAGCCCTGGAAGTGCAAGAACGGAAATTCCTGAGAAGAATAATAGGGCCAAGGATCCTACCAGATGGAAGGCGATGGTACAAACCCAACAATGAGCTCTACCAGCATCAAGAAAACCTCATAGATGCCATCAGGAGAAAACGTCTGACTTTCTATGGACACCTATACAGAATGGATCCTAATAGAATATCCCATAAGATCTTCAAGGTTGCTAACAAAGGCAAAGCTACTGGATTCCCCTGGACCAAACAAGTGGACAAAGATCTTGCAGAGCTTAATATTAATCAAGCCGCCATTACTGACAGAAATGCATACCGTTTAATGGTCAAAACTAAACCTTTCCTAACATCCCTTACATCAGCTAGCCACAAAGGAGCCGGGAATTGGTCAGAGGAGGGCAGGAAAGAATTCAGCGAGAAAATGAAGGAATACTGGGCCAACAGGAAGGCTCAAGAGGCCACTAAGAACACAATCCAGTATGCTAAAAGGGGCAGACGAAGACAAAAACACAGCTAGAACACAAGCACCGTGGTCCACAGATGGACTCAGGAGCGAAAAGACATTCACAGTGCAAGAATGAAGGAGTACTGGTCAAAGAAGAAAGCTGCTAGAGATAAGAACCACGTGGTCCATAGCAGGCCCAAACGGAACTAAAAAAAAAAAAAAAAAAAAAAAAATATTTGCTTTAACGTCCCACTAAGTACATTTTTACGATTTTCGGAGACGCTGAGTGTCGGAGTTTAGTCCTGCAGGAGTTCATTTACGTGCCAGTAGATCTATCGACACGAGACTGTCGTATCTGAGCACTTTCAATACCACCGGACTGAGCCAGGATCGAATCTGCAAAGCTGAGGTCATAAAGCCACTGCCTCAACCATCTGAGCCACACAGCTCGACTATTTTCGAAACTACGGCTGAGTTTTCCGAAATTGTGGTCCATATTTTAGACATACTCAAGCCATATTAAAGATTATTCTTTTGCATTTTCAAACTCCCTTTTGAATCTTAGTAAGTTCAAAGGAAAATTTGTGGTAGTCCTATTAATCTTGATGTTAATTAAATAACATAGTTATTATACGTGACATGGCGTCATGAAAACATGTCATTAGTCCATGTGTTGACTCAAGGAATTTCTGAAAGCTCTCAAGCATTTTAGAAATGGATGGTATCGGGCGAGTTGGCCGTATGGTTAAGAGCGCGCGGCTGTGAGCTTGCATCCGGGAGATAGTGGCTTCGAATCCCACTGTCGGCAGCCCTGAAGATGGTTTTCCGTGGTTTCCCATTTTCACACCAGACATATGCTGGGGTTGTACCATAATTAAGGCCGCTACCGCTTCCTCCCAACACATAGGCCTTTCCTATCCCATCGCCGCCATAAGACGTATCTGTGTCGGTGCGACGTAAAACCACTAGCAAAAGAAGAAAAAACATTATATTTACAAGTCGTTTTACATCGCATCGAGACAGATAAACTTATGGCGACGATGGCATAGGAAAGACTTAGGAGTTGGAAGGAAACCGCCGTGGCCTTAATTAAGGTACAGCCCCAGCATTTGCCTGGTGTGAAAATGAGAAACCACGGAAAACCATCTTCAGAGCTGTCGACAGTGGGATTCGAACCCACTATCTCCCGAATACTGGATACCGGCCGCACTTAAGCGATGTAGTTATCGAGCTCGGTAAGAAAAAAACGAAATGGATAGTACAAATTATGAACAGTAGATGCGTGTGTGCAAAGTCTGAAGCTAATCAGGTTAAAACTGGCATTTCGGAAGCATTTTGAAAGCGTTACTATTGAGAAAAAGTACAGCTACACTTAGCGTGTCCACTTCAGTGGCACCTTTAATTAATAAACATAAAATTACCTCGGATGCAAAAATTGAAGTGTCTATCAATTCCAAAATCTCAATTTTTGATTCTTTGATCATTTTTTCCAAAATATCAGCAGTAGGTCCCACTAAAAAACTGTTAATACATAGAATTTAATCACAAATTGCCTGACCCAAATCGTTGGGACGAAATTGTTAAGATAGTGGCTTGCACACATATTGCTGTGCGAGAAAATTAGAAAAAAACGGTGGAAAATTTCTGTTTACTGCTCGGAAACAAAAAGTAGAACATATTCAGAGAGTGTGAGATATTAGGTAACGAAGGTCCTGCACTGAAATGTTTATCCACCGCCCCCTTTACGACGAGCAACTTGAATACTCTGATATTTAGAGCTCATCTGACAAAAATAAATGGGTTTAAATATGTAAACAGTATAAAACAATAGACGTGGACTTTTACGGTCGCATTAAATTCATATGGGTGTTTCCAAACCATATAGTATACTAGCTGGTTCCAGATACATAATCAACGGTAGAATGGGTGCACTACCTGGTTCGCTGCGGGAACGTTCATTGTGATGCTGGAAACATCTATTTGCAGCGATATAAAATCGGAGAAGTTGGTGAATATTGCAGTGACTGCAGACTAACCGGGAACGAACTATACATTTTTTTGCTATTTGTTTTACGTCGCACCGACACAGATATGTCTTATGGCGACGATCAGATAGGAAAGACCTAGGAATTGGAAGGAAGCAGCCGTGGCCTTAATTAAGGTACAGCCCCAGCATTTGCCTGGTGTGAAAATGGGAAACCACGGAAAACCATCTTCAGGGCTGCCGACAGTGGGGCTCGAACCCACTATCTCCCGATTACTGGATACTGGCCACACTTAAGCGATTGCAGCTATCGAGCTCGGTACGACTGCAGACTAACCGGAAACGAACTATACTGAAACGCTAAATAAGAGCTATTTGAATTGTTAAGGATACAAACATCTCTACTCAATCTAGCCAAATGCACAGCAACGAAGTGGCTACGTTATATCAATGACAAATTTTTCAATACTCTATTTGTACAGTGCAAATCTCAGTCGAGTTGACGGTTATTCCCTGTGCCGTGTATCGACAATAGGATGATGCAAGAGTCGCCTGCCAAGTGATGTCATGATCTTCACTAGTCTGCGATAAGCTTGCATACAGCGTGCATTATTGTAATTGTTTATTAGTCTGTTATAAGTTGTGGATTAAATCCTGAATTTGTGCTGTTTTCTGTTCAGGCGTGGTCTTTAACTTGTCAATACCAAAAGACGTGCATGCAACGTTTATTTTTATTACATAACTTACGTTACGTGGATATGTCATTTCAGTAATTATGTTTCTGTGTGGCGAACTTCAACATGAAATGTACTGTGCTGTGTTTACCGATATTCTTCATTAAATAAATGCATTGTGCTCACCCGAAACCGGGAGGAGTTTTACTGCTACGATTTCAGTTTTCTACGCCAGTCAGTTCAGGATACCTTAGCGCATGGTAATCAGAATAAAGGCACTACATTATCCGGGCACGATGATCAGATGGTGCTTTGTGATACGCCACCATTATCGGCAAGGTTGCATGTGAGCGAGTGACACGCCAGTGTGCTCCGGTAGCGCACCGTCCAAGGTTATCAAGCAAGAGAGCGTGGCTGAGCATACGCCGCACACGCTGACACATAAGTTACTCACGATTTAACTTACACTTGTCTGTTGACTTTTTGGTGAAATCTTACTAAAGAGGAAATAACATACGCTAGACAGACATTTTTGTTTCAGAACACAATGTCCTCTTATAATTTATTTTCAGACACACTGTATATTCATCGAAAATGTATCCTACCCCCGTGGAAGGACACCGCTGCCTACTTGGTTCCTATGTCATCATATTACACGTAACCAAAACGTAAGGTTTCCAACATTTTGGCAATGGTCTATTTGTTTGATTATTTCATAGAGAATTTGCACTTTTGTGATGCACATGAAATGAATTTCAACCAACTACAACCAACTAGTTCAGTAAACAAATCTCCCCGTAAATATCCTCTTATCAACAAATCTAGGATATGAATCACTATTAGCAATAAAATAACAGCAGCTAATTTGTAATCAATGAGTGCTGGTCGATATACACAGCATGCACGCAATTTCAGTTTATTGGCCGTCAATGATAGAGAAACAAATATTGCCACACCAGGTTGATTTTGTGCATGTAAATTACTCATCCAGTTTCCCGCGGCCATGTATAAGATATATTTATTATTTGTTAATAAGGTTTCAGTGTGTTTTACGTGGCGGCAGAAGTAATTATGGTGGGATACGCATGCCAGATAGCCAATCAGTAACGCACATTGCTTCATGTATCACTTTCAGATAACTGTCATCACGGGATCCAAATAGGTTCACAGGATGAGTTTTGTGTGGGGAACATTATTCCACGCCACAGATTTTAAAATACGTGAAATGAACCAGCTTTTCACCTCGTTTTTACACACCATAGCAGAGGAATGGAGAACGTTTTAACACATCGAATGATAATGTTGTATCACGCGGGTTCCTTCTCTGTCCATTAAGTAAATTTTGCTGATATCCTAAGAGTTTATTTAAAGCCATTTCTTTTAGCAATCCCTCCTTGATGGTACAGACAAAATCTTTTTCTCAATTAACTTAGTTCACCGCGTTATGTGTCATTCCATATTTAATCATCCAGGGGTGGCTGCAAGAGAATTTTAAAAAATATGAAATTTAAAATATCTGAAATTTTACACCAGTGTTAATAATAATAATAATAATAATAATAATAATAATAATAATAATAATAATAATAATAATAATAATAATAATAATAATAATAATAATAATAATAATAATGTCATTTGCTTTACTCTCCATTAACTACTCTTAATGTCTTATGAGACGCCAAATTGCGAGAATTTTCTGGCTTAGGTTTTCTTTGACGTGTGCTGACATGAGACTGTCGTATTTGAGCACCCTCAAATATCATTGTACTTAGCCGCGATCGAACCCGCCAACTTGAACTCCGAAGGCCTCCGCTCTACCGCCTGAACTACCCAGCCCGGCTTTTTCAGGCGTTCCTTCATTTAAATGAATTTTAACACAGGTGTAGAATCACTTGGAGGTGGAAAGTGTTTGTAGAAGATTTTATTTGTAAATCCTTTTAAGTAGTACTTACTGTATGATCTGGAGCATTGTGCTAGAATGTTTTATTTGTATTCCATTCAGCTACCTAACCTGTACAGAGTAAAAAATATTTTTCTAACATATGTTGGATGCAACTAGTAGATTACATTTCTATATTAACTGGAACAGTCCAGAAAATTTGTGACGCAGAATTTTTAGAACAGGGTGTGTTGGCCTTTGTTAGTTATGCATTCTAGAAATATCTTCTTACTATTCTGGAAATGGAAAATTCGCGATCGTATGTGTTCGAGAAAGTGGTTTAAACATTGAGACCGAAGAAAGAGTTGTGATTGGTGAATCCGGGCAAGCTCCTGCGTTCTGATTGGCTACTCCAATGCCAGGGTTCCCTTTTTAAAGGGAGCCAGACAACATTTCGTTGTCGGTCTTAAATCGGTCTGTCTTTGGCACGGTTACTAGACTAGACGGTAGGGGTAACGCGCAGGCTCGCTTTGGCTGGTGACATCAACTGTTCCCCACTGCCGGGCTTGCAGTGAACACGACCAATTGTAATTGTGCGTTTCTATTAATGCTTGTATTTATTTAACCACTTGCTAAATATTTATTCATTTTTTGTCAAATGTAATTACCAGTTGTTATGTGTAGGTAATTATGTTTTAATTTATTTCAGTATTTTTCAGAACACTACAAGTAATATAATAACACTGTGATTAACATGAACTATTCCAGTAGCTTTCTCACTAATAAATTATCTTTCGCCTCGCAAATAAAGTATTTACGGTCCGGTTTTTGTATTTTCTATCCAAGAAACATGACCAATCGCGCGGAATGCTTTTTACCGTTGTTTTGGTGGATTGTTGGTGTTAAGTAGTATTAAAAATAAATGTGTATTGCCCGGTGGAATGTTGGTAAAAATCCCCTGAAGAAACGTCAACCTCTTCCACCATATTAGGGGTCACAATTTTTTGGTGGAGAAGGAGGTTTCTACAGGCTTAGGCCACATAGAAATGTGGTGCGGAGAAAACCCTCAGTCAGAAAATGCGATCAAATGTTCAATATTTAAAAACTCCTAATGAATACTCCTAATTATTATTATGGTAATAAAACTGTATACATATTTACATTTTACAGGTTCCACACAAAATATTTACACCAGATTTTTAATTGGTTGTTTTACATTACTTTAAAATCAGTCTATCAAAAAACTCTTAATTTTTTTCACACTTCTTCTTTTTTCATTAGGAGTTCGTTTACACCTCTTGCAAGAATTCATGTGCGTATGTTTGTTTATGTTTTTCATCCTTATGAACGTTCTGGTTCTAACGAAACATAAAACAACGAAATCTTCAAGATCAGGATGTTTTTCTTTTCTTTTTTCCTTTAAAAAGCTAAAATCTCCTGGACATTTCTTAATGTAGTTTCCATGGAAGACACTAAATTCATTTTCCATTTTCTTCTTCTTAATCTGTTTACCCTCCAGGGTTGGATTTTCCCTCGGACTCATCGAGGGATCTCACTTCTACCACCTCAAGGGCAGTGTCCTGGAACGTGAGACATTGGGTCGGGGGATGAAACTGCGGAGAATGACCAGTACCTCGCCCAGGCAGCCTCACCTGCTATGCTGAACAGGGGCCTTGTGGGGGGGATGGGAAGATTGAAAGGGATAGACAGGGGAGAGGGAAGGAATTGGCCGTGGCCTTAATTTAGGTACCATCCCGCCATTTGTCTGGAGGAGAAGCGGGAAACAACGGAGAACCACTTCCAGTATGGCTGAGGTGGGAATCGAACCCACCTCTACTCAGTTGACCGCCGGAGGCTGAGTGGACCCCGTTCCAGCCCTCGTACCACTTTTCAAATTTCGTGGCAGAGCCGGGAATCGAACCCGGGCCTCCGGGGGTGGCAGCTAATCACACTAACCACTACACCACAGAGGCGGACTGATGTTTACTTTTGTTATCTAATTCCCACCTCAAGATTGCATTATTAACATTTTCTGCTTCAATTGGCACCTGCGATTGTAAAATTTGCCATATCTCCTTACGATGATTTCGCTTTTGTGCCCTTATTTCACGATTTTTACAGAAATGACTCGCTAAATCATTACTACTCAGTGGCAAATTTAAATGTCAGGCCGTAAATCACGTCAAATTTTAATGTTTCACTGTTCTTTGGAAAACGATGCAATTTAATGTGTAAGTCCTTCTGATGTCTATCGTGGTTAGAGCAACCAGCGGCAGCACAACACACCATGGCACAGCACAGCACAGAAAAATTAAACTCTTACACTGTTGAGAAGGTAAACACCATCACTAAGACTAATGGCGTTCTGCTTCGTTTAGCGAACATGGGGAACGCTTGACGTCAATTGACGTCAATTGATGACCCCTACCGTCTAGTCTAGTAACCGTGGTCTTTAGTGTGCCGTCTGCCGGAGTTTTGACGTCGTTGGAAACTCCTCGCTTTCAGGATGGGCGGCCTTAGGGTAAGCACGGTTGTTTTCAGTCCCGTTTAAATTTGCATTTAATTTTCGTTAAAGTATTACTCAGGAGATTGCCCTAATCGCCACTCTATTAAACTGGTGTTTTGGAAGGCTACGTTTAACTTCAATCTTAACTTCAATTGTAATAGCATATTGTGTTTCTTCTTACCTTGAAGATTGTATTGTACGACTCGGTTTGTAATTAGATGAACGGTATTTGCTTGACTCTTTGAATAGGAAGCTCTTGTCAAGGAACATCTACTTTGTGTGTCTCAAAGAACATGTAATTTGTATTCCACAAACTGTGTATCGGTATTTTCCGCATTGCTGAACTTGTTCGTAATTATTTTGTAAAGTCCATTTTGTAAATAATATTTTTGAAAATCAAAGATCACCGTTGATTATTCCGAAAACCGCAACCTAAGTTACTCCATGCCCTTGGTAGGTTCCCAGCTCCGTTCCACGTTCCTTGTTTGTTATCGTCAAGTTGCCCTCACTGATATTTACTTGTGCGCTTTTCGCCGCAGTTCATGACATGATTGTTTAGGTACCTTGTAATTTAATTTTATTTCCTCCCTTTAACTGTGTTTGTGTAACCGCTGAAGTAAAGGTTACAAATTACAAAAATAGTTTTTAAATGTCCTTCTTTCCTTGCTTTAGTTATGGTAGCCATGTTTCCAGCATGGACGAAACAACGTTTTCAGAATATTGACGTTTACGGATAGTTTAATATATACGTATCCATAAGAGCTAGAGGAAGAGAATCCGATTTGCAGACTAAATCAGCAGATTGTTTGTATTTTAATGCCTCTTTTCGTTATAACACCAGATGAGCAAATACCTTAAACACCAACCATAATTATATATTATTTTTGAAGAAAATTTAGTATGAAAAGGATATTATAGGTTTCCAACGTTTTATCACAAGTCCAACTCTTTTCACGCTGTATGAAAAATAGAACATAAATCTATAGGAACGCACCCTCCTCAATTTTGGTAGGGTGAATTTTTTTATTTTGTCAAAATCCACCTACCTGTGTTGCGTACTGGTACTTAATTTTACTAGGAGGAAATAAGCTAGAGATCAATTTTTGCCTCAGAATACTATGTCCTCTTACACTTTGATTACTTAGTGTCACATCTAAGTTATTTCTTACTTCCTTGTTCTGTTTTAGATAGATAGATCGATAGATAGGTATGGTTTACTTTAACTGGCAAAGTTAGGGACACGTGTCCCTGTCTTACACTTAACCAGTGAAATACATAAATAACACAAAAATATTTAAAATACTGAATAAATGAGAAAAGAGACTGAAACAAATTACTATGGTACTATGCTTTCCTGCTGTACATAAAAATAACTATTATAGTACACAATATAAATTAACATTTTGCATTCCTACGAAGAAATTAACATACAACATACAACAAATTACAGTTTCAATAATAATAACAATAATAATAATAATAATAATAATAATAATAATAATAATAATAATAATAATAATAATAATAATAATAATAATAATAATAATAATAATAATAATAATAATATAGATAAACCTACTAATATTTACAATTAATTTGTCCAATTCCAGAAATATATCACATTGACGAATGTTACAATTTTCGTGTGTTTTACTGTGGGTGAAAACATTGTAAAATGGGGATAGGGGTAAGGATAACTATGCAGGAAACCACAGCTGAGTACTTTCTAACACGATTGATGAATAATAATAATTATTATTATAGTAATAATAATAGTCAAATAATAATAATAATAATAATAATAAGAAGAAGAAGAAGAAGAACCATGAGAAGAAGAAGAAGAAGAAGAAGAAGAAGAAGAAGAAGAAGAAGAAGAAGAAGAAGAAGAAGAAGAAGACTATCGCGCTACGAGCTTGTTTCATACAGATATTTTGAACACATACTTTTAAATCTGCGATATTCTTTCATATTCTTTCATATTCCCATACTGACGTGAATATCTCCTGTTTGTTGACAAGTTATTGAGACTTAATGGGACGTAAAACCAATAATATTATTATTTAGATAGTGACTTTCATAGCCTCTAAGTAGCGATGATGTGTGTATTGGGTAAGTATGTATATTTTGTCCTAGTGGCAATCCGTCAGTTAGGGAAGTGGTGAAATAATAATAAATACATAACAGAGTGAATTCTTTCCTGTTTGTTACACGAATGAGAAGTGATTATTTCGCCGCCGTAAGTCAACTATGTGTACCCCACTAGGGAGGAATGGATTAAATAGAAATGTGGATCGTTCGGTCTTGCATGCTGCCTGTTCTAAGGATTGCTATGCAACGTAAATGAGCACTTGTGCAAACACCACCACCACCACGCACATTTAACTCCAGTTCCTATATAGAGTGCAGCACTACTGTTGCGTGTAATTTACCCCTGGATGCTCGTTATTTCATTTCAAAACCTTCCTGAAGCATTTGCGGTTTGCCATGATGCCAAAGAGTACCGAATAGAAGAAAATAAATCAGTTGGTTGTGAGGTTGGTGATTGTCGTTTTAAGAGGAAGTACAACTAGACAACTATCATCTCCCAACACTTAGAGGGAAAAAAATGACAGATTCGGAACCTCGAAGAATAAAGGCATCGGTAAATAGAAAGGAGGTCCACGAAAGGTGTCCGTGTCTTATGTTCAGCATGCTGCTGTTCCTGCTTGTCTGGTCAGAATATTTTTGTGCCTGTCGGATAATGTCAATATTATTCATGTACAAGAGTTGATCTCCGCCATCTGTGTACAGAAACATGCAAACCAACGATTCAGTCAGGAGGAGCACGAGAAAAAATTAGAAATAATGCTTGATGATGCTTTTTGACTTACTGGGGCCTAATAACTAGGTCATCGGCTCAGATTAGAAATGACCACCTAGCAAGTTCACTACGTGGTTTGAGTCATACAGCTGTGACCCTTTTTTTAGAAGTTGGTTGGTTCGAACCCCATTGTCCCAAGACCTCAATTTGATTTTCCGTGGTTTCTAATTTTCATCCCAGGAAAAGAAATAACTGGGCAATCGTCCTCTCTCAACTATGTCTCTCTCTTGCTTGCTCTATCTTCGAGGAAGCTGTTAGTCACTTGCCTCCACCTCTTACGGTCCTCAGCCAGACGTGCTGCACCAAAGATGAACAACCTAGTTATACTACTGGACCATCAAGTGGGAACTCGTCCACGATCTCTCTTGCCGGGAAAATTTCCAAGAACGATAAATTTTTCTATGTCGTCATTCTTGTGTCGCGTAGTGTGTCCAAAAAAATTGTAAAACTCTTTGTTTATATGTTGATGGTAATCTGAATCTGAAGTTGAGCTGGTTTATAATGGAATCATTGGTGCGAAATGATGTCCAAGGTATGCGTAACTTTTTTCGCCAGCAGCACATTTCTAAAGAATCGATTCTCTTCAGGTCTGCAGTTCGAAAATTCCACGTCTCGTTTCCATAGAGGGAAAATAAAAATACCGGTCTCTCAAAACAGATCACAGGAAAGAACGACGAGGTTAAGGTACCTGTACTTTAACAGTACGGCCATAGTCATTCGCTTCTCATTCCCATGTTACAGGAAAACCTGCCTGTGTATGTATAACATATAACAAATAGAGAAAAAGAAAAATCAATATTAACATCTTAGACGCTAAATCCTATTAATTTTAAGCACTATCAAATACTTACAGTAGCCTTTATTAGAACTGAATTTTGAACATATATTATTTTCCAAATCGTGTTAAAAGAAGAAAATAAGACATTTTCATAAAACCGAAGGTCCGACTATCACGATCATACATACGGATCTTCCCGTAGCAGTTGTTATATGATCTTAGGATTTAAATCGGCGGCACATGAAATTAAAATTAAAATAAAAATTAATCCAAAGATTCTCTTCATTTTACTGCAAGTTTTTAAACCCCATTTGACTATGCCCCCCTATGCCATTGTCCAAACACCTTCTGATTTGTCGCCTCCATCACTGCCTCCTCCTACTCAATCCTCTACTCTTCATAGGGCCTGACGTCGTTCACGATTTAACTGTCTTGATTTGCTTTCTTCAAGTCTGGCGCTCTGACGCTATAAGATTTCCCAGCCAGGGAATTCAAATGTTAGCAAAGCTAGTAACGAAATAAGAAATACATCGTGAGGCTTCACGCGTGATGACCAACTTATCAATAAGCTATATGCAGCAGAAATAACGAAAATATCAACGTAAAGTTACAAATGATGACATACTGTAAATTCATATGCTACTGTGAGTAATTCGCAAGTAATAGCAGGTGGTGATGGTTATTATCATTGCTTTATGCGGGCTGCTGAAGAAATGTTAGGAAGGAAGAAAAGATCAACTAAGAATCAGTGGATAACTCAGGAGATACTAGACCTGGTTGATGAACGACGAAAATACAAGAATGCTAGAAATGAAGAGGGCAGAAAAGAATACAGGCGATTAAAGAATCAAGTGGATAGAAAGTGCAAGGTAGCTAAGGAAGAATGGCTGAAGGAGAAGTGCAAGGATGTCGAAGGCTGTATGGTCCTGGGAAAGGTAAATGCTGCATACAGGAAAATCAAGGAAACCTTTGGAGAAAGGAAATCTAGGTGCATGAATATTAAGAGCTCAGATGGAAAGCCACTTCTAGGGAAAGAAGACAAAGCAGAAAGATGGCAGGAGCATATCCAACAGTTGTATCAAGGTAACGATGTAGATAATTTGGTTCTGGAACACGAAGAGGCTGTTGATGCTGATGAAATGGGAGACCCAATTTTGAGGTCAGAGTTTGACAGAGCGGTGAGTGACCTAAATAGGAACAAGGCACCTGGAATTGATGATATTCCCTCTGAATTACTGACTGCCTTAGGAGAAACCAGCATGGTAAGGTTATTTCATTTAGTGTGCAGGATGTACGAGACAGGAGAAGTCCCATCATATTTTTGGCAGAATGTTGTTATACCTATTCCCAAGAAAGCCGGTGCTGACAGGTGTGAAAACTACCGCACCATTAGTTTAGTATCTCATGCCTGCAAAATTTTAACACGTATTATTTACAGAAGAATGGAAAAACAAGTTGAAGCTGAGTTGGGAGAAGATCAATTTGGCTTCAGAAGAAACGTAGGAACACGTGAAGCAATCCTGACTTTACGTCTGATCTTAGAGGATCGAATCAAGAAGGACAAGCCCACGTACATGGCATTCGTAGATCTAGAAAAGGCATTCGATAATGTTGATTGGAACAAGGTATTTATGCTTCTGAAGATGATAGGGATCAGATACCGAGAACGAAGACTTATCTACAACCTGTATAAAAATCAGTCTGCAGTGATAAGAATCGATGGCTTTTAAAAAGAAGCATCAATCCAGAAAGGAGTGAGGCAAAGCTGCAGTTTGTCCCCTCTCCTTTTCAATGTTTACACAGAACAGGCAGTAAAGGAAATCAAAGAGAAATTTGGAAAGGGAATCACAGTCCAAGGAGAGGAAATCAAAACCTTGAGATTTGCCGATGATATTGTTATTCTATCTGAGACTGCAGAAGATCTCGAGAAGTTGCTGAATGGTATGGATGAAGTCTTGGGTAAGGAGTACAAGATGAAAATAAATAAGTCTAAAACAAAAGTAATGGAGTGCAGTCGAACGAAGGCAGGTGATGTAGGAAATATTAGATTAGGAAACGAAGTCTTGAAGTAAGTAGATGAATATTGTTACTTGGGTAGTAAAATAACTAACGATGGCAGAAGTAAGGAGGACATAAAATGCAGACTAGCACAAGCAAGGAAGAGCTTTCTTAAGAAAAGAAATTTGTTCACTTCAAACATTGATATCGGAATTAGAAAGATGTTTTTGAAGACTGTCGTGTGGAGCGTGGCATTGTATGGAAGTGAAACATGGACGATAACTAGCTCAGAAAGAAAGAGAATAGAAGCTTTTGAAATGTGGTGTTACAAAAGAATGCTGAAGGTGAGATGGATAGATCGAATCACGAATGAAGAGATACTGAATCGAATTGGTGAGAGGAGATCGATTTGGCTAAATTTGACTAGAAGAAGTGATAGAATGATAGGACACATCTTAAGACACCCAGGAATTGTTCAGTTGATTTTTGAAGGAAGTGTAGGTGGTAAGAACGGTAGGGGTAGACCAAGGTATGAATATGACAAACAGATTAGAGCAGATGTAGGATTGAATAGTTACGTAGAAATGAAAAGGTTAGCGCAGGATAGGGTGGCATGGAGGGCTGCATCAAACCAGTCTATGGACTGATGATTCAACACACATGCGGAAATACAACTGAGCATTCATCCTCTCTCTCGTCCGGGGTCATGACTAAATGGTTAGTGTGCTGGCCTTTAATCCATAGGAACCCCGGTTCGACTCCCGGTCAGGTACGGGAGTTTAACCTTCTTTGGTTAATTCCGATGGCTCGGGGGCTAGGTGTGTGTGCCGTCTTCATCATTTGAATTCATCACAGGTAGGGCCCCATCCTCACAGACGCGTTGTTTTCCTATATGGTGTCAAATCGAAATACCTGCATCAGGCCTCTTCGGAAGCCACACGCCGTTATTATCTTCTCTCAACACTAATCGTAAGGGAAAAAAGAGATCCAACATTAAAAAATAAAGATGTCGGGAAAAGTAATAGGAAAATCACGAATGGGGTGAAAATTATTCTCCCTAGGCCTCACAAAACTAATACTGTCCGGTAGAAAGACAACATGATTTGACCAAGAGACGGTCGGATAGGAAAGATAAAAGTGAGATGCTTATAAGGATCATCTATGGAACCACCTATCCCAAGTTGAAAGCTCCTGGCATTCCCTTTTAGTTGCCTTTTAAAATAGGAAGCGAATACTCAGGGTGCATTCAACTGCCCACGTCCACAGGTGTCAGCACGTAATAAGCAGAAAAGTCATTATTTTGAAGTAGAAAAAGTTGATTTTTTCTTCTTCGTTTTCACCTTTCTTTTTCTCGACATTTTTCTTCCTCTCTTCTTCCAGCTGATAGTTTCAGCTTTTGCATATGCCTTGAAATATGCTAGTACCTGACATTTTTCTTATCGGAGAATAAACACATCGATGATGAACACAGATTTAAAGAAAGCAAACACACACACAAACTCTCTCTCTCTCTCTCTCTCTCTCTCTCTCTCTCTCTGTATGTACGTAAAATCCAATATTGGAAAATGTTATTTGACTATTCTAACTTTTCGTTATCTTTCAGCGAATGAACTGGTTTTCCTGTGATGACCATTCGCATAATATAGAATAGAGAATAGCTATATATACCCATTTTGGTAGAAGTTTGCCATTTTCAAAAGGTCATAGACTTTATGCGAAGTACCTAGGCTCACAGAAAGAAGCAGTTACATAAGAGCTGCCATTGGCAGTTTATCAAAATAATATTTAACTTTTTCCCCGGTGACTTCATCAGTGTGACATTGAACTAATGCAGTTTTTCTCGCCAGCAGTTTGATCTCTTCCAGGTTTTATTGCTATCGTATCGATGGGTCTGAATGCAATACTATATAGGGCATGAAACAATATAATGGCAAGGAAATATTGAAGAATATAATGCTACAATGCTCCTCTTACACCTTTTTTCCATTTGTAAGGATGTTTCCGAAATACGTGAACAAAAACAGGGAGCGGATACCTCACAGCGAAGTCATATCCGTACAGGCCGTGAAAGCCCTTGGAAGGGCCGTAACCTCGGTGCTCACCCATCCAAGTAGTGACCACGCCCAATGTTGCTTAACTGCAGTGATAGGCCGTCGGACAAAATTTTGATGATAAAACTTTTTTCCACGGTGGCTAACCATAAAAACTTGATGCTTTAACGTTTGTGGCCACCAGGTGGAATGGAATGGACATTGTTTTATAGTGTTGTAGGGATACATTTTTGTCAGAGTACGGTTATCACCATGGTTTATACGATAACTGATGCCATCCTGTGTGATATACATACTAGGATCGTGTACATTTACGTGAATAATGGAGATGATTATGAAGTTAGAGCTCATGATAAGGCATTAGCTCCCCTGTGAGTCAGTTACACTGCGACACATCAGGGAAGATCTCTGCGTGTCGTGGTGCTAGATTCTGTGTTCACGTTCTGCGACAACACGTGTACACTAAAGTTATGATGAAACTCTGTGCTGATTAGAGAGAGCTCATGAAGCCATGATTTATATTGCGGAACATTCGTCATAATTATTGCCCAACGCACTAGGCCCAGTCAATAATGATTGAAACTGACATAAATATTTAATACGTATGAATTATAATTGTGAAGTTAGTATGAATATTCCTCCCATTAGGTACTTTCACGTGCCCCGCTTTAAAGCGAGGAGAAATGTAACATTTCAGAATGAAAATGTCAGAACAACCGCTGACAAAAATTCCCTACTCTACAGGCCATGCCGTGTCTACAGCAGTGCAGTTCAGAAAAATAATTCTTTCTGTGTACTTCTAGACATGTTTTTACAAGAATTCACCATCTCCGCGAAAACTCTCTAAAAAACTTGTAATGCTGATTTGAACGACAAAATGTACTTCAAACTTTCTACATGAATCGCTATTCCATAAATATAATCATAAGTGTTAGAACTAGAATAAAATAATAGTTTAGATGTGAAATCACGTTTCTTATTTAACTCTTTCTTGTAAAGATTAAATTAGATTAGATATGAAATATTCTTGCTTTCTCAATGTAAATATTAGAATAGTTCAGATATTAGGTTATTAAACTAGTTTATATAAGAAATTTTGTCCTTTATCGACTTGTTTCTTGTAAGGATTAGATACTAAATATTGTTTCTTCCTCAATGCAAATATAATATTTAAATAGTTTAGATATTACGATATTAGACTTTTTGAAACATTGAAAAATATGTACATGCAAACAATTGCCACTGTAACTGGATTATAAATCCTGTAGTGCGCAATAAATAAATAAATAAATTGTACTGGGAATGATACGAAAATTGGCATTTCCATAACTAATGTGATATCAGGTGGGAAGAGACCTAAAATAATTGAATATCATGTCGGGAATAAAAAACTGAAACACGTCGATCATATGAAATACTAGCTGGAGAATGCGCTCTTCATGTGGATATGTGAGCCGGGATTAAAGTGGTTAAATTCAGGTCAGCCGCAAGTATGTGTGCGTCTTTTAACACTCTCTTGTAGACAATGTTTACGACTTTCTAACCAGCTCCATAAATAATTAAACAACTTGAAAGAGGAAGAAGGACGTTACTAACCTTCTACAAATGAAAATATGGGCAAAGAAAGGGTAAGAGCCATGAAAGCGGAAAAATGTAAACTTTTTTCAGGATTCGAATGTTCTAATGCCATCCGAGGCGGAAAACAACAAGAATTGGCGGAGGGAGGTGGCACAGGAAGGATTACAGGAGGACCCTGGCACAAGCAAGTGGTATCAATGTCGGTCTCAGCTCGGTGCATGTGGTCGTCACTCCACGCTTCACAATAAACTAGTAGAAAAAAATGACTGTGAATAAAAGCGGGAGACTGTAAGGAATATAATAATAAACTAATAAGAGATATTAATTCTAAGACTACGGAACATGAAATGTAAAATCTGTAACTACTAAATATGAATACTAAGCCTACACAGTATCATAAAGAAAGAAACACTCCATATAATATAATATAATATAATATAATATAATATAATATAATATAATAAAATATAAAGCTGTAGGGGGCCCGATGTCTGTAATTTCATTTGTTTTGCCAATTTGCCAGATATTTATCCGATTTAGGTCTCCTCAAGACCATATCAGTGGTTTTTAGCTTTCGTGTCTGTTTGTCCGTCTGTTCCACCATCACGGCGAACGGCTGGATACATCTCGATCAAACTCCATAATAGAGTATACTCATCCAGGGGAAGTTTAGATATGCATATAATTTAATAATCACTGAATAAATTGGGAGTTTGTAGGGAAACCCCAATATCTTTCTTCAATTTTCTCCTATACTATTGATTTTATGTAAAATCCTTGGACTACATGTGAAACGCCTCTATTGTTATGAGCATAATTTCGCTTACTCTTCAAATGACGGAAATTACTACTTTCTGCTGGTTTCACGCTGTGCATTGAGTGACCGACGGACCGACAACGAACCTACCAGCTACCATACCAACGTCTCTGGCCGCTTGCGAACAGGGTAGTAACATAATATCATTTTCGTCAACATTCCCGCAAACTCAATTTGGAGTGAACTTTGGTCCTATGACATATTCTCGTATATCGATCCCTTATAAGTTAGAAAGATCTGCAGTTCTCAATTTTAAGTTTTATGTTTTACACGTATATCTTATCGTTTGACACACTGATACGAAAGATAGAATCACCAAATTCGGCATGAACATTGGACCGCCGAGTGGCAGTATGCGTGTCAAATGCCATGTTTCTAGCTGTCACATAAGTAACCGAAAAGTAATGCAGTGTGTGAAAACTGTACCCAAATTATGTCCTATTCAACGTTTCTAACTCAATCCAACCCATAAATAGATGATACACGAGACAATGTTTAAGGGTTATCCATGTAGATTGTTAAAAGGGGCGTCTTACGGTGCAATTCGGTTGTCTATATGACGTACCGTTAAACGGCACTTAATCTGCACATGAAGTTCTGCAGTATTTGTAAACTTGCATATACTTTTACATGTCGATGTACGAATTTTGACTGGCATTAGGGAAGGTGCCGCCATTATAATGAAAACTCCTGAACTGGAATGCGTCTGGAAGTAGGAAAGGGGGCTGCCATTGTAACGAAATATCCCCAAATCGATTGTGACTGACAGCAGGCAAAGAGGGCCTTCATTATAACGAAAACTTCCCAACTCGGTTGTGAATGGCAGTAGGCAAGTGAGCCTGTCGTTATCATCACCAGTCCGCAACTCGCACAGTACATTGGAAACAACGTATGGGGATCTCCCCATGCTGTTTCTCGGATAACGCTAAGACACATGCATGTACAGAAATTTACTTTGATAGCCGTAAACAATGTAGAATACCGTATCGAAGCACGGGTACACTTGCTAGTAATATAACATAATACAGTACAATATAATATAACATCATATAATATAACATAATCTTCCTGTCGCCAACGCTATGTGGAAGGATGTAATCGCTATTGCGTATTTCTGTGGTGTTTGCTAGTGTTACGTGTTATCTGAATATGAAGAAGAGAGTCTTGAGACAAACACAATCACCCAGTTCCCGAGCCAGAAGGATTAATCACACGTGGTTGAAATCCTTGACCAGGCCACAAATCGAACTTCTGATACAAAGGCCTCAAAGCTGACCGTTCAGCCAAGGAATCGGACCACATGAGTTCTGAAATATGGATTAGGACGCATAGCAGTCTCAACAATGCAAGTGTAGTCTCTAACCGCTTTCCGAAGAATGAGAGGCTCATTCTTCTTCTTATTCTTCTTGTTATTATTATTATTTGCTATACATCCCACCGACATGCATAGGTCTTATGGCGACGATGGGATAGGAAAGGTCTAGGAGTGGGTAGGAAGCCTTCGAGGCCTTCATTAATGCACAACCCCACCATTTGCCTGGTATGAAAATGGGAAACCATGGAAAAACCATCTTCAGGGCTGCCGGCAGTGGAGTTCGAACCCACTAACTCCCGGATGTAAGCTCAGTGTTGCGCGCCCCTAACCACACGGCCAACTCGCCCGGTCGCTCATCCTTCAGCAGACTTGTTAATAGAAAACAAACAATTGTGTTTCGATTTACCGGAAAGGCAGTTGTGATCGACAGTTTGGCCGGCCGTAAGCTAGGGCATTTAATATCCTTTTCCATCGATCGCCACGAAGGGAATTACGCTTCTCTTGAACTTCTCCCACTGAAGTTCATTGTTTTCTAGAACAAAAGGCTACTCGAAAACTGTTAACCAAGTTAACTCCAGGTATTTTTCGGCGTTTACAATAGATAATCAGAACGTGTAAATTCACTTTGTAATTATAATTAACTGTCAAACAGCACAATTCAAATTAATGAATCCACACCGGTGAAATAAAACTCCACTGAATTTTAATTTATATTGGCAACATTTTCGTAAGTTTCTATTCCATTCGCCGCATTTCTTGAATGAATTAAAGTGAAAGTCACAATTTAAAAGAAGCATCATTTTAGCAATGTTGAATAACATTCACAGTGTTGAAGTGTACATTTTGAATGGATGCCATTCATAGGCTAGCAGCAGCCCATGGGATGTGTACTGAGAGACAAATGCATATAATTTAATGAAACACTCAGTTAATGAATACATGAATACGGGTTGGTACGCTCTTTACAGTTACACATGGAAGATTAATTTAAAGTTATTTATACCTCAAACTGGATTCATATCTAGGACATACAATCCTTGAAATAAAGATAAAGGTTGCAAAAGATGAACACATTTATATTATGGCATATTTTATCTGCTCCTCTTAAGATTGACAAATAACAATCTGAGACTCATGATGAAACATGTCTTTGTGAGTTATATAAGAGAATGTTCATTGTCTCATCACCACAACAAGCTGTATTCAATTACAATTACTAATCAATCTCAGACGAGAACGTTGAAGTAGCCGGATATTAAATTAGAAGAATCTCCAATGTGCAAAGACACACATTCATAAATATATTTTTCTGTTTCTATTCGATCACATCTCATTACAAATATGTCGAAGTATTGCTCTACATATGCAGACAAGACGTCTACAAATCGAAATCAAAATGATCAACGGAAACTTTTTGAAGCGATTAATAAGTATATGCTAACCTGCACAACGACTATGCTATGAGTTTTGCATAAACATGAGGGTGCGGCCCATCATAACCCCTAGAATGTATGTTTGTCTTGCTACATTACGGATCCATGGCTAAATGGTTATCGTGCTGGCCTAGTGGTCCTGGGTTCGATTCTAGGCAGAGTTGGGAACTTTAACCATAATTGGTTAATTCCGCCGACACTGGGGCTGGGTGTATGTGTCGTCTTCATCATCATTTCATCCTCATCACGACGCGCAGGTCGCCTACGGGAGTCAAATCAAAAGACCTGCAGCTAGCGAGCCGAACTTGTCCTCGGACACTCCCGGCACTAAAAGCCATACGCCATTTCATTTCATTATATTACGGAAGAGTTGATTAGGCGACACTTCCTACTGGCCAGATTAGTTTGCAATCTAACCTATTACTACCCAGACATCTGGGCTCTAGATATCACTGTTTGATACGTAACAATTTAGTTTCTGAGTTCGTATATCTACATCGTTAGTATTCCGTTTTCTTTTATTTGAAGCAAATTAAGCGCTTCATAACCGATCAATATCGTCAATAGATTTTGAGAAAAGCGACTACGATATGGAATTAGAATATTTGAAATGGAAATGTCGGCTTTCTTCTCTGATGTTCGGATTCCACATTACACTGTAATCTTGATCACTGTTTTAACAGTCAAGTGAAACGGCAGTATTCACTTTATAAAGCAAATTAACACATTGTTGGCCAAAAAGTTCTTCATACCATTTATCGACAGTGAACGTGGCTATATGAAAAACATCCAAGTCACAGTCTCACATTGACGGGTATAACGTTTGTCTGTTTGTTACAGCATCACGAGGGAATGGACTGGTGGATGTTTATGGATCTTGGCATTTGCATCTGGGAAAAGTTCGAGTACGATCTTAGCTGTAATTCATCTAAAGAAATTCTGGAGGAGTGGGCTTCAGAAAAGGCATTCAACATAAAACCTGATGCATCTCTTAAGCTGATACTTGGTTTTTATACTGGAAGAAAGAAAATAAATCAAGAGTATCAAGAAATATGAAACTGTAAAGAGCCCCAGAGAGACAGGAAGATTTCACGACAAGCCACTGACGGTCGCATTTCCACCTACATACCTTACATGTTTTACATAAACATTTATAATGACAACATTTATTTCAAATATTATTTACAAACTTTTTATATACTTTTTATATAACTTTTACAGATAAAGCGAAATATGAGAGAAATATCAGTGTCGGTCGTATGAAAATTTAAGTCTAAACAGTTGCTATGGAAATCAGCCTTGCAACCTTTAAATGCTTTGCACATCTGTCTGTAGCCTAAATTTTGTACATTAAGCTGCTACTTGGTTTACATACCGGAATAAGGAAACTAAATCAAGAGTATCAAGAAATATGAAACAGTAAAGAGCCATAGTGAGACAGGCAGATATTACGACAAGCCGATGACGGCCGCATTTTCACCTACACGCCTTAGAATCTCTAGAACAAGTTGAAGGGTCGAAAAATTGTAATCATGAACGTTCTAAGTTATTGTCAAGTCAACGACTGGTAACACGGCTAACATATATATCGCGTGTAAAATAAGTCCATGATACATAAGAAAGTATAATATCAAGATAGAAGATGTAGATATCAGGAAAGTTTTGAGAATGAAAACTCTCACCGAGGAGAAATCAAGCAGGAAAGCAAGGATATTCTCAGATGAATAACGAGCTAGTGTGAGCTAGAGAAAAAGATGAAGTGGAAATAACTCAAGGAAATGATGTGACTTTTGTAATCGTACTCATGGATGGGTGCGACGTGTACAGATATACATGTATCTCAATATGTATATTTTTCAGCAGCGCACATTACGTTTAATTTCCTGAAGAACAACGTTAGTTGAAAATATGGGTGAGGTTTTCAAAATCTCGTCATTTCTCACGTATTTTCAATATCTTCCTCTGTGCGACGTAAGGTAACTGACTTGATCTACATCATTAAATCATTTTTATATTTCATCTGATATTATTACATCAGCGAGTACACGATTGTTGTTGTGTGTATTTATTGCAGTTTTTTCGAAGCTTCTCTGTTTATATGGGCTTGTTCATAATTGTAAATATATCTTAAATGCAATGAATGCTTTTCATCGATTGGTGTTCCGTTTAAGTTCTTTAGCGTGTCTTTGAAGATCAAAACATTTACTTACCAAACATGACTATACACTAAATGTACAATCATTTTCATGTAATTCATTTCGACATAAGACAAATAACTTATTTGAGTCAATGTACTTCAATTTCTTACTCAGATATGACACAAGCAAGTTAGCTGTAGATATTTTACCGTGAGAAACAGAAAATTGATTTACATGGGTTTGGTTCAGGAACTGTGAATAATAAATATCTGTAAACATGTTTAACATAGCATGGCCTCAGTCAAGTTGACGAGCTGGAAAGTCTGTTATATGGTATACTAAACTGCTTTATTCACTTCCCACCAAAATAACATCAATTCTCGACATATCTCTCTCGCATCACCAACTGAGTGGCAGGTCATCTCTCTCACACTACTCAAACTAGTGTTCTCTCTCCCACTCCCACTCCTTTGAGAGGATGAATCATTGACCTAATTACAACGACATGCAGCAGAGAGGTCAACCATGTGGAAATGAGGTATTGTAACACAGCTGTTCAGCAGAGCGTTATCTTCTCCCAGTCCAAATCTGATCTAAACAGTTGCATTACATCAGCTTGAATTCAGTTTCTAAAGTTTGTCATAATAAGATTTTTCTTCTTCTAAAAATCTGTCCTCAGAGTGGTATCAAATTTACGTCCTCCAGTTTCTTTGGCCCTGAGTATCTTCGTTTATTTGTTGGCAACTACTTCCCCTCTTCATATCTGACAGCAATCCAAACCTTTTCCTTCCTCATTTTGCGTTCCGCCTCTTTTGCATGATCCCTTCGAGTAGAATTTATTTTATAGCGTGTGAATCACGTAAGATTTGCCCAATGAACCAATCACTACTGATCTGGATTTCGAGCTGTTATCTAGTTGGTAGATTCCCTGCCAAATATTTACCTAATTTTTCTCACACTAGCTGGAAATTTATCGAACATCTAACTTGGTAAATTATTCCAATCCCCAATTCCTTCTCCTATAAACGAGTATTTTCTCCGACTGGTCCTCTTTAATTCCAAATTTATCTTCATATTTTCCACTTTTAAAAACCCCACTCAAGCTTAAATTTCTACTAATGTAATTCCAAGCCATCTCTTTATTGACAGCTTCAGAATATATCGCTCTTACTCATTAATATTCCCACCCCAAATAAATAAATAAATGGCATTTGGATTTTCGTGCCGGTAGTGTCTGAGGACAAGTTCAGCTCGCCAGATGCACGTCTTTTGATTTGACTCCCTTAGGTGACTTGCGTGTCGTGATGAGGATGAATGATCAAGTCGACACATATTCCCAGTCGCCGTGTAAGCGGAATTAACCAATTATGATTACAATTCCCGACCCTGCCGGGAACCGAACCCGGGACCCCCGTGAACAAACGCCAGCACGCTAACCATTTAGCAATGGAGTCGGAATTTTCAGCCCAAAGTTTGAAATATCTTTGCAACACTACTCGTTTGTCAGAAATTGCCCAGAACAATTCGTACTCCCTTCCTTCCAGTTCGCGAATCAAGTAATGCTGGTGAGAGTCCCTCACATTAGAACCATACTCTAACTGGGTATTACCAGTTACTCATACATGCTCCTCATCAAATCCTTACTAAAGCCCTTAAACATCCTCATAAAAAGAATGTGAAGAGATCTGTAACCCTTATTTACAATCCCGTTCATGTGATTATTGCATTACTTCACCAGCGTGTATAATACGGTTGCCATTGAATATGTATAAAGCCTGGGGTGGCGTGATCAGGTGTGAATTTACTGTAGGTGAATGGTAGACATTTTGAGGACTATTCAGTGTCCCTGCTGATACAACAGTCTAGAAACAGCTACTCTACATAGGATATGCCAGGTAATGCTGTTACCAACACTTCCCGAATAAAGTTGGAAAGTCCATAACTTGTAAACAATTGAACATAGGGCATATGTTCGTAGGGATTTTTAATGTTATTTCTGGGTGTACAATCCCCCACCCAGATGACTTCCAAAATGTACGGTAACACTTACAAAGAGTAAATCGGGATTTGTAATATTAATGTCGATCAGTTCTGCTTTGTATTGCTTTCAAGAACAAACTTTTTTCTTATATTTTCTTTACCAATATTTACAATTGTGTTCTTGTGTAAAGTAAGTGCAGCGCCAGTTCTATCAAGAACTTCACCAACAGGAACTGGTGGTCCACCATTAGATGTTACCTTTTTCAAAGTAATTCTTAATAGCATACACCAAGCTTGGTTTCGAAGAATAATATATTTATTGAGAGCGCGGCTTTTCGTTTCTTTTTTGTTCCACAAATAAAATAAAGTACATCAAACGAAAATGAGAAGAACATTTTTTTTTTATCAGAATCTGCATATCACACGAAGATTTTAATATAATGCTGACGAAATGAAATAAAAATCCACAGCCTGTTTCCGGTCACTCGACCGGGTCAGGAATGGAATGCATGAAGCCCCATCTAGCGGCGAGGATAAGAATTGTGCCGGCTGCCGAAGCCTGTCGCACTCCTCTGGGGCAATGATTAATGAATGACAGATGAAATGATATGGTACTGGAGAGTGTTGCTGGAATGAAATATGACACGGAAAACCGGAGTACCCGGAGAAAATCCTGTCCCACCTCCGCTTTGTCCAGCACAAATCTCACATGGAATGACCGGGGTTTGAACCACGGACCCCAGCGGTGAGAGGCCGGCGCGTTGCCGCCTGAGCCACGGAGGCTCATATAACGCTGATATCATTGAAAATTATGTGTAAAAAAGACAGTTGAACACACGGATTGATCGCTGATGTTCATCTCTTTGGCTGAATGGTCAGCGCAGTCGCTTTCGGCTCAGAGGGCCACGGGTTCGACTTCAGCCGGGTCGGATATTTTGACCTTCAATGGTTAACTCCCCCGGGCTGAGGGGCTGGGTTTTGTAACGTCCCCAAATTCTCTGCAACATAATCATTCAATACAACAATACGCAGTTCCCATACATAGGCAAATCGCACCTACCATCGCCGGAGGGTCTGCCTTTCAAGGGTTGCACAATCGTTCATCACCTTAGTCCTAGGCACTATCGTAAAAGCTCCGATAACGCTGAGAAGCAAGATCCTTTCTGCGCATGGGAGAAGCCACCCGCGCTATTGGTTAACTAGAAGAAACGACTTTAAGTACGCCGTCCCCGATGACGTATTCCTACGATCTACAAATCACAAATTCTTCCTCACTTTAATTAGTTTAGTTTTAATAAAACATTAACTTACCGTTATTGCCGAAAACTAAGCTGCATTCGAAGAGATCTTACCTGCAATGAAAGAAGAAAATACAATCGTAAGTCACGTATGAGCTGCATGATTTTAGGGCAATCACTCAAATGGCAGGTTTCCTTTCATTGATTTATTATTTTAAATTAATTCAAAGAAGACGAAAGATGGTGAAGAAATGTAGTTCATTCCAGGCCTCCAGAGCCGTGGAGGAAGATGTTTAAGAGTTCACTGAGGAGGGTAGCCATGAACTACTCGGTATATAGACGTCCCATTTGTTAAAATTATTCGGGTGTTCAGCAATTTCTATCGCCTCACGAAGGATTACTGGAATGAACTACAAATGTAACAGGGTATTTGTATGTTAAGTCCAGTTACCATAAAATGACAATTGCCATTCTTATTTTTCTTTGAATAATTCAGTCTAATGACTGGTTTGCCCCTGCGATGAGTTTTCTCCAACTGGGTTGATCCTGTGCAGTACGCTTTGGGTCTGCATAGCTCCTGCATCCTGAGTTCACAAGAAATGTCATCATGAATGTCTTTTTTGATCTTCCACGAGGGTATTTCCATGGTATTTTACCTTCAAAAAATTCTATCAACAAATTCCTACGAAGAAGCCTATGTCCCATCCAAGAAAGTTGTCTCTTCCTAATCTAACTCAACAGCTGTCTCTTTTGTTGGACAATGTTCAATACTGTGATGGACTTCTTCTCCACACAACTTATCCGTTGATGCTGACGCAACACCATATCTCACTCGTGGTTAACGCCCAGGTCTCAACACAATACCGCCCAAGAGACGAAACATATTTAATTATTTTTATGTAAGGTGAGGGACATAGTTTTCTGACATAGAAGGGATTGTTTGTCTCTGAAGGTTCGCTTTGCTATTGATATTCGTGTTTTTATTTCAGTGTGACACTGAAGGTTTTCTGTTATGATCTGGCCAAGGTATTTGAACTGTCCTACTTGTTGTACAGGCTCACCACTGATCATCACGTGCAATGGACGTGGTTTCCTACTAAACTTCATGACTTTTGTTTTATTAATAGAAAATTCCTTAGCTTTTACACTCAGCTTTAGCAAAATTTAGGATAAACTTGTTAGACTACCCGCAACTATAGCTTGATCATCGGCAAATTTGATGCTCTGCATTAGTCTCCCCCCTATTTTCACCCCAAGCTTGGTTTTAGTTATACATTCATTGATGATTTTCTCAGCGAATACATTAAACAGGAATGATGAGAGTAGACAGACTTGTCCCACTTCTTTCAGTATAATTATGTACAGGGGCTGTTCGTCCGTTGCCAAACCCGGTAACTGCATTTTGATATTTATATAAATTGTATAACAGCTGTATCATTTTCGTTATTGTCCTGAAGGCGATTCTGGTTGCCGGCGTGAAACGCATCAGCGTACAATAATAATTATTACACGAGTTAACATCCCTAAAATAACATAATATCATGTCTTTTAGAGGTCGTGAAAGTCTACGTTTTAAGATGGAAGAGTTCATTGCCTGCTGCAGTTTCTTATTTGTTCCTCAGTAGGATCACCTTATGCTACATCACAATAGTTGAATATGGGTAACACAAGCGTCTGAATTAATTTTATTTTCATATTGTAAGATGAGAACAGGTATGGAAGTAAACGATATCACAGAGCTACAGTAGTTTCAAATAAAGAATTTTAGATGTGTTTATTTAAAACACGGAGGCTTGCAGACTAATTACTCAACAATATAATGAACAATATTGAATCTGTGCAGCATGCGCTGTCAAAGTACCATGTACCGGCACTTGTACACACACTTTTACTTCCTTTTGTACCGGTATATTCCGAACGTCTATACCAGGGCCTCTAAAACGCCGAAAATCTCACGCGTGCAGACAGCGGCGCAGAGTTCCTGTGCACAGTGCATCGGTCCCGCTCGGCTCGGCTCGGAACAACGCTTCGTCTCTGGGCTACTCAGCTAATCTCAGCTCAACTCGGCTCAACTCGGCTCGGATTTGGAGCGCTACGGAGCAAGTGAGAAAGAGGGAGACAGGGGGAGCGAGCGAGACAGGCGTGGGGAAAGAGAGAGACAGTGCTATTGCTCCAAATCGAGGAGTGGGGGTCTGCACTCTGGTCAACCAAGCGAAGTTGTCTTTTGCACCGTGCACAGCGCATGCACTAGGCGCATGCACCCTGAGAGGCCCTGGTCTATACCAATCAGAAGAAGAATGATTCACATGGTGCCAATTCATACGTTTACCAGCCCTGAATACCAGACGATATGCAAATGCGAGGGGAAGCTACCCGCTAAACGCAATGTAGTAAAAGGGATCATTTTGAACCACTATGAACAAAACGTGGCATTCTCGTTAAATGGAACAGATTACAGCATCATAGTGGCATCCTCCGAAATATAATGGGCCTCAGTCCATCAGCATGCTATTCACTATTATAAAACCATCTGGAATTGTGCATGGCTCCAGTAGTTATATACCGTGTGTGAAGCTAAAGTTCATGTATCATCCTGAGTATTCTTACGACAGTTTCCCAAATGTGTGTGCGTTTGAAAATGGACGTTAGTTGTTTTAACTCACAATAATAATACTAATAATAATAATAATAATAATAATAATAATAATAATAATAATAATAATAATAATAATAATAATAATGGCATGTGGTCTCCGATGAGGTCTGGTTAGGGCTTACGAGTTGAGGCCTTATAGTCGACCTGCGCGTCTATGAGACTGGGGTCCTACCTATTATGAATTCTAATGATGAAGACGGCTAACACACACACATCCTCCGAGTCATTGGAATTAACCGGCCGAGAATCCAACCCGGTACCCACTAGACCAAAGGCCAGCATGATAACCTTTTAACCGTGGAGCAGGACAACTCACGATTAACTGGTTACACTATAAAATCGGAAAAGCACAATGTTGTTGGTGTCACCACAATCTAGTTCACATGCGTAACATTAGTTATTAACGGAAAACTACACCGGAGAGAAATAGAAAACTTTATATATATAGGTATGACTATATGTACTTGAAAAAAGTACCACCTAATTTTAATAAAAATATTCATGATGTGTGCCAACAATTTTGAAAATCGAGATAAAGCATAAAAATTTTACCGTATAAATGTTTGTTGATATTTCCATATTTGTATAAGAAGACTTTCTGTCCGTAATTTTTGAATATTAACCTGATATTTGGTTTTGATACCGGACAGAATAATAGTGGTCTGAATTGGGTGTCAGTTTATTCTTTCTGTTTCTCTTGTAGAATCACGGGAAAATAGATGGGTGGAATTTAGGTGGAATTTAATTGAAATAGGTGAGTTTATCCGTCCAAAATAATTTAGCACAAAACGTGAAACTCGATGAAATCCTCTTATGGTTATTTTTACGGAAAATAATATTTACAACCTTGCTTACAAACTATTTTTGTATATCTTTATCCGATATAGTGAAAAATAATCTCAAACGGGAGACTGAAGAGAGGGCTTAATATATGAAACCAGGTGTATCTCTTCTACAACTGGCTATACAGTAAAATTGCTCAGGACAAACCTGTATTTACAATATCATTAACAAACATTTTTCGTACAGTGGAAAATAAGTAACATAACAGTGGTGTCCTTGTGAACATTTAAGTTTGAAAACCAATAAGTAGCTGTAAGGAGAGTGAAGCCTCCGTGGGTCAGACGGCAGCGCGTCGTCCACTCACCGCTGGATCCGTGGTTCAAATCCCGGTCACTCAATGTGAGATCTGTGCTGGACAAAGCAGAGATTTGGTATGGATATTACCCTGGCAACATTGTAAAGGCTTTGTACATATTTCAGTAGTTTTTCAATATTAACCTGATACTTGGCCCTTACACTGGAATGGTTCGATCTCTATGAAAAGCGAGGAGGAGAGAGATGCAGGCATGAACACAGAAAGAACTAATAAAGAATAATAATCGTATGGCCTCAGCTACCGTGTGCAGACATTTCGATTTGACGCCATCTGGCTGTCTGCTCGTCAATTTCGACGTTCCGTTTTACTCTAGGCCCACTAGATGGGAGACAGAGTAAACCGGATCTCTCTTGGGCGTCTATGGCTGAGATTTAATTAATTTTGTCGGGTAAAAACCAAATGTATCACCAGAGATATTTTACATGCCGACATCGTACGACATGGAGTGTCGAGTGGACTTTCTTCCGCCCTTCAAAAATCCGACTACTGTACCTCTGCCGAGTTTGAACCCGCTATCTTGGGATCCGGAGGCCGACACTCTACCACGGATCTACAGAGGCAGCTACAGAAAGAACTAAATGAACTGTTATCTTCATCACATTACATTTGGTTCAGTTAAATTGGATAGATAAACATTTCTAAATAAGTTTAATACTGTACATACAGTGAATTTAATGTTGAGACTTCTGTGGTCGCCAGATGGAAATATTACTAGACACGTGAAAGACATAACGAGCTAACTACTGTAGCCATCATAAATACTAGATAAGTACCATAAGAAAACTAGGCTAGTTTTGTCGTAATCTGATTTAATTGATTTCTGCGTAGAATGCTCAATTAGTGGCCAGAAAATTAAAATATCTACATGGTAAATGAGTGTGCCGTCATCGGTGGTACAACAGCTAGTATTCTGATAAGAATTCGTTATGTCACAAGTAGCATTTTGTGCATAGGACAACCCTGAAATACTGCAAGGAGGTAAAAACCGCATAGTTTACTTTCATCATGCATTGTCGTTCTGAATAGCTGTTGACTACTTGCTCGATGTCGAAATAACTGACGTAATAGTACTTAGGACAAGAAGCTAGATATTCTTATGACTAAAAGAATGATGAGTTTATTCTCTAAGTCAACTTTAACGCAATTTTGAGACGCAGTCTATTAAGTATTATGCAGGATATTCTGGCAGACGAATCTGGCTCAGTCAAAAATAACACTCAGACTCTGAAAAATCTGGGATTTGCTCATTATGAACAAACAACAAGCGATGTACCGGTATTATAGATTCAAGTGCAAGTTTTGGAAGCGTTAAGTCAGCCCCGCGATCCAGCGAGAATCTTGTCTGCCAGTTAGTGGAAACCCTCCAGTTCGATTCTCGGGCGGGTATGGGATTTGTACCTGGATCTGAACGCTAGATCCAAGTTAACTGACACTACGTGAGGAGATATCTGAGGGTAAGATAGTGACCCCGGTCTAGAAAGCCAAGAATAACCACTGAGAAATTTTGTCACGCTGTTCACACCGCATCACATTCAGGTTTACGATTATTATTAAGCACCGTGATAAATTATGCGCATTTATAACTGAACATTTGTAAAATTGGAATTAATATAATTTTGATGATGATGATGCTTGTTGTTTTAAGGGGCCTAACATCAAAGGTCATCGGCCCCTAATATAATTTTAAGGCGTTATTTTCCTTTTAGTTAATAAAATACAGTCATGTGTATACAGATATGCGAGATTCATGTAACTGCGGTTCACACCTATCAGAAGAAAAATAAATAAATAAATAAATAAATAAATAAATAAATAAATAAATAAATAAATAAATAAATAAATAAATAAATAAATAAATAAATAAATAAAAAAGAAATTGTTGGAATAGGACGCTACTCAAGACCGTTGAACAAATTTTATTTTTAGTGCGAAATTAACCCTATAATGAAGATTCATAATCTTCTGAAGAAGTTGTAGGTATAGCCATCCTTTCCTGTATTTTGCTGCTTTGCAGAACTTTCACATTCTTCTGACGTCCTCGACATATTCGTACTTTTTCCCAGGTCGACCTCTCCCCTTCTTCCTTAACACTTTGCTCATGAAGATCCTGTGCTGAATGGTATGTCCAATAAGGTTAATTTTCCAACTTCCCGTTTCTTTACAATGTTCCGTCCTCATTTACGTCTGTTAATATTTCTCGATTTCTTTCTCTTTCAACCCAACTCCTTGTCGTAATACTGTACCATATCTAAACGCTGCTTCCAGGCTGTAATGGCCAAACTAATTATAATTTTAAAGACCGAGTTCGCTTTGGTGTTTTGGGTCACGTAGTTGTGAGATTTCATTCAGGATATAGTGGGTTCGAACCTCAACGAATACCATCCTGAAGATAACAACGGTTGCTTCCTTCCAGGCCTAGTCCTGCCCTATCCATTTTCATCGTAAGACCTCTCCGTGTGACGGTGTGACCTGACAAAATAGGAAAAATACTGATGATTTTGAGATATAAAATTCTCTTTTACATCAAAACTACTGCTTGAAACCTTAATAACTCATTAATGCCCCGAGTCCTCATGTGAGGACACCAAGATTTTTCAATATTTCATGTCAGTTGTTAGAGGAACACATTATGGAAACCTTTCTTTCAGTCATAAAGAAGTTCACCGTTGGGATATTTCAACATTTACAACTATAAGCGAAGTTATCTTGTCTTTATAAGACGTGTTTTGCATGTTCCTATAAATTAGAGTATAAAAATATATTTTCCTGATGTCCATCTCACTGCATTGTCGCGGTCTGTTTTGCAGGCGCTCACAAAGTTATGCCATATCTTTCACTCTATATATTCGTACTACTTCATTATCCGCAAAAAGCCTTACCACTGATTCCAGTTCTTCACTCATACCATTTATTTATATAAGAAAACATAAAGGTCCAAAAGTACCACCTTGAGGAATTTCCCCCTTAATGATTACATGATCAGATATTTCCATTTTTTTAGAAATATAACCACCAATTCTTCTCCTCCAATTGCACTCATTTTTTTCAGTAGTTTCTCATGTACTACCCCTCAAAAACGTCAGGTAGGTCAGTCGCGATAGGTCCATTTGACCTCCTGAATATTATATATATCTGCTATATCTTTCTAGAATCCTACAGGTTGATTTCATGGATTCACGCATACTCTTGTAGTAAGACAAAAAGCATCAAGATTCTGTTGCAAAAGGGAGAACCTGAAGATGCCGATACGGAAAATCCTGGGGAAGCTATGCTCTCTACGCTCATACCACAGAAGTTCAACAAGTTGTATAAGAAAACGTCCAGAGGGTTTGTAGGTCGGTACGCGAAGAAGCCACGCACAAAATATTGTGCTGAAATATTTCATCTAAGTATCGCGCATGTTTAAGCCTAGAACTTTATGGGGTACTTATTTAATGGTTCCAAATACAGTTCACTTTGTACATTTCCAATTAAGCAAGAGCTCGTGAAAACGTTAGTTCTACAAATCAGCACGTTGGAGCAGGTTATTTTGCAACTAAAATTAGTTTATAAAAGTCGCTTTATAATTATTTTTGTCTAAAAAATTGCATGCATATTCATGTAATTAGCAGCCTATATTTATTTTCAACAATCTGAAAAACTCATTCACTTCTAGTTTAAATATTCTATAAAATGACGTTTCATGGTATTTAAAATATAGATTTCAGTGTTTAATAATTAGAATACACAAAAGAAGCCTATAGAAAGAATTAACAATACCGATATAATAGGATTGTTTGACTGGCTCAAATGTGGACATATTTATTGAACACAGAATAGAATTAGCATACGAGTGGTTTATGCATGACATGTATACATAACAGTATTCCTATGATTGATGCACAAACAATACTACGACAGGATGGTTTGTTGTTCACGGTAAGGTGCATTACAAATTTTAAACGTGTAATTAGCATCTAGAGAATAGATATTTAGAGTATTGCTTTTTTTGTTTGTTTGTAAAATAGGATTGTTTCTTTGTATAGAGTGATGGTCATTACAATGTTCCTGACGAAAAGATATCACGAAAACCAGGGAATAAAACTATTTACATATTCGTTATTTACTGCTTGTGTCATTAAATAAATTCTTCATAAAATATATTACGAAAATAAATACCATTCTTGTCTTGACTAATAGTGTTTTTCAGTAACATTTTGTTGGACATACAGTTATGAGTATATCCTATAGCTGATTTCAATTTCTGCCCGTGAAACCTGAGTGCATTGAATATGATTGTTTCCAATTAATATTTTTTTTACATTTCTATATTTGCCAATTTCCTTAACTGCAACGCGAAATCTAGTAAGTTAGTCCCATCAATTTCCTACTATCCAGAAAGTAACAAGTCTGACTTTAAGACCCATCACGTTGTAGCGTCAAGGCAGGCTTGTAATTATATGTTGGACAAATACACACGGAAGCCTGTAAGCTCCTTATAACCAATGAGAGGGTAGTAATTAGACCTGAGATGTGTTTCGTGATGAGAGGAGCAGTTCATACACCTGTAAAGAGAAGGACATCTGAAGACATTCACAACACAATTCAACATAAATCAACTCTTACCATTATTGAAAAATAATGAAATGCCAACGCACTACAATTAAGAATGACCGAATTCCTCGTAGTATCAACTGAGAGGAAGTAAATATGTAGGAAAACCTGCAACAAATGGATAAACTCGTCAGCAGGCTATAATGATGATGATCGAGATTCTTCTTATTACTCTCCTTCCGCTTTCGGCACGTGTGGATTTGGCCGCGCTTTACGGCCGGATGACCTTCTCGACGCCAACCCTATATGGAGGGATGTAACCACTGCTGCGTGTTTCTGTGGTGGTTGGTAGTATGGTGTGTTGTACATGAATATGAATAGGACAGTGTTAGACAAGCCGAAACATCCAGTCCCCAAGCCAGGAGAATTAATCAAACGCGATTAAAATCCCCGACCAGGCCGAGAATCGAACCCAGGATCCTCGGAACGGAAGGCATCAGTGATGACCATTCAGCCAAGTAGTCAGGCGATGATTCTCGAGAAAATGGTAATTTTGTCTGATTAAAGAATCTTTAAGTATCGAATCAACAAATCAGTTTGTCTGTTTCCTTTTATGTATGTATGTATGTATGTATGTATGTATGTACAGAGTGGTCGGAAACAACATGAATCGGGTATATGAGCCTTAGAGGGTTGGTAATACTGATAAATAATTTGAAAACAATAATTCGATACCTCACACCGCTGTCATTTTTTCAACTGCTGAAATTGGCCAATCAGATCACTTCGCGGGCGAATTCAAATGGGCTGTGTGAGGCGGTGTTGCTAAATCTGTACGTGACTTAAGACTGGAAGAATGAAACTTCACCAATGGAGAGGTTTGAAAACAGACCTCCGAGCTGACAGGATCCCGCCGAATCAAGTACCCTACGGTGACACTGGCTGAAGTCAACGGTGTGTTTGTGTTTGATGCTGATTTTTCGATTCGGCTGAGAAGCCGGTCTTAAGTCACGTGCAGATTTAATAATACTGTCGCACAAAGCCTATTTCAATTTGCCCTCGAAGCGATCTCATTAGCTAACTCAGCGGTGGAGAGGAATGTCACACCTGTGCAGTATACTGATATGCTGTGCGATGAGCTGCCCTCATGTTTGCACATTATTAAGGTTACCACCCCTCCGGAACTGGTCCTCCCAGCGTGACCGATTCGACTAGCCATTCGGGAGGGGAATACTGCTCTCCCTCCCCACCGATTAACAACAGTACGACATCCCAGCCACCTAGTTGTAGCAATCATCCTTTCAGAGTCCGAAACTTTCACACGGCGCATTATTTTATTATTATATTATTTTATTGTGATTTATACGTCTTACAATAAATAAATACAAATCCATACGATATGTCCCTGCTTGAGAAAACCTGCGACAATACATTCTATTTAACAGGACATCACATGCGAAATGCTATTGCATCGTATTCGTCTTTGTGGACAGCGTTATAGTGACGCTAGACAGTAAATTTCCGTTGTCCGCCGATAGTCCGATGGCAAAATAAGCATTTAGAATTTTAGGGCATGAAAAGGAACTACAATTCCTAGTCCATTTTAAAGGATTGCAAATTTTCGCCATTTCTCTTTTTTGATGTGCTTTCTATAACGCAATGTGTTTGCAACAGTACTTGCAACGAAACACCGTCCTGAACCGTGTATGCTGTTCCTAGCCGTCAAACTCATACAATACACCTGCCCAACTCTACGATCAGTGCTCCCCACCACATTACCTCTCTCTCTCTCGTCGAGAGCGAACACACCCACCAAGCTCTTCATGCGTGCCAAGTCAGTGTGCGGTGACTGTACACACTGTGAACTGTGTAGCGTTTGGGCACCGCTGGGCTAAATTCAGCAGCTGAGGTGCGAGGTATCTAATTATTTCTTTCGAATTATTTACCAATATTCTCATCCCTGTAACGCCTGTATACACAGCTCATGTTGTTTTCGTCCATCCTGTATGTATGTATGATGTTCAAATATCAAGCGACAATGGCAGGACATACTTTGGAGTGTTATAGAAATATAAACGTGTTAAAAACAAAATGCATTTTAGACGACACGTGCGACGACAGTGATCAATATCTCATTTTAAATAGGAACGAACATCGTGTCTAACAAAAGATGTTTCACCTCGGTATGACAGCATTAGGTGATAAAATAGTTCTGCAATCTTGAAGTACTTAAATCGCTATGCCTCACGGCTAAAAGTTAATGTAGATCTAGATTTCGGCGAGGTAGCACCTTGCGTTAGGTGTCGTTTGATTCGTCACGGTGAGTTCTACACAACTATGAAAAAAAAGAAACAAATGAAATGGTGAATAATTCAGAAAATTAGGATGAGAATAAATTTCAAATCATTTTCTTTTTTAATGTCATAATATCGAATAAAATGACTTCAAAAGTGAAAATGAGTTCGAGAGAACAGATCGGCTTGTCAGAATTATTCAACGTCCAAAACCACCAATAATGAGCGTCAAAAAGCTAATTGAAAGCGCCTGAAAGTTATGGCTGTCGATCATCGTGAGGTAACTGCCGCGCTACAGGAGCCCCAACTGAACAGGTCTACTCCCTCAGAGGTGGAAAATGATCTGGAACTCATGAAACTGAAGATGAACAAATATGTTTCGAATTAAGAAATACATTTTCAATAATAAATGAGCCTCCATATCCGCAGGCGTTCCAGCTATTTTGAAACCTGATGGGCTTGGAAGAAAGAAAAATCGTAAATGTGAGATGCCACTTGAGTGGATACTGCTGCAGCTACACATTTACCAACAACCTCTAAAGTAGCTGGGTCAGTAGCAGAAGCAGCCGTTCTTTTAAAGATGAACATATCGATCCATTATCGATCAGTGTGTTTTCGCCGCATTTGCTGTCGAAACCTTTGGGCTATGCTGTCCTGAAGAGAAGATAAGCCATCACAGATGATTCCCGACCTAATGAGTATCACTCGCAGCGCATTAGCACACTGTCCAGACAGCGAATGCTGCAAGTGTCACAGGGACGTTGATTTTCTCCCCTTCCTTGTAAGGAATATTTTATTGTTAATTCCTGTATTGTTCATTAATTTATGAGAGACTAATATTATTATATAAGGATTTTTAGTATAACAATTAGTTTTGTAATTTTAGAGAAGTCTTTTGAATATATTAAAATCATTTGTTGAATATGATTGTTAAAAACCACATTTAAAATCAGTAATAATAATTTATTTTTGAGCCACTAACTACTTTTATGGTTTTTGGAGACGCCGAGGTGCCAGAATTTAGTCATTCAAGAGTTCTTTTACGTGCCAGTAAATTTACCGACATGAGGCTGACGTATTTCTGTACCTTTAAATACGGCCAGACTGAACCAGGATCGAACCTGCCAAGTTGGGGACAGAAGGCCAGCGCCTCAAACGTCTGGGCCACTCAGACCGGCTTCTACGTCATAAATTGCAGCCGTGATCCCGAGAGAGCGCCGTTTGATTTTTTTGGTTAAACATAGCATAAATTTTGCAGTTGTGTTGCATTAGATGATGGGCTATTCGATGTTACTATAATCCAAGTAGGATCGAATGCTAAGGGTTTAGTTAAACCGGCCTTTTTTTTGTATTCTGTACACAGTGAAATTTATCTCCAAATGCTTGAAAAACTGACCTTAAAATGAATTTTTTGGAAATTATGTTTTGTACTGAGAGTATTTTTGAAGGAGCTTAAGAGTGCAGATATCCACTAATTGAACATTAGATTGTCAAGTCTATCAATTGTGGATAGCGAAAGTTGTAGTCGTAATTGTCCTTGGAAGGTGGATAACCACAAGATCATCTGCCTTATATAGTCATGAGAAAAACGGAGATGAATATCGAAATGACAAGAAACTTGTGGAGAAACGAGAAAATTGAAAAATTTGGGAGGCGATGGGGATTCACCAGAAATCGAATGCTTTAATATAGACGAACCAGAAGGTAACCAAAAGTGATAGCCCACGATGTCCAAAATCTCTAAAACTGATCATAAATCATAGTGACTAATATTAGATATGTTGTGCTATCTCTCTATCTACATGTATAATTATGATGGTAATAATACACTATATTAATTATAATAATTACATTATTATTAAATTTAGTTAAATTATATTTGTTGAGCGGCACCGATATGTCACTACGGCTGTCTACATTCCCTTTAGCTGGCGGGCTATTGTATGTGAAACTGTCCAGGGCTTTGTTCCGACATGACACATCAACACCCACATTAGTGGCTGAGCAGCTTAAAGCGATTTAGCCACCATATGGCAGCCCATTACTTGATAACATATTCTGCAGTACCTCTATACGAAATGTGAGTAGTGCAGACTTAAAAACAGGCTTTTCTCCCAAGGTAGATGGAAGAAGATATGACCAAGTAAAATTGCTCTATGGAGCAGTGTTGAAGAGATCCTATCCGATTACCTCGGAACCGTGTCATATAACTGCTTTCGGGAACACTCTATGTTTGCTTCAGTTCTCACTGTCTGGTAAATTGTGTTGTGTAAAAGATGTAATCACTTCTTCCAGACTTACTATTCTGTTTCTTTTTTCTTTCCCATTTCGCCTTCAGGCAGCTCCTGTGAGGAAAGTTAAGAAATATTTTTTGTTTATACCGATAAAGAAAAGCATGTTTAGTTGCAGACCGCGAATGCCTTAGGCGAGGGGAATGTTTCTGCTATTGGTAATCCCATCGATGATAATAATAATAAAAATAATACTAATTTATTGTGATTATTTTCTAGCCTGGTGTAGTTTACGTGAGGTAAATACTCTAATGAGAATGGACAGTGTCTATCATGTACAGGCAACTGAGTGTTATTTTGGTGAAGGACGGGGTTTTGTATGGTGGGTGTGTGTGAGCGCCAGGAATGTTGGAAAAAGCATGGACATCCAAATCTTTCGCGGAGAGAATTAATAGTTTAAGATTTAAATTGTTTTTTTCAGCCGTGAATCGAACCCAAGGCCCACGGGACGAAAACAAAGACACTGATTACTGAGCTATAGAGACGGAGAATTGAATAATGAAAAAACTCAAACCCTGACTACTCTTGAGACTTGAACCCTAAAGAGTGTCTTTACGAATTCCGTTAGGATCATCCGAAGAGATACAGTTCTACCAATTTTGTGTCAAATATCCATCGTTGCTGACTATGAAAACAGTTTACTATAATTTACTTGAACTCTATGAACCATGTCAGAAACTGAAAACTTAAAAAAAGTTAGCTTTGGAGAATAAATTGTGAAAATGAGTGGTTTGCTGAAGGGAGTGGGGCGGAGAATTTCTCCTTAGGAATTAACCCATCCCTTTCAAAAATTAGAATTCCCTTTTGACATTATTTATTGTACCCACCGGGAAATCGAATGTACTTCATTGAAAATGAGCCACGTAGTCCGTAGTCCACAATCACATCAGGCACCCTCCAAACCTCAGAAAAATTCTCACTAATTACGAACCACTCCCTTCTGGTTCTTTCCCCTGTACACACAACCGATGCATAATGTGCCATCTACATATGCTTAGCACCACTTTTTTTCCGACTAGCGTTACGCCATACAATTTCGAAATGACTGCACTTCATCCACCAACTCTACGGCAGACTATGCACATTTTTTCTACCAGCACCGCAGCCAAACATGGATCTTTTGGTCCTCAGCACCATCAAACCACATCGAATGACTGTTTCACACCTAAAGCCCTTCATCATTTATGGTCATTTTACTACTATCTTGTCATCTAGTCGGACATCCAGCGATGCTCAGGTCTAAGAAAGCACCCGGTCTTAATATTGGGTAACGCCTCCTGCCTCGTCTATCTCCCCCTTCCCTTTCTCCCAAAAGCAGTGAACATTTGTCAATAGTAATCTCCACCCTTCTTATGCTATCCACCACTGATAAAGGCTGCTGATTAAAATATGTGACCCATCTCTTATTTTTACCTATACTGTATCCTGTATTCGCTGTACTCAATCTGTTTCTTGTAGATATATAATTAATAGGGAAATATTGTTTTAGGAACTGTTAGGCTACAATGCAAACGAATTTAGCCAAGGCGCAAGTGTATCCCAGCTCGCACAACGGTTCTGCAGTATGATTTGAATAAATATTAGCGATCTGAATTATCAGAACCACTAAAATTTATGCGACTCGCCTGCATAACTGTAAGGCGGCTAGACTATACTTGCGCCTTGTTCAAGGTACGTTTGTATTATAACCTATCAGTTCCTAAAATTCCTTCCCCTAAATTTAATAAATTATTTTCCTTTTTACGTTAGCATATGTGCAATTTATGTTCTGCGCTTATTAGTACATAATAAAACATTATGCATCCCAGGGTGATGATCATGCACGGAACTATTCCACGTGTTCGAATTTATACCTGTGAATAATATGAAAATAATACTGCCGTGATTCTTTTTAATATATATGTGTACGTAACATCTTTACTATACATAATTAACCTAAGACATGATATAAAAATGTTGAAATGAATTTTTTAAAATTATGAGAAGAACGCAATCATCGCGTTTTCTGTCCATCTAATTACTATTTTGATGCGAATGTGTTTCTGGTTAAATTAAATAACAAAAATGTAGCATAACCAGTTTCAAAATTGTACCTCTTAGGCAAGAAACAGAGAATGTACTTTAAAACGCAAAAAAGAACGTTTACTGATCCCATCCAAATAAACATTCTTCTAAGGAACTATTTTTATTTTTAAAATACCATAAATATTGTTGTGTTGATCTAACAGTTAGCTCTAATTGGAAAATGATAAGTAAAAATTAATACAAATAAGAAAAAGAGGGAGAAATTAATAGTTACGAATGTATTATTTTCTCAGATTGATTTTACAATTCGGCTTATTACTGAACATCCCGAACTTCAGTATCACACTCACTAGCTTCACAATTTTCCTTATCTGCTGTTAGACGGGCAGAAGAGCGATCTGGACGGATGGTTTAGAAGTTTATATTTGAGGAACGTCTGTTCAAAAGGTGCTATTTCCAATTCAAAGTTATTTCTAGTATTTCCTCCAAATGAATTGCAGTAGTTGAATACCATCGAATACCATGATAATCCAGACCAGAAATACGTAATTCCTTAAAATTTGTATCAAACACGATTATGAGTACGTTTCATATGTCTTTGATAACACGTTTCCTTTCATTTTACCACAACTTTCTTATGGTGAAAATAGCGCCTTTTGAAAAGACACTCGCCATTTCAGATATTTCTTGACGTCAGCATTTTTGGCAGGTTTCAATTTCAGTTTGCCTTTATGTCCGAAGAAGATTACCCACATTTGTTTTCTTCTTGCACATTTTGAATGCGTCTTTGTACAACCGAGAACACGTAGTCGAAGCAATTACAATATTTTCTTTGTATTCAACACTTTCGTACTGCATGATATGCCAATCTAGAGTGTGTGTTTGTTGTGTGTATCCATAGGATTTTTATGTACATGTGAGTTGAATTATACTTCTATAATTATAAAAATTAAGTGTAATGAAATACTAAGTGCGGGGAACATACAATACCGCACGCTCATTCTCTTTTAGAGTGACTATACATTGTGACAATATTTGTAACGTGTCAGGTTTCTTTCAATTCATATTCATAATTTCATTCAGAACTTTCTCCAAAAAGAATAAATTCCTAGTTTATACAGGTTTTTTATGCCAGCAGCCAGTTCCTCTATGGTGGGCATTTGGCCTATCAAATCGTTACGACTGTTTCATGTTCAAGGAAGATCATGCCTGTTTCAGCCAATCTAACCGGTGTAAGCAGGAGGTAGAATATTACCGTTATTCGATCCCAGACCTTCCTCGTCACCTCATTGTTTGGCATCATATTTATGATTGTCCACTTCCACTTCATAATATTCTTCATCCGAAGCCAATGGAGAATTGAATTCATTATCAGACTTGTAACTGTTCTCAAAAAGTAACTGGCATTTTATGGTCCAACTTTCTTCTGACCAGTGTCCACAGTAGAAAGACTCCCACTGATTTCCTCCAGGGTTCCTGTATTCTTCACCGAAAGTTACGAAAATGGATTTCTGCCGATAAGTTTTTCTTTCTTTCCTTCTCTCTTCGGCAGTCCATGGCAATAAATAGACAAATCCACTTAAATGTGTTCTTACTATGATATCCATTACTGCGCCGCAAGCAGGCGCGTGGGGCAACCGAGTGAATTGCGATTTCGTGAGGAGGCCCTCACGATCTACGGAACTAGTCAGACTTTGACCAAGATTTGAAGGTCCATTGACTAAACATAACTGTGAAACCTCTACAACATATGGACCAGGAGACGTCTGTTCGATTATATTAAAGGGGATGGATCGCGAGCTTGCTAGAACTTGAAGCTAATAAGACGTATCTGTCACGTATGTCATAAAGACTGTGTTCTCCTTTACGAGGATTAAGTGTTTCACCCTGGACAACAAATAGAATTCAAACACGCAGAAGATGTATGATAATAATGAAAACGGTGATCTTAAAAAGAAAACACTGAGTCTTCCCTCGCAAATAATCTTTATCGTATACGAGATTGTAAGCAGAGTGTTGGAACCACAAAAGCCACTTACCACTGTGTTAATGAACTTCCATGTAATCTATGTGGGATCTCAGCAAACTTTCACCGTTCTTGGTGAACTCGACAGCAGCGTTATGAGTACAACCGAGCAATCGATAAGATATAAGACGACGTGTGGCAGCCGTGTGAGAGTACCTCCTGGGGTGTAAGAGCTACAGGGTGTGCTCCATTGTTTGTGGTGCCTTCCAAGCTACCTTTCAGTGCCTATATGGAATGATGATATCATTTCAGTGTGTGTGATCTCATACGCCACATATTACTAACCATTATCAGTCGAAAGGTGTGAATCCGTATAAACTCATCTGTATTTTTTTTTGCTAGTTGCTTTACGTCGCACCGACACAGACAGGTCTTCTGGCGACGATGGGATAGGGAAGGGCTAGGAGTGGGAAGGAAGCGGCCGTGGCCTTAATTAAGGTACAGCCCCAGCATTTGCCTGGTGTGAAAATGGGAAACCACGGAAAACCATTTTCAGGGCTGCCGACAGTGGGGTTCGAACCTACTATCTCCCGAATACTGGATACTGTCCGCAATTAAGCGACTGCAGCTATCGAGCTCGGTCATCTGTATTTTAATGTTATATAAAAATGTGGGTGCGTTTCTGTCTATCCTTAAGGATCAACTTGTATGCGTATCTCAACAAACTGAAATAAAACACTTTAAATCCATTTTTTGATACGGAGTCGTGGATGAGCTTTTGTACTGTATATTGGATGAACTCTTGCTATCTTAACTCTTGTTCAAAATGTTGTAGGCTCTCATGGATAACATATCGCTACATCAGTCCAATAGATGCTACATTCGCCCAGTTGGCGATGTCAGATTCGAAATTTATTGTACTCTAGAACGTCCTTTTATTGCTTATATTGTCCTCTCTGATTAAATCGTGCATCCTTCTCTTGAAAATACATTGCTTTCTTTGGAAGGCATTTATTTATTTATTTATTTATTTATTTATTTATTTATTTATTTATTTATCGATAGGAGTTCTCCAAATGTAAACGAGATTTTAATATCAGCGCCGTTATTTCAAAGAATGAGAACATTGAGCAAATGGCATTCGCAGGCGGCAATTTTTTGATCGTATAACACAAACTACATCATCCCATTGAAAGAAAGCCGTTTCTTGTTCACCCTGAGCATAAATCAATTTGAGTTCCTTTAACATACAACCTCAGGTGGCAGCTGACCTATTTTCCATCACACTCCCTTAAAGATTTCAGATATAACATGCACTCAGTTCACTGCGGTCATAATAGTGTTTCCCATGTCCTCCTCAGTATTTGTAGTATTCTCTTTGTCCACGGCGAACAGGGAACGACTCTTTCCTGGGGATCATTAGTTCAATACGCACTGTCTCCTTACTTGACCGCCTTGTGTCTGGTTCGACATCGACGTTGAAACGATTGATTGATTGATTGATTGATTGATTGATTGATTGATTGATTGATTGATTGATTGATTGATTGATTGATTGATTGATTGATTGATTGATTGATTGATTGATTGATTGATTGATTGATTGAATGAATGATTGATTGATTGAATATTTCATGCCTTCAATAAGCCGCCCACAAAATGGGACGCAGGTACGTGAGGTGACTCACCGTTGTTTTCTGCGAACCACACAACTAACTGGACGATGTGACGCAGTTGCTGCCCGTGGTGGCCCTGTGGATGGTATTATTTTTTCCGTAGTTTCCTTCAAAGTTTGCTGTGATTTTGGTTGTTAATATCGTGTTTTGTAGTCTAAATGAGAGAAAAACTATTTGAAGCCGTGCGTGTTCGGGAAGTTCTGTAAGAAACAAGCCTCGTCTGTTCCAATTGCATCCGTTGCATCCCTCTCTGTCAATTTAATTCTGAATGAGATCAAGCACTTATTTGAACTGATCACGGTTTAATGTAAAATAGTTCGTGTATTCTTAAAAAATAAATTTCTTATATAAAGCGAATTTCCCATGGCTTAGTTTTTTCATTTTCATGTATGCACTTCTTCCTAATTGTTGGTTTTATCAGAGCGATGCAAAGTACCGTTTCGAACACAAACTCGATTTCGAAATCCGATTACGAACTCAAAATCAATGTATTAACATAGCAGAAGTATTCGCCATCTTTGTCAGAGCTGAAGTTTCGCAGTAAACTGTGGTTTGGAACTGCATTCCGACCTGCGAGGTTCTGGTCACAGGTATGTTGGTGAAAACAATTTCGGCGGTTATTGTGATAAAAACGAAAACACAATTCATAATTAAGGATAGCACTATGCTATTTGTCTATCCTACATAACACGGGGACGGTGAAGGCTGTGAGATGATGGAAATGGGGTAGGGAGGTAGATGGGGGAGTAGACACTACCGCCGACGAATTATTAAGACTTACTATAAGGAATCGACTTAGAAGTATCTGGAAGGTGACTAACAATGTAACAGTCAGAATTAACTGCAAGCAAGAACCGCAAGAATCTTCAACTGGCCTATATAAAAAACGGAAGCAGCGAATGCAAATCAGTCTTGAGCCAGTCTCGGGTGAACGCACGCAGTCACGAGAGGGTCGCGAGTCCGTGACGAGCCCTTCATCGGTCAGTAATACTTCCAGACGACTACATGGAGCACAGTGAGGCTTGTCATCCGTGAAGTGAACAGCTGTAGAACGGCAGTGAGCTGTGAGAAGCCATGTTGAAGAGCTGGAGCTTGACGCATCAGAGGGTTGTGTGTTCGATTACGTCCGTGAGTACAAACTGCGTGAAGTGGAAAACTCTAACGCTAGTGAACTTGCAAATAACTGCAAATAGTAGTTTAATAACTGTACAGTAGTGGATATTAAAACACGCTATTTCTCCAAGTAGTAAGTTTTGTTTTAAGGACTAGGAACATCAGCGCTCTATGTTCTTGAAACAAGGGGAAATTTTTTGTACGCGCATGAGTCTATCAGATAATAAATATTTCACGTAGTGCTTTCAACTCACTATTCTTCTTCTACCTCTTTCCGATGAAGAATTAATTCTTCTGTACAAGGTACACGAGGTAAAGGTGCAAGGTCACAGGATTTATCTTTTGGCAATCCTGTTCCATCCACGGTACCTCAATTTTCAAAATATCGAAATTGACGAGGAGTCGTTTCCGAGAAGGATGTCGAAAGGTTAAAGCAGTTTGAGCGGAATTAAACCGAACCGTTGTGTTTCAAAACACTAGGGGTCAAATTCGTTGTTAACAGGGTTCGGGAGATAGTAGGTTCGAATCCCACTGTCGGTAGCCCAGAAGATGGGTTTCCGTGGTTTCCCATTTTCACACCAGGCAAAGGCTGCGGCTGTACTTTAATTAAGGCCACGGCCGCTCCCTTCCTAGTCCTAGCCCTTTCCTGTCCCATCGTTGCCATAAGACATATCTGTGTCGGTGCGACGTAAAGCCAATAGAAAGAAAGAAAGAAGTTTTAAAGTATAAATATACTGAAAAGATACAAAGACGAATACAATTTTACGAACTTCAATTTTATCTAATAAAAATGGCTTGCCACCGTTAAATATTCAAGTGTATTTATTTAATTGTAAACAAACGTTTGTCAGTTTAAAAATTCGAGGAGAACGGCAGATACACCGAGTAATTCACTAGTGTCTAGAATCCGCATGCCAAGTAAGATAGTTCAGAATTTATGCCAGGGAATCTCTTCTAAGGGCCTTCTCCTGGCACACAATAGTCCAAGGATCATGTGGCAGTCCGTACTCCTTCTCTGTGGATTCGCATATTACATTACCTATGGGAAATGTTGCCAACCACAGCAGCCTTGCTGCTGCAGATTTCTTTATGTAGCCGCTAACAGTGAGACAAACATCAAGCCACTTAAATAAAGTGGGTCGGCATTTCATCTTGAGAGAATAGGAACATTTATATGAGTTTCTGCTAAAGAGCCTGCTTAAAGAAAGCAATGTCAGCGAGAAGCCGTGTACAAAGCCTTCCTTTATATCAGACAACTTCGTTGACGAAATCCAATTGTTCCTACGGCTGTTTTTCTGTTTCCTCTGCCACAAGCACGTTATGACAGGAGTTGAGAGGAATGAAAACAATTTGCTTACTCTTGATATGAAAGGATTACGTCAGCAGCTGACGGTGTGAGAGCGGTGAAATGATTATGAATGAAGATTACAGCTCCTTATTCGCACAGCACTTTGAGCTGAGCTGCTCAGATACGACTCACTTGTTTATGGAAATGTCGTACATAGCAAATGAAAGGAATGGATTGAATTTAAATGTTCGATGTTTGAATCTAATATTACGGACATTGTAACTTCTACAGAGTATTTAAATCAGGAGAGTCTCCGTGGCTCATGCGGCAGCGGGTTCTGTGCTTTAAATCCCGGTCTCTCAATGGGAGATTTGTGCTCGACAAAGCGGATGCTGGACAGGTTTTTCTCCGGGTACTCCGGTTTTCCCTGTCACCTTTCATTCCAGCAACACTCTCCAATATCATCCCACGTCATCTGTCAGTCATTAATCATTGACCCGGAGGAGTGCGTCAGGCTCCGGCAGTCGTTATGATTCATAACCACGCCGCTAGATGGAGGCTTCATTAATTTCATTCCTGGGGAAAAATATCCTGGATGTGGTGCTGATAAAACCAGATGAGCTCTATAGGGAAACTGAAGTAATAGTAGATGGTATTAGTGATCATGAAGCTGTTTTTGTGGTAGTTAAAAATAAATGCGATAGAAAGGAAGGTCTTAAAAGTAGGACTGTTAGGCAGTACCATATGGCTGATAAAGCAGGTATGAGGCAGTTTCTAAAAAGTAACTATGATCGGTGGAAAACGGTAAATAAAAATGTAAACAGACTCTGGGATGGGTTTAAAGAAATTGTTGAGGAATGCGAAAACAGGTTTGTACCTTTAAGGGTGGTAAGGAATGGTAAAGACCCACCTTATTATAATAGAGAAATAAAGAGACTAAGAAGGAGGTGCAGACTGGAAAGAAATAGAGTTAGAAATGGCTGTGGAAGTAAGGAGAAATTGAAGGAACTTACTAGAAAATTGAATCTAGCAAAGAAGGCAGCTAAGGATAACATGATGGCAAGCATAATTGGCAGTCATACAAATTTTAGTGAAAAATGGAAGGGTTTGTATAGGTATGTTAAGGCAGAAACAGGTTCCAAGAAGGACATTCCAGGAATAATTAATGAACAAGGGGAGTGTGTATGTGAGGATCTTCAAAAGGCGGAAGTATTCAGTCAGCAGTATCTAAAGATTGTTGGTTACAAGGATAATGTCGAGATAGAGGAAGAGACTAAGGCCAAAGAAGTAATAAAATTTACATATGATAACAATGACATTTACAATAAGATACAAAAGTTGAAAACTAGAAAAGCGGCTGGAATTGATCAGATTTCTGGGGATATACTAAAGACAATGAGTTGGAATATAGTACCATATCTGAAGTACTTATTTGATTATTGTTTGGTCGAAGGAGCTATACCAGATGAATGGAGAGTTGCTATAGTAGCCCCTGTGTATAAAGGAAAGGGTGATAGACATAAAGCTGAAAATTACAGGCCGGTAAGTTTGACATGCATTGTATGTAAGCTTTGGGAAGGCATTCTTTCTGATTATATTAGACATGTTTGTGAAATTAATAACTGGTTCGATAGAAGGCAATTCGGTTTTAGGAAAGGTTATTCCACTGAAGCTCAACTTGTAGGATTCCAGCAAGATATAGCAGATATCTTGGATTCTGGAGGTCAAATGGACTGTATCGCGATTGACATGTCTAAAGCATTTGATAGGGTGGATCATGAGAGACTACTGGCAAAAATGAGTGCAATTGGACTAGACAAAAGAGTGACTGAATGGGTTGCTATATTTCTAGAAAATAGATCTCAGAGAGTTAGAGTAGGTGAAGCTTTGTCTGACCCTGTAATAGTTGAGAGGGGAGTTCCTCAGGGCAGTGTTATCGGACCTTTATGTTTTCTTATATATATAAATGATATGAGTAAAGGAGTGGAATCAGAGGTAAGGCTTTTTGCGGATGATGTTATTCTCTATAGAGTGATAAATAAGTTACAAGATTGTGAGCAACTGCAACGTGACCTCGAAAATGTTGTGAGATGGACAGCAGACAATGGTATGTTGATAAACGGGGCTAAAAGTCAGGTTGTGAGTTTCACAAATAGGAAAAGTCCTCTCAGTTTTAATTACTGCATTGATGGGGTGAAAGTTCCTTTTGGGGATCATTGTAAGTATCTAGGTGTTAATATAAGGAAAGATCTTCACTGGGGTAATCACATAAATGGGATTGTAAATAAAGGGTACCGATCTCTGCACATGGTTATGAGGGTGTTCAGGGGTTGTAGTAAGGATGTAAAGGAGAGTGCATATAAGTCTCTGGTAAGACCCCAACTAGAGTATGGTTCCAGTGTATGGGACCCTCACCAGGATTACCAGATTCAAGAACTGGAAAAAATCCAAAGAAAAGCAGCTCGATTTGTTCTGAGTGATTTCCGACAAAAGAGTAGCGTTACAAAAATGTTGCAATGTTTGGGTTGGGAAGAATTGAGAGAAAGAAGAAGAGCTGCTCGACTAAGTGGTATGTTCCGAGCTGTCAGCGGAGAGATGGCGTGGAATGACATTAGTAGACGAATAGGTTTGAATGGCGTTTATAAAAGTAGGAAAGATCACAATATGAAGATAAAGTTGGAATTCAAGAGGACAAACTGGGGCAAATATTCATTTATAGGAAGGGGAGTTAGGGATTGGAATAACTTACCAAGGGAGATGTTCAATAAATTTCCAATTTCTTTGAAATCATTTCGGAAAGGGCTAGGAAAGCAACAGATAGGGAATCTGCCACCTGGGCGACTGCCCTAAATGCAGATCAGTATTGATTGATTGATTGATTGACCTAATCGAATGACTTGGATACAGGCTGTGGAATTTCGTTCATTTTCATTTATATTAGAAATCAGTGACCAATCCGGTAAAAGCATATCAGGAATTTCAACCAATCAAAGATGCCTTTCGCCAATAATTTTATCGTTTTCGTTTTAACACTTCGATTTTATCAAACATACGTGCACACATATTTTACATAAACGCATCAGAGCAGCGCTCTGAAGTATCTTCATAGCTTCTTTGGCCTAAATATCACTTGTCATCAAGAATGCATTTGACCACAGGGTGCACAATAAAAATGACACAACCGTGGTATTTTATTGAAGCCGACAGCTGATAAATTGACAGGGAGAAGCCCAAAGAGTTTAACTAAAAAAAAGAAGGAAACAGCATATTTATGTGCTGAAAGTTTTTCTCTCTGAATGGGTTACAGCCAGATCGTGACATAACAGAATCAACTAGGCCTACCTATGTATTTTACTTGTTTTATATTTATTCCCCATTATCGTCATTGCTTACTGTTCGCCTCTGTATCGTAACGGTTAGCGCTATTAATTGCAGTCTTCCGGGGCCCTGGTTCGCTTTCCGACAGTCTTTGAGACTTAATAACTATGGGAGGGCTTGCTATGTGTTTAAAATGGCACATACTGAACCCGACAGGGGCATGATCCAAGGACCTTGGGTTGATATCGATCTCCGTAATTACGCACGCAATGCTATTAAAGGGAAAGAACGCTGAAAATGATTAATATTCATATCATTAATTGAGGTCATACCGAAACTAATTAATATTCATACCATTGAGATAGATAAATTGTGTATTTTAAAATTATTCTACGAGATTTCTTTGTCTGCGACTTATTGCGCAGTATTATCCTTTGTGTAGCGGGGGCCCCGCAGATGAAGCCAAGCCAACTTAGACCCGGGAGGGGTTACGAATGGGGTTTCCCTGTGACATCACTAGAGAGAAGACATCCCTCCTCAAGACTCACAGAATGAGGGGAAACTAACTTTTTCGAAACGGAATATAGGAGCCATCTTGGAATCGGACTGGCCAACTTAATTACCTACGATATAGAAAATTAATAATACTCAAATTAGGGGCTCATCTCCCGATTTAAAAGGGATAAATGTTACTGGGACATTTATTTAGAGTGTTTAATGTCCTCTTCCGTGATAACTTTCAGCCGAAGAAAGAATACTGTGTGGTTTCTGCGTGGAAAAGTACTGGGCCATCTGTTTAGTCTCACGACAGCTCCTCGAGATCGGGACTTCACCCCGTGTGGTAGGGGAAGCAGAACAGATTTTAATTAATTTAAAGAGATTCACCGAAGGATAATTGAGTGGTTATGTCTCAATCGCACCAACTAGATATTGGTCACCGACTACCCGTACTATTTTACCTCGAGTACGCCGGGAATAGGCGCTACGCAAATTAGTGGAAGGGGTATCGCTCCCTACTAAAACTACTGCCGGAAAGGACAAGCGTCAGTCGGGGTTTGCGGCTTATCGACGGCGAAGCTATGCTCCGTTAAGCCCTCGTTAGGTCTTTGTTCAAGTGAAATTAATTCCTATTTTAAGTGAAATAATACAATTTGCATAAACAGTGTTTAGTTTTGATCTCTGTGACGCAAGTGTTAACTTTTTGGAAAACCGTGACGTGAAAAGTCATATTATTATGATTACTATAATATAACGTTCTTACGTAGTCGCATATGAGATCGTGGCCGGACGTTCACATTGAACGCTGTTAACCGGAGTGTGTATTAAACAGTGACGTTGTGTCTGTAAAGGATTAAGTGCTAGCGGCTCCACCATCATCAAACAATGGTTCATCAACTTCAAGATGGAATGGTAATGGAAGTCATCACCGTGGTGCCCATGGAGGAGGAGTAAGCCCAGGATGGACTTCCCGAGTTGACGAAGGCACCATCATGTGATAGAGATGAGTACAAAGTTCTAATATCTGGCATGCGTAGAAGGGATGGGAATATTTATTGTAAACTGACGCTATAAGAAATTAAAAGATGTAGTCCTGTTGAAATAGAGCGCCGGAATGGGCGCGTAGTAATTAAGTCTTAGCTTAGGAAACCGGCTACAGGTCTGAGTAATCGAGTGTAAATAATTAAGGAAGATAATACTTTAGCTTTGCATGGGACATAGATTCATTCAATTATTTCTTTCTTGGGAGATTCTGTTTTTTTATTTGCGTCAGAAGACCAGTAATAATTAGTTTATGGGAGTGCAGTGAGAGTAGTTATTAGAGTATTCATTAATTTGGTAAGTGTATGGTATGTAAAACGGTAAGTACTACTGTACTCAAGGCACGTCACTACGAGACTCAGCGGCCAAAGTGACAACCTCAAAAATTCCACCCTTTGAAATACTTAGATAGGGAGTGTTGAGATAAGATTGATTATGTGATAAAATTTATCAGGAAATGATCCTAAAGCGTGTGTTAAACATCCATTCGCGTGGATATTAATTAATTAATGAATGTATTGCCGTGTGACGAGAAAGTAGCCATGTGCCGACCATCGATTAATTAGCAGTCAGTAATCAGATGTTGATTGCTGCGCGAGTGCTTAACTGTGTTGTAATTGCTGAATAGATTCCGCACGATGACCATGTATATGGAATGTAGCGGGTAAGCTATGTAGGACGGCAGGAATAATAATAATAATAATAATAATAATAATAATAATAATAATAATAATAATAACGATCGGGCAAAGATTACCATTATAATACGGGAGTCGCGATGCGAGATGATATGATACTGTTGGGTAAAGGTGTTGAATTCAAGGTGATTTGCGCGAGTCATTTTAAGACCGCAGTTTATTGTGGAAGTACGTCCGAGTGATGTGTTACAGTTTCCTTTTGAAAGGGAATGTTACGCCTGTTAATGTGGGTGTCGACCCTTAGGGGAGGGTGAACCACCGTCTGGCCTTGGGCCAGTGTGTTTTCTTTTTCTGTTTGAATGTCCCGTAAGCGGAGGAAGGAAGGACGTGGCTGTTAAAGGGAAGTTGGTTTCTTTGAACGGCGAAATAATGATTTACCTAACACGGCAGAGCTGTGTAATAATTAACACGCGACCCGGCCGATGATGGTAATGTTTGACAATGAATCGTTGTTAATTGTGCGAGTATAATTAGATAGGGATTACAGGACCCTGCCTTCATCGCAAGAGGTTGTCAGTTCGATGCTCAACGTAGGCATTGGAGGACTACAGTGTCAGAAGGAAGATCAAGTGCCTTTTACGTATTTTTCTTGCATATCATGTACCATGTATGTGTTTTTATGTCATGTGTGGTTGTACATAAGGTCAGTGGTGGTTCTGTCCATCAGCTCGACGATGCCTAGAATAGCGAGGGTCGGTTCGATCCCAGGTGTTGTATCATATGTGTGTATTTTCATTTTTTTTGTCATTTCATTGGGAAATCTAGGTCTTTAGTAGAATAGGGATTGCTCAGACGTGTTGTCGGACGCATGTTAGTTTTATGTGTTAGCGATAATATAGCCTCAGTGTTATGATAAAATTTCCATTCGCTATATGTCACGATACATCGCTTCGCGACAACGTACTCGTTTCTATCACGTATAACGGACAGAAGTCCACAAACAACCTACAACAAGCATTTGTAAATTTTAATGTAATTCATTAGTGTTATTTAATGCATCATTTCCCATTATTATTAAGGTTCAATAAACCGGTTTGTGAGTTAAATATTTTAAATTCGAATGTGTTCTCATTTTTAGTTATATGCCCCGCTTCTCCTCCCTTGTACGCCTCTAAGCTTACTTTAGTTCAGCGCCTATTTATTTCTTACTTCTTGACCTGTCAGCGACCCTGTAGATCTCATGCCGGTGCCAGTTAGGTAGGGGGCGGGTGCATATACAAAAATGTCAGCCCAACGTGGGACGTGTTTTAATGTTAAATAGGCGCGTATATTTATATTACATGACATTTCCACGTGACGCGCACATATACAAAATGGCGCGTCCAACGTGGTGCGAGATAAAAGGGCGTAAGTGAACTGTGGGGCTCGATATGTCCGTAAATAAGGGCTACCCAGATTTAGGAAATTTAGCGCCATAGTAGACATGGTAGCCGAGCAACGTGCGGCCCGAAATTCCGTAAAGGGGTGCCATAGCGCCATATAAAATGTCGGCCCAACGTCCGACGTGTTTTACTGTTAAATAGGGGCGCATATTTACTTTACCTGCCATATAAAATTACGCTCCAGGTGGGACATGTTTTACGGTTTAATGGACGTATTTTCATGTTTAATAGGCGCATAATTATCCCACATATCGCATACTATTAATGCGAAGATAGGGGCGTGTTGTGTTGATTAATAGGCAAGGCATACTTGTGCGGCTTCCAGGAGTAGGCACGATTATTTTGGTAACCCATGTCTGCTTCTGACATTTCCACGCGAGGCCCAGTTCATTATAGTTGAATAAGTGACACCTTGAAGTCCATCTTAAATCGTTTTATGAATGAGAACACAGTCATGGTCCAATGATATGGGCAGAGCCATGACATTCGCGTAAGCAGGGGCGTATCCAAAATTCAAGGGGATTAGTTCGAATCCCGGGAAACAATAAAATGAATTTCCCATAAGTGAGGTTCGAAGTGAATAGTGGCTCTTTCTTAGTGCATATCTATTCACGGATATTAGCCAGTGGTGCGTGTTTCTTCACCAAACAACCTGCTATTAGGAAATATATTTTACGTTAGTATAACCGTGGATGAGAAGAGGTAACCTCACGCCTACTTTTCTTTTTCGAATGGCAGTAGGTTGATTTCATGGGTTCAGTTTGAGATTCTGATGACTTTGTGTGTTTGAAAGACCTCAATGCTGAAGGCATGGGTTGATTTACTGGCACTATACCACATGTGTTGGTACTTAAAATCGAGCCCAATTTTGGAATTACAGGTCAACCGGCAACTTTATTAACTGAATTTTAGGGCTACTATTGTGATCATTTTCGGAAATTTCCCGTTGCCTTCTTATATAAATTTCATGAACCTTAATGATGTTAGGCAGTTAGGCAGCTTATAGCCGTTTTGAGGCTTAATTTGCAATGATGATTAAAGTAAAAATTATTTGAAGCTGGAAGAACGTAAAGTTTGGATAGAGGAATCTTTTCCTTTGAAATAAATAATAATTATATATTGTTGTGGTTTGTTGACGCCGACGTTAGCGAGGGGGGTCCTGTCATCTCAAAGGATAGCGACATGGATAGTGAAGCCGTGCGGGCGTTGTTAGAGGAGTTTCGTGAGGAGATGAAGGACAGTATAAAGGACGAGTTAAAGAAGTTTCAGGAGGAAGTGAAGGACGCCTTTAAATCACTCGGAGATACGATAGATCGGAGTTATGCGCAGATTAGGGACGGTGTGAAGGACGATATTAAGACACTTGAAAATAAGATGGAGGAGAATTATGCGCAGATTAGGGAGAGTATAAAGGACGATTTCAAGAAGTTTCGGGAGGAAATGAAGAACAGTCGAACGGGGATAATGGACCGGCAGTTTGCAGATATGAGGGAAGCAAGTAGTGGGATAAGAAGGCTCACAGAGGAACTGAGACAGGACAGATTAAAAGGGTTCGGAGTTAAATCGAAAGTGCAAATAGATCAGAATAGTCCAGAGAGTAGTGAAGTGATGAACAGTACAAATGACTCTGAGGATAAGTTTACAAATCTTGAGGATAAGGCAGAAGGAAAACGAACAGAGATAGAGGCAGTGAATGAAAGGGAAGTCGAGGGAATAGTTGAGCGGCTTGATCAGGTTGAGACCAGTATCACGCGAGACAATATCCACGTAAACGACGAAATTAGGAGCGTCAAGGGAAAAATGGAGAATATGCAAGACGAGATGAAAGCCGAGGACGGAGCAGAAAGGAAGAGATCATCAGGTCGATACAAGAGACGACAACGCAACAAGCAGCGCCAAATTAAGTATGGATGGCTTACCAGTGAAAGAGGGACATGTTTAAGAAGAAGACGCCGGGATACCAGACGTTCGAAGCTACAGCATGTGAAATGGAGAGACGAGTTGAGAGATGAACGAGTTCTGAAACCCAAACGCTACGTAGAGCAATTGAAACGTAAGCGAGGAAGCAAGAAGGGCCAGCCCTTGGCAATATTACAAGTAACAAGAAGAAGGGGAAGTCTTGAGTTCGTAGCACGTGGGGACTCAAGCCGGAAGAACATGAAGGTAATCGACGAGATTACAGAGGATCCAGGAGGATGTTCTGTGGCTTAACGAAGGCAGACCTAACTTATCGACGGTCATCTTATGTGTGTAAATATTTGTAAATATTATCACCCAGGCATTACTGATGAATTACATTAATTACCCGAACGTGACAGCAAATCTGAAGTTGTACCATACGTCCGGAGGCAACTTAGAAGACGTGGACAACGCTGAAGAACTTGGGGCAACGGAAGAAGAAGACGATGAGGAAGACGGAGAAGAAGATCGACGTGACGTGTGAGATGAAGAGTCGGGATCAAATGAGGAAGCCGAAGAAGTCAATTATTTGAAGAATTTGTTTTCACAGAGAGATCTTGGGGATGAAGAATGTCCAGAATGTCAGTACCTGGAGAACTACAGAGAAGCATTGCGTCAGATAGCATATTATTTGGAAAGAGAGAACCAGGAACTTCGCCAGAAAGCAAAAGTTTGGAAACAGTTGTGAATCGATATTGCCAATTGAATATTTAGCGACGAAATGTGTCCAGTGCCTGTACCCATTTCTTCTCGGGGAGAGGGGAATATGAACCCGACAGGGGCATGATCCAAGGACCTTGGGTTGATATCGATCTCCGTAATTACGCACGCAATGCTATTAAAGGGAAAGAACGCTGAAAATGATTAATATTCATATCATTAATTGAGGTCATACCGAAACTAATTAATATTCATACCATTGAGATAGATAAATTGTGTATTTTAAAATTATTCTACGAGATTTCTTTGTCTGCGACTTATTGCGCAGTATTATCCTTTGTGTAGCGGGGGCCCCGCAGATGAAGCCAAGCCAACTTAGACCCGGGAGGGGTTACGAATGGGGTTTCCCTGTGACATCACTCGAGAGAAGATATCCCTCCTCAAGACTCACAGAATGAGGGGAAACTAACTTTTTCGAAACGGAATATAGGAGCCATCTTGGAATCGGACTGGCCAACTTAATTACCTACGATATAGAAAATTAATAATACTCAAATTAGGGGCTCATCTCCCGATTTAAAAGGGATAAATGTTACTGGGACATTTATTTAGAGTGTTTAATGTCCTCTTCCGTGATAACTTTCAGCCGAAGAAAGAATACTGTGTGGTTTCTGCGTGGAAAAGTACTGGGCCATCTGTTTAGTCTCACGACAGCTCCTCGAGATCGGGACTTCACCCCGTGTGGTAGGGGAAGCAGAACAGATTTTAATTAATTTAAAGAGATTCACCGAAGGATAATTGAGTGGTTATGTCTCAATCGCACCAACTAGATATTGGTCACCGACTACCCGTACTATTTTACCTCGAGTACGCCGGGAATAGGCGCTACGCAAATTAGTGGAAGGGGTATCGCTCCCTAGTAAAAACTACTGCCGGAAAGGACAAGCGTCAGTCGGGGTTTGCGGCTTATCGACGGCGAAGCTATGCTCCGTTAAGCCCTCGTTAGGTCTTTGTTCAAGTGAAATTAATTCCTATTTTAAGTGAAATAATACAATTTGCATAAACAGTGTTTAGTTTTGATCTCTGTGACGCCAGTGTTAATTTTTTGGAAAACCGTGACGTGAAAAGTCATATTATTATGATTACTATAATATAACGATCTTACGTAGTCGCATATGAGATCGTGGCCGGACGTTCACATTGAACGCTGTTAACCGGAGTGTGTATTAAACAGTGACGTTGTGTCTGTACAGGATTAAGTGCTAGCGGCTCCACCATCATCAAACAATGGTTCATCAACTTCAAGATGGAATGGTAATGGAAGTCATCACCGTGGTGCCCATGGAGGAGGAGTAAGCCCAGGATGGACTTCCCGAGTTGACAAAGGCATCATCATGTGATAGAGATGAGTACAAAGTTCTAATATCTGGCATGCATAGAAGGGATGGGAATATTTATTGTAAACTGACGCTATAAGAAATTAAAAGATGTAGTCCTGTTGAAATAGAGCGCCGGAATGGGCGCGTAGTAATTAAGTCTTAGCTTAGGAAACCGGCTACAGGTCTGAGTAATCGAGTGTAAATAATTAAGGAAGATAATACTTTAGCTTTGCATGGGACATAGATTCATTCAATTATTTCTTTCTTGGGAGATTCTGTTTGTTTATTTGCGTCAGAAGACCAGTAATAATTAGTTTATGGGAGTGCAGTGAGAGTAGTTATTAGAGTATTCATTAATTTGGTAAGTGTATGGTATGTAAAACGGTAAGTACTACTGTACTCAAGGCACGTCACTACGAGACTCAGCGGCCAAAGTGACAACCTCAAAAATTCCACCCTTTGAAATACTTAGATAGGGAGTGTTGAGATAAGATTGATTATGTGATAAAATTTATCAGGAAATGATCCTAAAGCGTGTGTTAAACATCTATTCGCGTGGATATTAATTAATTAATGAATGTATTGCCGTGTGACGAGAAAGTAGCCATGTGCCGACCATCGATTAATTAGCAGTCAGTAATCAGATGTTGATTGCTGCGCGAGTGCTTAACTGTGTTGTAATTGCTGAATAGATTCCGCACGATGACCATGTATATGGAATGTAGCGGGTAAGCTATGTAGGACGGCAGGAATAATAATAATAATAATAATAATAATAATAATAATAATAATAATAATAATAATAACGATCGGGCAAAGATTACCATTATAATACGGGAGTCGCGATGCGAGATGATATGATACTGTTGGGTAAAGGTGTTGAATTCAAGGTGATTTGCGCGAGTCATTTTAAGACCGCAGTTTATTGTGGAAGTACGTCCGAGTGATGTGTTACAGTTTCCTTTTGAAAGGGAATGTTACGCCTGTTAATGTGGGTGTCGACCCTTAGGGGAGGGTGAACCACCGTCTGGCCTTGGGCCAGTGTGTTTTCTTTTTCTGTTTGAATGTCCCGTAAGCGGAGGAAGGAAGGACGTGGCTGTTAAAGGGAAGTTGGTTTCTTTGAACGGCGAAATAATGATTTACCTAACACGGCAGAGCTGTGTAATAATTAACACGCTACCCGGCCGATGATGGTAATGTTTGACAATGAATCGTTGTTAATTGTGCGAGTATAATTAGATAGGGATTACAGGACCCTGCCTTCATCGCAAGAGGTTGTCAGTTCGATGCTCAACGTAGGCATTGGAGGACTACAGTGTCAGAAGGAAGATCAAGTGCCTTTTACGTATTTTTCTTGCATATCATGTACCATGTATGTGTTTTTATGTCATGTGTGGTTGTACATAAGGTCAGTGGTGGTTCTGTCCATCAGCTCGACGATGCCTAGAATAGCGAGGGTCGGTTCGATCCCAGGTGTTGTATCATATGTGTGTATTTTCATTTTTTTTGTCATTTCATTGGGAAATCTAGGTCTTTAGTAGAATAGGGATTGCTCAGACGTGTTGTCGGACGCATGTTAGTTTTATGTGTTAGCGATAATATAGCCTCAGTGTTATGATAAAATTTCCATTCGCTATATGTCACGATACATCGCTTCGCGACAACGTACTCGTTTCTATCACGTATAACGGACAGAAGTCCACAAACAACCTACAACAAGCATTTGTAAATTTTAATGTAATTCATTAGTGTTATTTAATGCATCATTTCCCATTATCATTAAGGTTCAATAAACCGGTTTGTGAGTTAAATATTTTAAATTCGAATGTGTTCTCATTTTTAGTTATATGCCCCGCTTCTCCTCCCTTGTAGGCCTCTAAGCTTACTTTAGTTCAGCGCCTATTTATTTCTTACTTCTTGACCTGTCAGCGACCCTGTAGATCTCATGCCGGTGCCAGTTAGGTAGGGGGCGGGTGCAATACTGCTCACCTTCTTTGAGGGAAGGGATTACTGATGTGAGCTGCTCTACTTCTGGACGAAGACACAAGTTAACTATTTTATTATTACTTACTAAATTCTTTAGTTATTTGCTAAACAGTCAAAATAAAAACAACTCAAGCCTCAGATTCTCTTTTTTTTTACAATTGGCTTTACGTCGCACTGACGCAGATAGGTCTTATGGCGACGATGGGATAGGAAAGGGCTAGGAGTGGGAACGAAATGGCTGTGCCCTTAATTAAGACACAACCCCAGCATTTGCTTCGTGTGAAAATGGGAAACCACGGAAAACCGTCTTCAGGGCTGCCGACAGTGGAGTTCGAACCCACTATCTCCCAGATGCATGCTTACAGCTACGTGACCCTAACTGCACGGCCAACTCGCCCGGTCCACAGGTTCTCTGACTCTCGTCATATTACAACACATAATAAACAGCTAGAATAAATCTGGAGTCGAATTGAATACAGTGCGTCTTATAACCGGCACAGTCAGACCTACACCTACTTTCTGGCCACCCATACTTAGCCGCATACCACCTCCTTCTATGTGGTGGGGAAGGGAACTACTACAGGAGTACAAAATATCGCAGAAAAATCCTCACCAGCCTGTTCACGCAGACATTCGAACCATCAGTAAAGGAAGGCTTCGCTCTCGTCACCCACCCTTGGAAACTATAAGGATGTTAGTTGACAACGGGTTTGATACAGTATTAAGGACTTCTGGAGACAGACATGGCAGATTAATGCCACAACGGAACTACTTAAGATGCTGCGCATATCGTCCAGGCCACGTGGCTCTGAACTGTCACGCAAGTTCTGGTTGGTTCTAACCGAATAAGAACCAATACTGGCCGGTGTGCCGATTTCCTGCATAAGTTGAAGAAAATAACTTCTCCAAATTATGACTGTGGCATTGAAAAGCAGAATGTTCACCACGTAGTCCAAGAATGTCCTCTGAGATTCTTCCTTGGCATTCCAACAAAGTTCCTAATTATGACGAAGGGATCAATAGACTACATTCGCGACCTGAATATTAGTTTGTAAGTTTATTATGAGCTAATTGTAAATATTAATTTTAGTCATGTAGCCATACGCTGCCAAATGCAAGATCTAGTGTGGTGTAAGAGCATCAAATATCCGCTTTGTTAGCGGCTTCTTGGCAGTATTTATGACACTGTGGCATATATTTATTGTGTGTGAGTGTTGTCTAGTGAATTTGTGATCATTTGATATTGATTTTTAACGTAAGTCTATTGTTTTTTTATGCCATAGGCGATAGTCATCTTGTTTTGCCCTCAATCCATAGACAACATTACTAAGAGAGACACTCGATATAATTATTTACTATATTTGCATTGCCCTAAGTGTCGGTCATTTTGTTCTATCTGCCATCAATGCCACAGACTATGACAAAGACGGGAACTATGCATGCTCTTATCGACGTTGCCACGGAACTAGAGTCTACACCTGTTGACACCATTACAATGGACGTATTTTTGACGGTATAGAGTAGACAGAACAGCCAGCGACTCCACGCCGAGTGTTAGGCGGCGAGAAATAACCTGACACCCTCAGGGAGCCAACGGCTTCGGGCGGATGAGCTCCTTGAGGAAGGGCGGTGGTCCCTCAGTGGAGGAAATGCCACTGGAATCCACTGAAAACCTGATGTCGGGCAGCAGCGCCATCAGTATCGACTTGATGCACAGAGCAATTAATGCTCGAGGTGGGTCAAGAGCGGGGAGCCTCAAGCGTCACCAGAATGACTGGTTTTTCGGTTGTGGTACTGCGGTGTGGAAGAGAGAGGGACCTCACTACACTATTATTCCCATGAACACTACCATGATAGCTGCTTTAAATGGATCCAATTCGTCATGCGACCCGGCTGACAACCAGCGCTTTTGCGGTTCCAGGCTGCGAAGTGTGAAATGTGCTACTGGGCATGTGCATGTAGGCAACCAGGCTGCATATGCGAAATTTGCGACTGGAGGAACAAAGCAGAATGTGGGTACTTGGAATGTGAGAGGACTTTTAGCTTCAGGAAAACTTCTCCTGATAATACAAGAGCTGTGAAGGTATAATATAGGAGTGGCTGGGCTAAGTGAAACTCACTGGAAAAACAATGGCCATTTTAGGAGTGGTAATCATTGGGTCTACTTTTCCGGAAATGAAGAAAAATGCAGTAACGGGGTCGCAATTGTGATCAGTGACAAACTGAATGGCCTAGTGAAAGGATATAAACCTGTTAATGATCGCATTATAACACTAAGTCTCAAATGCAAGCCACTTTCAATCAACATCATTCAGGTTCATGCCCCAACAGCGGATGCATCTGATGAAATAATCGACCAGTTCTATCAAGATCTTGATGCTACTTTCCAAGCAGAGAAATAACTGTTGTTATGGGAGACTTCAATGCCAAAATTGGTTCAACACAACATGATGAGCATGTCAGAACATCGATAGGAAGATACGGAATTGGAGAAAGAAATGAACGGGGAAACAGGCTTCTTGAGTTTGCAATTCAAAACAGGTTCACTATAACTAATACAGTCTTCAAGCATCACATACGGCACATGTACACATGGACATCGCCTGATGGTCAATATAAAAATCAGATTGACTACATCTTGATCAGTTCAAGATGGAGGTCTTCTGTAATGGGCACCAAAACTTGTCCAGGTGCAGTATGTGGCAGTGATCATCAGCTTCTTAGAACAGAAATAAGAATAAAACTTCAAACACCAGTTAAAAGATCACACCGGATACCACAAGTAGTTAATATGTCGTCTTTCAAGGAATCATTGGCGCGAAGAGCCTTCATATTACACGATCCAGTAACAACTGCAGAAGGACTGTGGAATGTGACAAAAAACTGGATAGAGTCCTCTTTGAATGAATCTCGAGTACCAAATGCTAGAAGGCAACAGTGGATCTCTGACTTGAGCCTTCAGCTGGTAGAAGAAAGAAGATGTCTTAAAAAATCTGGCATTAACACTAAAGAAAAAAGAGAGCAAATGCCTGATCTTGATAGAAGGATTCAGTCTTCTTGTAGAAGAGATAAGAATAATTTCCTTAGTAACATTTGTTTTGAGATTGAAGACCATGCAAATCAAAACCACAGCAAGGATCTTTTTGACAAAATTAGAATAATAACTCGAGAATTCAAGCCATATTCCTGGAATATACAGAACTCAAAGGGGGATGATGTTGTGGATATAGAGAATGTTCTGGAAACATGGAGATTGTACTGCCAGGATCTGTACAGTGAACAATGTAATGCACAAGACCAAGTGAAGATAGACAAGCAGTCAGATCCTGAACCTGACATCCTCCGAGATGAAGTAGAAATGGCTTTGAAAATGCTGAGAACTGTAAAAGCGTGTGGACCTGATGGAATAAGTGCAGAAGTCTTGAAAGCTACAGACGGTGCTGGAATTGAAATGCTGTTAAAAATCTGCCAAGCAATATGGAATTCTAGAAGATGGCCCGAGGAATGGGTACAGTCAATCTTTGTCCCAATCCACAAGAAAGGATCGAGGGAAAAATGTGAAAATTATAGCTTAATTGCTTTGATTTCACATGCCAGTAAAGTTATGCTTCATATCCTGCACAAGAGACTCCGGGCATTTCTAGAGTATCAAATTCCTGAAGTCCAGAATGGATTTATGAAAGGAAAAGGTACTCGAGAACAGATCTTAAGCCTAAGACAAATCATAGAAAAGGCTAGAGAATTCAATGTTCCGGTATATCTGTGCTTTATTGACTACCAAAAGGCCTTCGATACTGTCAAATGGAACCATCTTTGGAAAATTTTGGGTGACATAGGTTTGCCACTCCATTTGATTGATCTCCTCAAGTCCTTGTATAAGGAAACTACAGCCACTGTGAAGATTCAAAACAAACAGTCTCAGCAGTTTCGTACAAGGGCTGGAGTTCGCCAGGGATGTATTCTGTCACCGTTACTTTTCAATCTCTATGGTGAATATGCAATGAGAACTGCATTAGATGGCTGGGACAAAGAGTTTTCCATTGGGGGATGCAAGATCAACAACTTGAGATTTGCTGATGACACCACCTTGATAGCATCATCTGAAGAGGAGTTGACAGAGCTGATCAAGAGAGTAGAGGAAGCAAGCCTAGAAATTGGATTACGCCTAAATCGACAGAAAACCAAAGTCATGATTGTTGATCGTAAGAACAACAACAGTCCACATATCAAACAGATTGGAGGGTGTGAAGTTGTACATCAGTATGTATACCTAGGCTCCTTACTATCCGATTCTGGTGGTTCCAAAGATGAAATAAAGCGAAGAATTGAAATAGCAAAGGTAGCAATGATCCGTCTGCGGAAGATCTGGAAAGATAACAACATCACCATTAAGACAAAAAAGAAGCTCGTTGAATCTCTAGTCTTCTCAGTCTTCTTGTATGGCGCAGAGACGTGGACCATCCTCAAACGTGATCGTGAACGGATAGAAAGCTTTGAAATGTGGTGCTGGAGGAAAATGTTAAGGATTCCTTGGACAGCTCATCGCACGAACACATCAATCCTGAACCAACTTCAGATAAAAGTTCGTCTATCGTGTAAGGTCTCTCAACGGATTGTACGCTACTTTGGACATATAATGCGCCGAGATGGTAGTCTACAAAAGCTGATTGTTGAGGGCAAAGTCCAGGGATCTAGACAACGAGGACAAGTACCAACGCGATGGTTTGACATGGTGAACGGCCCCCTACAGTGTTCTCTCAGAGTAACCACATTGAAAGCTTTAGATACGGAAGAATGGCGGGGTATGGTTCATCGGCTAGAGGGCTGAATATTATGATAGTCACGACGCGTCAGTCACGAGGCAAAACGAAGAAGACGAAAAAGCCATACGCTAAATCAGGGACTTTCAAACGCCCAGAATCTCACGAGTGCAAACCAAGGCGCAGAGTTCTGTTCACCTTGCATCGGTCCAACTTGACTCGGCTTGGACCAGCCACAGTTGTAACTGACAAAGTCGGTAACAGAACAAAATCTCTTGTATACGGTCGCTCAAAACAAAACAAAAAATGCGATGAGCACTCTGTATTGTTGAAGTTCCTCACAGATACACTTCTCTCAAAGACAGCTGAGCCTATACATATTCTGTTTATTGTGGGTATCTAGAGGGGGAGGTGATTTATACTTTGATAGTAATTAAAATTAAACCCGATAAAATATTAAATTCGAGAAGCAACAATACCATGCGTGCATCTTTCTTCTCAGTGACTATACATGGAAATGTCTTTCTTTTTACAATTGGCTTTATGTCGCACCGACAGAGGCAGGTATCGATGTAATAGGAAAGGCCTGGTGGTGGGAAGGAAACGGCCGTGGCCTGAATTAAGGTACAGCCGCAGCATTTTCCTGATGTGGAAATGGGAAACCCATAATAACCTTCTTCAGGTTTGCCTACAGTGGAATTCTAACCGATTATCTCCCGAATGCGCTCCTAACCGCACGGCTATCTCGTTCGGTGCATGTAAATAAATTCATTTTCAATTTATGTCAGTGCTTAAAGTAATAGAACAGACATTTATCAGTTGTTTAGAAACTATCAATTTTATTATGGTTACCCTTTCACTTTAAGATTGTGATATCATGAGGGGTTGGCACAAGAAACTCATGATGTATATATATGGCATCAAAATAATGTCGTCCTTCATAAATAAATGAAAATAAGTAGAATATTTTATGTTTATACCTCCGGTAGTATTTCATTTTGAACAACTTAGGGCTCAGATGACATACATTACAAAATTTTCCAGCGTGTAAACGTTCGCTTCTTCTACGTAGAACATTTTCATACAACTAACAAATGCATACTACTTGAATCTACAGTGAAGTGATGCATACTGCTGTATTGTGGTGATAAACTTAGGATTGCTTTTTACACATTACGCATGCAGAATACGTCCTGAAGTCGCAGTGAAGAGATGTGTACAGATGCAGTGCAGTGATGTGCTTAGGATTGCTTTTTACAGATTACGCATGCAAAATACGCCCTGAAGTGGCATTGAAGTGATGTGTACAGCTGCAGTGCAGTGATGTACTTAGGACTGTTCCTTACACAGTAAGCATGCAGAATACGTCCTGAAGTGGCAATGAAGTGGTATGTACAGCTGCAGTGGAGTGATGTGCTTAAGATTTCTCCTTACACATTACGCATGCATACTGCCTTAAACATGGTACGGTGGCTGGTATACGTCGTGGGGCAAACTAAAATACTACCTACCTCACGAACATCGCACTCTACTTCAAGCTCCTTTCTCGGACAAACCATTCGCTCATTTGTAAAAAAAATATCATATTTTATGAACTGCGGACATTAATTCCTACGTTCCGTAATGTTATTTGTACTCATTTCTTAAACACCCATAATAATTATGTTTTTAAATTTGCTTTACTTTGGATCGACACAAATAGGTGTTTAGATATCTGGCGTAAACTGGCTGCTGTCGAAGTTTCTGACCTCAGAATAATGTTCCCCATCCACAAACTAGTTTTCCTTCTCTCTTGCATTTAATGATCGGCAGTATTTGTCATTTCAGAAAATGTGAAAATAGACTGCTTCTCTGCGTTATGCGAAGGTTAAGGCTCCACAAGATTTCCCGGATGGATGGAGTACCCCTTGTTGGTGGCGTGGTCTACCCATGGGATCTTGAATATACGTAGGCCATCCAGAAATTAAGATTCGCTATTTATTTTCTTGTACAGTAAACGTATTTAGCCGAGAAATATGAGCATGCGCGACAGATCTGTACGTAGCAATCATATACCCGCCGGACAAGTCCCCCATGGTGTCAGTAGCGCAGCAGCAGTGGCTCAAAAGGCGGCTCGAATTCCTTCTACCGCCGCTTGCGAGGTTCGATCTGTGATGAAGTTTCTACGGATATTGCGCTGGGCCATTCAAAACAAAAGGCGTGGAATGCTCAGTGCAGGTGTTGTGCTGATCCATGGCAATGCTCGCCTATATATGGCTTGGCGCTCAGCAGCTGTTCTGCAGGAGTTCGGCTGGGAGGTGTTTGGTCATCTACTGTAGAGTCCTGATCTTGCTCCCAGTAATTTTCATCTTTTTCTTAGTTTCTCAAGAAATTCAAGTCCTCCTGTCAGCATTTTCATACGGATGTAGAGCTGAAGACGAATGTCACAAGCTATCTAAATTCCTAGGCGGCAGACTTATACAACACCAGCATAAAAAAGGTTGATCCCACAATATGACAAGCGCCTCAATTCTGACGGTAATTATGTCAAAAATAGCTCTAACATTACTGTATAAGGTGCCAATAAATGTTTTCGTGTAATTATGTCGCCTTTAAAAAAAATAGGGACACTTAATTTCTGAATGGCCGCGTAAGTCAACATTTCAAGGGTCTTCGATCGTTTCATGAAAGAAGCCTTTAGTATCCATCCTTCGACACAGTAAACTTCCACCAGCAGCACATAACACTTCACGACAGGCCAACAAGGACCGAATCAGAGGCTATTGTTGCACATAAGATGTTTCTATTTCGGTAACAAACCTACTGCACTGATGATCCGAGTTTTGATTTCTACAACCAGATCACTTTCTTCGGTTAGCCAACATCCTAGGTATTTGATATGTTGCACCCTTTGAAATAAGTATACATTCAGACTGGTAATAGTGTCTATGATTTTATGCTTGTTTATTACCATCATTTGACTCATTTTCATATCAAAAGTAGCTTTCTTGGTTTATTGGTCGATATAAATACAGCTCTTCGGTAGCTCCGTTGTGATCCTAGTGCCCAGTCCATATATTTTCGTGGTGTGCATTAGTATCAGAGAAGGAAATGATGATGATGATGATGATGCATGTTGTTTAAAGGAGCGTAACATCTAGATCATCGGACCCAAATAGTACGAAATGAGACGAAATATAATGACAATGTAAACGCCCAAAATTATCCACTGACTAGAATTCAAAAACGTGATGAAGAATGAATGGAGGAATATGAATTTAAAACAATCAGTGGATCCGACCTGCAATGCCCTACATTGCCAGAAACAAACGTAAAACAATAGGATTACTGACCAAGGGACTGCTTCCACACATTATGGTACTACTCACAGATAATGTAATAAGCACATGTAAGGCAGACCTATCGGGTTTCTCACATTGCGGTGTCACTTAAAGGCAACGAAAACCTATGGTGTTCCTCACATAGGTGTACTAATCATAGGGACTCGTGCTATCCCGTAGTGTTCCTCACATAGTGGGTACTACTAATCACAGGCAACGCCCAGACCCGTAGTGTTTCTCACATGATGGTACTAATCACAGGCGACGTAAGCCCGTGATGTTCCGCATATAGTGGTACTAATCACGGGTACTGTAAAACCCGCCCTGATTCACACACCGTTGCTACTAATCACAAACCTATTATTGTGTACGTAACATAGTACCTCGCAAGTAAAGGCAACCCATAGTCTTCCCCGCGTGATGGTACTAATTACAAGTAGTCTCATGGTCCTAATTCGATCATCCCTTGGTTGGCCTTTTCAGTAGCCTCTTAAGACAGGGCTACCGTGGGTATATTCTTCGTATGCGTATCCCACCCACAGAGAGCTGTGTGTTTGGTCCGCGAGAGCTATTTTATTTCGCTCAAGTCGACCAGCAAGCACGTTATGACCCCTCCCCCTATTAAATACCTGGGACGCGCCACGTGGGAGTATCACCTCTCCCCCTGCTACGCCAGCGTAGTAGGTTCGCAGTGAGAAGTTCGTTTGCATGTATACAGGGTGTTTGTACATTCCCATTACAGACTTCGAGGGCTTGCAGTGGGGACCAAGACGGCTAAGTTTAGCATAGGAACTTGTGTCCGGAAACTTACCGTCTTCCCGCTACCCGTAAAAAGCCACCACAGCACACGTTTAAATATCCCGCATTTTCGGCGCCACCGACTAGAGTACGTACGTCACTGAACGATCACGTGATGGCCCGTACCCCTACAGTTGAGTTGTGATCCGCACGGAGACGTGTTGTTCCTGCTGTTGTTCTTGTGATTTTCGGTCATACTACAGTGCAGCAGTAATTCTTTTCTACGTATACAGCAGTAAGCTGTACGTACAGTAGTTCATCTACACCAAAGATATGGACAATAGTGGATAGGTCGTAGTGGTCCGATTTCTTGGCCTGCACGTTCACCCGACTTGACACTATTAGACTACTACCTGCGGGGCCATATGAAAACTTGATTTACGACCAGCTATTGATGATCGTGTGTACGAGAACAAGATACGTAGGTACCGTCCGTGTCTGTGTTGACATCGATGGTCGTCGTATCGAGCCCCGCCTATAGTTGGACCCAGACGAGAAGCAGCAGAATTCGAACAGCGCACCGAAAATGCGGGAGCTGTGAAAGTGCGGTATGGTGGTTTTTCAGGTAGCGGAATGGTGGTGGTGGTGATTATTGTTTCAACAGGAAGTACAACTAGGCAACCATCCTCTATATAAAACTAATCAGAAGAAAACAGAGAAGAGATCCGACACTTCGAAAAATGAAGATATCGGTCAAAGAAAGACAAGGGCCTCGAAGGGCGTGAAAATGAAAGACTCCCTAGCCCTCGCAAACCTAATAGCGTCGGGGTCAGAAAAGAACAATAGTTGACCAAGGGAGGTCGGATAGGGGTAGAGGAAAGACGGTACGTTCCCGGACACAAGTTCCTATGATAAACTTAATCGTCTTAGTCCCCATTGCAAGCCTAGAAGTCTGTAATGGGAATTTAGAAACACCCTGTAAGAGAGGAACGGAAACAGTGATGTGTAGAGCCGGACTTTTAGGCTGTAATAGGTTGGAATACAAACATACTAAAGCAGATAACAGATATACTCTACCCGGACAACAATTCTGCTTTGAGATACGCAAAATTATTAAGGTCTCGGCCTATTGGAAACCCTTGCAATTTATGTTACTCTTGCTACATTACGGAAGAGTAAGTATACGATACTTCCTACCAGGTAAGTTGGTTTGCATTCTTTCCTTTCTTTGCTAGTGGCTTTACGTCGCACCGACACAGATAGTTCTTATGAAAATGGGAAACCACGGAAAACCATCTTCAGGACTGCCGACAGTGGGATTCGAATCCACTATCTCCCGGATGCAAGCTCACAGGCGCGCGCCTCTAACCGCACTGCCAAAGGTTTGCATTCTAACCTGATTCTGCAAAAACATCCGAGCTCTAACGATGAGTGTGAGAAAGAGAGTGCTTGAAATGTAAGCGCCTCTAAGTATGTATGTATGTATGTATGTATGTATGTATGTATGTATGTATGTATGTATGTATGTATGTATGTATGTATGTATGTATGTTCAGTCCGTCAGCGATTCCGCTGGTGGGATCCTCAACAGCTCTGCCATCAGCTGTCATAGATGGCCTAGGCATAACTGAAGAGGCGTACTAGGGAAATGAGGAGTGAGGTAGTTTCCCGTTGCTTTCCTCACCGAGCCAGAGTTGCTATTACATATCAGTCTGCCAAGCCCACTGAAATGCATGCACCAACCGACCCTATGAGCAACATTTTCACACCATTCAAAGCAGGGACTGGCTGGATAAGAATTGGCATTACTAGCATCGCTCATACCTCAGTCACTTTCATATTGTCAAAGCCAAGTATAAGACAGAGACAGATCTATGAAAGTAACAAAGTTGCTCTAGTCTATACCAGAATACATGGTGTACTGTAAACACTAGGTCCCGCACAGCAAAGGCATGGCTCGAAGTAGCTATGTTATATTGTAAGATGAGACATTTCGGACAGTTACATTGCCCTGTAATTAGCAAATGATTCCCCCCTGAAAAGTGTTTAATAGAACTTTTCAAGTCTTCCCAGATTGCTTTAAAATATTAATAAAAATGTACAGAAGTGAAAAACAAAATTCGAATTGCATATGAAGGTTAGAGAATGATATATTTCATAAATGTGTCCAGTCAAATCATCTCAGGCAAATTACGTTGCGAAAAAGGTTGGGCTTTCTAGGGTTAATACATAACTGGACAATCATTCAAATATAATTATGTACCTCTCCTGACGTTCTTGATTAAAAACGAGTATAATTGTATTACTTACCCTACCACAGAAGAGAAGTGAAAAGCAGAGTTGTGATAGAATTGGATATGGTCTCCCGCCGGAGACAGAATTGGTAAGTGAATGACGTCAGATTACAAACCTGGTAATCAGTTGAAATGGTGTTGACATTCAAGTACAAACATTCGTATCAGGGGTTACAATGGTATCTGTTCTATTTGGTGAGGCTTACCACTAGATGAATTGAGCCCATGATCATCGTCCCCAATTTACACTGCCAAGAGAGTTCCCATCCAAAGCCGAATGGGGATTGCCAACTTTCACCAGCTTGTTATTACTCTCCTGGTATTATCATCGAAAGTCATCACTGACTGAATTATGATCTCGCTGAATAAACACACACACGGTCCTGGATATTCGATGACAAGGTTACGTCATAGGTTTGTACTGTAACAGGTGAATACTGCTCGATAATACTCCAGTATAATCATACATAACATTGAGAAAGGTGTAGACAAGGTGGAGTAGGTTTACCGGACGCTCCTCGCCTGCCATTTCAATAGTTTAAGTCATTAAAAGTTAATTAATTTCCTCTAATTTAAAGTGTGTTCAAGGGTTCTTAAAATATCTTGTTACAGGAAAAATAATACCAAGCGTATAATTTGGATAACTACTTAAATGGGGGTAAAGTATCAGTTGTGATAGTAAAATGCTATCAAATATACTCTATAAGATACAAGAAAAATATAATATCGTGGAATGAACATGAGAACGAATGAATGAATACATATAATATTCTCTTCTCCCAATCATCGATGAGCTGCAATTGAGAGGACAGTATTCGGTCATTGTAATCATCAGTAATATACGTATTCAGTTGTTTACAATACAAAGTACTTAAGATATTCCAACTAAAATAATTAACGTAGAGTTTACTAATAATACTTCTCGAACGTTCTATTAATAGTGTTTCATTTCATTGACTAAGTCATGAAGACTACTACAAGCTACATTCTTCTTCTGAGTTTTTACCTTATTTAGATTTATTTTCCCCACATTCCTCTGATAACATTACACACCTTCGACTCCTTCCTGGTTTCTTCGATTCTCTGTATACTTATTAACAGGAAGAAGAAGTTCTTGCTATCTGTAATTCATTTTCAAAGTGCGTATATCCTTCCCATCTTTATATTTTCACTTAATTTTGTTTTTCATACTTTCGATAGATGTGCCAGTACCGTTATTACATTAAATACATTGAAATACATTGTTAATCCTTATTATTTGTTAAAATTGCAGTCCTTATCGATACGTCTTTACTTACTTTACAAAATTATACTAATATTCTCCTTCTATTACCTTTTGCCCTAATTGAATAAGAAAATGGTGTGCTGCTTTCTTTAAAAATATGGAGATGAAGAAATCTGTATAAACCTGTGTTCTTCACCTGCCATAACCGACATATTTTGAACAATTGAGCAGACTGGAACAAGTTTTGGACAATGATAGTCATAAAGTCAGCACAGGAAATCTTTTATTATTAACATGGATACGTTTTCGGGCTGAGGATCTTATCTGGAAGTAACATAATCTGTTTCCCGACACCATTGTAACCATGGTAACCAGTGTTCCTTTAAGAATAAAGGTCAGGAACGTAATCTATGCATTAATATCAGAACGTAATCTAAGTGGCAACTAGTACTATACTGATCTATCGTATTTGGTGGTGATTTGAGCATCGATCTGAAGGTAGCGCTTGGTCAAAGGTGTGCCCCTTTCATACGTGATACGTATAAAGAAGTTTTTTTTAAGCTTATGGCTAGTACATAACTCTACATACAAATAGTAAAAAATATAGCAAACAATATAACACCTTAAACAATCAACCAATCTCTAAAATGTTCATAAACTCAAATCCAAGCTGTCCAACCATTGTACAACCCCGTCAGAAGTATACACAAACTCCTTCAGCTGACCGGAGTATGACCTCCTAGGACATTCGGTGACAATATGACGGATCGTCTGTTTCTTCTCACCACAGTCGCACTCAGGGGAGGAGCGCATACCCCACATATGCAACAATGACCCACATCGTCCATGATTGGTACGGACTCTGTTGAGAAGAACCCAAGTTCTTCTGGGGTGATTAAAAGCAGGTGATGGGTGTTGGCGACTAAAGAGCGTCTGCCATTCATCTGGAGCTGTGTTGGTCCACTCCAATTGCCATTCATTATTATTATTATTTATACACACACACATTTTCATCGTAGACTGTTCTGCCATTCAGCGTTCAGTCTGTAAGCTTATGTGAATTTACTAAACGCCTCCACACGCCTGTTCCTATTGATGAGTTCCCTTGCAGTCTGAATGGGCGGAGATCTTTTCAGACGTCCATACCTAACAACCATGTCTTCATGAATGGGAAGACTTGGGTGCATTGTTATCTTCCTGAACTCGCGAATTAGGTTGTTTTGTCTGCGAATCCTTGGAGCTGTTATGTGGCTCAAGACTGGCAACCAGAAAAGAGGAGTAGATCTGACTGCGCCGCTGACAATGCGCATCATCTGATTCAGAACAACATCAATATTCTTAACATAAGGGCTATTCAGCCAAACAGAAGAACAATACTCGGCTGTAGAGTATACCACTCCCAGTGCTAATGACCTAAGAGTGGATGCTGATGCTCCCCATGTACTGTAGAACCTGAAAGAAGTCATTTCATTCAACCAAATGAACTGATGTGTAACACGATGAAATGCTCATTCTAGGTCAAAGAATGTCAGGCGTAATGGCTTGTTCATTCGTGGACAGTTCTCCAGACCCATGCGAGACGCTAAGATTGCACCATAAGTACTTAATCCCTTTAGAAAATCACACCGGTTGATATTGCATCTCAGATAGCGATCAAGATATCAACAAGACTCTGTTTGATTTATATGTATAGCCATACATTTTTATCTAAAAACCTTAATGTGTAATACTTCAAATAAATTAAATTTTTAGACTACATCTAACATATCAACTTTCTTCAGATTATCCCGGTTATTTCTCCGCAGGTATTTGAACCTCTGAACCTCAGCCTTCCGGGTGGGAAGCCTGCAGCTAAGAAACTGAGGTAATCACGACCCCTACCAAACTCTTATACATATTTTCCTCATTATTAATAATGTTAATGGTTTTATATCCCACCAACTACCTCTACAGATTTTGGAGACGCGGAGGTGCCAGAATGTTGTCCCGCAGGAGTTCTTTTACGTGCCGATAAATCAACTGACACGGGGCTCACATATTTAAGGATATTCAAATACCACCGGATTGAGCCAGGATCGAACCTGCCTACTTCGGGTCAGAAAGCCAGCGTCTCAACCGTCTGAGCCACTCATCCAGGCTTATTATTATTATTATTATTATTATTATTATTATTATTATTATTATTATTATTATTTATACACACACATTTTCATCGTAGACTGTTATGCCATTCAGCGTTCAGTCTGTAAGCTTATGTGAATTTACTAAACGCCTCCACACGCCTGTATATGTAATTGCATCAGCGGCATTTGAGTTCCAACGTTCTTATCTTTAAATATATTGAAACGGTGTCTAACCATCGTCACCTTGGCCTACCTCTAGTCTCTTACCTTCCACGACCGAGTCAATTACTATCCTTCATTCGTCTCATATGGCCGCACCACTGAAGCAGGCTGTTGCATATAGCTTCTTCTATCATGCCTTTTAATATCTCATCATTCCGAATGTCCCCTGTCATTGTTCCCACCCGTTTGTACAAGCAATCATTCTCACCAGTTTTATGTAAGTTACTTACAGCTTACCAATATCTCCAGTCCACTCAACTTTTTCTACCGTGCAACAAGGTCGGTCTGAATACAGATCGATATAAAGATAGTGTCGACCGGGAACTGACTTCTTTCTTACAGAGTGACGTGTTGTTCATGGCTGCAAGCTCACTGCTTTTATTTTACTACACCTTGGTTGTTTTCTCTTTATAATTTACTTTACGTCGCACCAACAGAGATATATCTTATAGCGACGATGGGATAGGAAAGGGATAGGAATGGAAAGGAAGCGAGCGTGGCCTTAATTAAGGTATAGGCCAGCATTTGCATGTACCTTGAGTTATTATTACTATTATTATTATCATTATTATATGTAACAAAATCATACCAAGATGAACAGGGTCGAGTCAGCATTCCACTGAAATGAAATTTCGTACCGTATGGCTTTTAGTGCCGGCATATATCCCAGGACGGGTTCGACTCGCCAGGTGCAGGTCTTTATATATGACTCCCGTAGGCGACCTGCGCGTCATGATGAGGATGAAATGATGATGAAGACATTAGAATTAACCAATTAAGGTTAAAATCCCCAACCCGGCCGGCAATCGAACCCGGGACCCTCTGAACCGAAGGCCAGTACGCTGACCGTTCAGCCAACGAGTCGGACCAGCATTCCACTAATACCACATAAGATGATACGTATATGTTGTCGTTGTTGCACCTCAAAATATCGCTATGTGGCAATGTTGAGGGAAGGAATACTGACCCGCAGCACATGTGGCACGTAGAACGAAAATTCGTCGATACGAGGGTTGGGGCAAAATTCATGGCAAATATTTTTTTATTGAAAATAACAGTCCGGTTGGAAAATGTAACATATACAGACGAAAGGAAAAGGTGTTAACTACATGTGTGGGCAATGAATAGCACTGAAATATCGTTACACACTAATTTATTACGGTAGTACACAGGGCAATATAGCCTTCCCGGTACAAAAAAATGACAACACAGTACACATAAAGTTGACATGACAAACCTGGGCCTAAAGACCCTCAAAGTAGGCCCCTGCTACTGACACCACGATGTGGGAGGCGCTGAATACCATCTGCCTCAGCATTTGCCGCACCATGTATGAATTCGGTCATCTGTTGGTGCACAGCAATAGCAATGTCCTCTCGTGTTGCAAACCGCCTACCACGTAGTGGTTCTCTAATCTTTCGAATGATATCAAAATCACACGGCGAAATGTCGGGAGAGTACGGTGAGTGCTCTAATTCTTTCCATCCGCAACGTCGCAGTAGCTGCCCTACACACTATGCTTTATGTGGTTTTGCATTGTCGTGCAGGATTATTGCACTGTCCTCAAGATCCGGATATTTCTCCCGAATGCCACGTTGTACCTGTCGCACCAGGAAGTCCCTGTAGTAATGTGCGGTCACTGTTCTGCCATGTGGAACAAAGTGGCAAACAATGACACCTCTGACGTCATACGCGACGATCACCATCAATTTGACTGGGGAAAGATTCTGACGGACCTTCTGCCTTCTTGGTGATCCAGCATGTCGCCACTCCACGGACTGACGTTTCAGTTCTGGTTCGTATGCCCTGGTCCAAAATTCACCGATGGCGATTATTCGTGACAATAATTGATCGCCGTCCTGTTGCCAGCGTGCAAGGTGGTCAGAGCATATTGCACAGCGCACCCTCTTTTGAACTTCCGTCAGTGCATGCGGTACCAACCGCGATGCGATTTTGCGCAGTTGCAGCTCATTACGCAATATCCTGTGGACGGTGCGTTTCTCGATGCCACTTGCCCTCTCTAACTCCAGTAGCGTCCATCGTCTGTTTTCATCCAGGAGCTGCTCGATGACGGCACGTGCCACGTCGGTCCGCACAATGACAGGTCATCCCGAACGTTGCTCATCACTGGTTGACACACGTCCTTGCTGTAACTTTCCTACCCACCGTACTACTAAACGGTATGGTAGGGCATTATTCCCAAGGGCTTCCACTAATTCACTGTGACATTCCATCGCATTTCTCCCTCGGAGAATGGCTATTTTGATGTAAGTGCGCTGCTCAACACGGGTTACTTCCATCTCGCACGAAACTCAGCACCTGACTGATTTCACAGCCCTCGCTGCGTTATTACCAGCTATCACAGAGCCATCTGTTGTTCTGCATACACACTATGCCTGCAGAACTTCCACACGACACATATACGTTTGTGATCCGTTTATATATCTCAATCCTCGTATAGTTCATGCAGTACTGAATCTTAGACGACAGAATCTTTCTGGTCAGAGTTCTAAGTTGAAATATTGTCACACAGCAGTATTTATGGACGCAATGGCGATATATGTGAGTTTTAATAACCGTAGGTATCTGGATTAATATATGGTCTAAACATCAGCAGAAGCAACATGGAGGTGTCTCCAATTCATTAAATAATCACAACGTTGAACGAGTAAGTCGGTTCACATACCTTGAGAGCAGCATAACAGACAATCTGGAACCTGAGAAAGAGATCAGACGCTGTCTTGCGATTTCCGGATCATCTTTCCAAAATATGAGGTCATTCTTTTGTGGTGAAACTCAAGCAAAAGCAGTTGAGATGTTACGTCTCGCCAACACTGGTTTAGGATTAGAGACCTGGAGTGTCAAAGCTTCCTCCATGAATAAATTAGAGACCTTTGAAATGTGGTTATTTAAGAGACTGCTCAGAATAACCTGAACCGATTTTGTAACAAATAATGGAGGTATTAAGGAGACTCATTTGCTGAATGGTCAGCGTACTGTCCTTCGGTTCAGAGGGTCCCGGCTTCGATTCCCAGCCGGGTCGGGGATTTTAATCGCTTCTGATTAATTCTTCTGGCTCGAGGACAGAGTGTATGTGTCCATCCAAACACTATCCTCATCATATTCAGACAGCATACCACACTACTAACCACCACAGAAACACGCAATAGTAATTACATCCCTCCATATTGGGTTGGCCTCAGAAAGGGCATCCAGCCGTAAAACAGGGCCAAATCCACACGTGCGACGCAGTTCGGTAGGAAAAGAAGAAGAAGAGAAGAAGAAGAAGAAAGGAAGTATTAAGGAGAGCTAGAGCTAAGCGTGAGCTGGCAACATCACCAAAGCCAGGAAAAGAGTTTGATTAGGCCATGTTCTATGAGGTAGAAAGTACGGGCTTCTACACCTCATACTACAAGGAAAGATAGAAGGCAAGGGAGGAGCTGGTTGACCACCAATGTCATGGCTTCGAAACATCGAAGACTCGACTTGCATTAACAACACTGAACAACTCTTCAAGTTGACTGAAGAAAGGGGTGTTTTCTCCAGGGTGATCACCAACACCTGAGGGACTGGAGGTGGCTCTTGAAGAATGAGGAGAATAAGAACAAGATGATGATGATGATGATGATGATGATGATGATGATGATGATGAAGAATATGAAGAATAGGTAGGCATCGATAAGAATCATGGCTAAAGTATGAGAACACGACATCAGTGTTACGGATTTGATCAACAATATTTCATATAGTGGAATAACAGACAAACTGAATATGGTGATTGCTGTATGTCCGTCGCGCCCTTCTCGATCCGCCAGCCAGCTACACGCGTGCCAGTGTGTTATTCTTCGAGCCTCGACGCGCAGCCCTCAGTGCGCGTGCCTGGAACGTTGTGTGTGCTATAAAAAAGGAGCTCCTAGCCTGTCCAGGCCCACTGACCCCGGTGTCCAGCTCCAGAATACACCCTACGTCGAGCACGGAGGCTACTCCTCTTGAAAATGTGCTTCGGCCAGGTGGACTGAATTTCTGGCAGTAAGAGGTCTCACCTCGGGTCACCGCTCCTCTTGTCTATTCCGCTATCCATGCCCAGTCTTACCATTATATGCCACTATCATTCCCTAGCTAATGCGAGCTCCCATTATCAACTTAGTTTTGCTAAGTAGGAACTCTTCAGTCATTGAACTTACGTTAATGAACTCAGACACTTCAACAAGGAAGGACTCTCTGAGATATTTACGTCAGTGCTTCTGATAGTTTTCGACTATCAAGAACTTTTCATGTCACAAGGACTATCTTTCCGAAATAGTAGTGAACGTGAATACTCCAACATGTATATAGTGTACAAAGACAGACTCTTTCTCCAAATTCATAGTTCATTTTGCTTCGAGATAACTTTCAGTTTTGTTAGTATAAATATTGTAATTTTACATGTGAAGTAAATAAAGAAGTTGTGTTTTTGTAAACCCAACCTTGTTTACAACAGTGATACTGACAAATTCATAAAGTTATTTTTTCAACAACAGTCTCATTATCCACAGCAAAATATTCCAGGCAACGTGCATGAGTATCAAAGAAGATCACGGAGAAATAAATACCCGGTAGAGTTCCGTGGACTTGCTTTTTGGAAATAAAAGACAAATATTATGTGGCTAGTAAATTTTATTCAGTACAACGCGGTACACTTGGAATGTACGTAATAACTCGGAGTAGTATTGGTCTGTTATATGAGAAATACGAGACATAATACAAGAGTTTCTTATTGTAATTTGTATTCGACTGTTTCAATTTCTCATAGTAACACCTCTTACACTCATTTCGGTTCACTTCTTTTATTCCTTCATTATTCACATTTTTTTGTCTTCCCTTGCATGTGTTTCCGAATCATAATAAAATTTTTCCTTTCCATTATTAAATTTGTTATTCTATACAACTGACCACGATATGTTCACCACGACAGCTAACCTCCAGCTGAGCGCGCTAGTCAACACAGCGCCATCTTACAAGTATGTATGTGACGTCACGTATTTAGCACACATTTTGTCTTACTTTGAAGCGTTATTTCTTGGCAACTACGTTTGAGAATTTTTATTCTTTTCTGAAACAGGTAGCATCCTCTTTTACCTGTCAATTGAGACATTAAACATGATCGTAATTTAAATACTTTGCGTGATATATGCGTTCTACTCAAACACTACAAGCGTTTTAAAATATTTTGTTTCCCTGTACCCATTGTCGAGGAACGGAAGTCTACGTTAAAATTACAATGTACTTCCATCATTCCATAGGTGCTATTATTTTAGTCACTCTAAGATACTTCACAGATTCCCAATTATGTACACATCAAATTAAACAGCATTATATGATTGACGGCGACGTTTTTTGGAATAAAAGTGTAAGAGCAACGAGATTTGTCGATTACAATTAAAATTCCTATGTGAAGTCACGAGAGAAATTTATTGTTTGAAATAATATTTCTCTTCAAGTGAAGAGAAGTAAGAATCAGTTGATTGAAATTACTGTCACCTGACAGTTGAGCATTTTAAAGATAAAAGGAATGTCACTCTTGAATAGGAGGAGATTTAATTTGCGTCAGCTTCGTCCGTTCATTCTCTTATCTCACAGCAGTGTTGTTTCTTGTCTGCTTGAGGAACAATAGTTTGAAAGCAGGAGCCACATTTATTTGTAGTAACATAACGAATGCTCAGGAATTTATCTTGGGAGGATCTGTAGCTCAAGTTGAGTTTATTTTTACTGCTTAACGAATGACTAGAAAGTTAGAAAATTAATGACAATATAAGTGAACAAATATAAAACTATGAATATTGAATTTTTACGACCACATTGTAATCAAAACAGACTTTCAACCTATTAGGTCGTGTTACGTACATTTAGTACGTGTTGAAGAGATGTTAAGTACAGAACAAAAATGGACAAACGGACACCAGTGGGATCCGAACCCACAACCTCCCGATTTCGCGTCGGTTTCTCTACCAACTGAGCTATGGTGGCCTAGGCCAGCTTTGTTCTGTTGGAAAGGATCTAAGCTACAGGCCTGGTACTACTGCCATCACACTGTAGAGTGCTTTTAAGTCGCCCGTTGAGGGCCAAGTCAATGAACATTGAATTTACATGACCGCATTGTAATCGAAACAGACGTTGAATCTTTCCAACAGAACAAAGATGGCCTAGGCCACCATAGCTCAATTGGTAGAGCAAACGACGCGAAATCGGGAAGTTGTGGGTTCGGATCCCACTGGTGTGCGGCTGGTATTTCTTTCTGTACTTAACATCTCTTCAACACGTACTAAATGTACATAACACGACCTAATAGGTTGAAAGTCTGTTTCAAATATAAAAAATTCCAAAATAATGGGTGTTTAATTTGGTTATGTCGTGGTCTGGTAGTCCGCCTCTGTGGTGTAGTGGTTAGCGTGATTAGCTGCCACCCCCGGAGGTCCGGGTTCGTTTCCCGGCTCTGCCACGAAATTAGAAGTGGTACGAGGGCTGGAACGGGGTCCACTCAGCCTCGGGAGGTCAACTGAGTAGAGGTGGGTTCGATTCCCACCTCAGCCATTCTGGAAGTGGTTTACCGTCGTTTCCCACTTCTCCTCCAGGCAAATGCCGGGATGGTACCTAACTTAAGGCCACGGCCGCTTCCTTCCCTCTTCCATGCCTGTCCCATCCAATCTTTCCATCCCTCCACTAGGCCCCTGTTCAGCATAGCATGTGAGGCCGCCTGGGCGAGTTACTGGTCATTCTCCCCAGTTTCATCCCCCGACCCAATGTCTCACGTTCCAGGACACTGCCCTTGAGGTGGTAGAAGTGGGATCCCTCGCTGAGTCCGAGGGAAAAACCGACCCTGGAGGGTAAACAGATTACGAACGAACGAACGTGGTCTCGTAAGAAACTATTCTATGATTTAAGGAATTTCATGGTTGGAGTAACTATCCACACAAAGGGAGAGGAGTTCCATTATTCGCCGAAGTACCATCCCCCAACTCATGGGTGGTGAAATGCAATGGGCTGCCATCGTCCGAATTGAGGGGCCTGCTGACAATGACGGCAATGGTCACCCCATGTGCTCGGGGAGAGTTTCCTCCCGTGAGATCTGTATTAGCGAGCAGCCTCAAAGAAAAAAAAATGCCTTCAGGTTCATGAGGAAGTCCACTGTGTAGCAGAAGGTGGAAGTAACCGTCGTATTGATATACAATCGGAGCCAAAAGAAAGCAGAAATCATTGACCCTAGGATAAGGAATGAAGATTCTCTTTCCCAGCCAGATGACGTAGATAAAGGAAAGATATATATGCACCAACAATACCGTACTTTCAGAGAGTCTACAACGTCAGGAGCATACGAGTAAGGGGACTGCTTATGGGTGCTAGAAGGACCATCCCCACAAAATTTTGTAGAATGGCAGCAATCGTAGAGACTGGATAGGGATATTCAAGACAAAATTGTTACCACGATTATAAAATTCTCGGTGGCAATAATGCAGGACCGTTTGTATGGAAAACATAATACTCATTTCCTTACGGCTGCATAAAATATTGTTCTTTTTCTTAAGTACATTGGTATTTCTTTTACGAAACCAACAATTCAATTTGTAAAGAACTTGTAAGCTATTCTGTCCCCTTTGGAAAACATGTATTGGTGTCAGAATGAATAAATAAATAAAAAGGTTCTAGTGGCATCCCTATAATTAGAGATATTGTAAATTAAAATAAAATAAAAGATAATAACGGACACACATTTGTATTAAAACCGGCAAGCAGTGAGGTGTGAATTTGAACAACGCTTCGACTGGTCTCTATGTCCGCAACTATGTCAAAAAGAGGTAATAATTTTATATAGTTTTTTTCAAATAGATGTTAATATGGTGTTATAATTTGCTCTAACAGTTACATTTACAGTGTATTAGAGACGCACATGTCTAACGATATAATGCTGCGTTAATGTAACACTAAACAAATGCATTTTCATTTATAGGTATCTTTTAGGAATTGTGGGTTACTGTAGTCACGTCCTAGTTCGTGAACCATGGGCAACGGCTGAGTGGCCTAGTAAGTGGTCCTGAGAGTCGGGATACCAGTTGCTATGGAATGGGAGTGGGCATCTCGGACATATTCTGAGTCCTGGCCCTCCTTGTGCTCAGGCGGCTAGGACTATACAATCCACCGGTGGTCCATAACCCGTTAGAGGAGAGATCCTCACTTGGACTATGTGCAAGTAGGGTAGCATCCTGCTTCATGAATCGACCGAGCTCAGAACATTTTAAGCAAGCCTCGGACCTATGGGAGTAACGGAGTCCCACTCCCATTTGACAGGCGAGGGACTCCTTGGAAACAACTTGGCGAACAAAATGGAATTCGATGGGGAGCTATCAATATTAATGGGGCTTATGAAAGAAAGAAAGTAGAACTGGCTGAGTCAGCAAAGAGGATCCATCTGGATGTTCTAGGAGAAAGTGATATTCGGGTAAGGGGAGATAAAGAGGAAGAGATAGGAGATTATAAAGTGTACTTGACGGGTGTTAAAAAGGGAAGGGCAGAGTCTGGGGTAGGGCTCTTTATCAGGAGTACCATTGCACGGAACACAGTTTCCGTTAGGCACGTAAATGAGCGAATGATGTGGGTAGATTTGTCAGTGGGAGGAATTAGGACTAGAATTGTGTCCGTGTATTCACCATGTGAGGGTGCAGATGAGGATGAAGTTGACAAGTTTTATGAAGCATTGAGTGACATCGTAGTCAGGGTCAACAGCAAGGATAGAATAGTGATAATGGCCGATTTCAATGCGAGAGTTGGGAATAGAACTGAAGGATACGAAAGGGTGATTGGTAAATGTGGGGAAGATATGGAACCTAATGGGAATGGGAAGCGTTTGCTGGACTTCTGTGCTAGTATGGGTTTACCAGTTACGAATACATTCTTCAAGCATAAGGCTATTCACCGCTACACATGGGAGGCTAGGGGCACCAGATCCATAATAGACTATATCTTAACAGACTTCGAATTCAGGAAATCTGTTAGGAATGTACGAGTTTTCCGGGGATTTTTCGATGATACAGACCACTATCTGATCTGTAGTGAACTAAGTATCTCTAGGCCTAAGGTAGAGAAAGTGAAATCTGTCTGCAAACGAATAAGGGTATAAAATCTCCAGGACGAGGAAATTAGACAGAAGTACATGGATATGATTAGTGAGAAGTTTCGAACAGTAGACAGTAAGCAGGTTCAGGATATAGAAAGTGAATGGGTGGCATACAGAGATGCTGTAGTAGAAACAGCAAGGGAATGCCTAGGAACAACTGTGTGTAAAGATGGGAAAAGGCGAACATATTGGTGGAATGATGAAGTGAGAGCAGCTTGTAAACGTAAAAAGAAGGCTTATCAGAAATGGCTCCAATCAAGGGCCGAGTCAGACAGGGAGTTGTATGTAGATGAAAGAAACAGAGCGAAACAAATAGTTGTTGAATCCAAAAAGAAGTCATGGGAAGATTTTGATAACAACCTGGAAAGGCTAGGTCAAGCAGCAGGGAAACCTTTCTGGACAGTAATAAAGAATCTTAGGAAGGGAGGGAAAAAGGAAATGAACAGTGTTTTTAGTAATTCAGGTGAACTCATAATAGATCCCAGGGAATCACTGGAGAGGTGGAGGGAATATTTTGAACATCTTCTCAATGTAAAAGGAAATCATCCTGGTGGTGTTGTAAACAGCCAAGCTCATGGGGAGGAGGAAAATGATGTTGGTGAAATTATGCTTGAGGAAGTGGAAAGGATGGTAAATAAACTCCATTGTCATAAGGCAGCAGGAATAGATGAAATTAGACCTGAAATGGTGAAGTATAGTGGGAAGGCAGGGATGAAATGGCTTCATAGAGTAGTAAAATTAGCATGGAGTGTTGGTAAGGTACCTTCAGATTGGGCAAAAGCAGTAATCGCACCTATCTATAAGCAAGGGAACAGGAAGGATTGCAACAATTATCGAGGTATCTCACTGATTAGTAAACCAGGCAAAGTATTCACTGGCATCCTGGAAGGGAGGGTGCGATCAGTCGTTGAGAGGAAGCTGGATGAAAACCAGTGTGGTTTCAGACCACAGAGAGGCTGTCAGGATCAGATTTTTAGTATGCGCCAGGTAATTGAAAAATGCTACGAGAGGAATAGGCAGTTGTGTTTATGTTTCGTAGATCTAGAGAAAGCGTATGACAGGGTACCAAGGGAAAAGATGTTCGCCATACTGGGGGACTATGGAATTAAAGGTAGGTTATTAAAAGCAATAGAAGGCATTTATGTTGACAATTGGGCTTCAGTGAGAATTGATGGTAGAATGAGTTCTTGGTTCAGGGTACTTACAGGGGTTAGACAAGGCTGTAATCTTTCACCTTTGCTGTTTGTAGTTTACATGGATCATCTGCTGAAAGGTATAAAATGGCAGGGAGGGATTCAGTTAGGTGGAAATGTAGTAAGCAGTCTGGCCTATGCTGACGACTTGGTCTTAATGGCAGATTGTGTCGAAAGCCTACAGTCTAATACCGTGGAACTTGAAAATATGTGCAATGAGTATGGTATGAAAATTAGCCTCTCGAAGACTAAATTGATGTCAGTAGGTAAGAAATTCAACAGAACTGAATGTCAGATTGGTGATACAAAGCTAGAACAGGTCGATAATTTCAAGTATTTAGGTTGTGTGTTCTCCCAGGATGGGAATATAGTAAGTGAGATTGAATCAAGGTGTCGTAAAGCTAATGCAGTGAGCTCGCAGCTGCGATCAACAGTATTCTGTAAGAAGGAAGTCAGCTCCCAGACGAAACTATCTTTACATCGGTCTGTTTTCAGACCAACTTTGCTTTACGGGAGTGAAAGCTGGGTGGACTCAGGATATCTTATTCATAAGTTAGAAGTAACAGACATGAAAGTAGCAAGAATGATTGCTGGTACAAACAGGTGGGAACAATGGCAGGAGGGTACTCGGAATGAGCAGATAAAGGCTAATTTAGGAATGAACTCGATGGATGAAGCTGTACGCATAAACCGGCTTCGGTGGTGGGGTCATGTGAGGCGAATGGAGGAGGATAGGTTACCTAGGAGAATAATGGACTCTGCTATGGAGGGTAAAAGAAGTAGAGGTAGACCAAGACGACGATGGTTAGACTTGGTTTCTAACGATTTAAAGATAAGAGGTATAGAACTAAATGGGGCCACAACACTAGTTGCAAATCGAGGATTGTGGCGACGTATAGTAAATTCACAGAGGCTTGCAGACTGAACGCTGAAAGGCATAACAGTTTGTAATGATAATGAATGAATGAATGAATGAATGAATGAATGAATGAATGAATGAATGAATGAATGAATGAATAAAGATAAATGATTTTTTACTGATTTCGGGAACTATATATAAATGAATCATATACATTTATGCCTTAATATTGTATTATTGTGTAGATAGATCATCCAGATGACCTCAATGATACAGAGGAAGACAAATGAAGAAAGTACAAATCATAGTGCCTTGTTTAGTAAAAGCCTACAATTCAAACGTGCGTGGGACCTATAGAATGGAACAAAACGTATCCGCCTACAGACCCAGTATTACAGTCATCAAAGTCATTGTGGCAGCTATCTTTCTCTGTAGCACCGTGGAATGCTTGGCACCTCTATAGATGATCCGCCAGAATAGAAGAAGCTCAACACACCTGCAGCATGTAGGGTTTCGCTGGGCTCTAGCCCCGATAATGTGGGTCACTACATGTCTTTACAAAAATGAAATGAAATGAAATGAAATGAAATGAAATGAAATGAAATGAAATGAAATGGCGTGTGGCTTTTAGTGCTGGGATTGTCCGAGGACATGTTCGGCTCGCCAGGTGCAGGTTTCTTGATTCGACGCCCGTTGGCGTCCTTTGCGTCGTGATGAGGATGAAATGATGATGAAGACGACAAATACACCCAGCCCTCGTGCCAGCGAAATTAACCAATGATGGTTAAATTTCCCGACCCTGCCGGGAATCGAACTCGGGACCCCTGCGACCAAAGGCCAGCATGATAAACATTTAGCCATGGAGCCGGACAATATTTTTACATAATAGGAGAACACCTCGCACGACCATCGCTGAAGCTCGCTTATAAACTTCATCCTCCGAGTTCATTCGTAACTTATCCTTCATCTCCTCATTCCAAGTACCTTCTTGGCATTGTTTCTATCTGCTTGTACCAGCGATAATTCTCGCTACTTTAATGTCTATTACTTCTAACTCATTAATAAATAAGATACCCTAAGTCAACCAAGCTTTCACGCTCCTACTGCAAAGATGGTATGAAAACAGACCGGTGTAAAGGGAGTTCCGTTAGGGAGCTGACCTCTTCCTTACGAATTGTGTTGATCGTAACTGCGACCTCACTGCTACACCTTGATAAAATCTCACTTACTGTAATACCATCCTGTGGTAGTACATTTATGTAATATTAATTACATATAGTAAAGGTACATTAATTAATAATAACTTATTGATAAATACTTAGGTTCCTTCCATCTTGACATCACTTAAGTCTTTGAAATGATAATTTTCAATCATATTCACATACTTTTAAGCCACAAGATATTAGATTGCAGGCTTTAAGCACAGTAGGCAATTAGGACTGGAAAACAATGGCCAGAGCCCTTGAGGGATGAGGCCTTTGGCTCGGAGTGTCCCAGGTTCGATTCGCGTCCGGGTCGAGGATTTTAATCGCATCTGATTAATTCTTCAGCCTCGAGAACTAGGTATTTGTATTTGTCTCAAAGCTCTACCAACCACCATGGAAATGTGCAATAGTGCTTACTTCCCTCCACATAGATCCGACATCAGGAAGAACATTCCAACTGTTAAACAGGGCCGTATCCACATGTGCGACAAAGTTTGCACCTGCCACCCTACAGGTAGGAGTAAGCGGTAGAAGAAGAAGAAGAAGAAGAATTAGTTGGAAGACAATGAACATTGTATAATAATTGAACGAAGTTGCTATGTTAGCCTGTATGCTGCATTTGACAAGTGTTGATACTTCTGTTAATTTCCACTTAGGTATTATACGGATTACAAGCAGGTATTTTCACTTGACAAAAACATGCGTTTTATTCACTACGGACGAGATATTCTATGATTCAAGCGATGTTACTGCTTCATACATGTGTTATTTTGTATATGAAATACACATCGAAGTTGTATTGTGTCGTTCAGCGGCCAAGTGATCAACCTGTTTATTCGTGACGTAGTCCGGTAATTATTTTGTTTTATATATGCATTGAAAAAGGTTTCTGGTGGTATGTTTTATAGTTGAAGGAATTGAGTGCGGTGTTATCGTAAAGTTTCAATTTCCACATTATTCTGAACATAGCAAACATTTACAATGCGACATACTATGGAATAAAACATTTACAGAATTACATTACATGGATACTACTAACGGGAACATATTCACTGCATTAACGGGGATTGCGGATATCCATGGCACGGCTATTAGCACTTAATTCAGCTTAAACCCTGGCTGTAACGAACTATCGATTTAAATTCCTAACCACACACTTCCTTGTTGCTGTTACTACTAGTAATCACGTTTAAAATGTTATCAATACGGCAGGCTCACGATTCCGAACCCAACCTTCACAACCAAGCATTTTCAGTCACTGTGCACTAAAAGGTCAGGAAACTGGAAACTTCACCTGTCTAAACTCCAAGATACGATTCTCATTATTTTCAGTGGTAATAGCATTAAAATGATGTTATATTTGACATGATAATCTCTTGAAGCGTTTAATTCATCTGATGAGTTTGGCGTCAGGAAGGGTATCCAGTCGTAAAACTCTCTAAGAGGATTCATCTCACTTCATAGCTATCCTACAGAGAAGGGGAGAAGGGTTGGGCATACCTAAATACAATGTCTTTTAATAGATACACACATTCGCCTCATCAGCTCGAACAGCGTTAGGAAATAAGGGTCAATTCAGCTGCTTAAAGCTCCGTTTTCTTATAACGACACAGTACAACATTGAACAATAAAAACTTAGGTTACAAAAATCGCTAGTCCGAAATTTTGATGCCTGTAAACATTTTTTAATAGTTAGAAACAAAGAAATGAGTGATATCTTTAATTAGCGGTGTTAGATCATTATTTTATTGCATAAATTGTTAAAAACTTAAATATATTCGAAAACGTTTGAGAAACGTCGCCAAAATAAACCTTTACAAATGAAAATTTTCATACATCAGAACCGCGCCATCTGATCTTGGAAGCAATTTGAGTAGACTTCTTGGGTTCTTTCCAATTCACATTTTAAAATACTATTGATACCTTTTATATGAATTGTATCGTCCGACTCGTTGGCTGAATGGTCAGCGTACTGGCCTTCGGTTCAGAGGGTCCCGGGTTCGATTCCCGGCTGGATCGGGGATTTTAACCTTCATTGGTTAATTCCAATGGCCCGGGGGCTGGGTATTTGTGCTGTCTCCAACATCCCTGCAACTCACACACCACACATAAGACTCTCCTCCACCACAATAACACGCAGTTACCTACATATGGCAGATGCCGCCCACCCTCATCGGAGGGTCTGCCTTGCAAGGGCTGCACTCGGATAGAAATAGCCATACGAAATAAAAATATATATAAATTGTATCAAAATCCAATACTCCAACTCCTAGAGATGATATAACGGACCGAAACAAAGGTCTTTCGTGAATAATCATTAGAATGAAACTAATTATTGACTGAAGAAATCAAAAACTGTACTGTAAAGGTAGAAGTTGGTTATGTTAGGGGGTGGTAGTCGTCATTATTGTCTTAAGAGGAGGTACGACTGTGCAACCACCCTCTATATTACACTAATCAGAGTGAAAAATGGAAGGGATCCGATACTTCGAGAAATGAAGGTATCGACCAAAGAAACACACGGCGCGTGAAGGGCGTGAAAATGAAAGACTCCCTAGGCCTCGATACCTACTACCGTCGGGGTCGGAAAAGAACAATACTTGACCAGGCGAGGTCGAATAGGATAGATGAAAATGAGGAGCCTAGTACAAAGAAGTGGAAACAATACAATACCAGGACTCAGCTAAGGATCCCGTGGTTGCCAACCCACAGCCCCAAATTAAGTGCCCCTGATGCCTTTTTTGCCTCTTACGACAAGCAGAGGATATGGTGGGTGTTATTCTATCGCCCCCATCCACAGGCGATTTAATTATGACACTCTTCTTCAATAATAAATACCCTGTCAAACATGCCATGACATCAGAATGCAATATCTGTGCTATGACAACACGTACGAGCAGAGTGAGTGTCTGTGCGAGTCTGCAGTTGAACCCGAGGAACGCCGGGCTGAGTGGCTCAGACGGTTGTAAGCGCTGGCCTTCTGACCCCAACATGGCAGGTTGGATCCTGGCTTAGTACGGTTGTCGGTAGATTTACTGGCACGTAAAAGAACTCCTGCGAGACAACATTCCGGCACCACAGCGTCTCCGAAAACCAAAAAAAGTAGTTAATAGAACGTAAAGTCAATAACATTATTATTAACCTGATAAAAAGCTCATCCCTCCGGTGGATGCAGTGAAAGCCTGGAATCTTAGAATTAGTACCTATGACCAGGCAACGCAACGTCGGTTGAAGAAAGTGTGTTGACGGGTTGAGTAGGTCGAACGGTAGAGCGCTGGCCTTCTGAGCCCAACTCGGCAGGTTCGATCCTGGCTCAAAAACGTCCGCCTCGTGTCGGTAGATTTACTGGCACTTTAAAGAACTCCTGAGGGTCAAAATTCCGGTACCTCGGCGCCTTTAAAAACCGTAAAAGCAATTCGTGGGACTTAAAATCAATAACATTATTACAGAACGACTGTTGAAGCAGGAGAGCACACTCTTTAACAATTAAAAATAACTACAATGAAATTTGCTTGTCAGTGCTAATCTCATCCACCTCAAATTGTAACCTGCCATTATTTAATTGTTTACTTTTATCTCTTCTGTCAGTCGGTGGTGGTGGTGGCGGTGGTTATTGTTTTAAAACGAAGTACAACTGGGCAACCATCCTCGATATAACACTAATCAGAGAGAAAAAATGGAAAGGATGCGACTCTTCGAAAAATGAAGGTATCGGCCAAGGAAATACAAGGGCCGCAAAGGGCGTAAAAATGAAAGACTCCCTTGGTCTCGAGTGCTCTAATTCCGTCGGGGTCAGAAAAGAACAAGAGTTGACCAAGGGAGGTCGGATAGGATAGTGAAACTGAGGAGCCTGGCACAAGTAAGTGGAAGCAATGCTAAGACTCATCTAAGGGCCCCGTGGTGGCCAACGCACGCTCCCAAGTTCAGAGCCCCTGGAGCCCCTTATAGTCGCCTCTTACGACAGGTGAGGGATACGGTGGTTGTTATTCTACCACCCCTGACACCCACAGGGGTTTCCCCAACAGGAACATTGAAGCTCGTTGAAATCGGTTGGAGGCAGGGTCTGGCCTCCTCTTGTAGGAGAGACAGCCAAGTGAACCTCACCTTGCCGGGGAGGATATTTATTTTAAAAGGTAACAACATTCAATACCGAAACTCCCAGGGATGACAGAATAAAACTTAATCTGCAACACAAGCTCCGAAGCGACGTGCCACTGCCTGGCGTACACGTTCGAAGAATCCAGGCATATGCTGTAAAGCAGTGGTATTCACATTTTTGGTTTGCATACCACAATTGATTTACCTTAGTACCCCCAAAGTACGAGCATATTGCGATTACATCAGAAATAGCAAACATTAATTGTTGGATGCCATATAATATTATCCACCATCACCAACATAATCATCATCATGTTCCGCTTCTTCAGCTCTATGCACTCACTGAGGCACGAAAAGACTTGTGGCCTGGGATTTAAGGTCGCATACCCTTCCTAACACCTCGGGATCTTCAACTGAAAATCCCACCATAGCAACATAAGTCATCAAACCACGATCGTCGGGAGGACAAGCAAGCAGCTAACCCACTACACCACCCTGTTTCCCAATAATAACAATACTATATATATATATCGTCGCTGTGGAAGTGAAACCTTGAAACTGCTTCGGAGTAAAGTTTACAGAAGCAGTCCAAAACTGAGCGGCCAGCAACGGCAGGGGGACTGTTCCTGGCATTTTCATTGCTTATCGATAGCTCAATTATTTGCCCACTGGTGTCTTCTATTCCCTTCTCAGGCAACGCGGCAAGCCTTCACAAGACAGATGGAGATACGTGGTTTTCATTGCCCAGTAACAATATATACGAGGGTCGAGTCATAAGTCATGACAACTATTTTTTCTCTCGCGAACAGGAGACAAAACGGAAAATCTAAGATATGCATTTGGAAATATAGGGCATGTCCTTATGCATAGTACCTGAAGACAAATTCTGACTTCAAGAGATTCTCGTAGGAAAGTGACAGAATACAGGCCATTGGTAAACATTGTTTTATTATGGTATAGACATCAAACACACAAGACTAGGCCCTACGTACAAAGGACAGGTCTCCACTGGTTACAGACCTTCCAAATAATCACCCAAGGTTTCCACTGTGCGTTGCCAGCGGTGGGGCAGGCGCTGAATACCGTTCGCTGCATGTGAATCGCTACGTGTGACACCTCCCTCCGAAATGTTCTTACGATGTCCTCTTTGTTAGCAAACTGTTGCCCACGTAATGGCTTCTTCACTTTGGGGATTAGATCGTAGTCCCATGGGCTTAGGTCAGGCGAATAAGGCGGGTGTGGAAGAACCACCCATCCCCACCGTTGTAAGCGACGCTGAACGATGGCTGCTGTGTGAGCTGTCGCGTTATCGTGTAGGATTATGGCGTTGTCCAACAGATCTGGAAGTTTGGTTCGCACTGCACGGCGCAATTGGTACAACAAAAAGGAAATGTAATGAACTGCATGGACAGCGTGCCCCTCACGCACTGGATGACACACAAGAATACCTTAAACATCGTATGCCGGGATTACCATAACCTTATTGGGCGATTGATTTTGTCGAACCATGTGTCTCCGTGGTGACCCCTGATGACGCCATTCACTTGACTGTTCCTTCAGTTTAGGTTCATAAGCACGTGCCCATGTATCATCGACTGCAATAATGCGATTCAACTGGCTTGTCCTTCATGGTGAAACCTCTCCAGATTGATGTGACATGTTTCGTAACGAGTCCACTTTTGTATCTCAGTTAAGTGACGTGGCGCGCACTTTGCACAAAGTTTACGTAACTGTAGGTCCTTGTGTAAAATTCGCCGTATTGTTGCCGCTGGTACTGCTCTATGTTCTTGCATTTCCGCTGGAGTCCAGCGCCTGTCCTCATGTAAACACTCATCGATCACCATTATCCGTACAACTTTGTCCATGGACACTGGACGGCCTGGGCGAGGCAAATCGGCAGTTGATACTCTACCCTGTTTGAACGACTCCACCCACCTCGCCACTGTTCTATAGGGCATGGCATGCACATCCAATGCTTCCTGCAGCTCTGCATGACATTGGCGTGCATTTCTGCCGCGGAGAACTGCTATTTTAATATATGATCGTTGCTCCTGCTTTTTGACTTACATTTTATGACGCTCTCACTCACACACAACTTGGGGGCATCCTTAGACCCACACTGTTGTTTACATACACCATCTAGTGGCATTATACGCAAGTGCATAACGTACGTTTCCAAATGCATATCTTAGATTTTCCGTGTTGTTTCCTGTTCGCGAGAAAAGAAATAGTTGCTATGACTCGACCTACGTATATACGTATAAGAAATTTATTATAAATGCAACAATTACTATTGCAATATATACAGTACACTGTTACTGAAAACTTTGAAGTGAATGAGTACATTTCGAAACAAAAATAAAAGATGAGCAACGCAGCATGGGTAACAATTTTTACATATCTGTTCAACAGGATGGAGAAACCGACACATAATTTATTTCGGAAAGAGGACTCCGTTTAGTGGTAGAAAATACACTAAATCAAAAATATTTTGTTGAAAATGAGCGGGCTCAACTCCTTTCTGAACTGCTGACTGCAAACAAACTACGATACGATCCAGCGCACTTTTGGGCTGAATAGAGATTTCATCTATAACATTGCCATTAACACAATCCATCACGATCTTCAAGAACCGTGCTTGTGGACCCCAAATAAATGTTTGACGTGCCTCTCTCTTTTGCCAACACTTAAGCTCATACGATCTCATTATTTACTGTATCTATATCCATTATTGTTGTTAAGGTACTCTTGGTCCTTAGACAACATTCGGCTGTTGCAGAAAGATTGTATAATAATAATAATAATAATAATAATAATAATAATAATAATAATAATAATAATAATAATAATAATAATAATAATAATAATAATAATACACACAGAAATGTTCAACAGGTATGAGGTTGGGTGAGCGTGCAGGCCATGCAGGAGTAGGCCGTTCTTTTGAACAGTTTTCTGTAAAAGATTATAATGAAATTGTTTTATTCTAAATAACACAAAAAAGTTCTCAATTATAAATTCCCTACCTATGGCTATTTAATGAATCATATTTTTTCTACTTTTTTTTGCTAGTTGCTTTACGTCGCACCGACACAGATAGGTCTTTTGGCGACGATGGGACAGGAAGGACTAGGAGTGGGAAGAAAGCGGCGTCGTCTTAATTAAGGTACAGCCTCAGCATTTGCCTGGTGTGAAAATGGGAAAGCACGGAACACCATTTTCAGGGCTGCCGGCAGTGGGGCTCGAACCCATGATCTCCCGAATACTGGATACTGGCCGCACTTAAGCGACTGCAGCTATCGAGCTCGGTTTTTCTACTTTTGCCCATCGAAATTTTAGTATAACATTCGCTACAAACGATATATGAATTTGTCCTCTTGAATTCAATCTTTATCTTCATAATGTGAAGATAATGTTGGAATTCAGGAGGAGTAAGGTATTGGAATAATTTATTGAAGGGAAATGTTCGATAAATTTCCAAGTTTTTTGAAAACGGTTAAGAAAAGCCTAGGTAAACAACTGATAGGCAATCGTCACCTGGGCGACATCCTAAATGCAGATAACTGATGATGATGATGAAGATGACGACGATCTTTGTTGTTTAAAGGGGACTAACATCTAGGCCATCGGCCCCTAACGGTACGTGGTGAAGCGCAATGATATGATTATCAAAATTCGAAAACCATCCACTGACTACAATTCAAAAAGACAACGATGAATTGTGAGTATGAATTTAGAACAATCAGTAGATCCGACCAGGAAAGCCAATCCTTTCCATAAAATAGCTTGAAACAATGGTATAAACGAAACAAGGGATTGCTTCCAGTGTAAAAATATATATCGGTGATACTTGTCAAAAGACGTCCTAAATCAAGGTCTCCGACCCTTAATAATGGTACTAATTACTGGTAAAGTGGACCCATGGGGTTTCTCACATAATGGTGCTAATCGCAGACTCCTCCCGGACCCATGGTGTTCCTCACATTGTGGTACTGATCAGAGGCTTCTTCTAGATACGTGGTGTTCCTTACATAGTGATACTAATTACAGGTAATATGGAACTAAGGTGTTCCTCACATAATGGTACTACTCACATGCAACGCAGACCATGGTGTTCTTCACACAGTGGTACTAATGAAAGTAATGTAGACAAGTTGCAGGTAACGTGGACCGGTGGTGTTTCTCACGTGATGGTACTAATTACAGGTAATCTCATTGTTCGAAGAAACCATCCGTTGGTCGCCCCCTTGAGTCACCTCTTACGACAGGCAAGGTTTACCGTGGGTGTACTCTTTCTCTGCGTCCCCCACCCACAGGGGTGCGATCACTGATGATTGATTTATCGATTAATTAATTTTACAATTTTAAATCCCTTTGAATACATTTTTAAAGAAGAGACAGTACTGGCAAAATATAAAATTGTACTCTACGGTTATGTGTTTGGGCTATACGACCGCGTTATGCTTCAGATCTTCTGAACTTCCTAAGCCCAGTCAAGTACATTGTCTCAGAGTGATGTTGCTGTAATTATAGAGCAATAACTGTCCAATCGGTCACCACCGAGTTTTGAACCCACACATGTAGACTTCTATGGATAATACTCAACTAATTGATCTATATGTATCCTGACTGTTCTGCTATGTTGGACAGGATTTTATCCTAAAGGTACTGGGCACAACTTGTAAGGTAGAAACTTGATTTGAAGTATTGTATATGTTTCCTTTTATATGCTGTGTATAGCATTCATATATCTGAAGTAAAGTACGTTATATACATGATGAAATTAAGTGAATTCGAACGATGGCTTTATTGAAAACTTCAGATATATACTGCCGAAACGCTATTAAAGAGATCAATTTCCCTCAAAAGAAAACTGATGAGAGCAGTTAAAAAACGCAGCTTTCAGTATTTTTTAAAAATACTTTACAAAATATCCATACACGAAGCCGGATACTGAAGGAAATTCTTGTCATAAGCTGACTGCCTATGACAGTTGAGCCTTATTCCATAATACCTGTCTGTCTCAAAGTATCTCGTAGCCTAGCACTATGCGTGTTAAAGCGTATCAATGTCACAAGCAAGCAAGCCAGCTGGACTCTTCTGATGAAAGTTCCCTTTTAACCGTTTAGCATATCAAGTGTGCAGTCTATAAACACTACTTTGCGGAGAGAGCACGGGGCAGAGGTTACTAGCTGGCCAACCCTGAGTTTGATCAATAAAAAGCAATTCACCTTTCTGTATTATCAAAACACATTTTGCGCTGTGTCCGATGTCGTCATCCAAGTTGTTTGTTTGTTCAGCTTCTCTTCACTTGTACACAACTAGGGTCAGTATAGGTCTCTCACATATTATAGAGGATTTCTCTTCTCATTGTGTCCCGTCCTTTGATTGCTTGAGTAGAGTGATTAGCGATTCTTTCTCATGCTATAATGAAGCTGTGATATTACAGAGTACATATACAGGCTGGTCGGAAACAATCGCGAATCGGGTATAGAAGCGTTAGATGGTTGGTCATACTGATAAATAATTTGAAAACAATAATTCGATGTCTCACGCCGTTGTTATGTTATCAGCTCTTGATCACTTCGCAGGTCAATTTAAATGGTCGGTGTTGCTAAATCTGGACGTGACTTAGGACCGGCTTGAGAGCCACGCCGATAAATTAACATCAAACACAAACAAATCATTGGTTCAAGCCGATGTGACCATATCTTACATTTATATACATGATATGAGTAAAGAAGTGGAATAGAGATAGGGCTTTTGCGGATTATGTTATTCTTTATAGAGTAATAAATAGGTTACAAGATTGTGAGAAAGTGCAAAATGACCTCGATAATGTTGTGAGATGGACAGCAGACAATGGTATGATGATAAACGGGTTTAAAAGTAAGGTTGTGAGTTTCACAAATACGAAAAGTCCTCTCAGTTTTAATTGTTGCGTTGATGGGGTGAAAGTTCCTTTTGGGGATCATTGTATGTACTTAGGTAATGATGGGGTAATAACATAAATGGGATTGTAAATAAAGGGTACATATCTCTGCACATGATTATGAGGGTATTTAGGGGTTGTAGTAAGGATGTAAAGAGAGGGTATAAAAGTCTCTGGTAAGACCCAAGAGTATGCTTCAAGTGTATGGGACCCTCATCAGGATTACTTGATTCAAGAACTGGAAAAAATTCAAAAAAATGCAGCTCGATTTGTTTCTTGTGATTTCCTACAAAAGAGTACTGTTACAAAAATGTTGCAAAGTTTGAGCTGGAAAGACTTGGGAGAAAGGAGACGAGCTGCCCGACTAAGTGGTATGTTCCAAGCTGTCAGTGAAGAGATGGCGTGGAATGACATCATTAGACGAATAATTTTGAATGGTGTCTTTTAAAATAGGGAAGTATCACAATGTGAAGATAAAGTTGGAATTCAAGAGGACAAATTAGGGCAAATATTCATTTGTAGGAAGGACAGTTTTAAGGATTGGAATAACTTACCAAGGGGGATTTTCAAATACATTTCTAATTTCTTTAAAAGGCTAGGAAAAGAACAGACAGGGAATCTGCTACCTGGGCGACTGCCCTAAATGCAGATCAGTAATGATTGATTGAAGATACTTGCTATGGGGGCGATCGTGTCAGCACGGTAGACCGTATTCAAGTCTATCCCCTAGAAAACCTAATCAACTATAGTAGGGCCCACGAGAGTAGAAGTCTGACAGGTGAGCGGCGAAAGCTGTAACTACGAAGTACGCTGCGTTGTCATAGTTACCTCAATTCGCGGTCTACCACCTTTCAGACAGGCTGAGTGTTTAATAAAGCATGTAGGCCTAGGCCTAACGCAATTCATTTACCCTTGACCGGTTCCTAAGCTCGTGTTAATAATGCCAGCATTTAAGACAGAACACGACATTATCGATAGGCCTATGTATAAAAGATTTCATAATCACTAACAAAAACATCAGTTTCTGACAATAACCTCAACAAATGGACATGTTAATTACAATATAGAACAACACTACCCACATTGATAGTTTTTATTATTTAACGCCATTGTTAACGGACCTGTACAATTCGGGAATAAACTACGGTATAATAAACACAATAGGAAGACGGTACTTCATCGAGAAAAGAAATCAGTCAGAATATGAATGACAATGATGGAATTAAGGAGACATTCGGATTTTCCCCCGTAATTGCTCAGAAAATAGCAATAAAATATACAGACATGCAATGTACACAAAGCACTGAACCGAGATATTTGTAAAAATAAGAAGTACTCACTGCTCCGCTCGACAGTAATCAGTCATCTAGAAGGGGCTCTATCCCATCCATATCATCTCCTATACTATCCTGCTCGTTGTCACTGTCACTGTCACTGACACAATCATTTCTCTTCCCTGGCTTCGAACAGTCACACCTCGGCCACTTGTATTTTTTGTCGTTTCTTTTGACTTGGAAGTCATCGTTAAACACTCAAAAGAACCGATCAAATAAAACTACACGGATTCTTAACGAGTAATGGAGTACTTCACACTAACACTATAGTCACACTACAAGATCGCTAACATCTACAGACGAACAAAACTAGGAAACTGAACAACTAGCCACCGATAAACTTAAAGAAATAAACTAACACCTAACATAATATTTTGAAAACATACACATTAAGCAGCAACGACTAGCACAGCTAACACAGTACCATTCGGAATACTATCACAAAAGCGACTTAGAGCAAGCCAACCCACGTGGTGATAGCGTCCTAAAATGTTGCAACTCTGTTATCGTTGCCATAGCAACAGGCAATTTTCGAACGGCGTTAGTCAACTTTTTCTCGCCGGTGGCGCTAAACGTCAGACTTCAACTCTCGTGGGCCCTACTGTACGAGAATAATTCTTGTGTATGGCCTTTAAATAGCTTACTTTCCCTGGCTGGCGGAAGCCCAACGGGAGCTCATGAAAGATCTGGAATTTGTGTATTACTTGTCAGGCAGCTGGGGATTGCCGATGCTATTACGTAACGAGAGTTCGTCCTTTGCGTTCATGTTGTGACCTGCATATTGTTGAAATGGACATCCAAGAATTGCTTATCTTGTATGCTTCCTCTAAAATCACATTCTACGAGTGTTCCTTAACTTCGATAGTCTGTCGGGATTTTCTTTCGAGATTACAGCGAATAGCTGCTAAAGTTTTAGTTCTGTCGAATAAAATTTCGTGTCTTGTTTCGCATAAATGCTTGGCTACAGCTCAAATATCTGACTAGCTGCACCTGGAAGATAGGGACATTTCAGTCGTCCAGACGAAGAATACTGCAACGTATTCGAAACGTCGGCATACTGTACAGACACGGTGCAGCCCGACAGAAGAACTAAACAACGATAAGTTCACAGTCTTAATGGCTTTCAGAATAATTGTACCACACAGGTCTCGCATAAAGCTATAAGATCGTAGTCTTAATGGCTTTCGGTGTGGCCCCTCAAATTTTTCCAATTATTTTGCGTAGTGAGTTATTCCTGGAAAACATTTCCTGGTTTGTGCTGATGCAATGCTGTTTGAAGGGCAGCGTCCTCTCCCCACTGAAAACCAGATACTTCGGTGTGAGACAATGAGACATCTGAGCTCCTGTCCATGAAACCTGAAACTTCTCATGCTCCTGCATGTTCATGAGATGGAAATAACAATCCCTGAGTTTTATTGAGATTAGTTTTGTGCTGGTTCTATTGATAATACATATGCTCATTAAGTGTGGCATATTTCGAGTCGGTAATGAAATGGCGTATGGCTTTTAGTGCCGGGAGATCCCAGGACGGGTTCGGGTCGCCAGGTGCAGGTTTTTTATTTGACGCCCGTAAGCGAACTTCCCGTCGGGATGAGGATGAAATGATGATGATGAGGACAACACATACTCCCAGCACCCGTGCCAGGGAAATTAACCAATGATGGTTAAAAATCCCGACCCTGCCGGGAATCGAACCCCGGACACTTGTGACTAACCATTTAGCCATTGAGGCGGACTTCGAGTCGGTACATACTACCTTGGAGAGGAAACTAAGAGCGACAACATCCAGTGAAAGTAATAACATTAAAAACAAAACAAAAAAGAAATAATAAAACTGTGTGTGGCTTTCAGTGTCAGAATATATTTCGTGGAGTACGTCGGTGTTTGCTGTCATCGCGTGCAACCTGTCATGCCTCATTCCGTACCGGAACAACTCGTTGGGGGAAGCGAAAATAGAAGGGTGTCCAACCTTATATGTAGCATTCAATTTGATCTCCACAATATGTCAATTAGTATCCGTGTTCAAAGCAGTAGCAAATCTCCAATACATGACCAATAATTTTGTTTTACAACCTGAAACTCTAATTCTATATGACAACGGATGATAATATCATTAATACATGAACAAAGTTGTGCATTGTCAATAAATATTACATCTCCTACGTGCTATAGATTATCACTAGAAGAGGAATTTGGAGATATATTTTCCGAAACTCTCGTAAGGACTATCTTAATTTTACCTTCATATACTACTCTTAGTCCACCTCTGTGGTGCAGTGGTTAGTATGACCAGCTGCACCCCCCCCCCCTTGAGGCCCGGGCTCGATTCCAGGCTCTGCCACGAAATTTGAAAAGTGGTACGAGGGCTGGAACTGGGTCCACTCAGCCTCGGGAGGTCAACTGAGTAGAGGTGGGTTCGATTCCCACCTCAGCCATCCTGGAAGTGGGTTTCCGTGGTTTTCCACTTCTCCAGGCAAATGCCGGGATGGTACTTAACTTAAGGTCACGGCCGCTTCCTTCCCTCTTCCTTGTCTATCCCTTCCAATCTTCCCATCCCTCCGCAAGGCCCCTGTTGAGCATATCAGGTGAGGCCGCCTGAGCGAGGTACTGGTCATCCTCCCCAGTTGTATTCCCCGACCCAGAGTCTGAAGCTCCAGGACATTGCCCTTGAGGCGGTAGAGGTGGGATTCCTCACTGAGTCCTAGGGAAAACTCACACTGGGGAGTAAACAGATTAAGAAGTAGAAGAAGAAGAAGATAATACTCGAATGTTGCACTAAGGGAATTAGGTAGCGTCGAATGATTCTTCCTAGAAACAGGGGGTATTCCAATAATAATAATAATAATAATAATAATAATAATAATAATAATAATAATAATAATAATAATAATAATAATAATAATAATAATAATGTACCAGAACATAGAAAATGTAACAGAAACAATAAGGAAAATGAGATTGATATAATTTTTAGACAAAAATATAGAATGGATCATAACAGATAACACATCCGCGGTGTAGAGGAAACGCGTCCGCCTGTCACACGGCGGTTTGTGTTCGATTCCCGGCTGGGTCAGGTGTTTTTAATTGTAAATGATTAATATCCCTGGTCTGGGGACTGTGTGTTTGTGCCGCCGTTAACGTTCCTTTCCTCACATTCAACACTCTACACTTCCACCATTCCAATTACACGCAGGTTCATATCACATGATGCAAGTAGGGGCAAAAGATCTCTATAGGTCGACGCCCTGAACAAATAGTATTTAAAAAATGCAAATGCAATGCCACCTGAGGTATTAACTTCATGTCTTTGTTTTACCACCGTGCTTGAGAAGCTTTAGATTAGCTTGGAGCATATTGCTCATTCTGAATACAAACAAGGTTGTTAGCCCTGGAGGGCCCCTCCGATTATTATTATTATTATTATTATTATTATTATTATTATTATTATTATTATTATTATTATTATTATTATTATTATTATTATTATTATTATTATTATTATTATTATTATTATTATTGCTAATATTATTTAGAGCTCTCTTTCTTTCACGATTCATGTGTGATTAAATTTTCCCCAAATACATCCGCCAGCCCCGTGGTATAAGTGTAACGAGCTTGTAACTTACCCGGAGGTCTTCGGTTCGATCCTCGGCAAGGTGAGTAATTGATACTTACTTCTGATGGCCGGTTCGAGGTCCACATTACCTCTGAGAGAGGAGTTGAGAAGCCGTCTGATGGTGAGATAGCAACCCGGGGCAGGCAACCAAGAATAACGCGCAAGAAGATTCGTCTTGCTGACGATACCTCACTTCGTAAACTGCAGGTCTTCGGGATGAGCAGCTGTCGTTAGGTAGGTCAAGCCCCATAAGGGCTTCAGTGCCATGGATAATGATGTCCTGTTTGTGGAGCCGTTACTGTAATCCTACAGCGGTAACCGAACGCAGTTTCATAGTTATCAACTTCTAGTATTCTAACATCAGAAGAAGAAAACATCCAGCATCTGTCAGATCATTTCTTGCTCCATGGTGTTTCGTGAGTAGTATAATGGGAGAGTTCGGCGGCCACCTCCACCTCAGGCTCCCAGAGGCCACCTCCACCTCAGCCAGAGGCCTCCCAGATGCCTCCTCCACCTCAGCCAGAGGCCTCTTCCAGTGCTGCCAACTTAATCTAACTAGCGCGAAATTTGAATTTGTAAACAAAGCCACGTGCTTTTTGACAGACAACAACGCACCGCTAACCTCAGTACTGCTATCTTGACGGGCCTAAACCTCAGTAGTGCTAACTTAACCTAACTAGCGCGTAGTAAACAAATCCACGTGCTTTTTGACAGCCACGTGCTTTTTTGACAGCTGTCATCCGCCATCTTTAAACCACAGAGCACTGTGCTGCCCTCTTTATCGTAGTAGATGTAAAATTCGTCACCTGTCATCGGCAGTGCTGCCATCTTGGCAGGCCTAAACCTTAGTGCTACCAACTTAACCTCACTAGCTCGAGATAAACAAATCCACGTGCTTTTCTGACAGCTGTCATCCGCCATCTTTAATCTATAGAGCACAGTGCTGCCCTCTTTAGCTACTTACCTTTGAAATATGGTGGCGGATAATTTGAAAAATGCTTTTTGACAGCAGCCATCTTGCATCGCAAACCTCAGTGCTGCCCTCTTTAGCTAGATACCTGTGGTAGCAGACAATTCCACGTGACAGCAGCCATCTTTGAGCACAGTGCTGCCCCTCTTTGTGGCGGCGGGAAATTCTACGTGCTCTTGTTTGGAAACAAATTCACGTGCTATTTTCTGACAGCTGTCATTCGCCATCTTGCATCACAAACCTCAGTGCTACACTCTTTAGCTAGATACCTTTGAAATGTGGTGGCGGCAAATTCTACATGCTCTTGTTTGGAAACAAACCTATGTGCTTTTCTGACAGCTATCATCCGCCATCTTTAATCCAGAGAGAACCGTGCTGCCCTCTTTAGCTACTTACCTTTGAAATGTGGTGGCGGCAAATTCCACGTCCTCTTGTTTGGAAACAAACCCATGTGCTTTTTTGACAGCTATCATCCGCCATCTTTAATCCAGAGAGAACAGTGCTGCACTCTTTAGTTGAAATGTGGTGGCGGCAAATTCCACGTGCTCTTGTTTGGAAACAAACCTATGCGCTTTTTTTTGGCAGCTATCATCCGCCATCTTTAATCCAGAGAGCACCGTGCTGCCCTCTTTAGCTACTTACCTATGAAATGTGGTGGCGGCAAATTCTACGTGCTCTTGTTTGGAAACAAATTCTACTCGCTCTTCAGCTGTCATCCACCATCTTTAATCCAGAGAGAACAGTGCTGCACTCTTTAGTTGAAATGTGGTGGCGGCAAATTCCACGTGGTCTTGTTTGGAAACAAACCCATGTGCTTTTCTGACAGCTGTCATCCACCGTCTTTAATCCAGAGAGAACAGTGCTGCACTCTTTAGTTGAAATGTGGTGGTGGCAAATTCCACGTGGTCTTGTTTGGAAACAAACCTATGCGCTTTTCTGACAGCTGTCATCCGCCATCTTTAATCCAGAGAGAACAGTGCCGCACTCTTTAGTTGAAATGTGGTGACGGCAAATTCCACGTGCTCTTGTTTGGAAACAAATTCTACTCGCTCTTCAGCTGTCATCCACCATCTTTAATCAAGAGAGCACCGTGCTGCCCTCTTTGTGGTGGCGGATAATTTGAAAAATTCTTTTCGACAAGCAGCCATCTTTAATCCAGAGAGAACAGTGGTGCCCTCTTTAGCTACTTACCTTTTGAGGCGGTTAATTTGAAAAATTATTTTCGACAAGCAGCCATCTTTAATCCAGAGAGAACAGTGCTGCCCTCTTTAGCTACTTACCTTTGAGGCGGTTAATTTGACAAATTCTATTTAACAAGCTGCCATCTTTAATGAAAAGAGCATCGTGGTGCTATCTTGCGGGTAAATTTTACGTCACAGCTGTCATCCACCATCTTGCATTGCTAACCTTACTGCTGCCCTCTTTAGCTACTTACCTTTGAAAAAAAATCTATTTGACAAGCTGTCACCCGCCATCTTGCATCGCAAACCTCAGTGCTGCACTCTATGTGGTGGCGGATAATTTGAAAAAATCTTTTTGACAAGCAGCCATCTTTAATCAACAGAGCACCGTGCTGCCATCTTTAGCTACCGCCATCTTACATCGCTTACCTCGCTGCTGCACTCTTTAGTTGAAATGTGGTGGCGGTAAATTCGAACAAGTTTAATCACGCATCGGGAAAGCTAGAGTAAGCACGTGCTGCAGTGATGACGTCATCATGCATGTTTAGACTTGTCCGTTTTCTTAAGAGTAAGTCGGTGTAAGGAATGCAATAAGTATGCATCATAAAAACGAGAGTTTGCATGATCTGCAGTGGTGACGTTCTTGTGCATGTTTAAAACCGTTCGTTGAATAAAAGCTTTAGTCTTCGAGAAACAGTGATAGAGAGTGGAGTGCAAACATGACGAAAACATTAATAGTTGATGTGCAAGGCTTTAAAGTAAACATAAACAAATTTGTGTTTAAAGAGGTGGCTGTGTTAGATTGCAGTGTGTTGTGGGCACCAAAACTTGTTAGTTTAATATTTAGTCCACCGTTCCCTTACTGTTTGCAAACAGATTAAGATAAAAAGCAGACTCAGTGGATTGAAAACAATTTAGGTTTGAAGTGGGAAGAAAAAGGAATACCTTATCGTTTTCTACCTTTAATGATGAATGCACATTTGTCAAGAGCAGATCTTGTTCTTTTAAAGGGTTGTGAAAAGAAAGAACGGTTGCGTGATTTTCTACCATCATCATGTGAAGTTATCGACATGCATGAATTGGGGTGCCCATCATTTAAAACTCTTCCGAAAGAGCATAGTAGAGAAACAAGTAAACAGTCTTTACAACATGTATGCATGCTCTTTGATTGGTTGTGTCGCAGTGCATGCCGGGAAGTGAACAACATATGTAAACTGCAGTGTCGAAATAATCTTAGTGTAAAAGAAACATTTCTAGAGTAAAGACATCATGTCATTTCTAACAGATACTAAGTGTAACGCAGTTGAAAAGGCGATCGTAAAGTTTTATGCATGAAAAAAGAAACTAAACACTTTTACAGAAGAAGAGTTAAATGCATTACCAAAGGCATTTTTGGTTAATGTAGCTGCGAATGCTGTAAAGAAGATTTGGGATAAGGTGCCTCGTGAGTGGACTCAAGATCCTGTTTTGTCAGAGCTTCAAACGTGTAGTTTACATCATGAACACGTGAGTTTAGGTAGAAGACCTTCTGTGAGACAGTGCCGTACATGTCAACTAATTAAACTGTATCACGGACCTAAAACTAACGAGTTGTCTTCGCTTATAAACACTTATCATGGCTGTGGAGAGAGTAAACAAGGAAAAGGTGAAGAAACGTGCTGGGAGAAAGATGAGGAAGCATGTTGGGCGTGGACTCATCAATAGAGTGATTGATCTTCTTTTCTTCGTGCTTCATCTCCCCTGCGGCCCTAGAACACGTTCGCCTGACATGTAGTTACATGCTGCCTGCATAGAGTATGTCGTGTAGCTGTTAAAATCTGCTTCGTAAATTTATGCTGTGTGTGTGTGTTATTACCTAGTGCTTTAGCTGCTCAGAAGAATATAGCAGCACTTGTCGTTGTTGGTGCAATAAAACGAAAACTGAGTGACAAAGACAGTAAAATAAACAAAGGATAAAAATGTATATATATATTCTAAAATAAATATGAATTGTCAAAACATATTACAGGTGTTGTTTAATCCTACAGCATGTCCTAGTGACTTAGAAGAAAGGAAACATAGAGGATTAAAAGAAAACACACATAAGATTTAAAGTACATCCTCTTTATTAATCCATGAATTAAAGCTGTTATTAAAACCAAGCCATTTAACATACAGTTTATTGCCACGACGTTGAATAACACGTTCAACTAAATAGTGATCAGGATATTTTGTTTTCTGCAGTTCTTCGATGTATAATCCTCCTTCAATAGGCTGTCCTCTGAGATCGCGAAGTAAATACGTAACTGGATTAGTAAGCTTAACACTTCTGATTTGAAAAATTTCAGTGCTCCAGTTAGGTGTGTATCCTTTTGCAAAGATAGACTTGTGTTTGCTGATGCGAACAAAATCACCTTCTTTAAAGCGATGACGACGTGGATCAGCTGTTTTAATTACAAGATGAATAGCATTTATACGAGGTGTATTCTTTGTAACAAGACGTGGCTTTGTTCCGATAGTGCGATGAGGTGTATCGTTGTAGGTAGATAAAAGTCTAGGTAGCACATCAATCCAACGATATGAACCTTGCGCTGTAAATTCTCGCCACATCATTGTTTTGAGTGTACGATTAAAGCGTTCTACATCACTTGCCTTGAGATTGCTGAACGTAGAGTAGTGTTGAATGCCAAGTAACTTGAGGTAAGAAGAAAAATCCTTGTTGTAAAACTCTTTACCTTGATCAGTTTGAAGAAGCCTTGGGCAGCGTTTCGATTCTTCAACAATATGTTTAAATGCTTCTTTAACTTGAGCTGCTGTTTTAGAACGCACGGGTTGTGCAAAAGCAAACTTCGAGTACACATCGATAACAGTAAGTAGATACTTATACCCCTTATTACTAGAAGCATATGGAATCATTTCTACTAAGTCTGCTTGCCAGAGATCATCTTTTCCTCGTGTAATAACGCGTCTGCGACAGTAGGTGCGACGTGCTGGTTTATGTAACTCATGTGCGATGTTTACCTTTACAGGTGAGATCTTCTCTTGACGAGCCATTACAAAATAATACCGGCATAACGTAGTTCTCTTTCTATTTCTAGAATTTCTGATCCGTGACCAGTGTGACCAGCCTCTTGCGATGCTCTTAAAAGTTGTAATCGTTCAACGAGTAAGTTTGGGTCATTCCAGTATCTTACATCCACATACGGCAACAAAGGCTTGTAGATAACGTCTAGACTACGTGCAGTCGGAAACAGCTTAGAAATAAACTCACGATACTTGTAACTCTTATTCGCATTTACAGCTTCTGTTCTCTTGTAATTACGTCGTGTTGCGTCAGTAGCAAAAAGTATTGCTTTATATTTTTTAAGATCATTTTGTAAAATTATATCCTTGTCAGGTATTCGTGAGAAAAGAAGTTCTAAGAGTCCTTTCGTAGGTTTATAGGTAACACCTTTTACAATGAGTTTGTTGCTATTAATCTTAACATTTGAATTTCCTATCCGGAAACAGTCATCTTCGTAGCGAATACCGTAGGTAGTGTCAGTTTGTCCTGTAAAAAGTTTTTCTATATAAGGTGCAAAGAGAGATCCATAGGTATCTTGAATGAATGTTCTAAACTGATTGCAATACTCTGGTGTAATCATAACCTCAGACAAAGATGGTAGATTTTGCGTCGATGTAGTAGGTGATTCAGCAATAACATCTGTAGTTAAAAACTCAACACGCTTAGATGGTGATGTATCATTAAGTTCTTCTTCTCCTTCTTCCTTATCTTCCTCTTCTTGATCTACATCCTGCTTCTTCTCTTCCGTATCTTCTGCATGCTTTTCTTCTTCATGCTTCTCTTTATGATATGATGTTTGCATAGAAGCAAAACTTGAAGTAGACTGCGGTAATGAAGTAGAATTAAAAATTTCTTTCAGTGGTGTACTTAGTTGTGTTTTTAAAAATAAATCCGTGTCTGCTTGAATACGTTTAAGCTCTTTAAATTTCCGTCGAATATTGTTTCGAGCTTGGATAATATGTTTTGTGATCTCCTTGCTAGATGTTAACATGATGATGGTTTTTAATCAAGTAGTTACTGAAATTCTGTGTTAATGCATATAAAATGATCGAAACCCATGCGATATCGTCCATGCTGTACATCACTTTCTTTATCAATAACTAAAAAGCTGTAACGGTGTAATGACCAACATTTAGCACACATACGTTTAAAGTCATCGAATGTCATATCAGTGTTAACATGATCGCTATACACATGTCGCATGTTGCGCTCATCTTGCCGAAAAAGCACAATAACATTTGCGTTGTCGCGTATCAACTGCTTAGGCACACGAGAATAGGTTTGACACAAATAGATGCAATCAACATATTTATGCCGACCCATACTAAAGAATGCACGAATAACGTTTTGCTGTTCTGTTGCGACATCATCAAAGATCATAAGAGAATTATGAAGCACATCGTCTGGTGATGGTACTTGCTCATGTGAATTAAATTTAAAATATCTTATTCCATCTTTAAGTAGATCGTGCATTACAGTTTGTAGAATAGTATATAGCGGCTGATAGAGTGACTTTGCGAAAACGTAAATATTCTCGAAGCGTACACCATTTACAGAAGTAATAAGTGTGAGTAAAAGATTTGTTTTACCGCATCCCGACGGACCTGATATAATACATCGAACAGTAAAAGGAAACAACGTTCCATGACGTTTTCTTGTAGTTGTACTAGAACTAGGTAAGAGATGTGGTACAATGTCGGTAACAGGTAGCGTGTCTTGCTGCTTTATAATCTTCATGATAACTGAATCATAAAGTACGTAATAGTAATATATATATTAAACGAAACAAGAGGCAACGGTTAGTTTATGATTTGCTCTTGACTAGTAAAGTCGTGTCCAGCATGGTGAAACAACGATATCCAAACGACATGAAGAAGAAGAAAGTAAAAACTGTTGGATGGAAAGATGTTATAAAGGCCGCGCAAAAAGCTATTCGAGGGGAATACAATCCTCGTGTAGCTATTACTAAAGCGTTACGCGCAGCAAGAGCGAGAATTTCTCCAAAGTGCAGAGCAATATTTAGTAAACGTGCGCGAATTATTCCTGTACCAAAACGAGGAGGATTTCTTCCTGCGCTGTTTGCTGGCTTAGCAGCTTTAGGGTCATTGCTAGGTGGTGCTAGTGCTGTAGCGAGAACTGTCAAAGCTGTAGAAGAAGCGAGACAACAGTTGAAAGAAAGTGAACGTCATAAGAAGACGATGGAGGCAATTGCGTTACGAGGCAAAGGTGTGAACATGAAGCTAGCGCCATACAAGAAAGGGCTTGGTATCTACATTTCTCCAAAAAACGTCTACTGAATGCACTGCCATATCGAGCTCTAACGCATGATGAAGTTTTTACGTTTGCTAAACAACTAGGAATTCATTATTTTCGAGGAGTGTATATGTGCGATCAACTACCAGCGCGCCCACGTGAACGTGAAAGTGCCGTAATTAACTTGGACGACAGTCGTGGACCTGGAACTCATTACGTTGCTTATGTAAAACGTAAATCTAAAGTATGGTATTTTGATAGCTATGGAGATTTACCTCCTCCTTTTGAGCTCATACGTTATTTCGGAAGCAGTGCAGACTTTGTTTACAATAAAAACCGTGTGCAAAACTTTAATACACGCATGTGCGGACGATTATGTCTTATGTTCTTATATCAAACCCAGACAGTAGAGAAAGTGCATTAGTGTCTACGTGATGACGAACAGTGAAAGAACGTTTGCTGTACGTGGAGAAGGACCTGAAACAACCGTCTATTTTAATCCACCAATCGAACTTGGTTATCAGCCGCATAGTCTTGGACTAGTATCGTTTGAAAGCAACAATGAAATCTATAATGTGCGAGATGGTTTAAACAAGTTATATTATGATGAGTATGTGCTAACACTACCCTCAGGTAGTTATACAGTAGACGATATTCACGACTATATTGAAAGTACGTTAATTGATCAGTTTGGGGAAGCTAGTTTTAGTAATCATAATTACAAGTTCTCAATCACTATAAGCAACATTACACATAAATGTGTTATTGAATCATCATTTAAGATTGACTTCAAATCACAACCTGATTCGATTGGACCACTGCTTGGATTTTCATCGAGGGAGCTCCTACCGAACGTACGTTACGAGTCTGATCAACCTATAAAACTCTTCGATGATTATAATGTGAACATTACTTGTAATATTATTACAGACTTGAATAGTAATCTACAACCTTCGCACGTCCTGCACGACTTTATTGTTACAGAGGAACGTGGATATACTATTTGTGAGAAACCAGCAGTAGTTCTTTATCATCCTGTGTCTGTAAAACACATTAGCAACATTACTCTTAGACTTGTAAATAAACATAATCAGCTTATTCATTTAGATCGGCACGCGTACGTAGCTTACAAACTACATCTTAAACCAGTATGAAAACCATCTATAAAACACGGTGTACATTCCGAAGACATACTACATGTGTGCAGAGACTCATCGAGTTAACAGATACCCATAAGCAGATACTCCAAGATTTAGGATATACACTACTACAACAGAATGGAAGAACTGCTAGACATTACGAATACAGTAGAAAGTCGTGAAGGTGTAGTACGAAGTGAGCTTCATTCCTATCAACCTTTCACGTTTGGATTAAATAACAATGATGAAATTCATTTTATTATTAATCAACAAGATGTTTACACCTTACCACACGAAAGCTACCTCTATATTGAAGGACGACTAGAAAAGTCTGATGGAAGTGGACCAAGCACTTCACAACTAAACAACCATGCTCTAGCTTTTCTCTTTTCTGAAGCGCGATATGAAGTAAATAATGTTGAAATAGATCGAACGAAGAATGTTGGTATTACAAGTGCAATGAAACTCTACCCTTCTTTCTGTGATGAAGAAAGTAATCTTTTGCGGATGGCTGGATGGTGTCCAAAGGCTACTAACAACTGGATGATTAATGAGGATGGAACTTTTACGGGTATGTTATCACTGAAACATATTTTTGGATTCGCAGAAGACTTTACACGTATTACAATCAACGCAAAACAAGAACTTATTCTAATCCGTGATCGAAGTGATTACAATTCTCTTAAAGCAGTAGAAACACCAGTAGAATCGAAAATAACACTGCATCGTATACTGTGGCGCATTCCACATGTAACCTTATCTGATCGTGAAAAACTTCGATTGCTCAAGATTGTAGAAAATGATACACCATTACCTATACGTTTTAGAAGTTGGGAGCTCCATGAATATCCTGTGTTACCACCTACAAACAAGCATAGCTGGGCTGTTAAAACATCACGTTTTACTGAGAAGGCCTTGTACATTATTTTTGGATTTCAAACTAATCGTAAATTCAATCACGAAAAAGATAGCTCACTGTTTGATCACTGTAAATTAAGACACGTTAGACTATATCTCAACGGAATTACGTATCCCTACGAAAACATCGACATTAACTTTGAGAAAAATAAGTTTGGGATGCTCTATGACATGTTTTGTAAATTTCAATCATCGTATTATCAGAAAGAAGATCGTCCGCTATTTACACCTCAAGAATTTAAAAATAAAGCTCCGATTGTAGTTATAGACTGCTCTTATCATGAAGAATCTATAAAAGAATCTCCAGTTGATATTCGTTTAGAATTTGAAACATCTGAAAACATTCCTGCTAACACAGCAGCCTATTGTCTTATTATTCATATGAGTGATGTTACTTACCGTCCGACTCGTTGGCTGAATGGTCAGCGTACTGGCCTTCGGTTCAGAGGGTCCCGGGTTCGATTCCCGGCCGGGTCGGGGATTTTAATCGCTTCTGATTAATTCTTCTGGCTCGGGGTCTGGGTGTATATGTCCGTCCCAACACTCTCCTCATCATATTCAGACAACATACTACACTACCAACCACCACAGAAACACGCAATAGTACTTACATCCCTCCATAGAGGGTTGGCGTCAGGAAGGGCATCCGGCCGTAAAACAGGGCCAAATCCACATGTGCGACGCAGTTCGCACCCGCGACCCCACAGGTGTGGGAAAAGCGGCGGGAAAAGAAGAAGAAGAAGTGATGTTACTTACCATCCGCTAACGAATATTGTTACGAGACTATAAATAAGAATAGATCTTTATCATTTTCATTAGTGTGTGCTTCGACATCGTACGCTATGGAACAAAACTGTAAATGTGCATGCTGTTTGCATGCTCATACGCAACATCTGATTTATCTTTCACGAGTGAGTGAGGCTATTAAAATGTTCTATAAACGTAGATCGTCGATGCCGAAACATCTTATTCAATACTTACCACCAGGATTTTATATATGTACGCTGCCTCTTACGTACATAATTTTGGGACATCCTTCCTCTACACAGTAAGATGTCGATCGAAGTAGCTTTATGCAGAACTTGTGAACGACATTACAAGCATCGAGGAGAAAATGGTGATGATGATTGGGATGGACCAAATCCGAGGATTGAACACTGTACACAGTGTATGAATGAACTTTCTCTAGTACCTCATGATGATGATGATGATTCCGAAAAGGAATAACAGCAAGGTAAGAAGTATATGATCTTCTCTGTAAAGCATAACATACTTAGTATAATATATTTCTAAATGCTTTGTTTAATTTGAATGTTGCAGGAGGCATTTCAGAAGCATACGTTGTTAAGAAGCACACCAACCTTGTCAGCAGCAAAAACGAATACTGTTGTAGTACATTTGTAAATAAATATTTGATCGCATTCAAAAATGTTGTACTTATTGCATTGCTTTACACCGACTTACTCTTAAGAAAAACGGACGTCTAAACATGCATGATGACGTCATCACTCCAGCACGTGCTTACTCTAGCTTTCCCGTTGCGTGATTAAACTTGTTCGAATTTACCGCCACTACATTTCAACTAAAGAGTGCAGCAGCGAGGTAAGCGATGTAAGATGGCGGTAGCTAAAGATGGCAGCACGGTGCTCTGTTGATTAAAGATGGCTGCTTGTCAAAAAGATTTTTTCAAATTATCCGCCACCACATAGAGTGCAGCACTGAGGTTTGCGATGCAAGATGGCGGGTGACAGCTTGTCAAATAGATTTTTTTTTCAAAGGTAAGTAGATTAAGAGGGCAGCACTAAGGTTAGCAATGCAAGATGGTGGATGACAGCTGTGACGTAAAATTTACCCGCAAGATAGCACCACGATGCTCTTTTCATTAAAGATGGCAGCTTGTTAAATAGAATTTGTCAAATTAACCGCCTCAAAGGTAAGTAGCTAAAGAGGGCAGCACTGTTCTCTCTGGATTAAAGATGGCTGCTTGTCGAAAATATTTTTTTCAAATTAACCGCCTCAAAGGTAAGTAGCTAAAGAGGGCACCACTGTTCTCCCTGGATTAAAGATGGCTGCTTGACGAAAATAATTTTTCAAATTATCCGCCACCACAAAGAGGGCAGCACGGTGCTCTCTTGATTAAAGATGGTGGATGACAGCTGAAGAGCGAGTAGAATTTGTTTCCAAACAAGAGCACGTGGAATTTGCCGTCACCACATTTCAACTAAAGAGTGCGGCACTGTTCTCTCTGGATTAAAGATGGCGGATGACAGCTGTCAGAAAAGCGCATAGGTTTGTTTCCAAACAAGACCACGTGGAATTTGCCACCACCACATTTCAACTAAAGAGTGCAGCACTGTTCTCTATGGATTAAAGATGGTGAATGACAGCTGTCAGAAAAGCACATGGGTTTGTTTCCAAACAAGACCACGTGGAATTTGCCGCCACCACATTTCAACTAAAGAGTGCAGCACTGTTCTCTCTGGATTAAAGATGGTGGATGACAGCTGAAGAGCGAGTAGAATTTGTTTCCAAACAAGAGCACGTAGAATTTGCCGCCACCACATTTCATAGGTAAGTAGCTAAAGAGGGCAGCACGGTGCTCTCTGGATTAAAGATGGCGGATGATAGCTGTAAAAAAAGCGCATAGGTTTGTTTCCAAACAAGAGCACGTGGAATTTGCCGCCACCACATTTCAACTAAAGAGTGCAGCACTGTTCTCTCTGGATTAAAGATGGCGGATGATAGCTGTCAAAAAAGCACATGGGTTTGTTTCCAAACAAGAGGACGTGGAATTTGCCGCCACCACATTTCAAAGGTAAGTAGCTAAAGAGGGCAGCACGGTTCTCTCTGGATTAAAGATGGCGGATGATAGCTGTCAGAAAAGCACATAGGTTTGTTTCCAAACAAGAGCATGTAGAATTTGCCGCCACCACATTTCAAAGGTATCTAGCTAAAGAGTGTAGCACTGAGGTTTGTGATGCAAGATTGCGAATGACAGCTGTCAGAAAATAGCACGTGAATTTGTTTCCAAACAAGAGCACGTAGAATTTCCCGCCGCCACAAAGAGGGGCAGCACTGTGCTCAAAGATGGCTGCTGTCACGTGGAATTGTCTGCCACCACAGGTATCTAGCTAAAGAGGGCAGCACTGAGGTTTGCGATGCAAGATCGCTGCTGTCAAAAAGCATTTTTCAAATTATCCGCCACCACATTTCAAAGGTAAGTAGCTAAAGAGGGCAGCACTGTGCTCTATAGATTAAAGATGGCGGATGACAGCTGTCAGAAAAGCACGTGGATTTGTTTATCTCGAGCTAGTGAGGTTAAGTTGGTAGCACTAAGGTTTAGGCCTGCCAAGATGGCAGCACTGCCGATGACAGGTGACGAATTTTGCATCTACTACGATAAAGTGGGCAGCACAGTGCTCTGTGGTTTAAAGATGGCGGATGACAGCTGTCAAAAAAGCACGTGGCTGTCAAAAAGCACGTGGATTTGTTTACTACGCGCTAGTTAGGTTTAAGTTGGCACTACTGAGGTTTAGGCCCGTCAAGATAGCAGTACTGAGGTTAGCGGTGCGTTGTTGTCTGTCAAAAAGCACGTGGCTTTGTTTACAAATTCAAATTTCGCGCTAGTTAGGTTAAGTTGGCAGCACTGGAAGAGGCCTCTGGCTGAGGTGGAGGAGGCATCTGGGAGGCCTCTGGCTGAGGTGGAGGTGGCCTCTGGGAGCCTGAGGTGGAGGTGGCCGCCGAACTCTCCCATTATACTACTTTCGTGGATTTCCTTCTCTTCGTACGGTAGGTAATTGAAGTTCAAGAATATATTTGGATAGGGAACCTCGATCCTTTTCACTCAACTTTTTTAACCATGTTACTCTCTTGCGTCAATCTTCTTCTTTTTAACCAAACTCTCAGTGGCCGTGAAGTTTCGCACTTTTTCCCAAAGCAAATTTTGTACATTTATACAGTTATACGGCCTTGGACGTTATACCCCGACTCCTTGCTTTGCCCATCCCAACGTTATCAAAATACTTCTATGATTGTGCTTTATGTTCAACCCGTTCGAAAATTTCATCAAAGAAAGGCGGAAGCCCTAATTTATTTAGAATGATTTTTGGGGACGTTTTGAGCCCTATACTAACAATATGTAATTCACACATTTTGATTTCAGATTTCTACGAAATCTATTTATCGTATCTGCCTTTGCTGACGAGACCTAGTGTCTTCTGGTATATATTAGAACACAATTTTTTTTGCTATTTGTTTTACGTCGCACCGACACAGATAGGACTTATGGCGACGATGGGAGAGGAAAGGCCTAGGAATGGGAAGGAAGCGGCCATGGCCTTAATCAAGGAACAGCCCCAGCATTTAACTGGTGTGAAAATGGGAAACCACGGAAAATCATCTTCAGGGCTGCCGACAGTGGGGTTCGAATCCACTATCTCCCGGATGCAAGCTCACAGCTGCGCGCTCCTACCCGTACGGCCAATTCTCCCGGTAGAACGCATGTATTACTGTCATTTACCAGTATATGTGTCAACGTTGGCTTTCATTCTAATATGAAAATGACTGAGATATGGTCGATGATAATACAATAAGACTTATCATGAGCCTGTCCAGAAAGACTTACAAGATGGAGAATGGCTCGCTTTTTCCGTAACACCAGATTTCAAATGGTTTTATTCTCTTTCTTCCGTGATGTAACGCCATTCCTTATGCATCCAGTCCCGTTATGAAGGGTGTGACATCATCACTCATGGGATGGACTGTTCATGCATTTCAGTTGCTTGGAAAGGAGTGGGTAAGAACTGCAATCCTTCCGCACTTCTTTTGCGGATAGCCGTTTCCTTTTCATAGCCCTCGATTAAACTGATTTTTTTTGTATTGGTTCAAGATCACCGATCTTTCTTGGAATTTGATTCCGATTAATTTCTGAATATCAAATAGTCTAGACGTAATCATTTCGAAAGTTCTAAGTGTTCAAGATTTGCACCTGAACCTAGTACTACGAAGGTCTCAAGTTTTCTACCGAATATTCTACTCGTCAGCATCAATTGTTTACTCAATGACTTTAACTGGTAACTCCAAGCTTAGGTTTTATTTTTTCAAAGCAACTAATGTACTAGATTATAACACTAATGTATGCATCAGTATAATATGATTGATTACTCTCAATAGTAGGGTGAATCTTTATTGCTTGTACTGTAATACATATTTATGTGCTGCTCTCTTTATCAGTTTGTTCTGATACAGCTAACGCCCAAAGTTTCTGTATTAAAGGTAGTAAGTAATGATCACTACCACAATTCTTCCTTAAACTTTCTCTTGCTGGGTATATTAATCATTCTTTCCAGGTCACTGCATCTGATCTTCATCTAGAGTGTTTAAACCAACCTGCAGTTAATTCTTTCAGAGTACATACAGTCGACTTGAATGAATGTCTAGTGAATGAAATCAAATATACCGAGTGAAGTGGCAAAGTGTTTTGGATCATGTAGCAATGAGCTTGAATTCGGAAGATGGTGGGTACGGTCCAATCGTCAACAGTCCTGAAGATGGTGGCTCCGAATTTTCACATCTGACAAAGGCTGGGGATGTACCTGGATATAGGCCAGGCCGCTACGTTCCCAATCCTAGTTTCCCCTCATTCTTGTCTATCCGAAAACCGTCGATATGTTAGTGCAAACTACTAGTAAACAAAATATTAAAAATGGAATGTATACAGTTACCCTATCAAATATTTAAGCATTTAACATAATAATTCTCATTCTAAGAATAGAGATATACGTTGACTCTCAGTTCATTTGATTATGTTTCATATGCTGTCAGTTATATTTTAAGTTACTTATTACATATTGAGTATTTAGATATTTTAATTATTATTTTTTTCCTTATTTAAAGCATACGTTATTAACTTGTAGTTGATTACCTTCATATCCAAAATATTACTACTATATATAAAAATGGATGAGTTTGTGTGTGTTAATGACACATCTCCTCCTAAACCACTGGAGCGATTTCAACCAAACTTGGTACGATTATGACTTACTATCTGGAGACGAGCACTGTGGGGGTACGACATCAGGAGCACTCTTAGGGGTGGGGGTTCAGGAAGGTTATATATAAAAATAATAGAAAATAGTGTCAAATGCACAGTTTCGGGGTCACTGAGATGAATAGTAACACACCCGATTTTTTAAAATTTAAAGTTCAGCTCCCTTTAGGGTATTTCTATGTTTATTCGTCAGTAGATATTTTCTTACTTCGTAAAGATTTATATGACTTTGATACTGATCCTTTTACTTCAGATATGCGTCTGTTATTGTGAGTGATCAGGATTCCGAGGTAATTTGATGACATTAAGCAGTAAGGCAACAACCATCCAATTTACATAAAGTAAAACCGTTCATTTTAGTGTGTCTAGTCATTGCGTATTTGCAGCAAAGTGAACCTGTCATAAATACACTCAATATTATGTAATATTCATGTTGGAAAATTTTCTGGATTCGAACCCACCATCTCCCAAAGGCAAGCTCACAGCAGTACGCCATCCAAGAAGGAGAAGAAGAAGAAGAAGAAGAAGAAGAAGAAGAAGAAGAAGAAGAAGTAATGTTCGGATGTTATGGTAAAGTCATGTTTCAATCCTAAATTTATTTTACCCAAAATCTGAGAAATAAGTGTGAATGATGGGTTCCTGACCCGGTTTAAAGCAATTTTATGTTGCATATAAATGCATATTTCAGTCATTTTTATTTATTTGTTCATACTTTGCTCATTTAAATGATGAAGAAATGAAATGAAATGGCGTAGTGCCGGGATGTATCTGAGGACTTCGGCTCGCGAGGTGCAGGTATTTGGATTGGACGGGAAATTAACAAATTATGGTTAAAGTTTCCGACCCTGCCAGGAATCGAACCCGTGACCCCTGTCACCAAAGGCCAGCACGCTATTCATTTATCCATGGAGCCTGACATTTTAATGATATAAGGTCATATTTAGTTATATTTAGAACATTTCTGATTAAACCGAAGCATCGTTTTTAACAAGGCGCATGTTATCTGCTTCGATTTTCAAACACAGGAGTTCAAAATACTATAGTAGATGTATTTTCTTTTAATTTTCCAAAAGAGTCGGGTAACAGGTTAAAAGACATCATTCCGAAAAAAAAAAAAAATGCAGTTCGAACTTACACCGACAGATACCAAGAAGCATGATAATATTTAATTTTTGGTTATATTTTTAGGAAAAGGGTATGAGAACTGCGTCCCAGGGCTATATCTGATTGTATATATCATGTTTTAGTCTGTCAGTTTGCATGTATGTTTGTTGTATTACTTCTTGACGCGTTTAATGTTAGTAATACACTAATACTTCTGCCTTTCCCTTGTTTCCCATTTTCACACCAGGCAAATGCTGGGGCTGTATCTTAATTAAGGCCACGGCCGCTTCCTTCCCTCTCCTAGCCCTTCCTTGTCCCATCGTCGGCATAAGACCTATCTGTGTCGGTGCGACGTAAAAAAAAAAAAAAAAAACTTCTGCCTATCCCTAAAATGCTTAAGTTTTATTTTAACTTTTTGGGTCATTTTTAGCTGGTTTTAGGGCACATTTTCTTCCACATTTTGTACTTCTTTAGGTCATAAATTTTTGAAACCTAATAATAATAATAATAATAATAATAATAATAATAATAATAATAATAATAATAATAATAATAATAATAATAATAATAATTTGGCCCCAGCTAACGTGTTTGGCATTTTGATTTGGCGCCATATACTTTGTCTGCTTCTAAATTTCGACATTCCTTTTTTTTTTCTACCGGATGGTTGAGAAGCTGAAACCATTCTGTGTGCCCTATGTTTGAGTTTTAATTTCGTGTTTAACACCAGATTTTCACCACGTCCACATCATACAACATGGAGTGCCAAACAGTTCTTTTTAAGGCCTTGAAATGTATGACTATGTCTGCCGGGTACGAACCCGTAATCATGAGATATGAGGCCAATACTACACCACTGATCATCAAAGGGTGCTCCGTATTCCCTCGTAAGACAATAACAATTTATATCTCCACCTGAGACATCTTCACAGTCCTGCAGAACTTGAAGAGTAAGTAAGAGCAACTAAATTTATGCGTATATTCCTAATCAATTAATTGATACTAATATATAAGGAATTCAAAGTTGTGCTCGTCTAACTAAAATTCCAGTAAAATGTAGTTAAACGGGCGCAGTACGTTCACGTTTCCTCTCATGAATGAGTAGGGTCTACGCGGTCATACATCATAAAGACCGTGGCTACAGGCCTCTGCCCTCTGCCCTGGAGATTAATTCTGAACTTTGGTGAGGTCCACGGGACTCATTTTGTTCGAGCCTGAAGGAATGTTCACTCTTTCAGATATCAGCTGCTCTCCACTGGAATGGCCAGATATAAAGTAATTTCTCCATTCAACGGAATATTCTAATTTTGTCTAATCAAAGTATTTACTGTTGACAATTCTGTTGTAAGAACATTTCTACTCGTGACAAAAAGTGAATTCAGGTAAATAACGCGTTGCTAAGTCGTTAGTTTACTTACGAACCTTGTTTAAGCACACTTTTCTCGGCTTATAGGTAAGCACGGATTATGAAAACAAATGAACCCCTTGATAAACGGGCTAAAATGTTCTCGCGAAATAGCTGGTAAACAATTGAAAATGTCGACAAGCTGTCCGTTCTTTCAGTAATTTTACGAAGAGGTTTATAATTAAGAAGTAGCAAAACTTTTCAAAAGTGCCAATATCTTCTGACAAGGAACTCTTGCCAATCGGCACCCGAGACACCGGATTGAGCCTCGATAGCCGAGAAGTGGTCTATTTATGTTCCCTTAAAAAGTTTTAGACGCGTGTGACGAAAGATTTTGGAGCACCAGTGGGATGAACAACTTGACAGCAATAAATTACAAATGACCATTGCGCACTGAATGTGTGAAATAGGAAAACGTTATCATTACAGAAAAGAAATTGCGTACATTTTAGGGGTTCTGATAATCCATACCCCTAATATTTATGTAACTCTCACTTAAAAAAAAATTAACGGGCTAGATGATTCTTGATACTTGCAAAAATACTCCTTTTTCTAGTAATCATTTTGATATTGTACAATATATTCACAAATTGACTATGCAATTCATAAGATGTAATTTAACAACATAAGCAGAAATATCTGGCTGAAATGAAATTCTCAAATAGTTTCCTTAGCCCGCTCGATTTATCCTCACATGACAGAACTCTGATTTTCTTCTTTCTGGACTTATTCCCAAAATAATGGGATGGATGTGGCCGGATGCACTTCCTGACGTGAACTATATTAGGACGGATGTATTCATTATTTCGTGTTTCTGTGATGGTTTGTCGTATGTAGATGTAGAGAAGTGTATTACGACGACCACTAAAAGCCAGTTACCGAGCCAGGTGAATCAACCACACGCATTTAAAATCTTCGACCTAGCCGAGAATCCAACACGGGCCCTCTGAAAAGAACGCCAATACGCTGGTCATTCAGCCAAGGATCCGGGCTGGCAGGTCTTTTCATTATAATGCGCCGGTATCCTTCTTTTGAAATTCTGAATTTAAAAATCACTGAAGCACTTTGCTGGCAGGTTTCCACTCAATTCATTGGAGAATTGTTTCGTTCTGCCCACACTAATTGCATCCTGATAACCCTTGTTACTTTCGTCACGCAAAATTCTCCATCCGATCCCTCCGCACTTCCCCCTTCAGTAGGCTCGCATTCGTTGTAATTAGGAGGCCTATAAGATTCCTGGACTCCTCTTCGTTGTCTCGAAGAAGGCTAAATTACAAAACAAAATACAGTACAAACGCTTCTATTGGCAAATTGAAAACGTGACAAAACTCAGTATTCGAATACTAAGAAAACTTCCGCTGTATAGAGTACTTATTAAAATATTCCTCCGTATGCCACTATATAAATTGGAATCATGGAAGACTCTCTTTTGAAAACCCATCTCTTTCAGCTCATTTATTTGGAACTACACTATATTATACACCTAGCGTTAGAATATTGAAATTCGTTAGTGTGATTATTTTCAAAAGCTGACTACATAGTACTTCTCGAGAAAGGACCTGCTTCGTTCGATGAATTACTTACCAGACGGCCAAGGTACACGCAACGTTTATTTTTTTTCGTTTTCTTGAAACGGCTGGGTATTCTATCTATCGAGTCCTTAAATATATTACGATAGCATTCTAAGATGTAAAACCTTTAACATCGTCGGAGATAAGGGATAGGTGAAAAATGATTTCGCGATGCTCTTAAAAGGCCAACAACATTCATTCGAGTAGGGCAACTATTTCACAAAGTATACCCGTAATATTGAAAGAAGCATTTTGACAGATAGGGTGGGAGGGAGGAAATTGCACGTGCCATTGCACAGTGTTGCCAAATTCCTACATTTCTTTCTCCTTCCGTTCGCTTTCAGCTCACTTGTACGTTAGTCCAGACTGCTGTGTTCTATTGTACACAACTCAGAAGTGAGAAATGGTTATGATGATACATTTCTTCTATGAATTTTCTGATCAATCAATCAATCAATCAATCAATCAATCAATCAATCAATCAATCAATCAATCAATCAATCAATCAATCAATCAATCAATCAATCAATCAATCAATCAATCAATCAATCAATCAATCAATCAATCAATCAATCAATCAATCAATCAATCAATCAATCAATCATTGATTTTCATTTAGGGTCGTCGTCCAGTTTGCAGATTAACTATCAATTAATTTCCTAGTCTTTTCTTAAGTGATTTATTACATCTAGCATACCACCCATAGTACATGTACCACGGATTGGACATCCCTGATGATAGTGGAACTGTTTGGGATCCTATCGAAATTTGTGCTGAGGACTTTACCAGCGACATACTGATGATTATTGACTAATCACAGGTAATAATAATTGCACGTAATTTCAACGTAATTGCATAATATATTACATTTATATAAGTGATAATCCAATCTATAAGTTTTAGAACTGGTTTTATGACGAGCAAAGGGTGTAAGAAGTCGAAGTTCACTTCTTTAGTCCAATAAAATCGTGCAGCTTGAGCAAACGAAGGAAAGTTTATAAAAGTCAATAAAGCTCTCGGTTAGAATTTGTTAATATTAAGTCGTCATCTTGTATCTTAAGCCGACCGTAATGTGAATCGATATCGGATACACTGACAATGCGATGGCTTAACAGTTTCAATTAAAGTTGGGCCTGAATAGGGAAGCAAATTCAGATATTTTAATGGATGGTCATTTAGTACTACCTTAATGGGAGCATTGTATTCTCTGTATGGGCTGTGTGAATTTACCAATTCACCTGCGTCAAGAATGACCACTAATTCGGGATTTTCACTCACATGATTTAATTAAATCATCGACCTTTTGTCAGCTCTCTATAATTCTACAATTGTTGGTCATTGTGAGTGCACTCAGCGTTGTGATGCTCATTTCTTTTGCGTGAAGCAACTTGTGACCGAACCCGTAAGCCAAGTATTTGTGATACCTTAAGACAGGAGTTTAACCTTTATTGTATCATGGAACCTTTGAAAATCTAGTGGAAATCTATGAAACTTTGTACAAAAATGAACATAACATTACCGGCATTGACTATACTTTATTTTATTGAATGCTTCCCTCATACAGTATGTGACATACAGAAAAAATATACCTGGGTATATATTTTGCAGTACTTAACAGGAAGAACAAATGGCCTTTTCATACAGGAATGAGAGTCCGGCTCCATGGCTAAATGGTTAGCGTGCTGGCCTTTGGTCACAGGGGTCCCGTGTTCGATTACCAGCAGGGTTGGGAATTTTAATCATGTTGTTGTTGTTGTTTGAGTCATCAGTCCATAGACTGGTTTGATGCAGCCCTCCATGCCACCCTATCCAGTGCTAACCTTTTCATTTCTACCTAACTATTGCATCCTACATCTGCTCTAATCTGCTTGTCATATTCATATCTTGGTCTACCCCTACCGTTCTTACCACCTACACTTCCTTCAAAAACCAACTGAACAAGTCCTGGGTGTCTTAAGATGTGTCCTATCATTCTATCTCTTCTTCTCGTCAAATTTAGCCAAATCGATCTCCTCTCACCAATTCGATTCAGTATCTCTTCATTCGTGATTCGATCTATCCATCTCACCTTCAGCATTCTTCTGTAACACCACATTTCAAAAGCTTCTATTCTCTTTCTTTCTGAGCTAGTTATCGTCCATGTTTCACTTCCATACAATGCCACGTTCCACACGAAACTCTTCAAAAACATCTTTCTAATTCATATATCAATGTTTGAAGTGAGCAAATTTCTTTTCTTAAGAAAGCTCTTCCTTGCTTCCTTTTAACCATAATTGGTTAATTCCACTGGTTCGGGGGCTGGATGTATGTGTCATCTTCTTCATAATTTAATCCTCATCACAACGCGCAGGTTGCCTACAGGAGTCAAATCAAAAGACCTGCACTTGGCGAGCCGTACATGTCCTCGGACACTCCGGCACTAAAAAGCCATCCGCCATTTCATTTACAGGAATGAGAATCAAATCTTTATATTCAACTATAATGTTTATTTCAATGCAGACGTTGTTGTTTGCATTAATAAGAAGACTAAACTGAGAAATGGTACTTGATAAGGCAACACTTACGTCATATTTGACACCCAATCGACACTCTCTTCTTATTTTGAAAGAAAAAAGTGCTAGAAGCCTCGTCTCACAAAAGTACGCAGTGGCCAACGGAATCAGAACGTCCTTAGCTTGCTTTACCAGACGAGGGTAGGCTTCTTTCAACCTACATTATAATTTTCCAAAGCTCTGCGAGATTCATATTTAATGCATTCAAAAACCAAAATCAGCTGTTTACGTATTAGTGTTTTTAAAACGCCTTTACAATAAAAACAGGCACAAATATTTACCATTTAACTGAGGTGTTTTATACTAAATTATTAATATGCATTGCTGAACAAAAAATTCGTCAGAAATCATCCTGCTACTCACATTAATGTTATAATGAAAATAAACGTTAAATTATTATTATAACTTCTCTTAACTACTTTGTCAATAATTTTGATTTCCTTTCATAAAAATGTGAATTTATTTACGAGTTTTTGTCAGTTAACATGACTTCTGTCTTTTCGAAGGACGTTCTAAGTCCAAATTTCTGCACTATTTCCTGTAGTGATATGTTGTTGGGCTTCCTGAATGTTGTTCGGCAGGAGAACAATGTCAGCAGCGAATCCCAGGCAGTTTAAACTTATGTTGTGTTTAGATCTTCAAATTTTGATGTTTTTCGGGACATCCTTGTACCATTCTCTCACTGTATATTCCAAGGCACAGTTGAACAGCAGTGATGACACACAATCTCCCTACAGTAAACCTAATGCTATTCCATTATTATTATTATTATTATTATTATTATTATTATTATTATTATTATTATTATTATTATAAGTCCGCCTCTGTGGTGTAGTGGTTAGCGCGATGAGCTGCCACTCCCGGAGGCCCGGGTTCGATTTCCAGCTCTGCCACTAAAAATGAAAAGTGTTATGAGAGCTGGAACGGGGTCAGCTTCATGAGGTCAACTGAGTAGAGGGGTGTTCAGTTCCCACCTTAGCCATCCTCGAAGTGGATTTCCGTGGTTTCCCGCTTCTCCTCCAGGCAAATGCCAGGATGGTACCTAACCTAAGGTTACGGCTGCTTCCTTCCCTCTTCCTTGTCTACCCCTTCCAATCTTCCCATCCTCCCACAAGGTCCCTGTTCAGCATAGCAGGTAAGGCCACTCGGGAGAGGTACTGATCCTCCTCCCCACTTGTATTCCCGACGCAATGTCTCACGCTCCAGGACACTGCCATTGAGGTGGTAGAGGTGGGATCCCTCATTGAATCCGAGGGAAAACCAGCCCTGTAGAGTAAATGGGTTAAGAATGAAAGCTTATTATTATTATTATTATTATTATTATTATTATTATTATTATTATTATTATTATTATTATTATTATTATTATTATTACCGTGTTTGCGTGGAACAGAGGGGTGAAAGAAGGTGCGGGCATGCATGGGTCCATATAAGGTAATCAGAAAATTAATTTAAAACATTAAAATTATAGCTATATTTTCTTTCTCTGCTATTTTTTTTGTTTGTTTTCAGATGTTAAATTTTAACAATTCAGGTACAAAAGTTCATAGGAAGGGGTAACAATTTTAGAAAATCGAACACCAATTAATTAACAACTTTGATCTTGAAGCTCCATAATTATACATTCTCTAAGGGCGCTGCGGCATCTTTCAAAACAGTCAAGGAGAAGGATCTCCCAATTCCCTTTACACCATAGTCAGAGCATCTTAGCTCTACAAGTTTATCTACGAGACTGCCCTCCAAACCTCATAACATTACAGCCTTCCAAAGGCACCTTTCAACTTTTACATTAATAACAAGGGCATCTTTGCTATATAAAATTTACACGTAGGAATCTATTTCCAGAAATTTCCAGGCCTATCAAAGCACAGCCTACATTTCACAAATTCAAGCAATCTCCTCAACAGTCTAACCTCATATCATAAAAGGAATGGAATAGAATTTCACAAGGGTATTGAATACCCATTCTACTGGGCTTCGTGAAAAGCAATAGGTTAATGTTACTGGTAAAAAAAAATCAAAATTTTGTGGAAATGGGCAATTGAGCTCCTTGAAAATTGAAATGAAAGGTCTAAAACCCTATTTGAGCTTATGCCCCGGAGTTGCAGAGGCTAAGCCTATACTACTGAGGCGACTAGATGAAGGAAATATTTAAGTTACAAGAGTTACAAACAGAAGACGGTTACAAAGTCATAGTCACCTCGAAATCAAGTTGATAGAGAACACGAGAGGGTAGATCACTCTCTATTCCCTGATTACGTTTAAGTTCCTTTGGCTTGTTTGAAATTTACATTTTAAAGATTGGAAACCTTCCTCTCGAGCTATCTGTCAAAGACTATCACTTAGTTATATCAGATTGCCATTACCTTGAGCTGATGAAATTCTCGGTGATGCACGAGGCACTTCCGCTTCCCTTCACAGACACACTAGACCGGAGCGATGAATAAGACAACCTGATAGTCAAGGGGAAAGCTCCAGAAAGCCCTGAACTAAGCCCGACACACCTCCAAATCTGACTGGCTAATTAAATAAACACTAGACCCAGTTTGACTGGCCAAAAATAAATTCACAACATTTTCTATTGGCCAACATCTTAAGTTGGCGGGAAGAGATCGAAGTGTTGTAAACTTTAACATACCAAAAACAAAGAATAATCAACTCAGTTTAGGAAACCTAGGAATCCAAAATAACTTAATAATTTTAGAAGTTATTGTTCACACCAGGGGATATAATATAAATTTATAGTGGAGACATCTGTAGGAAAATGTCCAGATTTCTTGTAATAGTTATTGCGGCTTTTAGTTGGTAGATAGCGCTCTCCCAGGCACTTGATTTATATGAACGGGGTGGGTATACCTCCCGGTACAATTATTATTATTATTATTATTATTATTATTATTATTATTATTATTATTATTATTATTATTATTATTAAAAACATACCCTTATGTGTACGTATACTCATTGTTCTTTATTGATGGTAATAATCAAACACGGGATGATGGGGAACAGTCAAGTTTTCATCCTAAGCAAATCATCGCAGTAACTTAATTAACTTCCTCATTGGCGAATCTGCTTGAAGGTAGTTACGCCCGTAAACTGACTAGAATTTAATTAACAAACTTACGACCTCACTGATGTTGTTCTGCCAGTACGTGCGGTAGCTCCGGAGAAACTCACCTGAAACACAGAAAGATAAATGCATATCAGTGCTTGGTGTAGGTAAATATGTATAGGGCCTACTTATTGAGCTCGTGTTTTAGTGTAGAGAGTGTTATATGACCTGTCTGAATACATAAATCCGCTTTTTATTAAGCGACCCTTACTGCAGTTAAATAAGAATTCCAGAATTTATCTAGGTTGATGTATTATGTTGCCCAGACATTATCCATACATTGGCTGTCAGTTTTAAATGTAATACTTGTTTAAATGGAAAAGTCGAATTTATTAGCCCTCCTTTGTTACAATTAAAGGGAGGTTTGACTGAAACTTGAAGGATTTTGGCACAAAATATAATTTGGTCTACCAAGTGACCGCTGCTCATTGCGTAGGCCTGCAGATTTCGAGATGTCGTGTGGTCGGCACGACGGGTCCTCTCAGCCGTTATCCTTGGTTTCCAAACCGGGGCCACCATATCACCGTGAGATAGCTCCTCAACTGTAATCACGAAGGTGGAGTGCACCTCGAACCAGTCCTCAGATGCAGGTAAAAGTCCCTGACCTGGCCGAGAATCGAACCCGTGGCCTCCGAATAAGAGGCAGGCACGCTACTCCTATACCACTGGGCCGGCGAAAATTATCAATATTTTTTCGTTAAAAAATAGCCCAGTTCATTCAACTATAACAGGACAGTTCAGAGGTAATAATAATAATAATAATAATAATAATAATAATAATAATAATAATAATAATAATAATAATAATAATAATAATAATAACGCCGTGTGACTTCCGAACAGGCCTCGTGCAGGTCTTTCGAATTGACGCCGTATAGGCGAGGTGCGCGCCCATGTGGATGGGGTCCTACCCATGATGGTTTCTAATGATGAAGACGACACAAACACCGCCCCCCCCTCTCCCACGCATCAGAAGTATCCAATGAAGGTTTAAATCCCCGACCCGGCCGGAGATCGAACCGAACCCAGGGCCCTATGGACTAAAGACCAGCTCGCTAATAATTTAGCCATCGAGTCGGACAAAAGTAAACTCGTGTCCTCATCCCGAGATGGAACAGCTCTTTTCAGGCACGCCCCCAATAGAATTGAGCTTTATATACTATTTTAATCATATACCAGCCCTCCTGCCATTCTTAAATTTATGGCACTACGGGGTATCGATCCCTGGCCTCCGAAGACTGCAGATAACAGTGCTAAGGCTACGAAGGTAGACAGTTCTGAGGTATATTATTATTATTATTATTATAGTTCTAAGGTGAGGATATGGCTGTCTCTTTTTTAAGTGTAGTTTTCTCAGTTTCACATTATAGTAGTAGTTGTGTGTACAAAATATTCCACGTGAGTTTTCCTCTAAACCTGTACAGAATTCATTTACAAGCTGTGTTTTATGTCGGGATTAACATTTGCTATTGAGTTTTTAATAGCAAGTATGTATAACATTCTTATTCTTTTACACTTAATTCGGGCCATGTCCTTCAAGATGATTACATTCAAATCTTAAGAAATAAATATATCTATTGACTGCAATAATCTTTACAGAATTATAATATTTATAGCGAACTTTATTCGTACATCCACAAAGTATATGTTTACAAACTTCGGTTTGATTTCTCAAAATATTTTGTCACGAGAAGCGTTTATTATCCGGGTTAAAAATTGTAAAAATGAAGAATAATTTCAAAAACCAAATGACCTAATTAAATGAAATTTAGTAAACCACTTATTAGTAAGAGTCTATGTATGTGCCATAACTTTCATTACAACAGCTTGAAAACTGTTGAGGTTTTAATAATTTCAGATTTATCTCCCCTTAAATGTTAATAAGGAAACTCTTAAGAAAGGTAGCAGCATCGAAAGGGGGAAAATGGAGAAATCCATAGAAACTCACACTCATATTATTTGGTTTTGGTCACTCTGTGAATCAATGGGAGTATATCAGCCTCAGCATTCAAATATTGAGGGTTTGAACCAGACAGAAGTAGATGGATATTTGGAGGGTGGGAAAAGGCCATCTAACACTCCATGTCGTACGATGGTGGCATGGAAATAGTGTGTGGTCACACATTTGGTGTTGATAAAATTTATTGTAACTCGGTAATAATTCACACAAGAAAGAGTAAATTAGAACATCGAAACTGAAATCCAGGCAACATAAATGACGTAATATCAAAATGCCAGCACATCGTAGCCGAATGCATACGATTATAATAATTTACTTGAATTTTACTAGAAGATGAGAGTTCAAACTGAGAGTTTGAATAAAAGGAGACGGGAATAATGAGGAGGAGACAGAGTATTCCCCTTAGGTTCAAAGGGTCCCGAGTTCGATTCCCAGCCGGGTCAGAAATTTTAACCTAAAGGTTCATTACCCCTGGTTCGACGACTAGGTATTTCTTCTGTTGCCAACATTCCTATAACTCGCACAACACAATCCTCCACCACAATAACACGCAGATTCAAATACACGGCAGATGCCGCCCTTACAATGGTTGCAGCTGGCTAGGAATAACCACACGAAATTATATATTACCTCAAACAGATGAAAACCCGGTGGTCATCACAAAGCGTGATCATATTTAATGTTAGCAGACCGATTAAGTGACCGTGTGGATTGGGTCACGCAGCAATCAGCTTGCATTCAGGAGATAGTGGGCCTGAACCCCACTGTGGGCAGCTCTGAAGATGGCTCTCTGTGGTTTCCCACTTTCACACCAGGAAAATGCTAAAGCTGTACCTTAATTAGGCCACGGTTACTTCCTTCCCACTCCTATGCCCTTCCAATCCCATCTTCGCCATAAAACCTATCTTTGTTGGTGCGACGTAAAGAAAAATCACAGAAAACAAAAAAACGGTTACAAGACCCCGCGACCTGGATTAGAATGGCTTCTAATTGCCGTGAGAGTCCTTTCATCTTCTGTAATTCTACGGTCGTTAATTGCTTTTTAAACTAAAGGTGATATCCTATTCAGAAAATTATGGTTCTCAGGAAAAATAATTTTAAATATTTACGTTCAATACTATTTCAACGCTACATGTTCAAGTTAATGAAGCAACATACGAAAACTAAAGAATGTAAATGCTAAGGAATGCCATTAAAACCGACGTTTCTGTCCAGAATAAAAAATTGAACTTCCGAAGCCACGATATAAAGTTTACGGTGGATAAATTAACGCTTTAGTCAAGTGGTTACTATCCTCGAGAAAGACTAAGAAAATAATATAAGTACACAGTTTATTAATCTGTACGCATACACGAAGAATAGTTGAGAACTCTCACAGAGAACTAGGGTTATTAGAACAGGCGTCGTAGGTTCTGGTTCACTTAATGTCTTCGTGAAGTGGAACGTTTAAACATAATTTGTCTAAAATGGCGCAAAAATAAAAATAACCACACCTATATTCTATGAAATGATAAGCAAATGATACCGTTTTCAAAAACCTATATTCTACGAAATGATGTGCAATGGATACCGTTTACAAAAACCTACAATTTGCGAAATAATAATCAAAGGAAACGTTTTTTTAAACCCAGATTTTACGAAATGATAAAGGATACCGTTTTCAAAAAACCTATATTCTACGAAATGATAAGCAATGGATACCGTTTTCTAAAACCTACAATTTGCGAAATGATAATCAAAGGATACGTTTTTCAAAAAACCTAGATTTTACGAAATGATAAAGGATACCGTTTTCAAAAACCTATATTCTACGAAATGATGTGCAAAGGATACCGTTTTCAGAAACCTATATTCTACGAAATGGTAAGCAATGGATACCGTTTTCAAAAAAAATTGCGAAATGATAATCAAAGGATACGTTCTCAAAAATCCTATATTCTACGAAATGATAAAGGATACCGTTTTCAAAGAACCTATATTCTACGAAATGATAAAGGATACCGTTTTCAAATAACCTATATCCTACGAAATGATAAGCAAAGGATACCGTTTTCTCTTTCATTTTTCATTTTCTTTTTCTAGTGGTATAATTTTCATTTTGTTACTATCTTAAGCCAACTCTTTTCAGTTTCGACTTCCGTATGACAAAACAGTGAAGTATCTCACAATTTTGTTTAAAGAAATGTGGAGTAACGTCGCACTAACACGTCGAAGTTTTCCGGCGGCGCAAGGGTGGGGAAGGGATAGGAATGGAAAAATAGTGTCTGTGGCCTTGATTAAGGTATAGTCCCAGGATTTGCTTTGTGTGAAATTAGTTAACCACGGAAAACCGAAAAAACAGGGCAACTGACAGTGGGATTCAAACCCACCAAATCCCGAATGCAACCTCGCAGCTGTTCGACTATAACCGCGTGGTGATATCGCTCGGTACGATATACACTACATTCACTAATTTAATTCTAAAATTTATGAATCCATCGGTATAAATCTACGAAAGAGTTAGCTCCATCTGCAGAATAGCAGTTAGAGAGTCTGCCTTCGGAACCAAGGAACGTGGGTTCAAACCCGGCGGAGGTAGTCGGATTTCTGAAGGGGAGAATGTAGTCAGTTTGGCATCCGACGTCCTACAGTGTGACACAGTCAGTATTTACTTCTTAAAATTAACGTTTCAGTCGTAGATCTCCTATAGAGCTATTTCTTTACCATCAGGTGGAATAAAACGCAACGAAATTGAAAAGCATGCAGCCTACATGGTGTTATACCAAAATATCTGCAAACGACAGCCAACGCCATGCTATTATTATTGAAAATGAAAATCGACAGCCTGTTTCCAGACATTTGACCGGATCAGGAATGGAATGAATGAAGCCCCATCTAGCGGCGATGATCTGAAATAACCCGGCTACCGAAGCCTCTCGCACTCCTCTAGGACAATGATAAATGACTGAAAGATGAAATGAAATGTTAATGGAAAGAGTTGTGGAATGAAAGATGATAGGAAAACCGGAACACCCGGAGAAAAACCTATCCCGCCTCCGCTTTGTCCAGCACAAATCTCACATTGAGTGGCCAGCGGTGGGAAGCCGCCTGATCCACGGAGGTTCGATATTATTATTATTATTATTATTATTATTATTATTATTATTATTATTATTATTATTATTATTATTATTATTATACCAGTTGTCCCGGTGGGGTCCTGTATCGAACTGTACCTCACAAATGTGTGTGGCCTACTTTACGGCCGGATGCCCTTCCCAACCTCAACCCTCTGTAGTGGGACGTATTCATTGCTGCGTGTTTCTGTGGTTGTTGGTAGTGCGAATGTTTATGAGAATGTGAAGAGGAATGTGTTTGGACAAGCATCGAGCCTCCAACCCGAATAAATTAATAATAAAAAATTAAAATCTCGGCTCGACCGGGAATCGAAATCAAGGCCCTCAGAAACGAAGACCAGCACGTTGACCATTCATCCAAGGAGCCGGACGTTATTTATTCTCAATATAAGATCTTAATTTTTACAAACAATCCTCGCATGTCCTTCCTGTCCATACTGAAGAATCTCACCAATTTATATAATCATTTTCCTATCGATAAATTCAGTAAATCTTATCCTAAATCCTGTAGAGGCTTGAAAGGTGTTCATTTAATTTCATAACTGAGGTTTCGTTCGCGCCTGCTTTAACGATCTCCTCAACTCTAGACTCGAGGCTCAGTAGGGCTGTGAGGAGCCAAGCATGTAACTATAGTGTAATAAGATTACACATATGGGGCACATCAAGTATTTAGAACGCAGGTTGTTACGGCCTTTCCGGATTAATTATGAGGAAGAGGATTACATCAAGTAAGAGCACCTTAACAAGTGTATCTCCATGGCAACAACAAGTGGAATTTCATCAATGTTCTAATCGGATCTGTGTTTGTAACAACAGAACGTCAAGTTCCGTAAAGGTGCTATTCTCTGTTTACTGTAACTTAAGACATTATAACGCAGCATACGCATTTTCGGTCGAAAGCAATACATGAACAGCGTTAATGACAGTCATATAGCGCATACAAGTACTCTGCCACCATCAAGGTTACCATAAAGTATAATTTTTAGAGCGTAAAAAAATAATATAGTTTATATATATTGCATGATTCGTTAATATATATTTTATGCATCTTAACCCTCAAGCACTCATGCCAAATTTCAAAACGCGTGGGGTGCATTACACCCTAGATTTTATATTTGTAGGAGTGCTTAAATACGTGACACAAACAACATCCCTACTATACGGTATGATAAGGTCTATTTTCCTTTACACATCAGCATAGGAAATCGAACACAATGAAAATTGTTCTGATGGACTGCACATAAATATGTGGCCGGGAGGCGTGGCCAGCCTTAAGGAAAATAACGCGTATGAAGAACTTCGGGACATACGAGGTTTTAGAAGTACAGTAAGCCGTCGATATGTTAAATTACTTGAATTTCTTAACAATATCATCAGAAATGATTTCAAAGTTATTTATTTTAAAAACTTGAATTAAGCAAAAAATAACCCATTTAAAGTGTAGGTTATTTCCAGAAAGCCTATGATAAAGTCCATTAAAATTTAACTATCATAAAATATAAAGAATTGTCACCAAATTACAATTTAAATATTCCATACCTATTGGCTACACATGACTCGTCAGTGAGAATGGCGCTTTCCTACAGTACACATATTTGTTTATAAATGCGGCTGGGAGAAGTTAATTCTGTATATTCCAATATTTGCAAGGAGCGATACATTTTCATTTAGCTGTTTTATTTTTAGTACTCCCCTTTTTATTATTATTATTATTTTAAATATCATTATTATTTCCCAGTATTAAAATTGTTTTGCAAACTATGGAGGGGTTCTTAATGAACATCTAATGGACTGCCTATTTTATCGGTAATAATAATAATAATAATAATAATAATAAAAGACAGGCGTTTGACAGGGAGATGGGCTATCATCTATTTTGTTCAACTGCGTACTTGAGAAGGTAATACAGGAGTGGCGAAAGACGTTAAAATAAAAAAGAAACATTTACAAAACCGTTAAGGATTGGGACAAAGGAAAACGGAGTGGAAATACTTAGCGTTCACTGATGACAGAAAATTTCGAAAATGCAACAGAACATGTGTTGAAAGAAGTCGCAGAACAAACAGATTTACAAATTTCCTTTGAAAAGACAGAACTAATGTCGAACATCAAAGATGATACGGCACAACTAAACACCAAATATAGAACGATAAACCGTGTTAATAGATTTAAATACCTTGGGGAATAGACCTAGTAAAATAAACAAAGAGGCCATAGCAGCAAGAATCAAGAAAATGGAAGTCATTTTCCAAACCACCCGCAACATATACAACACAAAGTGCTTTTCTCAGAGCACAAAAATTCGTCACTACAACACTGTTATCAAACCAGTATCGATGTATGCATATGAATGCCTTATCCTGTCCGAGAAATGTTTGCTTGGAGATTTAGACAGGAAATAAAGAAAGATCCTACAAACCATACTTGGCCCAAACTACAAAAATTGCATTTATATTAGAAAATCCAGGCAAGAATTATACTCTAAGATAGAGAAGATCACGGACACTATGCGTAAAGGCAGAGTTCACTTCTACGGTCATATACGACGGATGATCGACTATCGATGGACGAAACGTATCTTCAGTATATTTGACTCAAAACCAAAAACGGCAATGCCATGGTACGTTAATGTCAAGAAAGATCTTAAAGAACTGGGCATACAAGCAGATGATGCTCAAGACCGAAATCTTTTCAGAGCAGCCATCAAGAATTTTGGGACTTTCCGGGACGAAAAACGGGCAACTGGTGCTAAATGGAGAGAAGAACGTCGTGCTAAACACAGTGAGCTAATGAAGACGATGTGGATCAAGCGAAAAATGAACAAATGCCAGAATGTAAAGTGAGGCTTATCGTGGTCCCTAGCTGGCCGATTAGCGAAGTTGAATGAACGAATAACAATAATAAAATTATTAATAATAATAATAATAATAAGTGAGCACAAAAATTAAAATTCAGCATATCAATGACCAAGCTAAGGCGGAGGGCGTTGCATGGCGAATAATCAACGGACTGACTAGCCAGCTGGACTCGCGCCATCTTTAGAGCAACGGTCTTGGAACAACTCTCATTCTATGCTAGAGGGAGCAGAACTGGGTACTTCATTATTATACGATTCAAATTTTAATTTTTAAAGGAATTAAATATAAATAAAGGTAAATGTTTACATATTTCTAAATCTTTTGAGTGTGATTTGATAGAGTCTGGTGACGTTCTTACAAGAATGAAACATGCCACTCTCTTTTAATTAACCTGTTTATTTTTCTGGTATAATTATGTTGAGATATGTTTTCTTCTTTATCAAGTAGACTGTACATTTATTTATTCAGAATTAGTTTCGGTAGACTGATGAACCCAACAGTTATGTAAAAAAATCAGACAGTATTTTTTTTCATTTACATGTTAGCTTCATTTCATTGTTATAAGACTAACGCATACATTTTCATGAAAAATTGTTTAAATTTTCGGATTTTTTAAAAAGCTTTGTAAGTGGTATACATTATTGGTTTTACGCCACATTAACTGCTTTTACGGTTTTTAGAGACAGAGAGATGATGGAATTTTGGCCCACAGGAGTTCTTTTTACGTGCTAGGAAAATTTTCCGACACAAGGTCAAGTTGTGCTCAGAAGGCCAGCGCTCCACCACCTGAGCTACTCAACCCAGCTCTTTGTAAGTACTGGAATATACATGGTGTAACAAAATAATAGGCCAAACTTTCAGGACGCATTCCTCACACGTAGAAGAAGAAAATACGTTATACGGACATGTATCTGGAAACGGATTATTTCCACGTTAGGGACTATTCTTTGCAACACTACACAGTAAATTAAACATGGGAAACACACAGGAACAGGACACACCAGCATATCAGATTGATGCATGTATCAACTGATATTTGTATCCACAAAGAAAAATTGAACTGAACCTTTTTATATGTACACGTAATCCAAAATAGTAAGTATGAGCCAAGAAATTCACTTTAGGCTACAGAAAAAGTAGAATCTTATTTTCTTGAACTATGTATTACATTTTTGACTGGAAGTTTTTCTGTCTGTTTCTTTATTTGTTTGTTTGTTTCTTTAGTACGATATCACGGAAATTCAGCCTAACCCAGAATTTCTTGAAATTCGACATTTAAGTTCAGCGATATTCAGTAAGTGCATTAGGCTATATATTATTTGATTACTACACAGTGGTGTGTCACTCTTCAGGGACGAAGAACATAAGATATCAAATTTCTGCGTGAATATTACCTGAATCGAGCTGTACATTATAAAAGTTGTAAAAATGATATATTCAAATTGTTCTGTTTCATGTGTCTTACTCTACGGAGAATGACAACAAGGATATTGACGAGTATTACTGTTTTCCCACATTTCCAAATATCTTTGGAAAAATAAGTTATATATAGATTGTGTACAGAACAATTAAATGACAGAAAGTTCCATTTCTAATGGCTCATACCTGGTACGTTTTACCATACAGTTATACAAACGCAGATATTCACGAATTAAGATTTTTGTGTTAAGTCCATCAACGACGAGATTCATCGACGTGGACATATTGTTCAGTTGTCATGATATTCTCTTCTTAAACTGTGGCCTTTTCTCTTTGTTTGCAGTGCGTTCTTCATTTTCAAGAGCTAAATAATCTTTATCATGCACTGTATTAAACCGATGCTGGAGGATAAATCGTTTCAGCACCTGCAAATATTTTCTTGCCAAACTAAACAAATTGCATCACCACTACATTCCATGTAGAAGAGTATGACTTTCCATTCAGAAGTGACCGAGCTCGATAACTGCAGTCGCTTAAGTGCGGCCAGTATCCAGTATTCGGGAGATAGTAGGTTCGAACCCCACTGTCGGCAGCTCTGAAAATGGTTTTCCGTGGTTTCCCATTTTCACACCAGGCAAATGCTGGGGATGTACCTTAATTAAGGCCACGGCCGCTTCCTTCCCACTTCTAGCCCTTCCCTGTCCCATCGTCGCCATAAGACCTATCTGCGTCGGTGCGACGTAAAGCAACTAGCTATACATTCAGAAGTGACATAAGCTCTTGGTTGTAACGAGTTTCTTTCATCAAGGAAACAGCGCTGATACACGAGCCGCCACTGCTTCTGACCACAACGTGTACCATCCCACTGTTCAGCACGGTGCTGGAAACCTGTACACATTGCACCGCGGGAAGCGAATTGGTAGCCCTTGCTGTAATATATATAATTGTGAGCTTGCATCCGGGAGATAGTAGGTTCGAATCCCACTATCGGCAGCCCTGAAGATGGTTTTCCGTGGTTTCCCATTTTCACACCAGGCAAATGCTGGGGCTGTACCTTAATTAAGGCCACGGCCGCTTCCTTCCAACTCCTAGGCCTTTCCTATCCCATCGTCGCCATAAGACCTATCTGTGTCGGTGCGACGTAAAGCCCCTAGCAAAAAAAAATATATATATATAATTCTCATCACAATTTATTTTAAAAAACGGAACGTTTCTCTTGCGGGAGAGGAAAGAAGTCAGGGTTGCCAATTTAGCCACTCTGTGGCTAGATCTGGCCATTTCGAATATTTAGTTTGTCATACATTTTTCAAAGAAGCCACTCGTTTATTTTGGGCACTTTCTTCTCCAACTCAGTCGACTTTTTCTTGTCTTATTTTCTTGAGACGATTTATCGCGATTTTGAGTCTAGTAACAGGTTTTAACACAATACTTCTAGTTTGGACATTTTGTGAAATAATTATTACATTAATGATAATAAAAGCAATTTGAACATCTCTGTTTTATATATCCACCAAAATTTCCGATTTGACTTTTCTTGCATGTTCGTCTACCTTGTTTTGCATAGCATACTTTGGTTATTCATTTGAGAATGAAATTAAAAAATTCCAATTTAATTTATGGCACCAAGGAGGGTTGAAAGTTTGAAAGTATGTAAATGTAACATAAATATAGTTGAAGAATTTTTTTAATAAATCAGCACATGTCAGAAAAACAGAGTTTTGAGATATAGAAAAATTACTATCTAAAGCCAGTACACGAAGAAGTGAGAAACAAAACTATCTAAGGGTTGGATAATATCAGTGTTAGCGTTCTTGTATGATAAGAAAATACTGGTTTTCAATATTTTTGACTTAGATTAAGGCTTTAGCTACCTCGACATGTGTTGTTTTTCAAGCAATGGGAAATTAATTTTACTTTTTGATTCAGTAATATATTCTAGTCCACTAGTATACATTATTTGACCTAAAATTATTTCACTCTCTTCTCTTCCGTAGTTTTAGGCCAGTTGAGAATCTCACAATGAAAATCACTATGTTCTGTTGGAATGTGCTGCATTACCTTCCATAAGTCTTGCAATTTCTTTTGATAAATCGGCACTCGACCTTCTGGATATGCAAACTGTGTAGGAATAATCAGGATATTTGAATTACTGATCCCAAGTTTGAAAGTGTATACGACCATACTATCTACGGAGGATCAAACTGCATTCAGCGAATATAGGAAGACATGTTAGAAATACGTTGACATATGTACTTTCGTCTGGAAATAACAGCTCCACACTTAATAAGTATGTTCCCGACCATAACTTCATTTTTTCAAAATATGTAACGTGTAGTTTCAGACAAAAAGGCTCAGTTAAAGGAATTCAAAATTGGGTGCCTAACAACTTCGAATCCTGCACACAAAAAACCAATACTGCGTGTGAATGCTTAAGATCAGTTAAAATATCCTATCACGGATTTAGCTCCATTGACGTCTGGGTAGATCAAATCCGAGAGGACTCTAAACAGGATAAGAGTCAATCAAGGAAGATGCGGCTATACTCTTTATAAATGGGGCTGGCAGAAGTCTTCTGGGTGTGATTGTGGAGCTACCTCACAGACCATCCACCACGTAATTGCCGAGTGTCCACAGAGAGCATTTCAAGGTTCTTTGGAGGACATTCATAATGCAACTGAGGAGGCCTTAAAATGGATCAATGGACTTGATTTGGAACTATAGGCTTCTGCTTGTATATATTGTGTATATATTGTATACTTATTTATATAATCTATCTGTGCACATCATACGATAAATAAATAAATAAATAAATAAACGGATTTAGCTCTAGGATTTCAAAGGAGGGTTGACAAAATTAAATCAGTCGAGGAATACTTTTCAGAAGTGAGTAAATAGTCCTCCACGACTGAATTCTGGACATAATTAATCTGTAGGTGTCGCAGTAGAAAATCCCTATTTATAATTCTTCTCGTTTGCTCTTTCGGCTCTAACTTTGCTTCATTCAAATACAGAGTTCAAGCGTGTGATGAGTCAGGTTCCATTTCATTTCGACATCATTAAAAACAAACTAAGAATGGAGCGAGTAAGATTTTTACTAATCCGTATAGAAAAATGTTTCTTTTCATGTGAGGTCCCGTGGGAAGCTCTTCGATTTGCTGAAACAAATGCCGCTTACACGTCATCAGAAAAATCAACGGATATTCCAGATTCTTCTGGAAGGGGTGCAGTTGACGAAGAATTGGATGATGTATATTTTTGTTGGGTGAATTCAGTACAATTTAAAACAAATTGTATGTTTTTGTACTTTTATCCTTCATACACACAAAAAAAGGTTTCGTGTGTGTGAATCCACGTTGTCTTGTGATTAACGGCCATGCATATAGGGATTATTTTCAAGTTATTCCATATATTGAACAATTTCTGGCCCTCTTGGCAACACTGAAACAATACAGTGTTTCTGACTACATAGGAAACTAGAGCTCAAATGATTCTATGCGTACATTGTTGTATATTTAAACTGTATTACACTGGAGATGTTGTTTAATATCAAAACATGTGTCATCCCCAAAATCCACCATTTCATGCATAATAATCTCATGCAACCAATCGTACAAGAGAAACCATTGCAAAGATACTGGTTTAACAAAGAAGGGGTTTACAGCCATAGTGAAACCAGTCAAGTTTTTACATCTTGATAGACTATCGCTGTATTAAAAGTTAGAGGGAATATTGTTCTATTCATTTTCACAGTGAATCAAGTGATACGATAATTTTCTCTCCAACAGTCGTGATCTCCAAAGAGTGGGAGAATGGAGGTGTTGTTTCCATCACAGAAAAATGGTGTATATAATAATAATAATAATAATAATAATAATAATAATAATAATAATAATAATAATAATAATAATAATAATAATAATAATCCGTGAAACACTTACAGACACAGTCTCTAAAGTGAAATTTCTGGGAGAGATATCACAGCCTTTCAAAATAAAAACTGGTGTACGACAAGGCGACGGACTATCCCCAATTCTTTTTAATTGTGTCCTAGAGAAAATAGTGAGAATTTGGAACGAAAAACTTATTGAACTCAACATTTCACCGATAAGGTTAGGAAGAGGAAACAAAAGGATTGAAATAAATTGTCTTGCATTTGCAGATGACTTTGCAATACTTTCTGAAAATGTGACATCTGCTGTAACCCAAGTAAATGTCTTGGAAAGAATCGCCAGCAGAACTGGCTTAAGAATTTCTGCAGAAAAAACAAAATTTTTAACAAATATTTAGGATGCACCAAAATTTCTGAAAACAGATATTGGCCAAATAGAGAGGGTAAAAAAATTCAAATATCTAGGGGGAATAATCCAAGAAAATGGTTTAGAAAAATCTGCAGTAGAGGAGAGGGTACATAAAATGGAGAGAGCTTATGGTGTCACCAAAGATATCTACAATAAAAGATGCCTATCCAAAAATGCAAAAATAAGGCATTACAACACAGTAGTGAAGCCAGAATGCCTATATGCAAGCGAGTGTCTGGCATTAAACTATAATTTAGATAAGCTAGGAATACTAGAAAGGCGAATCATGAGGAAAATATTAGGCCCACAAAACACAGCAGAAGGTTGGAAATTACGAAGTAATGCTGAAATATATAAAAAAATAGAAAATATATCAGATGTAATGAGGAAAAGGAGACTTATGTTTTTTGGACATTTATATCGAATGCAAGATAGTAGATTAACCAGTAAGATTTTCAGATATTTGTGGAGTAAGAAATCAACGACAAGCTGGGTCAACGAAGTAAGAAAGGATTTAGAAAAAAACAATATAACAACAGAAGAAATAAATAATAGAGAAGGCTTTCGGTTAAAAGTATTGAAAATAGAAGGATTCCAAGGTAGGAAAGTAAAAACGACTGGTTCAAAGTGGTCTGAAGACAGAAAGAAGAAACATAGTGAACAGATGAAAGCGTACTGGAAGAAAAGGAAAGAACAAAGAAGAAGGAATTGAAATTGGCACGTGGTCCTCTGGTGGCCCATTCGAAAGAATAATAATAATAATAATGATGATAATAATAATAATAACAACAACGGTGTATTACAGTAATCACAATCAGTCGAATAGCTAATGAAAACCTTCTGGTGAAGAATATGTTTCTTATTGATCATTTGAATTTTCGATGAATTTAACAATGCTAAGTGATATTGTATACTTATATACATAACGGGTATTTTCATTACCGACTATTACATCTTTTAGTCTTCAATCTGCAAGCCTCTGTGAATTAACTGAGCATCTCCATAATCCTCTCTTTCCAACCAGCTCTGTGGCCACGTATAGTTCCAAATCCCGTAAACATTAAATACGAAATCTGAAAATTGTCACCTTATTCTCTCTGTATTTCTCATATCGTCCTTGGCCGAGTTCATAATTTTTTCGAGGTAATCTATCATCTTTCATTCGACTCGCGTAACTCCAACACCGAAGCTCGTTTACAGTTTCATTCATCGAGTGAAAAATGAAAACCTACCACCTGTTTTCCAGTCATTGACCGGGTCAGGGATGTGATGATTGAAGCAGATATAGGCTACTAGTACGATGGGGTCGCCACCCCCAAAGTGATATATTAATGACTGATAAATGCTATGAAATGAGAATGGAGAGTGTTGCTGGAATGAAAGATGACAGGGAAAACCGGAGTACCCGGAGAAAATCCTGTCCCGCCTCCGCTTTGTCCAGCACAAATCTCACATGGAGTGACCGGGATTTGAACCACGGTATCCAGCGGTGAGAGGCCGACGCGCTGCCGTCTGAGCCAAGGAGGCTCCTCATTCATCGAGTATGTTTCTAATTTAGTCTCTGTTCACTCATTTCGAACATCCTACCATTGTTACAACCTGATTTTACCAGCATCATTTTCACTATTTGTGTATCCGTTACATCCAACTAATGAATGCGATATCCTGTTCCCACTCAGCTTTCATTCCTATACATAAAAAAACCGACCAATGCAAAGATACTTTCATTCGAGAGCTGACTTCTTGCATATAAGAATATCGTTGATCTCAACTGCAAGCTCAATGCTTTATATTTGCAACATTTCGATTCAATTTCACTTAATTTCCTACAATCTTAGAAGAATACACCTACTAAATATTTAAAATGGCCCATATGTTCGAGTTTCGCATTCGTAACGTTAGTCCTTGACGGTTTATCGGAGTCGCTGTGGTGCCAGAGTTTTGTCCGTCAAGTGTTCTTTTACGTGCCAATCAATATATCAATACGAGGTTGATGTATTTGATCACCTTCAAATACCATCGGACTGAGCCAGAATCGAACCTGTCAAGTTGGGGTCAGAAGGCTGGCGGCTCAACCGTCTGAGCCACTCAGCCCGGCAATTATAAAAATATAAGCCTAGTAATAAATTGTATTAGGTCCTATAATATCAAGAATAATTCATTTGTAAATTTCAAACATAAAAGAGTAACAGATTAGTATATTTCAGTATTTATTGCTATATTTATTTTTTCATTGCCGCTTCAGGGGAATTGATTAAATCTATAAAAACTTCTTGGTTTCATTTCTCTAAGTATTGTTGGATGGAGTTAGTCCACTCTTGTTCTGAACTCTTCAGATGATGCAAATACAAAGGACTTGGATGTCCGGATAGTGATACAATATCAACAATAAGTTTGGAAGGGATATTTACCAGCCGTAGTTAACTGAGAACAAAAATTCGGTGCGATTAATGCGACAAAGTGTTGGAGTCACAACCTCGGGCTAAAGCGAGTTCTCTCTACTGTACACTGTACTTCATTAACTTCCTCGGCTCTCTCCCTCCTCCTACCTCACAGAGTGGAACATCCTTCCAACACACAACGTGGAACTGGTGGGGTGATTACGTTAGTACTACTTATATTGAGACGACGATAACTCTCTTGACATTTATTTGAACAAAGCTATCATCCCCTGTAAATTCTAAGCGTAGGAAAAAGAGAATGATAGTTACACCCTTCTTGAAAATGATAAATTAAAGTCCTTCAACCACTCCCTCAAGCTTGAAGTGCTTTATGCAACGCTAAACGCTGGTGACTTTGTTAGTGACCTCAGTCAGCTAAAGCAGATGTCACTAATCACACATCCTGGCCCAGAGATTACTCGCCATAGAGTGACCAGGTCATTTCTGCTCCTCCTCTAGACAACCGCACGTGACTACCCATTAAAATGGTGACCACGTCCATTGATGCTTAACTCCGGATAATTCAAAATATCCAGTGTTTTATTAACAACACTATAACGATGATCCCTCAGATATCACGAACTTGACTTATAATAGTTGACCCGACATAAGATAATTTCTGCAATTATTATTATTATTATTATTACTATTATTATTATTATTATTATTATTATTATTATTTTACCATCTCTCTCACAATACTGGAGTCGTGGATTCGATCTGCGTCTTGCATGTGGACATTGTCCCGTTTAACAACCGGATACCCACCCTGAAACCAGCCTTACGTGTAGTGTGAGGTGTGTATATGAAGGTGTTTGTGTTGAGAACAGTGAAGAGATCTATAACCTTTATTTAAGTTCTCGTTAATGTGATTACCCCAATAAAGATCTTTCCTTATATATACACCTAAGAACTTAAAGTGATCCCCATGAGGTACTGTTACCCCATCAACACAGTAATTAAAACTGAGAGGAATAAATTAATGTTATTGTTTGTTACGTCCCGCTAACTACATTTACGATTTTCGGAGACGCCGAGGTGCTGGAATTTAATCCCGCGGGAGTTCCTTTACGTGCAGGTAAACCTACCCACACGAGGCTGACATACTTGAGCACCTTCAAATACCACCGGGCCGAGCCAGGATCGAATCTGCCAAGTTGGGGTCAGAAGTCCAGCGCCTCAACCGCCAGACACAAAGAAAATAATCCGACCAGACGAATCCCCCAAGCTAGGGCTGAGTCTCAACAGATCGCAGAGTGGCAACTGCTCTACCGAGTACGACACTCCGACCATTAAAGTCGTCTACAGACGATTCCGAGTCTTGATATCGAACAGCGGTATACCCATGATCGACCGCTAGGAGCAGGCGGACGGAAGGGTTAAATCCCCACACGACCGCCCGAGTTGCTCCATTCGCCAAAGTCACAGGGCCTGTACGGCGCGCCCCACTGACGAGACGCGCCTAGTAAAGTCACATTGTTTGGAGCCTTTCGACTCACGGGACTCCCGAGAGATATCGTTGCCAACATTGGCTAGAAGGGATTCGGCCTTAGAGGCGTTCAGGCTTAGCTGATGGTAGCTTCGCGCCACAGGCCGCTCGACCGAGTGGGTGAACCAAATGTCCTATCCTGCGGTTCCTCTCGTACTGAGCAGGATTACTATCGCAACGACCAGTCATCAGTAGGGTAAAACTAACCTGTCTCACGTTCCCTATTAGTGGGTGAACAATCCAACGCTTGGTGAATTCTGCTTCGCAATGATAGGAAGAGCCGACATCGATGGATAAAAAAGCGACGTCGCTATGAACGCTTGGCCGCCACAAGCCAGTTATCTCTGTGGTCACTTTTATGACACCTTTCGTTGGAAACTTTCCAAGCCAAAGTGAGGCATAGGCCGTGCTTTCGCAGTCAATATGCGTACTGAACATCGGGATCAAGCCAGCTTTTGCCCTTTTTCTCCACGCGAGGTTTCTGTCCTCGCTGAGCAGGCCTTAGGACACCTGCGTTATTCTTTGACAGATGTACCGCCTCAGTCAAACTCCTCGCCTGGCAGTGTCCTCGAATCGGATCACGCGAGGGAGAAATTGGCACGGTTGCGGTCACGCCGCCGCACGCGCGTGCGCAGGGAAGAATCCCAGACGCACGACAACGACACGACGGGCGAGGGTAACAATCCGACTAGATGAATCCCCTAAGCTAGGGCTTAGTCTCAACAGATCGCAGCGTGGCAACTGCTTTATCTGAGCCACTCAGCCAGGCAAAACTGAGAGAACTTGTTTTGGTGATACTAGGATGTTGTGAAATCTAACGCGAAGAAGTTCCAAACCGACATTGATAGCTGGAAGGAAGTAGCTTTTTATCGGTCAATGTGGCGGCGTATTATCCACAAATGTTCCCAACATCTTTGACAATGGCGACGAAGGGCACTTGCTTGACAAAAGGTGTTCGTAAATAAAGGAGGAGCAAATCAGAAGACCTGATCGCCAAGTTCTACAACAAGGAAAACTTTCGTAAATTTGATTCTAGCATCGCGAGAGAGTTTGTGGTTCCAGTATTGGTCTGCTGTGGACGGTCACTTTCTCTTCTTAGTATTTTCCCAGCTTATTTGGGTCAGTGCTTGATGTGGATTAGGCCCTGTTTTAAAAACGGATGTTCTTGCTATGCCAATCCTACGTGGAGAGATGTATCACGTGTTTCTGTGATGGTTGGTAGTGTGATGTGTTGTATGTATAGGAACTTAAGTGTATTAAGACGGTAACACATATCCAGTACCCGGGGCAGGGGAATAGAGGCTAGTACGCAGCCTAGGAGCCAGACTCTCTTGAGCCATAACCAGCAACATTGATTTACTCGGAAGGCAACTGTTGTATTTGCCAGCGTAGCGAGTTAATAAAGTGCAATCCTCAGTGAAGTTGTCGGCTACTCCTTGTGTCGTGTCTGCGCAAGTGCATGATGCAAAAGCCACCTGACCCATATAGCTCGCCCAGTGAATGTAATGATCTCAGGTAGTCTGCGATGAGCTTCCGTACAGCGTAGAACGTGATTGCTTCTTATACAGATGGATCGGGAATTTTAAACTTAATTGGTTATTTGTTTTGTATCGAGGACAGTCTTGTGCAGTCTTCAACATTATATTTCATGCTATTCAAGGCCCCTTCCGCACAGGCGCTCAGGCCACTCATTAGCGTCTACTTGAAATAACTTTACCAGAAACTCTCCGGAGTCCACACGCCGTTACGTTACATTAAATTACTGTGAATGATAAATAATCTATACGGACGTTTGGACCAATGGACGAAGTTCTCTGTGCTTTTGACATAAATATGTTAATGGTTGGGGGTGATCTGAAAACTTGCGTCACAAAATCAGCGATAAAAATGTGTGACGTCATGTTACGCAGCAACCATGCAGGTTGTGATGTGAAGTAATGATGGATGGCCATGACTGAGAGACATAATATCGAAGAGGGGCGTTAGAATACAGATGGTCGATGTGATCTTGCAGGCTGTGATGTTAAGTATTGATGGATGGGCATGACAGAGACATGTTATCAAAGAGGGGCGTTAGAATACAGATGGTCGATGTGATCTTGCAGGCTGTGACAAGTATTGATGGATGGCCATGACTGAGAGACATAATATCGAAGAGGGGCGTTAGAATACAGATGGTCGATGTGATCTTGCAGGCTGTGACAAGTATTGATGGATGGCCATGACTGAGTGACATAATATCGAAGAGGGGCGTTAGAATACAGATGGTCGATGTGATCTTGCAGGCTGTGACTTTAAGTATTGATGGGTGGCCATGATTGCATTACATATTTTCAATTTCCCCAGTTAGAATCCTACACTTGTCGACTCCAAATTCCTAGATTTCTCACGAAAACGATTCGTTAGATGCAAATAAATTAATCGTTAACAGTTTGAGTTTAATTTATTGAAATACATATGCATGATAATTTGATTTTTCCATATGAAAATTTGGCACCAATTTGAGCATTTGAGGAGGAAGTTGTAGCCCTTGAAATGTGGTTTTATAGACGGTTGCTTATAATGAAATGACCCTTTTGACCAAGTCGAGTGAACAAAGAGAAAGAGTTACTTAACACTATCAAACTAAGGAAGCTAGAATACTTCGAACATGAGGAATTAAAAAACGTACCGAATACTCCAGCTCATCATACAAGGGGAGTTAGACGGGAAGAGGTTTCGAGGACGCGATCTGATATCCTGGTTAACCCTCTCCTGACCAAAATTTTTAAGAAATTAAATTCTGGAAACTAAAAGTGTTTTTTGTGATGAGAGGTCAAGTAATTGGAAACAATATATTTTCGTAATTTTTGAAGCCGTGAAAATATGTGGGAACTATACATCCAATGGCTGTCACATGCCTAAGTGACACAAATTTGGGAACTGTAGGCTACTTCCTAGTGACCACACGCTTTAACACTCACAAATCAGGTCACAGAATGTGGCTATATGCATTCATTTTATACTTCACAGAAGTGCAACTAATTTACACTGAGTACGGCTCTAATAAAAATTATAGGTAGAATAAGTACTCCAATAATTCTTCAAGTGAAAGATGTTTCACTGATATGGACTAAAAAATAAAATAAAGAACATATAGACGAACTTTAGGATGGCGTATATATATGTGTAAATCAGTCTGTAATATTCAATAATTCAATAATTAAATAATAACAATACTGGTAATAGCACTGTAACATAATAAATCTGAAGACGAATAATCATGGTAAAGTGAAGAACGTGGACTCCTGTGCTTTACCACTACACATGCGCTAAGTCTATAACTACAGAATGGTTTATGATAACTTGAATTGTTTATAATTAATTATATCCACCTTTAGGTGCAGAAATCATTTAATTCGCAAATGCATCCGCTCCTGGCATACACTACAGTACAAATATATCTACAAAAAACGCGTCCATTAACCTACAAACTCCAAATATATCGTGGCAGAATTTTGTTCTGGACTTTCTGATATCCACGCTAGGTAACAGCACGAATCAAATCTGGGAATCAGGTCACCTAATAGCCCAATAGTAGACAAAAGTTAACAAGAATCACATCACCCACTGGCAACTAAAGGGTTAAAGAAACAAGGGAGACAGGTACCAGATATCCTCAGCAGAACGGTTACGAAACATCATCAAAAAATCTGAAATAATCGTGGTGGTAATAAGCATCCGTAACAAATAGGTAATTAAAAGAAGAATAAGAAGAGGATGCAATGTTTACCACTCCATCCATATTCCTCGGACAGAATTACGTTACGACAATTTCATTAATAATGTATTCCTGGAACATGTTAACCATATCAATTGCATATGACATTCAATTACGCTAAAAGTAAGTTTCAAAACTATAGAATAGCTGGAGGTGTAATTAGGTTATAGTTATATGAACACTTAACGATTAACGTTCAACCATTTTCAAAGCCACGGTACGGTTTTGGGGAACGCGTATATGGATTTTTAAATATTAACAATATTTGTATTTACTACCTGCATAACTTCCCTCTGTACGCAATAAATACTGTCAATATTAGCGTGGGTGTAATGGAGAGAGGAAGTTCGGTTTAATCATCCCAGTACTAATTGCACGTGATATTTTTTATAAAGTAAATCAACAATATTTTTGCTTCCGTTCTATGATAAATTTCATCATCCATTACTGTGGAGTAACTGTTAAATTTATAGGTCCAATAAATTCTTGTTCTTATATTTATTTATTTGTAATCTGTTTTTAAAGGCTTAGCAATCATCACAGTTCATCTAAAGTATTTCAGATGCTGCAGCCCGAATAAATCATCGGGCAGTAGAGTGGTAAGTTGTCCGTCTGGGATGTACGTCGTCTACCCTGTGTTCGTCTGGTTTGTATCTTCCGTTAAAAGACCAACTTTATTAGAGACCCAGATATTGCTGTTTCTTGATCTTCACTTCATTTATAATTCAGAATAATTTTTGTTACAAACATGAGTGAAACATGGGAATGAGGAGATAAAGTACTCGGTGGATGAAGCTGTACATAAAAACAGTCATCGGTGGTGGGATTATGTGAGGCGAATGAGGGAGGATAGGTTACCTAGAATACTAATTGAAGATGGTTTTCCATGGTTTCTCATTTTCACACCAGGCAAATGCTGGGTTTGTATCTTAATTAAGGTCACGGCCGCTCCCTTTCCATTCCTAGCCTATCGTCACCATACGACCTATCTGTGTCCGTGCGACGTAAAGCAAATTATAATAAAATAAATATTTGGCAGAGAAACAGGTTATTGAGATGAAGTTAGTCTTCGCTGGCTATGACATGAAACTAACACACAATATTAATAATCACAGATATTATTTCACTTTGTAAATATAGACTGAATTCCATGTTTCATCAAGTGATTATCCTAATTAATGTTTTTTTTTTTGCTAGTTGCTTTACGTCGCACCGACACAGATAGGTCTTATGGCGACGATGGGACAGGGAAGGGCTAGGAATGGGAAGGAAGCGGCCGTGGCCTTAATTAAGGTTCAGCCCCAGCATTTGCCTGGTGTGAAAATGGGAAAGCACGGAAAACCATTTTCAGGGCTGCCGACAGTGGGGTAATTAATGTTTATTCAGCGTGCACTCAGCATATATTTCTCGAAATATTTGAGAATCTTATTCATTTACAGTACATGATCACCATAACTTTATCGTTAAACTGCCACACACAGTGAAACAAATGAATAATCTTTATTTGGGTTTTATATTGTATTTGTTGAGTTATAAAGATTAGAGAACAGCAGTACTAAAATTACTGGATTGGGGCTACTAGATAATTATCCCTTAAATATACAATTCCACGTACTGTTAGGCTAGGATCACATATAGGACACACGGGGTAAGATACTGCAAGGGGAAACTACCTTCAATACTAACCCAAGAGAATATTATGTGTTATGTCTCACGGATTATGCCTTCAGTCAGCATTCAACATTCTGTAGGCTTAAAGAGTTTCCTAATTAGATATCTCCTGCGATCAGCCGTTGATGATAGGTTGAATGATGGAAGACTGAGCATCCACACCAACAGGGGATCAGGGTACAGGGCGTATTACAACCCGACAAGCTCTGCATCATGGAGAGAGAGAGAGAGTGACAGAGGCCCATGGGTACGTTTTCTTAGACTTCAGACACACTTTAGAATTGCAAGTGACTAATCTCATGTTTTAATCCGTATTGAAATCTGTTGATATACAATAATAAAGTTTTATTATGAATCCACCTGTTCAATACAATATAATGTTGTTACATTTAAAATAACTTCATTAGTTAAAAAGTTATATATGGGACATGTTTCGCTCCCTTATAGAGCATCATCAGCCAAATCTAAATCTCAAATAATTGTTATGTACGTAAATAAAGACTTAAGAACTATTAGAACATTTTTGACAAACTTAAAACTTATTCTATTAGAAAATCATAAAATATAAAATCTTTGTATACATGGCTTAAATGCATGTGCTTAATAGGAAGATACATTAAAATTATGGAAGAGAGAGTACTAAAATATAAAATAAATAATATATATATCATGTCCAAAATCCTAGAAAGACGTGAAGATCAATCTTAGGAGCTAAATTTGAGGATTTTCTTAGCAATGAGATCTGGTAGAAAAGATATTTATCCCTTGTGGATAAGAGTCTATAAAGATTCAAATTTATCGTTAATTTGATGATTTTTTTTTAACTTATAACAGGATAAATGTTGGTCTTCAAGAAATGTAAATGCTTGTTTTCATGTGACCTCGGCGAATGCTGTTGAAAAGATATGTTCTTATCCACAAGGGATAAATATCTTTTTTACCAGATCTCATTGCTAAGAAAATCCTCAAATTTAGCTCCTAAGATTGATCTTCACGTCTTTCTAGGATTTTGGACATGATATATATATATTATTTATTTTATATTTTAGTACTCTCTCTTCCATACTTTTATTGTATTTTCCTATTAAGCACATGTAATTAAGCCATGTATACAAAGATTTTATATTTTATGATTTTCTAATAGAATAAGTTTTAAGTTTGTCAAAAATGTTCTAATAGTTCTTAAGTCTTTATTTACGTAAATAACAATTATTTGAGATTCAGATTTGGCTGATGATGCTCTATAAGGGAGCGAAACATGTCCAATATATAACTTGTTAACTAATGAAGTTATTTTAAATGTAACAACATTATATTGTATTGAACAGGTGGATTCATAATAAAACTTTATTATTGTATACACTTTAGAATAGTACACATTTTCCACGAGGGTTGAGAATATCATCTATTCCTCAATAAACAATGCGAGTAGTCACAATGGAGTAGCGATCTTGGTTTCTAAACTAGTTGTTAATTTGGCGCTGTGGTACAATCTTACCAGTGTTAGGCTCATTGCAATCAAATTAAGATCACCAGTTTTCAAATTATACATTCTGCAAGTATGCCTACATGTACGAATATCAGAGGAACCGGATGAAGATATTGAAATATTATATCAAGAGCTAAACTCACTCTAAATGACCTACCTCCGAAAGACGTTCTTATTGTGCAAGGTGCTACGAACGCCACAGTTGGGGAAACGGCTACATATGAGCAACTCCAGATCCTACTTGGTCACTTTAGATTAGGAAGTCGGAATTAAAGAGGAGAATACATGCTCCAATTTTTCAGAAAAACGAATTCAACATCATCCTCTCCAGCTGTATACATGGAAGTTGTGAGCCACTTGTCAGCCAGTTGATATTATTATGTAGCCTTCATTTACAGGTCGAGTGTGTCCTTTAGAAATAATGCAATACTTCAAATTATCTAAATCAGAATGAATTCCCGTTACATCCTCAGTTTATCAAGAGGATATATGAGCGGAACGCGGCCTTGCTCGTTAGCAGACACGGCTGGCGGGCTCCCAAATTAGGCAAATCAGTCGCGCACTAGAAACTGCTGAATACATAATTGAAGTTTAGAATTCTCCTGAGATTTGAATGACCTCCACTTGGGAACCTCTTACCAATTCATTGAAATTACTGTCGTCAGTGAGTTGCCTCATCAGATATTTATACTTTCTCCTTGATCATTGGATATTCCGATCAGTTATTTTATATTAAAAAATATTTGGTGGCAAAATAAAACAACATAATGTCAAATAATTACCGTGAGATTTCATTGTGCATTTCCATTTCTTTTAAATTGTGAGTGGTACCATATATAATGTTACTATGCATCTTTCTTGTTAATTTCTTTATTCCTAGATTTATGTATGGATGTATGTTTAGTCTTCAGCCCGAAGGCTGGTTGGATCCTCAACAGCTCCGCCATCAGCTGTCATAGATGACCTAGGCATCACTGAAGAGGCGTACTAGGGAAATGAGGAGTGAGGTAGTTTCTCGTTGCTTTCCTCACCGAGCCAGAAGTTGCTATTACATATCAGTCTGCCAAGCCCACTGAAATGCATGCACCAACCGACCCTATGAGCAATATTTTCACACCATTCATATAAGGGACTGACTGCAGAAGGAATGCATTACTAGCAACACTCATACCTCAGTCACTTTCATTTTGTCAAAGCCAAGGATAAAGCTGAGACAGATCAATGAAAGAAACAAGATTGCTCTAGCCCATACCAGAAGACATAGTGCACTGTAAACACCAGGTCCCGCCAGCAAAGGCAACCTAGAGTTATATGCATAGTTAATATTAAGAAGGTAATGGATTGAGTGTAAAACCTGTGTACTTTCATAATAAATAAATAAATAAATAAATAAATAAATAAATAAATAAATAAATAAATAAATAAATAACTTTCGAATTCAGCACACATATCTTGATACTATTCTTCTTCCAAATGTTTATCCCTTCTTAGTCTAAGGTTCGCTTGTTTGGACCTTGACTTTCATTTCCAGTTTTATAATCACCATGATAATAAACTCGCGTCAGGATATGTACACGAGGCTTCCTTCGTCGCTTGGGTGGCCGATATGGTTCAAACCATTTCATTGATATGCTAGAGAGAGAAAATCCACAAGTGATTGCTTCCCAAGAAGAAGGAGTACCGTACGGGAACAGTATCAGTATCAACTGGCAACTTTCACACTATTTATCTCAGGATAAAATTAGCTTCACATTTTCAAATTTTTGAAATTCCCCTGTTGTATAGCTATCCCCGATAAGGAAAACTTTATTTTTCTCTACATAAGTTATGCCATATAAATGATGATTTGACATTAACAATGAATTACGTAAAACATTTAAACAAATTTTTAAAAACGAAACAGGAATACCATAACGAAGGAAGAAATAAACTGAAAATTTTGTGACAGATCCTCGTGCACCGAAGAGCAACCCAATCACCTCCCAGCAACTGGCGGGTATGTGATACTTTTCTTCAAAGTACTTAAAACAGGGTTCGTAGTGTCTCTCCTTTTCAGAATCAACTTCTTTGGCCTGTGAACTGTTACTCTCGAACCTTATTGTTGGATCAATAACAACACCGATGCTTCTCTTCCTGTCAATCGCGACAATGTCTGCACGTTTACTGGATCCATCGCTAGAGATACAGTACACTTCTTCAAGCACTTCAAATCTTCAAGATTGTTTTAGAAGTTCTGCAGTACTGGTCTTGACCTTTCGGGCAGAAACCAAAAACATGAGGGAGGGTTTCCATCTCGTTGCAGTGACGGCAACGGTTTTCTACCGGGAACGCTTCGGACTGATGTCATATAACAGTTCATTTTCATGGCATTAGTCCATTAGGAAGTTGAAAATCCTTTCTTCGTTGTAATCCAGGTGTTTGATGTGTCCATTCAGAAAAATGCGGTGTGGTAGTTTTCTCCAAGTTTCAAACTGCAGATTTCTCAGTTTCTTCCGAGAAGTCTGTACCTTACAGTACATAGTTCATCAGGAGCAAAGCCAATGCTTCTCAAACTATTCTTGTTGAAAATTTCTTGTTTGTACCAGAAGTGGGTCAGCAACTGAGCAAATGTGTTGAAGGGACGCTTCCTACGACGCTCTCATAATGCCCAATCCACGAACTATTTTGAGCTATAAAGCATACAGCCTGGACAATCCGTTGGTAAGCCAACTATTTTCTTTACTGTATTTTTTATTAATTTATCAAAATCATCTAAAAACCCGCGTTTGGGTTTCTGTAAGGGTACAGATTTTTAATATTAATTTCCTGATCTACTTTAAGCAAAATCGAATTCACAAGTTTCGATAAATTGGCGTTTAGTTTAATTATAATGTTCCTTTCATCTGATATTATCTGTACTTGTCCTTATCATCGCAGTAATAATAAATAATAATAATGGCATATGGCCTTTAGTGCGACTCCAATGCGGGTATATAAGCACGGCCATGTAGGCAAATTGTGGCAGCCGTGTCGTGCCGAGGTGCGTGCGTTTTTGCGTTAAATGCGGCCACGTGAACTATGGCGACGTTGTTACCAAATGCGTCCAAACAGGACCAATGTGCTGTTATTCTGTTCTTGGCCGCCGAAGGACAAACCGCCTGCTGCACATCCTCGTCCGACAGGAAGTGTGGACCCTTCAAGGCGTGATAATCGCATGACGGAAGATCAGGACTCATCCACCGCCCACTTGTCCGTAATGGATGAGGTTGGCCTCCCAGATCGACCGCCATCTTGTGTCTAAACACGACCCCCACGGAACTTGATGCACCATTCCACAACGGTGGTTTCCGACAGACATGCTGCCCCATACGCAGTCTTCATTCTCCGATGAATGTTCTATAGTGTTAGCCGGGAATGTCCGAGGGCAAGTTCGCCACGCCAGATGCAGAATTTTGATTTGACTCCCGTAAGAGACCTGCGCGTCATTATCACGATGAAATGATGATTAAGACGACACATACACCCAGCCCCTATGCCAGCGAAATTAAGCAATTATGGTTAAAATTCTCGACCCTGCCGGGAATCGAACCCGGGACCCCTGTGACCAAAGGCCAGCCCGCTAACCATTTAGCCAGGAGCCGGACGTCATCGCAATAAGTGAATATAATACACAATTTTGTTGTGGATAACTTTACACCATTGCTTCCATCGTGGTCAGTATAGCCTGCATGGTACTCAAAATATGTGTCTCTGACTAGCCGTACCGAATGGATACCCCGGACACTTCTTCATAATTCTGGGCGTAGGAATCTTTTGCCGAGCGCGACCGAAATGTTTCGCTTCTAATACTAATTTAATCTACTTTTCATATCACTTTCATAAATTTATGATCTTCAGATAATAATTAATAATTTCGTGTGGCTATTTCTAGCCGAGTGCAGCCCTTGTAAGGCAGACCCTCCGATGAGGGTGGGCGGCATCTGCCATGTGGAGGTAACTGCGTGTTATTGCGGTGGAGGATAGTGTTATGTGTGGTGTGTGAGTTGCAGGGATGTTGGGGACAGCACAAACACCCAGCCATTGGAATTAACCAAATGAAGGTTAAAATCCCCGACCCGACCGGGAATCGAACCCGGGACCCTCTGAACTGAAGGCCAGTACGCTGACCATTCAGCCAACGAGTCGGACATCTTCAGATAAATAATATAGAAAGAAAGCGAGGTGGTGGTCGACCACCGATGTCATGGCTCCAAAACATCAAAGACTGGAATCAACAATACCGTCTGTTTTAAGGCCAGCGTTGCTGAGCGGTATGAAAACTGGGTGGACATAGGATATATATTATTCATAAGTTAGAAATAACAGACATGAATGTAGCGAGAATGTCGCTGATAAAATTAGGTGGGAAGAATGGCAGGGGTGGAGATAGAGGCTAAGATAGGAACGAAATGGATTGATGGAGCTGGACGCATAAATTGTCCTCGGTGGTGGAGTCATGTGAGTCGAATGGAGAAGGTCAATTTTCCTACGAGGATAGTGGACTTGGTCATGGGGGTAAGAGAACTAGAGGGAGATCAAGAGTGGGATGGTTGGACTCAGTTTATAATGATTTAATAAGAGGCATGAACTAACTATTTTTCTTTGCTAATTGCTTTACGTCGCACCGATAGAGATTGATCTTATGGCGACGATGGGACAGGAAAGGCCTAGGGATGGGAAGGAAGCGGCTGTGGCCTTAATTGAGATACAGTCCCAACTTGCCTGGTGTGAAAATGGGAAACCACGGAAAACCATCTTCAGGCTGCCGACAGTGGGGTTCGAACCCAGTATCTCCAGGATGCAAGCTCACAGCTACGCACTCCTAACCGCACGGCCAACTCGCCCGGTGCATGAAACTTAACGAGGCCACAGAGCTAGTTACAAATGGAGGATTGTAGAGGCGTTTAGACGTTCATGTATGCTGCAGCAACGCCCTCAAACGAAAACTTTTTGATTACGCCTTGTACACTGTAGACTGTTATGCATTTCAGCATTTAGCACCTGCAATTCAGTAGGAAAACTGATAGATATATCAACAAAATTATACCTAACTTAATCAGAATAGTGTACGATACTTTTAAAATAACAATAATATTATTCTTCCACTTCTTTGTTAGAACCCTCTTAAAATACATCAGCGAACTGAGGATTAACTCCGACCCTCTGAGTAAGACGAAAAGAAGCTGCCTATACAAAATGAGCATGACCCTTAAACAATTTACCAGATAAAATGATTTTCTTGTCTACTCTTTAGTCCCGTCTCTTAATACGGGGTCGAGGGTAAGTTGAGATGCACTGAGATGAATTTAAACGGCAAGTATTTACGGCCGGATGTCCTTCCTGACGCCAGTATACGAGGGCTGTAACTCTAGTAGTGGCAACACGGTAATCAAAAACACTCGCAGGAGATCAGGCATGTGCAAATAGGATATGAGAGCGGCCAGGTGGTGCTGTTGTCGATAAATACTGTGCATTTGACGGGTATCCAGTTGTGAAGAGTGTCGATTTCACCGCTCTAAGGCATATTTTCAAAAGTTGAGCCTTCTTGGATTAAAATCGAAGTTGCCCATTGAAAAAATGCATCAGGATGTTATCGAGGATTACGCGAAGTCTGTGGCGAGAATGCATTACCGTATAGGACAGTTTCACAATGGGTCAAGGCATTTCGTGCGTGTTGGAATTCAGTCTTGGAACACCCTCCGTACTCACCAGACATGGGTCCTTGTGACTTCGACCTGTTTCTGAAGTTAAAGAAACCCCTCCGAGGACACCGATTTCCTGACCTGACATCTGTACTCCGAGCAGTAGGGCGCTCCGTCGCCGTCATCAACAGAGAACGCCTTGCCAACGGTTCCCAACGGCTTCGCGACATTTGGCAAAGGGTAATGAAGTTTGCGGGTGACTACATCGAAGAAATGTAGGTCTAATGCATTTGTACTTGTTAGTCCAGTCAATATTGCCACGACTTTATTTACATCCCTCATGGATGGACGAACTAATGAATATGAAATGAATGATGGCGAATGAAATTGGCTGTGGCCTATGATTGGAATTGACCCGACATTTGCACCAAGTAAAACTGCTTATTCCACTTTGTTTAAGTACATGAAATTCTTTCTTAATCTGCTTACCCTCCAGGGTTGGTTTTCCCTCGGACTCAGCGAGGGATCCCACCTCCACCGCCTCAAAGGCAGTGTCCTGGAGCGTATAAGGTCGGGGATACAACTGGGGAGGATGACCAGTACCTCGCCCAGGTGGGCTCACCTGATATGCTGAACAGGGGCCTTGGTGGAAGATGGGAAGGGATAGAGAAGGAAGAGGGAAGGAGGCGGCCGTGGCCTTAAGTTAGGTACCATCCTGGTATTTTCCTGGAGGAGAAGTGGGAAACCACGGAAAACCACTTCCAGGATGGCTGAGGTGGGAATCGAACCCACCTCTACTCAGTTGACCACCCGAGTCTGAGTGGACCCCGTTCCAGCCCTCGTACCACTTTTCAAACTTCGTGGCAGAGCCGGGAATCGAACCCAGGCCTCCGGGGGTAGCAGCTAATCACACTAACCACTACACCACAGAGGCGGACAAGTACGGTACATGAAATCAGAAATGAAAGATTTCATATCAACTTTTAGCTTTAGTTGACGATTTGAATTCCCGATCAGTTTAGGAGGTCTTTAAGATGATCATTGCCCAAATGTCATCCAATAGTATAACACGTAAATACAAGAGAGAGTCGTCTGTTTCATTCATTTAGACTGTTAGACAAAGGATATTTGAAGACACAGTAGTAGTATAACAATACACAAAAACATAAACCTGACAAATATCAGTGCAAGACAGCCAAAGTATTACTGAAAAGTGTTACCATCTTCCATGATAATGTCTGTCTTTATCAGGCCAGGAGTGTACAGAATCCGCTTGAAAACTTAATAAAAGTAAATTCATATTCATAAATATTTCCCAATAATTGAAAATAAAAATCCACAGCCTGTTTCCAGTAATTCGACCGGGTCAGGAATGGAATGAATGAAGCCCCATCTAGCGGCGAGGATAGGAATTATGTCGGCTGCCGAAGCCTGTCGCACTCCTCAGGGGCAATGATCAATAACTGACAGATGATATTAAATGGTACTGGAGAGTGTTTCTGGAATTAAATATAACAGGGTAGAACGGAGTACCCGGAGAAAAACCTGCCCTGTCTCCGCTTTTTACAACAAAAATCTCACAAGGAGTGACAGGGATTTTTGAACCACGGAACCCAGTGGTGAGATATCAGTGGGCTGCCGCCTGAGCCATGGAGGCTTCCCAATAATTTATTGTGTAAAATTTGGTGTACGATATACTCTGAAATGTGTGTTCAGGTGCAAATAACCACTGCTGCAATATGGTCACTCCATGGTAGGTATCGTCTCTGACCTGTAGCATCTTTTCCTAATAATATGGTACCAACACATGGGATGTTTCTGGTGATGCTAGGATGGAAGAGGACTAGGATCTGTAAGGTAGTTACCGTGGTATTTATGGTACATCCCTAGCATTTCCTGGTATGAAAATGGGAACCCACGGAAAACCTATTTTCAGGACTGCTTACTACAGGATTCGAACCCACCATCTCCCGGATGCACACTCACGGCCTACGCGACCTGAAACACACATCCTACTCACTCGGTGAATTTTTACCACATTATCTAATGCAATTGCATATAGAATATTATTTCCGAAGGACTCAACTCAGTAATTGCATTTACAAGCACAGCTCCAGGAACCATAAAAATACATGTTGCCAGAGAATGTTCTCATATGACCGGATCCACCTCATCAACCAGTGATAACATCTGAAGTTCCCTTTCTCCACTTTCGAGGCTCATTACTTCACAAGAGAGTATGTGGGTAAATAACTTCCTTTCCTAACCACTTCCCTGGCAGGAAGATTTGTTGCCTGTCTGTCCGTGCCCACACCACACAAAAGGTGTCTTAAAGGTGATATTCTAGGACCTCCATGAATGAAAGTACTAAAGATGTATAAAAAACTATAATTACCATAATAATAGGTTGCCTTTCTGTTGAATGTATCGTCAAAAACTTAGCAATAATATTGGATTTTATTTCAGCTGTTCACTAGTATAACAATTGAATTCTAGTTGATTGTATTACTTGATAATAACTGGCTTTGTGGATCAGTGGTAGAGTATCGGCCTTCGGATCCCAAGATAGCGGGTTCAAACCCGGCAAAGGTAGTTGTATTTCTGAAGGGCGGAAATAATTCCATTCGTCACTCCATGTCGTAAGATGTCGGCATGTAAAAGATCTCTCGTGACACATTTTGTGTTTCTTTCTTTCTTTCTTAATCTGCTTACCCTCCAGAGTTGGCTTTTCCCTCCGACTCAGCGAGGGATCCCACCTCTACCGCCTCAAGGGCAGTGTCTTGGAGCATGAGACGTTGGGTTGGGGGATACAACTAGGGAGGATTGCCAGTACCTCGCCCAGGCGGCCTCACCGGCTATACTGAACAGGAGCCTTGATGGGGGATAGGATGATTGGAAGGGATAGACAAGGACGAGGGAAGGAAGCGGCCTTGGCCTTGAGTTTGGTACCATCCCGGCATTTGCCTGGAGGAGAAGTGGGAAACCACGGAAAACCACTTCCAAGATGGCTGAGGTGGGAATCGAACCCGGACCTCCGGGAGTGGCAGCTAATCATAGTAACCACAACACCACAGAGGCGGACATTTTATATTTCCCGACAAAATTCATTTAAATCTCAGCCATAGACGCCCAAGAGAGTTTCGGTCTACTCGGTCTGCCATCTAGTGGGCCTAGAATAAAACGGAACGTCGAAATTGACGAGCAGACAGCCAGATGGCGTCAAACTGAAATGTCTGCACACGGTAGCTGAGGCCTATTACTTGCAAATTAAATCTTAATGTTGCAAAACTCGGAATTTTATATCTACTGTCAGTCTGACTTTCGAACACTGGTGAAAAGGAGTACAATATTTTCTGGGTGTTTTGTTTACAAGCTCAGGGAAGGTCTCCGTCGAGTGATTTACAGCATGAAAACCAGGTCATCTCTGAGTTCAGTTGCCCAATTTGTACTACAATTGACAGGTCCCTGCAATAAAGAACGATTGCTGTTAAGTAGCAGATTAAAATATTTAATCTATATAATTATAAAAGAAAGTGTTTGTCTGTCTGTGCGCGATGTCCAGCAAAATCTACAGCACTGAGATATCTGAAATTTTGAACTTAGGTAGAGGGAAAGGGGTCCGAATGCACCTCGAAGCCGGAATTTTTATTTTCGCTTTCGTTGGTGAGTTATGAACGAAAAACCATCGGAAAACGTGCATTGGGATATGACAATCCAACGTGCTGTCACCAAGATTAAATGCATCGAGACGCTGTCGCTAGGCAACATACGTAAGATAGGTACAGAACACAGTATTCAAGGAGCCATTTTACGTCCAGGGCGTAGGAGACCGTTTTTGGTCTTATATCGTGTGAGGGCATATGACGCTGTTCATGCTCTGCAATGAACACGGCTCTGAAACTGATGACGAATATTACTGAAGCCACCATCATTACTGAGCATGCTGCGGGCGAAGTAGTATTCCTCGGACTGTAAGTCCATTGAGTAGGAAGCCATTTTCGGTACGCGACACGAGGAGCCATCAGCCCGTAATATTCGGAAGCGTTTGGGTGTATGTGTGCGAAGCCCAGTCAAATCTACGGCACACAGAGATCTGAAATTTCGACATGGGACAATCGCTTAAAGTTGTAGGACTCCATCTTCGAAAACGGTGCTTTTGCCATTGTCAACTGTACGTGGACTGTTCAAGAGTTCGAAAGGCAAACACAATACAGTATACAACTTACCTCCAAATAGAAGGACATTAATATTTATTCCGAAGCTCTATAAGGAAACAATATATTTTGTATTATATAACATGGTCTTTTACATGGTTTTAATATTATTTGTACCATCCATCAACCCGGTATCTTAAGCATTGAAAGTAACAATATAATAAAAATAAAATAATGTATTTCATGCAATTTACGTCAAAGCAATGTGAGTTAATAAATATAATGTTTTAATTTGCTTTTAAATAAATAGTTTAGAAACATCTAACGGTTCAATTAATAAACGCGGGAAAAGCCGCGGGCACATGCTAGTATTATATAACGAAAAGCGTTGAAACGTGTAACAAAAGTTTATTTATAATTTTTTTTTCTAAACAAGACGTATTTTCACCACGACAATTTACTTTCGTAAAAGAGCTGATACAAACTATGCATTTCCAGATTCAAGAGAAATATATTAAAAATTTAACTCATCAAAACGTACCACGGATATATTTCACGTTTTATACAAGGTTTTAAATACACTCGTGTTCATAAAAACCAGAACAACTTGAAAGACTATGCATAGGAAGTTCATTTATACTGTATATAATTACAACTTGCTTTACGTCGCACCGACATAAATAGGTCTTATGGCGACGATGGGATAGGAAAGGCCCAGGAGTGGGAAGGAATCAGCCGTGGCCTTAATTAAGGTACAACACCGGGCGAGTTGGCTGTGCGGGTAGGAGCGCGCAACTGTGAGCTTGCATCCGGGAGATAGTGGGTTCGAATCACACTGTCGGCAGCCCTGAAGATGGTTTTCCGTAGTTTCCTATTTTCACACCAGGCAAATGCTGGGGCTGTACATTAATTAAGGCTTGAGTTATCTCGAAAATTAACATAAATATGAAAAATGAGTAAATAAAATATAAAATTCATACGAGAATATAATATTATGAATACCAAGGGAGAGTAGCGGCTCGTGGCTCAAATGGCAGGTGGGGCTAATGTGGGTATTATTATTATTATTATTATTATTATTATTATTATTATTATTATTATTATTATTAATGTAGTTTTAGTTTCTTCTACTGTTGTATATACACCCATATTGGACATTGTCATTACATTTTTATTGGCAGTATCAGTACAGTTAAGGACGCTTGATTCTAATGCATGCTAATAATAAAATACTTGAAAAGTGAGGGCCAACCTCATTTATAAAAGAACTGCACTCGTCGATTCTTCTGCGATGCAAACTACTGTATTCACTATTTTAAACGCTACCGGTACATTCTAATCACTGTTGAACAAAAACTATCGAGAACTTATGCTCTCCACTGCGCAGCTGCTAAAAGCGAACTGTAAACTAGCCCCTAGCTTGACATTTTAAAATGCATTGAGACTTTCACTCCCACAAAGGTTCACTAAGCTTCAAACAGTTACGAATACTCACGGTGAGGACTGAGAGAGAATTAGCCCCATTACAAAACATGTAATACAATCATATTCATTATTTTTCTCATATCATTAATTACTTCAGAACAGTGGTACTCAGATATTACTTTGGTCTCATTAAATTAATTATAAAAAATATAAATAATGTAACATGTCTAAACACTTTATGTCCAAAAATCTGGTGGGGCTAAGCCCCTTTAGCTCTTAATGATGAACCGCACCTGCCAAGGGATCAAACTGAGATTTATCCTTTCTGGGGATCAACACTCCTTCCTCAAGTTAAAGGTCTACTTTGATCCAATGATGTATAAGTAACAATTTTATTTCTTCTTCTTCTTTTCCTATCGCTTTTCCCACAACTATGGGGTCGCGGGTGCGAACTGCGTCCGCACATGTGGATTTGGCCCTTCCTGACGCCAACCCTATATGGAGGGATGTAATCACTATTACGTGTTCCTGTGGTGGTTGCTAGTGTGGTATGTTGTCTGAATATGATGAGGAGAGCGTTGGGACGGACACACATATATATAGTCCCAGAGCCGACCCGGCCGGGAATGGAACCCGGGACCGTCTGAACCGAAGGCCAGTACGCTCACCATTCAGCCAACGAGTCGGAAGGCCATTTTATTTCTTCTAATTTTCAATATTACTTGGATACATGTAACGAACGTTATATGACAGTTCGTCTGTAAAGCGATTTTCCACATCAAGCATTCGTGTAAATACGAGGGCAATCCCAAAAATAAGGTCTCCTACATTTTTTATAAATACAGAACTCTGTTCGTGAGGCTGTTGGTCACAATATTGTGAAGAATGTTTCCCGCGCTCGCATATAAACATGCGCAGCCGTTGAGAATGGAACTTCCGGTGGATGTTACCGCCAAGTGCAAAGTGCGCGCACTTATTAGGTTTTTGAACGCAAAAGGTACTGAACCGATTTAAATCCATCGCCAATTGACGAACAAAGGAGAGGGAGACCGTCAATTTCCGTCGAGAGTCGTGAAGGTTGGCGTATCACCCTGGATGATCTCTGCACTTTGGTTCCTGAGGTTTCCCGAAGCGACACTCGCTGAATTTTAAAGGAAGGTGTGCGCAAGATGGGTGCCACGCATGCCGACTGAAGACCACACTTCCTGAACAGCATGGCGGCGAGCTGGTATGACATTGGCATACAAAAACTGTCACAGCGGCTACAAAAATGAATGGACCGAAATAGTGATTATGTAGAAAAATAGCTAAATGTTCAAGCTGTAAAATGATGTGAACCATTGTAGAAATAAACACGTCTATATATTTATAAGAAAATAGGAGAGCTTATTTTTGGGATTATCTTCGTACATTTCATCACGGACTTTTTGCACAAAATAACTGCTCCTCTTAATTACTTATGAACGTTAATTATTATTGCTATCATACAAACACAGGGTTGTCGGAAACAACGTGAACTGTGTATATAAGCGTTAGAGGGTTGGTAATACTGATAAACAATTTTAAAAAAATAATTCGATATCTCACATCGTTGTAATTTTATCAACTGCTGAAGTTAACCAATCAGAACACTTCGCGGGCGAATTCAAATGGGTTTTGCGAGGCGGTGTTGCTAACTTTGCAGATGACTGAAGACCGGCTTGAAAGCACCATTCAAGGAAAGGAACCCTTTACCATGAGAGGGATTTAAACACGGAACTCCGAGCTAACAGAATCACTACAGAGACACCGGTTGAAGTCCACGGCATCTTTGTATTTGATGCTGATTTCTCAGCATGGTTCTCAATCCAGTTTTATGCCAGGTGCAGATTTGGCAACACTGCCTAGCAAAGCCCATTTGAAAGTGCCGACGAAGCGATCTGATTGGCTAACTTCAACAGCTGATAAAATGATATCGGTGCGAGATATCGAATATTTTCAAATTATTAATAGCACCAGCCATTCCTCTAGTGTTCATACGAGGATCACATTGCTTCCGAGAGCCCTGCATGACTTTAATTGGTAATAAATTAATTAATGCACATAACGTTATTTTTCTAAGTTCTAGGGAACACTGCAGTGTTTTCAAACTAAGGATAAAATATATTATCTGGAGACGCTGAGCCTGACAACGTCCATAATAATTTCGTGTGGATATTTCTAGCCCTTGTAAGGCAGACCCTCCGATGAGGGTGGGCGGCATTGGCTATGTGTAGGTAAATGCGTGTTATTGTGGTGGAGGATAGTGTTATGTGTGGTGTGTGAGTTGCAGGGATGTTGGGGTCAGCACAAACACCCAGCCCCCGAGCCATTGGAATTAACCAATCAAGGTTAAAATCCCTGACCCGGCCAAGAATCGAACTCGAGACCTTCTCAACCGAAGGCCAGTACGCCCAACGAGTCGGACAAAACTCTGTGTCCACATCCCGAGGTGAGCTGCATATAACATTTCAATCACAAACCAGCCCTCTTGCCTGTCTTAAATTTCTGGCAGCACCGGGAAACGAACCCGGGCCTCTGAGGACGGCAGCTAATAACACTAACCTTTACGCTAAGGGTGCAGAACGTCCATAAAATACTGGAAGATTCCAACCTTTTGTTGTAGATATTCTGTTGCTCTTCTGTCACCTGTTACGACCTGTGACTGCTTCCCAATCTCTGAAATAATTCTTTTGGCGGCTTCTTCACTCTACAATAGAATATTATGCCCTGGTATTATATACGTTTTGTTCTAAAATTTGTTTTATTCTGATGAAACTCTGGCATTCAAGTAACCGCGAAATAGATGAAGGGACATAGTTTTTATCGTTAAATGGAGTAGCTAACAAGTATAGAGAATTATCCTACTAAGATAAGTGGTCTTGATTAGGATGACGGAGAAGAGGTTACTATCTATTGTTTCACGTTCTGAATATAAGGTAGGGCTGTGAGCGCTCAATTTATCTTAAGTGAAGTGGGTTACTTGTCCGAGGTGGAGTGGCTTGGAACTGTCACGAAGTATTGTGGGTGCGCTGGGCTGGAAGAACATAGATAATGATGCTGCATCTTCTTGTTGCCAAGAGCGAGAGAGCATTGTCTTTTGTGACGGACAAGGGAAGAAGAAGTTAGAGGAACACTGCGATATAATTACAGCAATTGGCTTGAATGGTCCTCCCGGGGAGTGATGGGCTATAGACGTGAGTGTAATGCAGATGTGGAGGACCTGCTCTCGGCCAGTGATCACACGAGAAGCTATCACTGTGAATGATGAACAGGATCAAACGTAGTGAAAATGTATAAATCACATTTTTTCAGAAGAAAGTGTTAAATATTGAATGGAATATAACATATTTATATTCAGATGGAAGTTACGCAGGTTTCTCAAAAATATTGGAAGAAGTATAATAATTTCGTGTGGCTATTTCTAGCCAAGTGCAGCGCTTGTAAGGCAGACCCTCCGATGAGGGTGGGCGGCATCTGCCATGTGTAGGTAACTGTGTGTTATTGTGGTGGAGGGTAGTGTTATGTGTGGTGTGAGTTGCAGGGATGTTGAGGACAGCACAAACACCCAGCCCCCGGGCCATTGAAATTAACCAATGAAGGTTAAAATCGCCGACCCGGCCGGGAATCAAACCCGGGACCCTCTGAACCGAAGGCCAGTACGCTGACCATTCAGCCAACGAGTATAAGAAGAAGTAAAAATAATTAAGTGTACAAAAGTGGTTTTACTGTATTTATCACTGATTGTTGTTGAAACTTAAATTAACTTGCTGCTATATTGTTTCTCATTATTATAATTAACTTTGATCTATAGTACTGAAAAGTATACAATCGTGTAGTTATGTGAATATTACACAATTATGATTACGCAATTCGTACTTTAAACAAACAACGTAAGGCAAACAGGTATAAGTACCAACATAGTTGTGGATGTGTGGGATTTGATAAATGCAGCACGGGTAAAGTTTAAGGAAACAGAGATTATTATCAGTGAAAAACTGTGTAGGGGGGATAATGACTGGAAACTGGGGGTTTAAATGAGACCATAGGGTGGGTATGTGGGAAAGTACGAGTGAGATTTCTAGATCCTAATGGGTGGGTAGGAGATAGGGATCTGCACTCAGATGGCTTACACTTAAACCGCAGTGGCACATATAAGTTAGATATTTTTTTCAGAAGGCTTATATGGAGGTACATTCACGCAAACGGTGTGGTCTACGGAGCGCTGATAAGTGTATAGGGATTTGGAAGTCAAGTAGGGACGACATAAATGTGTTAGTATTGAACTGTAGAAGTACTGCATAGAAAGAAATAGACTTAAGTAATTTAATAGATATATACTTACCAGATATTTTAATAGGAGATGAATCATGGCTGAGAAAAGATATAATGTATGCCGAAATATTCTCACGAAACTGGAGTGTGTAACGTAGAAATTGGTCAGGAATTGTTGGAGGGGGGCGGGGTATTCATTCTGGTGAGAGAAGAATTTGTAGGTTACGAAAATGTTAAAGATGACAAACATGAACTTATAGGTGCAAGGCTCATCTCTAAGGATAAAAGGCAACTTGATGCCTTTGGAGTGTACAGAACAGAAAAGGGTAGCGCTGACGCTGATTCAGAATTATCTGACAAGGTAATCAGTTATGTGGGAAACGATATGGAAATAAACGTGATTGTAGCTGGTGACCTCAATTTGCCAAATGTCAAATGGGAAGGTAATGCGAACGACAGGAAGCATGAGCAACAAATGAAAAAATAAGTTAATATGGAAAGGGCAGTTGACTCAGAAAGTGATGGAACCAAATTTTTTTGTTGCTAATTGCTTTACGTCGCACCGACACAGATAGGTCTTATGGCGACGATAGGACAGGGAAGGGCTAGGAGTGGGAAGGAGCGGCCGTGGTCTTAATTAAGGTACAGCCCCAGCATTTGCCTGGTGTGAAAATGGGAAACCACGGAAAACCATTTTCAAGGCTGCCGATAGTGGGGTTCTAACCTACTATCTCCCAAATACTGGATACTGGCCGCACTTAAGTGACTGCAGCTGTCGAGCTCGGCATGGAACCAACTAGTAGGAAGAATATTTTGAACGTGGTGCTGGTAAAACCAGATGAACTCTATAGATAAACCGAAGTAATAGATGGTATTAGTGATAACGAAGCTGATTTTGTCATAGTTGTTACGGAGTTACACGTAGAAGGCAGAGGTGAAAGAAGGTGCGGGCTGGAATGGGTCTAACTACAAGTCCGAAAGATGAATTAAAATTTAAATAAAGGTTATATTTTCAACAGATAACAACATTTAACAATTTTCGCTAGGTGAAATAACAAAGAAAATCAGGTACAATGCAACTTTACAAAAGAAAGCACAAGTTAAGGGGTCTTTACAAATTCTGGGCTACGAGCCCAAATTCGTCAATCCTTGAGCTCTCAGCTCACAACCACAAAATACCAAAGGGCAGAACGCCCCTAATTACATGGAGCACTAGCTCTCAGCAATCAAAATGTCACGCCTCCCCGAGGCACCTTTCAGAATACCAGAAAGAGCTGACCCGCTCTCAATCTTTCAAGTCTATTAAGAGGCCATGAACGGACTTTACTACAAACTGCCCTCAAGGCACACTAATAAATACACTGAAAGACAGAGCAAATGCAACACCAAGAAGGAGTGGTCAGAACTTTATGCCAATTGCATGGTAGACTGACGTCACTGAGGTATGCTCATGATGTGAAATGCGCCGCTGTGCTGCTCACGTAGCGAACGATAAATGGGACACGGCGTTGGCGAATGGCCCACTTCGTACCGTGATTTCTCAGCCGACAGTCATTGTAGAACGTGTTGTCGTGTGCCACAGGACACGTGTATAGCTAAGAATTCCAGGCCGCCGTCAACGGAGGCATTTCCAGCAGACAGACGACTTTACGAGGGGTATGGTGATCGGGCTGAGAAGGGCAGGTTGGTCGCTTCGTCAAATCGCAGCCGATACCCATAGGGATGTGTCCACGGTGCAGCGCCTGTGACGAAGATGGTTGGCGCAGGGACATGTGGCACGTGGGAGGGGTCCAGGAGCAGCCCGAGTGACGTCAGCACGCGAGGATCGGCGCATCCGCCGCCAAGCGGTGGCAGCCCCGCACGCCACGTCAACCGTCATTCTTCAGCATGTGCAAGACACCCTGGCTGTTCCAATATCGACCAGAACAATTTCCCGTCGATTGGTTGAAGGAGGCCTGCACTCACGGCGTCCGCTCAGAAGACTACCATTGACTCCACAACATAGACGTGCACGTCTGGCATGGTGCCGGGCTAGAGCGACTTGGATGAGGGAATGGCGGAACGTCGTGTTCTCCGATGAGTCACGCTTCTGTTCTGTCAGTGATAGTCACCGCAGACGAGTGTGGCGTCGGCGTGGAGAAAGGTCAAATCCGGAAGTAACTGTGGAGCGCCCTACCGCTAGACAACGCGGCATCATGGTTTGGGGCGCTATTGCGTATGATTCCACGTCACCTCTAGTGCGTATTCAAGGCACGTTATATGCCCACCGCTACGTGCAGCATGTGCTGCGGCCGGTGGCACTCCCGTACCTTCAGGAGCTGCCCAATGCTCTGTTTCAGCAGGATAATGCCCGCCCACACACTGCTCGCATCTTCCAACAGGCTCTACGAGGTGTACAGATGCTTCCGTGGCCAGCGTACTCTCCGGATCTCTCACCAATCGAACACGTGTGGGATCTCATTGGACGCCGTTTGCAAACTTTGCCCCAGCCTCGTACGGACGACCAACTGTGGCAAATGGTTGACAGAGAATGGAGAACCATCCCTCAGGACACCATCCGCACTCTTATTGACTCTGTACCTCGACGTGTTTCTGCGTGCATCGCCGCTCGCGGTGGTCCTACATCCTACTGAGTCGATGCCGTGCGCATTGTGTAACCTGCATATCGGTTTGAAATAAACATCAATTATTCGTCCGTGCCGTCTTTGTTTTTTCCCCAACTTTCATCCCTTTCGAACCACTCCTTCTTGGTGTTGCATTTGCTCTGTCAGTCAGTGTAAACAGGGGTAACTTGTACCCACTCTACTGGGCCTAAAATGAAAAATAATAGGTTACTTTAAATGGCCCTAAATGCAAAAGGAATGGAGGCGTGAGTTAACTCTCCCAAATACACATTTTAAAACCTAATAGGCACTAGGCCGATTACACAGGGGCTAATCCCAATCTATGGAGGTGACTAGTATACAAAATAAATTTAACACATTTAGAAGGAAGAGAAAAACGGTTACGAGAACATAGTCACCTCAAATTCAAACATGAGGGGGGGCTCGAGAGGGTAAAGCACTCTCTATCTCCGATTTACAGTTGATGAAATTTGTAGTTTTTACATAGACTGAAAAGGGATTTACATTTTAAGCAGATGGGTTACATATTAAAGATTTCGAACCTTCCCCGCGAGTTAAACTGCTGAGCTAGCAAGAAAAGATGTTAAATGGCCATTACCTTGTTGAAGATCTGTTGCCCGAAGAAAGAGGCGCTTCCCGCCCCCTGCTACATATCCACACGCTAAGCTAGATGTTAATGAAGTGGCACGGAGACTAAAAAATCAGCAGTTTTTATACCCTCGCGGAAAATTCGAGACCTTCCATGAATTTTTAAGACCCGCCCACAAACGTTTATTGGTTAACAGCAAAAGTTACACACAAATCGATGAAGAACCACCTAATTGGTGGGAAATTAATTGCAGAAATTTAGGATTGGTTAAATTCAAAACAGGCGGAAAGAAAGCTTAATATTGCCAACCTCCAAATGAAAGAACAAAATTTAGTGAAGACAAAACTTATGAATACCAAATTTCTCCAAGAAAGTTCATTCCTTCGCACCAGAGTGCATTATCATAGTTTTTTAGTAGAGACACCTGTTAGAGAATGTCCACACTTCTTGATCAACAAAAGCAAATCAAAAACACCCAGTGACATCTTCTGATAAACAGGAAAGTTGATTCAGTTGTTACAGTTCTGGGTTTCTCCTGTAGAGGAGTTTCAATTGGCGCAAGATTTGAATTTGCGTCGTAGATGTGTACCGCCCTGTACAATAGTTAAAAGTAAATTTGATAAAAAGGAAGGTATTAAAAGTAGGAGTATTAGGCAGTACCATATGGCTCATAAAATAGGCATGAGGGAGTTTAAAAAAGTAACTACGATCGGTGAAAAACGGTTAAAAAATGCAAACAGACTCTGGGATGTGTTTAAAGCGATTGTTGAGGAATGTGAAAACAGGTTTGTACCTTTCAAGGTGGTAAGGAGTGATAAAGTTCCACTATATTATAACAGAGAATTAAGGAGCATAAGAAGGAGGTGCAGGTTGGGAAGAAGTAGAGTTAAAAATGGCTGTTGAAGTAAGGAGAAATTGAAGGAACTTACTAGAAAATTGAATCTAGCAAAGAAGTTGGCTTTGGATAACATGACAGCAAGCATAATTGACAGTCATACAAAGTTTAGTGAAATACGGAAGGATATTGAGATCTTCCTAACTGTCTGACTGATTTTACAAACATATCTAAAACTCTGCATTTAATTGAAAAATCTGAATATCTGCGTTTAACATGAAAATTATGAAAATTAACATTCATTTAATAAAATACACACTCGTCGAACCTTGTACTCACACTTACTTGCTACCTGCTTACTTACACATACGTTATTTGAAGGGCGCCAGCTGTCACTCAGTACAGCAATAATAGAATGAGACTCTTGACCATATCTAGGGTGTGGGGTAATAAGCTTACTTTTGACAACATACCATATAAGTTCTGGGAAAAGGAGATTGGCGTTCGGTTTCCCCATTAATTTTGAGGTTAAGATATTTTACTGTCAAAGAAATGAAACTATGAATTCGTTTGATAGAACAATATATATTCTTTAAATAATATATCAAAAAATAGTGAGTCTTGTTGCGATAAAACAGATGAAAATATGAAATTATGACATTGCAACTGAAAGAAACTAGGCATGAATTTGAATTCTTCTTGACCGGACATTTAACAATTTATACGAAATATTTCCCTCACTGATTCACTTGACTGTACCTTTAACACTTTGAGTGTAATTACGACGTAATCCATTGCTCTGGTGTTTACTGTAGATGTGTCACGCCTAACGTGGTGATACATCCTTGAGACTGCTTCTTCTCCATATCATCTGACTTCTTTGTAAGTCAATATGGTATGACCTCTTGGCAGGTCCAGGGTTGCCCTCTCTGACTCCTTGGTAAGCCTTGCGTCCGCGTCTTCCACTAAGTGACGGACCAACCATTTGGTCTCACTCTCTCAATGACCAATAATGGCTCACTGAGTCTTCACCATCTCTCGTTCACACTGGTTGACTGTCCAACTAAGGCCTCTTGATCTAGTAGACTACTTCACTGTACTGCATCCGTATAAGTAATGACTGACGCTACAATATGGAGCTACCTTATATAGACGTTGGTTGACACAACTACGTAATCTCCAGAAATAACAATGACATACTCCCACCTACGCGACAGATATTACATACAGTGGTGAAATAGCCCCGCGGCGACTAACTCCGTGCGCGCATTGCTAAATAAATACGATGACGTAGCCATGGCGCGGCGATGACTTGGCAGAATCTCCACTGGTATAGCAATATAACAACGTCACTTCCAATCTCTGATATATACAACAATTCTCACTGTACAGGTATTGAGTGTTATACTACACATACGTATATATGCATACATCTAAGTGCAATCTTGCAAGCAACAGGCAATTGCAAAATTGAATAAAACGGATAATTACAATAATAGTAACAATATCACAGATAAAATAATAATACTGACATAATAATAATAATAATAATAATAATAATAATAATAATAATAATAATAATAATAATACAGATAAAATCATACCATAATAAAAATACAGATATCATCTTGTAACGAGATTTGAACCGTTACAGTATGTATAAGTACTTTAAGGCAGAAACAGGTTCCAAGAGGGACATTCCAGGAATCATTAATGAACAAGGGGAGTGTGTATGCGAGGATCTTCAAAAGGCAGAAGTATTCAGTCAGCAGTATGTAAAGGTTGTTAGTTACAAGGATAATGTCCAGATACAGGCGGTGACTAATACTAAAGAAGTATTAATATTTACCCATGATAACATTGACATTTACAATAAGATACAAAATTTGAAAAATAGAAAAGCAGATGGAATTAATAAGGTTTCAGGGCATATACTAAAGTCAATAGGTTGGGATATAGTACCGTATATGAAGTACTTATTTGATTATTAGATGAATGAAGGAGCTATACCAGACGAATGGAGAGTTGCAAAGAAAAGGAAGAAAAGGATGATAGGCATAAAGATGAAAATTATAGGCCAGCTAGTTTGACATGCATTGCATGTATGCTTTGGTAAAGCATTCTTTCTGATTATATTAGATATGTTTGCGAAATTAATAACTTGTTCAATAGAAGGCAGTTCTGGTTTATGAAAGGTTATTCCACTGAAGCTCAACTTGTAGGATTCCAGCAAGATATAGTAGATATTCTGGATACAGGAGGTCAAATGGACTGTATCGTGATTGACTTATCTAAGGCATTTGATAGGATAGATCATGGGAGACTACTGGCAAAAATGAATGCAACTGGAGTAGACGAAATGGTGACTGAATGGATGGCTATAGTTCTTGAAAACAGAACTCAGAGAATTAGAGTAGGCGAATCTTTATCTGACCCTGTAATAATTAAGAGGGGAATTCCTCAAGGTGTATTATTGGACCTTTATGTTTTCTTATACGTAGTACAGTCATTAAGTTCTGAGACTTGACGCCTGGAGGACAGGCAACCATACGACTCTGTATGTTGCACACGATGCCGCATTACACGGCGTACACTTACACAGAACCACATCCACCCTCAAAATAGTCGTCTTTGGTCGTTAACCACTTAACAGAACCACACCCACCCTCAAAATAGTCGCTGTTGGCCGTTATGCACGTTTGCATATATTGGTATACATGCTGGAAACACCGCTGAATGGAAACACCATGTTTCGTCTCCAGTTATTATCTGGTTGAGAAACGTCGGATTATCGTCAGCGCTACTCATGAGGTCACCACAAATCGTCGTTCGATAAGCACATTGGTCTTGCGACAGGATTCGTGGCACACTGTGCTGGTTAACACGAGATGTGTTGAGGTCATCCGTCAGAATTTTGTGGCAAGTGCCATGGCTGACACCTATTGCTGTTGCGAAATCGTCTACTGATTGGGAGCGGTTAGCACACACCAACGTTGCAACTTCTTGGATATTGCGTTCCGTTCGAACTATTTGTGGCTGACCAGTACGCACATCATCTTCCAAACTCTACCATCCTTGCACAAAACGTCGGTGCCACCTAAATACAACACTGCGACTCAACGCGTCCTCACCGCAAACCTGCTGCATCATTTCAAACGTTTTGGCAGCGGTTTTGCCTAATTTCTGGCAGAAATTGATGTTTGCCCGTTGCTCAAACTGTGACATGTCAAGGTCCGACGTGCGCATTCAAATCACCGTTACAACAACGACAGTGCATGCACTCAACTGTCTCTTCCAGGGACGGGAGACTAACTGATATGGTACCATACCACTATGCCACCTATGCGCCATAGTGCACCGCAGTGCCATCATGCGGTCAGTCTCAGAACTTAATGACTGCATTATGTATAAAAATGATATGAGTAAAGAAGTGCAATCAGAGATAAGGCTTTTTGCAGATGATGTTATCCTATACAGAGTAATAAATAAGTTACAAGATGGTGAGCAACTGCAAAATGACCTCGATAATGTTGTAAGGTGGGCAGTATGTAATGGTATGATGATAAACGGGGTTAAAAGTCAGGTTGTGAGTTTAAAGAATAGAAAATTCCTCTGTTTTAATTAATGCGTTGATGGGTTGAAAGTTCCTTTCGGGGATCATTGTAAGTAAATACGTGTTTATATAAGGAAATATCTTCATTGGGAAAATCACATAAATATGATTGCAAATAAAGAGAACATATCTCTGCACATGGTTGTCGTAAGGATGTAAAGGAGAGTGCACATATGCCTCTGGTAAAACTCCAACTAGAGTGTGGTTCAAGTGTATGGGACCCCCACCAAAATTAGCCTACTTGATTCAAGGACTGGAATAATCCAGAGAAAAGCAGCTGATTTCTTCTGGGTGATTTACGACGAAAGAGTAGCGTTACAAAAATGTTGCAAAGTTTGGGCTGGGAACACTTGGGAGAAAGGAGACGAGCTGCTCGGCTAAGTGGTATGTTCCGAACTGTCAGTGGAGAGATGGCGTGGAATGACATGTAGACGAATAAGTTTGAGTGATCTTTAAAAGTAGGAAAGATCACAATATGAAGATAAAGCTGGAATTCAAGAGGACAAATTAGAGAAAATATTCGTTTATAGGAAGGGGAGTTAGGGATTGGAATAATTTACCAAGGGAGACGTTCAGTTAATTTCCCATTTCTTTGCAATGATTTAAGAAAAGGCTAGGAAAACAACAGATAGAGAATCTGCCCCTTGGGCGACTGCCCTTAATGCAAATCAGTAGTAATTGATGATGATTGATTGACGAGGAGGCTTGTTTCAAAATGTGAGGGGCCGACAAATTTTTGAAAAGAGACGTGTTGCAACTAACTATAACTGTCGAGCAGGTATTTTAAAGTTCCGAAAATATTTATTAGATGCAAATGTACTAATTTAACATAGCGTTAGGAATAAAATGCTGTTTCATTGATCTAATTTAATCACACGAGTACACACACTGTTAGAGTTGAAAATTAATGGCAACTCTTCGCTGATTAGTAGCTATTTACAAAAGTCGATTGTCCCCGCAGCAGGTCTCCGGTTTGCTGGTATTTAACTGGAACGGGCGATACTTCTCTTACTTTGATCGACAGGTCTCCCCTTTCACTTCGCTTCACACGTACCTGACATTCACTCAGCAGCTCCATGCGGACAGATTCGGACGCAGCTCTGTTTACTATCACAACGCACGACCATTTCACACTCAGTTTATCTCCAGACAAGACCGATAATTTGCACAACTAGCTCACGTTATTGCTCTATTCAATGAACTACTTACCACATAGTACAAAAACAATAACACGGCACCAACTGGACGACGACAACAACAACAACAACACCACAACTCTAACACTCCAGCATGGCGTCATTTTCTCAAAACTCACCGTTGTTTGCAGCGAGCCTGCTTTTATATACTGTACATGTTCATGAAGTTCGAGCATCTTCAGGGTACGATCGGAATAGAAATATTCTAGTTTAGAATTCGAAAATATCCAGGCTGAAATAAGACAAAAAGCAGAATACAAGCAGGGACTGCCACATACCCCCATGTCGGCCGGGTGATCTTCGGCCTGACTCACTCATTCCTTCTGGCTAATACCGATGCGGCTTTCAGAAGGTTGGCTGTCAAATGAGCATGTAACAATATGGGAGCAGCCGTGCTTGCATACTTTCCATTATCCAAATGAGGAAGCTCTGATTCTAATTGTCTAATTCGAATTCTTTCAAATGTTTTAATCAGCTCCTACCTTCAATGGCATTACTTCAATTTCGTTTTAAACATTCATGCAATTGGAAAATAGCTATTGCTTCTTCAGGCCACGACTTCTGCCATTTCAGGTAACACAAACGTAATTAGGAATATGCCTGTTATAGCGTTTGTAAATATATGTATCCTACTTACCTTATTCTGGTTAAGTATCCTCATTACTTTCTATGTTCACATGTGAGAGCAAGTAAATTTATATCTTTGAATGTTAATTCAAGTCAAATTTTCCAATAATTTTATTTAGAGTAGGCCTATGTTCTTAAAAAAGGGAAATAATTGGAAAATATAGTATAAGCCAATGCCTACAACTAGTCCTAATGGCACGTTGCACTGAAAGCCTGCAATCTTATATCTTGTATCCTGAAGTGAGTTGCAGTGATTATGAAATGGAAATTAAAATTTCTACGACGAAAGAGATATCAGTAGTTAGGAGATCTGAGAAGATTGAATATTAGGTAGGAAATATGGAACTGGAGCTTGTGGACCATTATTCAAGAATTTAGGGTGGGTATTCTCCGAAGATTACACTAAGCAAGACTAGCTCCAGATGCATTAAATCCAAAGCAGTGAGCTCGCAGTTCCGATTAACGGAAACAATTTTTGCAGCGGTCTGTTTTTACAATGTCCTTAGCGTCACACCGACACAGATAGGTCTTATGGTGATGAGGGATAATAAGTGCTTGGAGTGGGAAGGAAGCGGCCGTGTCCTTAAGGAAGGCCTGGTGTGAAATTAGGAAACCACCGAAAACAGTTTACACGGCTGCCGACATGTGGGTTCGAGCCCACTATCTCTCCAATGCAAGCTCACAACTGCGCGACCCTAACCTCACGGCTAACCTTTCGCCTGCTTACAGACGGATGATAAGTGGACAAGGTATATATGTCAGAAATAACGGCACGAAAGTATTGGGAATCATTGCTGGTAAAGGAATATGGGAACAATGGCAGAAGGCTATTTGGAATGAGAAGATAAGGACCAAGTCAGAAATGAGCTCGATGAATGAAGGTGTACGTATAAACCGATTTCTTTTACAAGTTGATTTACGTCGCACTGGCACAGATAGGTCTTATGGGGACGATGGGACAGGAAAGGGGTAGGAGTGGGAAGGAAGCGGCCGTGGACTTAATTAAGGTATAACCCCAGCATTTGCCTGATATGAAAAAGGAAATACATGGAAAATCATCTTCAGGGATTCCGACTGTGGGGTTCGAACTCACTATCTTCCGAATACTGGATACTGGACGCACATAAGGGACTGCAGCTATCAAACTCGGTATAATCCGATTTCACTTGTGAGGTCATGTGGTGCGAATGGAAGAGGATAGGTGAGTAAGGAGACTAATGGATTTGGCTGTGGATGGAGACGAAGGCGACAAAAGGTTAAACTCATTTTTTATTGATTCAGTGATAAGAATTTGGAACTAAACGAAGCCACAGAGCTAGCTGCACATAGAAGATTGTGGAGGCACTTTATTAAGTCACAGAGGCTCGCAGATTGAACAATGATTGTCTACAGTGATGTATGTTTTCTCGTTTGAGTTAGTAGTCATGATCTGAGTCTCTTTGTTGTTACCTTTTCAGGAAGCTGATGATAAGTTAGAGGAGAGATAATGTCCCGTACAATTCCTAGCAGATGCTATATCATGCATGAAAAGGAGAGAGATGCTAAAGACCACAATATGATTATTGTTACCGGACGAGCTGGAACAATCGGTTTACCTATCAGATGAAATCTTGAAAGTGACTCCCTGCTGCCTGAATACAGGCCTCTGCAAAGGTAAATTTTCCAGGAAGTTCAAGTCAAGAGAGTTTGGTGGCAAGCAAAGTACGAGTAACCTTAGAATTAGGCATTTTCTGACCCGTGCTGCCATACCGTTCCTCTCTTATCATATGAGGAATCTATTTCAACCCGCGTCCGCTTTGTCCAGCACAATTCTCACATGGAATGACCGGGATTTGAACCACGGTATCCAGTGGTGAGAGGCCGACGCGCTACCGACTGAGCCAAGGAGGCTACAATTACGGAGTTATCCCGCATTATTTTAACGTTGGTGCAAACCGCCATTCCCAGAAGTGTTGCACTGTTGCGCGTTACAGCTGTCAGCTTGCATCCAGGAGATATAGGATTCGATTCCCAGTGTCGGTAGCCCTGAATACGGTTTTCCGTTGTTTCCCATTTCACACTAGGCAAATGCTGGGGCTGTACTTCAATTAAGGCCACGGCCGCTTCCTTCTCATTCCTAGGCCTTTCCTATCCCATCGTCGCCATAAGACCTGTCTATGTTGGTGCGACATAAAACAAATAGAAAAAAATTAAAAATATATTGTTGTGGTTACACGGGCCTTTGTGGGGTTTTCTTGTTCCTATAAGTTTAGGAACCCAAACTTCGTTGTTTGAGCTATTTTAAAATGAAAATCAATGAAAGGCTGATTTGCGAGTGTATTCCTGCTGCAGATACAGGTATCGAAGTGGAGACTGTTGAAGGAAAAGTTTAACATTAATATGTTTTGGACATATTCGGAGTTATAATTTTATTCACATTAGTTGATATTTGATCCGAAATAGCGCAAGCTATAAAACCATATTTGACAGATTACACTTTTTTTTTTTTTTTGCTAGTTGTTTTACGTCGCACCGACACAGATAGGTCTTACGGCGACGATAGGACAGGAAAGAGCTAGGAGTGGGAAGGAAGCGGCCGTGGCCTTAATTAAGGTACAGCCCCAGCATTTGCCTGGTGTGAAAATGGGAAACCACGGAAAACCATTTTCAGGGCTGCCGACAGTGGGGTTCGAACCTACTATCTCCCGAATACTGTATACCGGCCGCACTTAAGCGACTGCAGCTATCGAGCTCGGTGATTATACTATTAACAGACACGGGGTGCAAAGCAAGTTGCTAATAATGCAGATGGTTATAATGACAGTATTGAAACTCTTAGTAAATGTCACGATTCTACCTATCCTCAAACGTGCGCGTCGTGTGTGACGAGGATGCAGGAGACGTCCACCTTACCTTAACCTTCCAGCGTAAATAAACCATAAGGAAAGAAAGAAAGAAAGAAAGAAAGAAAGAAAGAAATGAGGAAATAATAGATCGATTGATCAATCAGTCAGTCAATCAATGAAATGAGTCCAAACCGTGCAGGCTATTCTTTGGATCAGACCAGACAGTAAACGAGATAGTAAAACGTTTTTAATTACTTTGCTGTACTTTTTTATTTCAGGCCATTACCATCGCTCGCTATTGTACTTCACTCAGTCTATTGAAGAACCTGCAGCGCCTGCCATGTGACATTCTCAACGCCACTGTGTGCTTGCGTACCATATGTCCTGTTAACCGGTGCATCATTAAACGATCGCTCCCATCCCGTTCCAGGAATTGTTTTAATTCTAGATAACACTCATTAGGATCCCACATGTGTTAAATTTGAAACGTAATTATGGACGAGGAAGAAATGTGAATACCTATTACGAACCAGCATGGCGGTGAAGAGGGTTTTTGTTATTTGTTCAAACAGGCTGCGAGGGGTAAAGTGAATCTGCAAAAAAACGTTGTTCGGCTGGGATGAGAAGAGGGAAAGCTCATCACACAAATTCAACAAGACCGTAATTACGTGCATGTAACGTGGTAATGTAGTAACACAATATGTTCAACTTATTTCAACAAACCTGTAGAGAGACGAACTCACAGACGATAATTAGGATTTTTGCTCTCACATTTAGTTTTAAAATAATTTTGATCCTCTTTTGTGTAGAGAGTTGAGAAAATAATACAAAGAGCATAGACACCGTGAAATGAATAGAATATTAATTTACAATTCAGTTACTTCATATACTGTAATTGTTCTTGGCCTTTCTTCTTCTTTCGAATGGGCCTACTTGCGACCAGGCTTCTTCAACCGTTAAGGTTTAATCTTTCACTAGCTTTGTCGCACCTTATCCGTGTGTAACTCTTTTCGTTCCTCTCTCTAAAGAGTTCCTTTCTTCTTCAGAGTATTTTTTACTAAATCTCGCGATCTTTCTTTATGATCTGTTTCGAAATCTTTCTGCTTTGAAGGTCTACCTTTTTGCCTTTCATTCAGTCGTCATCAACCTGTTCGTACGGACTTTTCTATTTTTGCTAAAGGTGAACAGGTGACTGCTCTATCTGTAGGGACACAACATTGCCACACGACCACAGAAAGCTCCACTCCGTTTCCTGGCCCCGTCAGAGGCCTTCTCTCTCTGAGAGTTGATTTCTGAACTGTGTCGTCTCTGGTATTCCTAAGCTTTAGACACTATAATCTTTATGAGAAATCTTCTCTCTCTGAATATAAGTTTTTCAATCAAGTATTTTCTGTTCAGTTGCAGAGGTAGACCCTATGGCTTCCAATTATTCTTACAAGTTTTCATCTTTGAGGGTACGCATATTACACTATAATTCACCTGTGGCTTCATCAGAAGTGGAATTCCTTCCTGTTCTATATGAATTTTAACCAACAATAGCACGCGTCTAGTTGCCTGTGAGATGACAACAGTACTTCAGCGTTCCATGCGAGTTGTACGTGAAGCTTGTTAGTATGAGCGTAGCTGTCGGAAGTGACACATATGCCATTTTCTTTAGAAGACCGATGAGAGAAATGTGAGGAAGTCCGGATCTTGCAGTAGTGGATTACCTTTTCCCACCTTTTGCCTCCCGCACCACGGAAGTGGGGGGGGGGGGGTTGTAAATAAATATTCCTCCTCTCCTCGCCTCCCAAGCCGAAATCATCCGAGCTGAATTAGTTGTAAAAGCAGCGGGTATATTTCCTTAAACATTTCCCAAAGCGTAGGACTGATCAAGTATACATGATTTTGCATACATTATTGATTATTTTTAAATTCTTTTGATTACTGTGTAGTTCATTTTTTGTAAGATCGTGGGCTGTTGTTACGATATTCGTCCATGCACTTCAAGTACACCTTTTCAGATTCTGCGCTGTACGTGCAAGCCTCAAGCTCGCAATGTTCCTTTAACACAAACAAAAAATTGCAAATTTCTGGAAAATTATAAGGTTTACGAAGAAAATTAATATGGAACTTTTGTGAAAAATTGAATTCTGAGTGCACTTAAGGGATAATGATAGGTTTAGAAATAATGTCCTTGTCAGCCTGTTTTTATCCATTCTGTGTAGGTGTTAGCAGAATTTTAACCAACACTTTTCTAATTGTATCTGTGATTTGGCACAATTTCTCTTCCTTCCCTTTTCACCCAAATGCCATTTCCATATTTTGGTTCTAGGATTTTTCATATAATTTCCTCTCTTGCTTTTTGATGTGTTTTATTTGTTACCTGCCGCGTCTAGTTTCTCGTGAGATGACAGCAGTACTTCAGCGCTCCGTGCGAGCTGTATGTGAAGCTTGTCAGTATGAGCGTAGCAGTCGGAAGTGACACATATGACATTTTCCCTATCAGACAATTGACAGTTGACAGGATTTTTCGAAGTCATGAAGTGTCACTGTTGTGATGACTGGGAACTGTAGTGTCGTAACTTTGAATTTTTTAAAGGTTATAGATAATTTGTTGTATTTTCCAGGTGATTCTGTAAGCTCTTTGGAGTTTATCAGCTCTTTCTTTATTTGCTTCCTGATTTGCACTTGCTGGTTAAATATTTTCGCGTAGAACCTTGAATTTACTTACTTGAAGATTTTGTTTTTCCGAATTTCGTGATTAATGGTTGATTGTCGAATTTTGATACAGTTCCTTCCATATACTGGACTGGATTGTTTCTTATCTGTTGTTAGTAGGCATTTGAAGCTAATCAATCAATGTGAATTTTGCTTTTAAGAAGTCTACCAAAGTAAAACGTAAATTTGCTTTAAACTATGTCAGGGACCCATCATTCACACTTATTTCTCAGATTTCGGGTAAAGCGACCTAACGAAAAAGAAAGACTTTTCCTTAACATCCAAACCTTAGTCACATCCCCTTTTCTTCGTTTGTTTTCCATTCAGGAATAAGGTTTTTCCAGAAGTAGATTGAATAGTACTGGGAATTATCCATCACCTTGTCGGACACAGGTTCTGATTTCGAACCGTTCAGAAATCTCTCCCAGAAATGCAATTTTTAATTTTGTGGTGGTTAGAGTTTGTTTGATCAATTCTCTTGTTTTCTCGTCGACTTGGAATTCCTTTTTCTTCTTTTAACAAGTTGCTTTACGTCACACCGACATAAATAGGTCCTATGGCGACAATGGGATACGAAAGGGCTAAGGGTAGGAAGGAAGCGGCCGTGGTCTTAATTAAAGTTCAGCCCCAGCACTTGCCTGTGTGAGAATGGGAAACCACGGAAAACCATCCTTAGATCTGCCGACAGTTGGGTTCGAGCCTATCATCTCCCCAATGCAACCTCACAGCTGTGCTCTCTTGAGCCGATCTCTAAGGCTCAATACGTTAGTTGTAACGCTGAGCTCGATGATGACTTCCCAATTCTCTTCAAATTACTAGTATGATGGTAACGAAAGTTTATTATTATTATTATTATGTCCGCCACCGTGGTGTAGTGGTTCGTGTGATTAGCTGCCACACAAGGAGGCCCGGGTTCGATTCCCGGCTCTGCCACGAAATTTGAAAAGCAGTACGAGGAATCGAATGGAATCCACTTAGACTCGGGGGGTAAACTGAGTAGACTAGGGATCGATTCCCACCTCAGCCATCTTCGAAGTAGTTATCTGCGGTCTTCCACTTCTCTTCCAGGCAAATGCCGGGATGGTATCTGATTTAAAGCCACGGGGGCTTCCTTTCCTCTTCATTGTCTATCGCTTCCCTCTACAAGGCACCCGTTCAGCATTGCAGGTGAGGCCCCTGGGCGAGGTACTGGTCCTCCTTCCCAGTTTTATCCCCGACTCAAAGATTCACGTTCCAGGCCACTGCCATTGAGGCGATAGAGGTGGGTTCCTTCGTTGAGTCTGGGGGCTAAACCAAACCTGGAAATTAAACGAATAATGAAATGAAATTAAATTAAATTACTGTTATTAACTCCTTCACTTACGCCTAGCGTCCATCCTCATTTCGTTTACAGTGTTCTGTTCCACTTCCCTCCATACAGTGACTTTCAAATCTCCATGCTAGACCATAGACACTGATTGCTCCAGGATCATCAGTAAACTTTGTCAAATGCTGTAATGATGTTCTCTTAAAAAGCCTCCTGATTGCCACCGCTTTTGTCTCCCATAAAATCAATTTGTGTCCGGGGATTGAATCTCACGCCACAGATTGATGGAAAGGCAATTGTTTGGTTACGTGGGCTGCCCACATGTTATTAGAGCTCGTTAAGGTTACAACACAGCCTGTCACCGAATAGTTATCATCTGGTGCGTTGTAAAATGTGGCAGGTAATGAATAGGAAGAAAGGGATGACGTGTATACATAAAATTATGAATACATCTGTTCACTTCATTTTTTTTTAATTTTTGTAGTCATACATCAGGTCTGTGTTCCAATTTCTTGGTTGAAGCAGTATTTTAGTTTCTGGCTCTTGGAAAGAGTCGGAGAAAAATTTAGACTCCAAGTGTCAATCTCATTTACGCTCATAGTATAGAAGCTGTTGGTATATACGTAGTATTAAGTATTAATAATAGTGAAAGGATTCTAAGGTGAAAAGTATGGTCATGAAAGGGGCAAAAGGGTTCTAAAATAGGTCCAAAAGGCGCAAAGAAAAGATGTAAATGAAATCATTTTACTAAGGTTTAAACCAGTTACATGAACTTTATTTATCACATTTACTCGGTACTATCAATTAGTCAACATGTTATATTGGATTAAACACAATATTTCAAAGTTTTTTACAGTACGTCGGTGGCGCTTTGAGCCAAGTAGATCCTTATATAGCGAGAAACTCCTCTCGACAACTACAGAAAACCAATTTAATAATGTTATTTGCTTAACGTTCCACTAACAACTTTTATAAGGTTTCCAAAGGCGCTCAGGCGCTGGAAATTAGTCCCGAATGAGTTCTTTTACGTGCCAGTAAATCTACCGACAGGAAGCCTGACGTATTCGAGCACCTTCATATACCACCGGATGGAGCCGGAATCGAACCTGCCAGGTTGGGGTCAGAAAACCAGTGCCTCATCCCGGCAGAAAGCTAATGGAGCATAATTATGTCAGCACTCGTACAGGGAGTTCAGTCGAAATTGCAAAGGTTTCCACATGATGACTGTTCAAATTTAATTCGAATTTGTCTTTAGCAAATCTATTGGGGTTGTCCCTAACCCATTCTACATTTCCTCCCCCACATCTCCTTCTTAATCTTCGACATGATTTTGTGTTGTGAAAAATACGCTCTGGTCTGGGGTGGTAAACGGCCAAGAACAGAGTACACAGTAGTTAGGTGGAACCGTTAAATTCACGCCAGTACTATCTGGAATTAGTTAAAACTGTTGCAACATCACTGTTTAAATTTTAATTTGATTTAACAGATGCAGATTGACCATTATTGCTGATTTTGACCATTGCTGGTGGGATATAAAATGCTGGTGGTTATTTATTGACTAGTGTTGAGTTCTGATCAAACAAAATGTTAATAATCTGTTCAAAAAAAGACAAAAATCTAATCTTTTAAAATCACAGATAAATAATATGGTGTGAAAAAGTACTGAAACATGAAACAGAAAGTAAAAAAGTGGCAAAAGATAGCAACCTTACAAAGAAAGTTGCAAAAGGTGCAACAAACTGTTTATTTCGCTTCATTAGCAACCTCACAAAGAAAGTTGCAAAAGGTGCAACAAACTGTTTATTTCGCTTCATTAGCAACATCACAAATAAAGTTGCAAAAGGTGCAACAAACTGTTTATTTCGCTTCATTAGCAACATCACAAAGAAAGTTGCAAAAGGTGCGACAAACTGTTTATTTCGCTTCATTAGCAACCTCACAAAGAAAGTTGCAAAAGGAGCGACAAACTGTTTATTTCGCTTCATTAGCAAACTCACAAAGAAAGTTGCAAAAGGTGATAAACTGTTTATTTCGCTTCATTAGCAACCTCACAAAGAAAGTTGCAAAAGGTGCAACAAAATGTTTATTTCGCTTCATTAGCAACCTCACAAAGAAAGTTGTAAAAGGTGCAACAAACGGTTTATTTCGCTTCATTAGCAACCTCACAAAGAAAGTTGCAAAAGGTGCAACAAACTGTTTATTTCGTTTCATTAGCAACCTCACAAAGAAAGTTGCAAAAGGTGCAACAAACTGTTTATTTCGCTTCATTAGCAACCTTACAAAGAAAGTTGCAAAAGGTGCAACAAACTGTTTATTTCGCTTCATTTCAACTCCCCACCTACATATATTGACATTAAAAAGGTTCTACACTTTACTAGTAATAACATTCCGAGCACGTGGCTACAGGAGCACTTCATGGCCCAGTGTGAAAGTGATGACACACTGCCTTGCTCCTCATCATGTCTTGTAGGCTGCGCTTCATTGGCACCGCCGTTCATATTTTGGCGGTTTCCTTTCAACCGCATAAACTTCGCCGTTACTGTTTGAAGATCCAACCAGCCGCTGGGCTGATGACTTGACAAGTACTTCGTTTTTAGCGACGCGTACAACACTGCTAGAATATCATCGTCTTTTATTCAAAGCATTCCGAATTTTGACATAAATATATCTTTTGGCTGGGTCGGGGAGGTCATCCGCAAATTTGTGTAACATAACGCGACAAAATGTCCAATGCAAGTGTAGTCATAGCAACCGTTCAGGCAGTGATTTAAGTTATGGATGGATGTTCATACAGTGTTACCTAGCAACAGTGCAGGCTATGTCTTGTTGTCATCTGAAATTAGCAGCCGTTGGTGGATGGCCATGACCGGGAGACATATTTATGATCATTTGATTTATGCAAATGCTGCCTCTGTGGATCAGTGGTAGAGCGTCGGCCTCCGTATTCCAAGATAGTGGGTTCAAACCCGGCACAGGTAGTCGGATTTTTGAAGGGCAGAAAAAAATTCCATTCGACACCCCATACCGTATGATGTCCGCATGTAAAATATTTCTGGTGACATATTTGGTGTTTACCCGACAAAATTATATAAAATCCGCCACTGACGCCAAGATAATTTCGTTTACTCTATCATCCAGTAGGTCTTTGGTAAAAGGAAACGTCAGAATTGACGAGCAGACAGCCAGATAGCGTCAAATTAAAATGTCTGCACACGGTGGCTGAGGCCATATGATTATTATTATTATTATATATATATAATTCTCTGGGGCCATCAAGGACCACGTTAAGTCTTGTTGCATTTGACACTGAACTTCGCCTTCTTTAGAGCCCAAATTTCCCTCATTCTTTGTGAGTGGACCTGCTTACGCTCCTCTGTCCAAGGGGCACCGTGTCTTTCCTTCGGTTGCTCGTCTCGGTTTAGCCCGTTCGTCAATATTTTCTTGCGGAAGAGATCTCTGTTAAGGGCGTCTTCAGCTGAGATATGTAGCATTTGCAGGTCTTCTTTGGTATTTCTAAACCAGGGAATTGTGGTTTTGGGGTTTGAATCAAAAAAGTGAAAGATTTCTTTAGTTAACTTCCTTCCGTCCATTCTTTTCAGATGACCGTAAAATCGTGCCCGTCTTTTCCTGATTGTAATTTTCTCTATTTTGCTGTAGACTTCCTTGTTGGATCTCTTTTGATGGATTCCATTTCTTTACTTTGATCCCAAGATTCCTCTCACAATTTTGCGTTCTCTTTTCTCCAGTTCATCAAGGAGTCCTTTGTTGGCATTTAGAGACAGGGTTTCGGCTGCATATAGAACTACTGGCTTCAGAACTGTTTCATAGTGACGTATCTTGGTGTTTTGGGAAAGATATTTTTTGTTGTACGTTGTGCGGGATGTTTGGTAGGCTATTTCCAGTTTGCGTACTCGCTCCTGAAGTGCTTCTTTGTCCAGTCCATTTTTCATGATGATCTCACCCAGGTATTTGAATTTGTCTACTCGGGCGATGTCCCCGTATTTTGTATGGAGTTTTGGTGGAGCCTCTTTGATGTTAGTCATTACTTCTGTTTTCTCAAACGATATCTGCAAACCAGTTTGTTCGGCAATTTACTTTAAAATTTCAACTTGAGCTCTAGCGGTTTCTATGTCGTTTGAGAGAACAGCAATATTATCGGCAAATGCTAAGCAGTCTGTTGCGATCCCCTTGGATTTGGTTCCTATTCTCAATGGACTGTAGTTGGTTTCCTGTAATCACACCCGCCAGGTTCTGATGATCTTTTCAAGAACACAGTTGAAGAGTATCGGGGATAGCCCATCACCTTGTCGGACTCCTGTTTTGATGTCAAAGGAATGCGAGAGACATCCGTGGAACTTCACCTTGGATTTTGTATCGGTCAGGGTGGCTCTAATTAACGCCAGCAGTTTCAAATCAACTCCAAATTCATTTAAGATGTTTAGCAGGACTTCCCGGTCAATGGAGTCGTACGCTTTCTTAAAGTCCACAAAGACAGACACATACTGCTTGGACTTTAGTGTACAATATCTGATGATCGTTTTGAGATTTTGGATCTGTTCAGCTGTTGAGCGACCTTTTCTGAACCCTCCTTGGTATTCACCTATTTGATGTTCGACTTGTGCTTCCAAACGCTCCAGGATGGCAAGTGATAGAATTTTGTAAGTCACGGGTAGCAAAGATATTCCTCTGTAGTTGTTGATGTTCTTCATGCTGCCTTTTTTGTGTAATGGATGGATCAAAGCTATTTTCCAATCTTCGGGTAGGGTCTCCTTGTTCCAAATTTCTTCTATTTGCTTTTGCAAGATATCAAGTGATTCCCGGGGGGCATATTTCCATAGTTCTGCTACTACTGAGTCTTCCCCCGGCGCTTTGTTATTTTTGAGACGGGAAATGTGGCGCTTGATTTCATCTCTGTCGGGTGGTCTGGAATCTGGGTACCTGAGTAAGAGTTCCTTGGTCTCAATGGCGCTTTGCGGTTTAGAGCAATTAAGTAAATTCTTGAAGTAATCTGCCAGAATACTGCAATTTTCTTCATTTGACATCGCCAGTATGCCGTCCTTTCGCTCAAAGCATAGAGATGGTGGTTTATAGCCAGTGAGTTTGCGTTTGAAGGCTCTGTAGTACTCTCTGCTTTCATTCTTCCTAAAGTTTTGTTCTATCTTTTCAATGAGAGATTTTTAGTATTTACGTTTCTCAGTTCTGAACACCCTAGCTGCTTGGGCACGTTGGGTTTTGTAGGTTTCCCAATCATTTTCTGATTTCGTAGAGTAGTACTGTTTCCACGCATTGAGTCTTTCTTGGAGGACTGATTCGCAGGTACTATTCCACCAGGCACGCTTTTTGCTTCACTTGATTTCTGCAACGTCTTTGGCGGCCTCAACAAGGAGACTTTTGGCGTTGTTAAAGTCACAGTCATTTGGTCTAGCCTTCTCCTGGAACTCCTCGACCCTTTGCCGAAGTTTATCATTGTCGAAGCGTGTGATCTGTTTGGTTGTCTTCCTTGTGTTTGCGGGAATCGGTTTGAATTTGATAAGAGACATATAATGATCTGAGGCCACATTGATGCCTTTCTTTACCTTGATATTCATATCTATTATTATTATTATTATTATTACTATTATTATTATTATTATCACAAAGAGGAAAGTGCCCTGTTCGACTAATGCTCAATTTATGAAGTCAGACTAGGTACGTGATGGTCAATTCCTCCTTCAGTTTCATTTGTTTCCTTTGTCTGTCTGTCTGTCTGTCTGTCTGTCTGTCTGTCTGTCTGTCTGCCTTTCTCTCTGTCTATCCTTTTGTTAGTTTGTTTATTTATTTGTATTTTCGTTTGTTTGATTCTTCGTGCAATTATCACGCAAGACGATTTTTTCCCCTATGTATTTTCGTATTTTCTGTTTACCGTATCAGAGTTGCGGTATTATGGATGTTCAAACCACAGTGGAGTTTTCCGCGTCAGGATACTCCTCTCCATCCATGTCCTAATTTCCCGTATCCCTTGCCCTCTTGCCTTCTATGATCAGCTATTTAATTATTTATTTTCGAGTTTAACAGTGTTGAAGTTAGGATTCGTGGCCCTTTCTTACACTCAACCAAGTAAATTACAGGATACTCTATTATAAAGTAACTAAGCTAAATGATAGGTCTGAAGAACGCGTAGTGAAGAGTTACCTGTCGTATGGATTTTAGTGCCGAGAGTGTCCAAGGACATTTTCAGCTCGTCTGGTGCAGTTCTTTCTATTTGACGCCGATGGGCTACCTGCGCGTGTGAATGTGATGGGATGATGATGATGAGGAGGTAAGGAGAGGAAGAAATCCGGTGTCGGCAGATAGCCTACTCCTGTCGAATAACACCAAAGGGTCTGCTCAAAGCTTTGCGTTGCCATCCGACGGACGAATCATCATCAACAGCATCATATGCCCCATGTACACTGCGAAGAGGATTGGAATGGAATACTACAGGCTTTTGGCACGCAATCTACTGATTGGACCACCATTTCACCTACCCCACCGGCCAACAATCTGATGGTGAAAATCGTTTCGACTAACGGAACAAGAAAGAAAGCAAAGCTGAACAAGCTAAAGAAAAGAAAGAAATCTGGAACATAAAATTACAAAGAGAAAGAATGATAATGGGGAACAAGTAAAATACAAACTGAAAATATAAGCCAGTGCTTAATCAGAACACAATATGGTCCATAAAACTTAACGGGAAAACAAGTATGGCTGTGAAAATTGATCTTAATTGAAATCGATGTACTTTGCAGACTTTCAATTAAAAGCCTCCGTGGCTAAGGCGGTAGCGACCCGGCCCCTCACCGCTGAGTTCCTTGGTTCAAATCCCGTTCACTCCATGTGAGATTTGGGCTGGACAAAGCGGAGGCGAGACAGATTTTTCTCCGGGTACTCCGGTTTTCCCTGTCATCTTTCATCCCAGCAACACTCTCCAATATAATTTAATTTCATTTGTCAGTCATTAATCGATGTCCCAAAAGAGTGTGACAGGTTTCAGCCGCTAAATGGGGCTTCATTCATTCTATTCCTGAACAGGTTGAATGACTGCAACTGAGCTGTGCATTTTCATTTTCACACTGTATCAATAGCAATAATAATAACCTATATTAATTACACAGTAAAATGGCCATGTTTCTAGCCTACATACCACAGTAACACAATCTACGTCAAGAAGGTGTTTTTGTTATTTCTGATTATGAGAAAAAATTAAGCTCATTTCCTGCATTTTGATGGTCAAGACTGAACATGATTTCCTGGCACGACGGAGTACTTCTTCGTTGGTCACAATGGATCTTGAAAACTATGCGCTAAGTCTACATTTGAAATAGTTACTACCGTGAATTTCTAATATCCATAAATCTGAGGCTCTCTGGAGGAAACAGTGTATTTCCTTAAAAATATCCCACAACGTTAGCACTGTTATCTCAGCAGATGTTGAAACTCTCGAACACTACATGATGCTCGATTATGAACCCATCGATAACATTAGCGAAAATGAAAACGGTTTGGAAGTTAATTCTGCTTTCATATGTGAGATAGAGCTTTCATTCGTCTCGATTTGGGTTGATCACAAGGACAAGGAAATCAGTAAAAACGAAATCAATTACTAAATGCGTTTTTAATAAAATAAATAATTTCTCCAGGTACAAATTATCCGTAAATTCTAAGCAGGAAGAATAATATTACTCCACCTGTTAAAGTAAAGGTAACACTGAAGGTTTGGAAGAGATTCCTTAGAGTCCCATAAAAGGGTATACGGAGAACTGGCGAACTTGGAGTTTAAACTCGGTCAAAATTCTCTAGCACCGAAGAACAATCTTACCATTGTCCAACAACGAAGTCGTATGCCGTAACACGAACTCAGGTATGACGAACATGACTGATATGTAGTCTTCTTCTCTTCATCAGACTGGAGAGTTTGGTTAGGAACTCTCTCAAAGCGTATTGTGGGGATCGAGGACAATCTCTTTCTTGAGACGTGGGTCGTAACAATTATGTCTCCTCTTCCATTAGAGGCTTTTTCAGAGACGCATTGTACCTCTTCATTTAACTCCAGTCCTCGTTGCCGGAAATATTCAGTGATTGCAGTTCGGTTCCGATGATACGTATTGAGATACAGCCGCTCTCCCTTCCGTCATAACCTCGGCACGTATTCAAGAGATTACTTAGAGACTCATGAAAGGGTATACAGAGAACTGAAGAACAAAGAGTTTAAATTCAAGCCACAATTCTTTGGAATATGCCGCTCACCAGGTCTACACCGTACCCGTTTACGTACATCTTTTTCATACAGTTGCAGCTGGAATGGCAAAGGTTGTGAGCAATCCGATCCAGGCAACATTTAACGCATACAAATTTTTATGCTACATCTGAGTTAGTTAAACTATTATGTGTTCATAAAAAATATTGCTTCATTTCGACTGGTCTTCAGCCTGAAGAGGATCTGTGTGAGTTCATGAGCACGGAAATCCTGGTTTAAACTACGTTAGCTTTAACTGGCTAAGAGAGGAAAAGACGTATTCTCATCTTGATTCGTGCTCACGCTGTTTACATTACCAATTAGCCTGACCCTGCCGCTTTGACACAAAGTCTTAACGAGTTCCTTTAATCCGCTCTCCTTCTAAAACTCTGTGTATTCTCTTTTTTTCTTTTCTTTTCTTTTCTTTACATTTTGTAGAAAGAATTATAGCATCCAATAAAGCAGGTCACCATCTCGTAAAAGACACTCCACTTTTCTGCCAATTAACTTCAACATCCTTTGCTCACGGGCATGAAACGGTTTCCACAGAGTTAGTTCTTATAAAAGTCTTATTATTACAAATATTTTTTTATTGTCAACATATCAGACAGAATGGTATTCCGTAGGACTCTACCACAGAAAATCAGAAGAGAGGTTCCCTATAGACGGCTGTTATCCAAAAATAAAGATAAAATATTATGATTCCCTTCAAGCTCCCAAACTGTGTCGCTTTCCCATAGGATGCTTTAAGGAATCCATACAGGAGAATTAACACTCGAGAGTATATGACTGTATACTGTTTTACATCTAGCTGCTATACCGTCAATAACGGGAAAAATCACGTCACATGTGTGTAATTACCCTTTGTATTACTGAGTATTTGAAATATATGAATACAGGTTCAATGCCTTGAGTTTTAGGGGTACCGGTATCGTTTTTATTGGTAGATTGGAAACGTTGGTAATCTAGCCTATGCGTTATATAGATATAAATCCAACATGGTCTAACTTGAATATAAATTAAAATTGTGTTTAACAAGCCGTGGAATCTTCAACATAAAGATGAAACATTTTTCTCTCCAGAGGTATCCATTTGGCGATGGACTGGGAGGCTTAAATTATCCGTTCATACTTGTATCTCCCCTTTGCACGTCAATCATAATTATAATTATTATCATTAATTTAATGATATTCATTTTTTGAAACTACTAATGCACTGCACATAAAAATGCGTAACATATTGACTATGAATGTGTGAGTTGGAAAAAAGGGGCCACTACATAAAAGTTAACATTTTCACGAGACATGATACGTAGTTTTAAACCACATTGGTATATACATGGTGTTCTGGAGTCACTGCGTTGGAAAGGGATCTAGGAGTGAGCCAAGATACACAATTGTATCGTAACTTATCCGTGAATATTATGGTCAAAGTTCCGGTTTGAACGTGACGGAGATGAAGCTTTTCCGAACTTGATGATTTAACGAGGTCAGTAGTGTTCTGTTTGCATAATAATAATAATAATAATAATAATAATAATAATAATAATAATAATAATAATAATAATAATAATAATAATAATAATAATAATAATAATAATAATAATGCTATTTGTTTAACGTCCAACAAACTACTTTTTACGGTTTTCGGATACGCCGAGGTGCCGGAATTTAGTCCCCCAGGAGTTCTTTTACGTGCCAGTAAATCTACCGACACGAGGCTGACGTACTTGAGCACCTTCAAATACCACCGGACTGAGCCAGGATCGAACCTGCCAAGTTGGGGTCAGAAGGCCAGCGCCTCAACCGTCTGAGCCACTCAGCCCGGCTGCAGAAAAAATAATGCTATTACACTGATTCATTTGATTCTTACATTAAATGAGTGTCATGTGAATCCATGTTTCTGGTACGAACGGAAAATTATCCGTAACATAAAATCTTGAAAAGTGTGCGCCCATGGTTAATATTTGTGCAGAAACACACACACACACACACACACACACACACACACACACACACACAATGAAAATACTGTTTTCGACATTAGGAAGAAATAAAATGAACTGTTGCATTTGTGCTAAAACGCCATATGGAGGAGGAATAAATGTATTGTACCAGGAAATCATTTGATAATAAGGCACGACCAGATATTTCGGAGAGTAATGATCTCTTATCGCAGGGCACACTGTGTGTAAGCCTGGAGATGGGTACAGAGAGAGGTCCTGACTACAATGAATTTCATATTCTTTAAACTGAATTTATTCACATAAGGTTCACCTTATAATTGTGCTCGTTACAGTGCAGTTGTTTCCATAGATCCTCCTAGATGGACAGCAACCCAAGCCATGGAACCACGATGCGTTGTAGGCAGAAATCATGGAACCCCATTTCCTTATAGGCAGCAACCATGGAACCCCGATTCCTTGTAAGCAGCAATAGATCGTCGTTGATTACTGAAGGCCCCGGCGCGGGGTAACCACTCAGTGATTATGTTACGCGAATGTCCACATTTAACTGCTCCCGAGTATCGGAATGATTCACATAAACCACAGCACTTTGTGAAGTGTAATAGTTGTCTCGGTTCTGACTTAGAATACAAAACGTAAAATTTGAAAAAATAGTTACACTTGGGGAAACTTGCGGTAGCTTTCCTCAGGAAAAATAAAAGTTTGACTTCTATCACTTGCGTAGAGTCCTTCTACCAAATTAAAATTTGCACTGTTCATTGGAACTCATCACAACCCAGTTTATTCATATTCACGTCCAGAAATAGAACGTCTGATGGAATAACTGCACTCTTAGAATTGTTTATAATTCCAAAGTAACAGAATGTTTGTAGCGACCTACTAAAAGCACAGTTCACTTGGAAATTTCACTTACGTTTTAAACAAATGCCCATGAATGCACTTGTGTCTATTTATGTAGTGTAAATTTCCTGGAAAAAATCACTAGCATTCCTAAATACTGCATTCCATGCGAAGCACCCTGCTTCCTGAATTTACCGAGCTCAGAATATTTTAAGCAAGTCTCGGACTTATGGGAGTAACGGAGTCCCACTCCCATTTGAGAGGCGAGGGACTCCTTGGAAACAACTTGGCGAACTAAATGGAATTCGGTGGGGAGCTATCAGTATTAATGGGGCTTATGGAAGAAAGAAAGTAGAACATGCTGAGTCAGCAAAGAGGCTGCATCTGGATGTGCTAGAAGTAAATGCTATTCGGGTAAGGGGAGATACTGAGGAAGAGATAGAAGACTATAAAGTGTACTTGACGGTTGTTGAAAATGGAAGGGCAGAGTGTGGGGTAGGGCTGTTCATCAGGAATACTATTGCACGCAACATAGTCTGTTAAGCACGTAAATGAGACAATGATATGGGTAGATTTGGCAGGTGGAGGAATTGAGACGAGAATTGGCTCAGTGTATTCACCATGTGAGGGTGCAGATTAGGAAGAAATTGACAAGTTTTATGTAGCATTGAGTGGCATCGTAGTCAGGGTCAACAGTAAGGATAGGATAGTGCTAACGGGCGATTTCAGCGCGAGAGTTGAAAATAGAACTGAAGGATACGAAATGGTGATTGGTAAATGGGTGAAAAATATGGAAGCTAATAGGAACGGGAAGCGTTTGCTGGACTTCTGTGCTAGTATGGGTTTACCAGTTACATTCTTCAAGCATAAGGCTATTCACCGCTACACATGGGAAGGTAGGGATACAGATTCATAATACACTATATCTTAAAAGATTTCAAATTCAGGAAATCTGTTGGGAATGTACGGATTTGTCGATGAAACAGACCACTATCTGATCTTTAGCGTACTAAGTATCTCTAGGCCTAGGATAGAGAAAGTGAAATCTCCAGAACGAGGAAATTAGACAGAAGCACATGGATATAATTAGTGACAAGTTCCGAAGAGTGGACAGTAAGCATGTTCAGGAGATAGAAAGAGAATGGGTGGCATACAGGGATGATGCAGTAGAACTACTGTGTGCAAAGATGGGGAAAAGCGAACATATTGGTGCAATGATGAAGTGAGAGCGGCTTGTAAACGTAAAACAGAACGTTTATCAGAAATTGCTCTAAACAAGGGCTGATGCAGACAGGGAATTGTAGGTAGATGAAATAAACAGAGCGAAACAAATGGTTTTTGAATCCAAAAAGAAGTCGTGGGAAAATTTTTGTAATATCATGGAAAGGCTAGGTCAAGCTGCAGGGAAGCCTTTCTGGACAGTAATAAAGAATCTTAGGAAGGGAGGGAAAAAAGGAAATGAACATTGTTTGGGGTAATTCAGGTGAACACATAATATATCCCAGGGAATCACTGGACAGGTGGAGGGAATATTATGTAAATATTCTCCACGTAAAAAGGAAATCTTCATGGTGATGTCGCAAACAACCAAGCTCATGGGGAGGAAAAAATTTACCCGCGAGGAATTGGAAAGCATGGTGAATAAACTCATTGTCATAAAGCAGCAGGGATAGATGAAATTAGACCTGAAATGGTGAAGTATAGTAGGAAGGCAGGGATGAAAATGCTTCATAGAGTAGTAAGATTAGCATGGAGTGTTGGTAACGTTGGTAAGGATTGGACAAAAGCAGTAATTGCACCTATCTATAAGCAAGAAAACAGAAAGGATTGCAACAACTATCGAGGTCTCTCATTGATTAATATACCAGGCAAAGTATTCATTGGCATCTTGGAGGGAGAGTGCGATCCGTAGTTGAGACGAAGTTGGATAAAAAACGTGGTTTCAGATCACAAAGTGGTTGTCAGGATCAGATTTTCAGTATCGCCAGATAACTGAAACATTCTATGACAGGAATAGGCAGTTGTGTTTATGTTTCGTAGATCTATAGAAACCATATGACAGGGTACCGAGGGACACGATGTTCACCATACTGGGAGACTATGGTTCAAGGGCAGATAATTAAAATCAATCAAAGGCATTTATGTTGACAATCGGACTGCAGTGAGAGTTGATGGTAGAATGAGTTCTTGGTTCAGGATACTTACAGGTGTTAGACAATGCTGTAATCTTTCATCTTTGTTGTTCGTAGTGAGCATGGATCGTCTGCTGAAAGGTGTAAAGTGGCAGGGAGGGATTCAGCTAGGTGGAAATGAAGTAAGCTGTCTGGCCTATGCTGACAACTTGGTCTTAATGGTAGATTGTGCTGAAAGCCTGCAGTATAATATCATGAAACTTGAAAATAAGTGGAATGAGTATAATATGAAAATTAGCCTTACGAATGCTAAATTGATGTCAGTAAGTAAGATACTCAACAGAACTGAATGTGAGATTGGTGATACAAAGCTGGAACTGGTAGATAACTTCAAGTATTTAGGATATGTGTTCTCCCATGATGGTAATATAGTGCGTGAGATTGAATCAAGGTGCAGTAAAGCTAATGCAGTGAGCTCACAGTTGCGATCAACAGTATTCTGTAAGAAGGAAGTCAGCTCCCGGACAAAACTATACTTTCATTGGTCTGTTTTCTGACCAACTTTGCTTTATGGGAACGAAAGCTGGGTGTACTCACGATATTTTATTCAAGTCAGAAGTAATAGACATGAAGGTAGTGAGAATGATTGGTGGTACAAACAGGTGGGAACAATGACAGGAAGGTACTCAGAATGAGGAGATAAAGGCTAAGTTAGGAATAAACTCGATGGATTAAGCTCTACGCATAAACTGGCTTCGGGAAAATGAAAATCCACAGCCTGTGTCAAGTCAATGACCGGGTCAAGAATGAAATGAATGAAGCCTCCATCTAACGGCGAGGATAGTAATTGTGCCGGGCGCCGAGGCCTGTCGCACTCCTCTGGGGCAATGATTAATTAATGACAGATGAAATGAAATGATACTGAAGAGTGTTACTGGAATTAATTATAACAGGGAAAATCAGAGTACCCAAGGTAAAACCTGTCACACCTCCGCTTTGTCCACCACAAATCTCACATGGAGTGACCGGGATTTGAACCACGGAACCCAGAGGTGAGAGGCCGGCGCGCTGCCACCTGAGCCACAGAGTTCCAGCTATAGAGAGAAAATTTCCATAGTATAATTGCTTTCTGTAGTTGCTATTTTTTAAAAGTTTAGGTTACCATACCTCACCACAATAATAAAATAATTCATAATAACTGTAGGTAAAGAACTCTTCACTCCAGATAGGCTCCTGAGCATTTTAGTATCCGTAAAAGACGTCTAAAACAATCAAAATACACGCTCATTGAAAATGAATTTTGTATTAACATAGGTCTATTTTGGCGTGGAGGCTGTTACTTTTGGCTACTGTTTTCCCCACTAAAGTCAAAAATATGAATCACTAAATGACATTATATGACACTTCTTTCGTTTTTTGCTAGTAGCTTTACATCGCACCGACACAGATAGGTCTTATGGCGACGATGGGACAGGGAAGGGCTAGGAGTGGGAAGGAAGCGGCTGTACAGCAGGTACAGCCCCAGCATTTGCCTGGTGTGAAAATGGGAAACCACGGAAAACCATTATATAACACGATTTAGTACGAAAACACATGCACTTACCTCATTTACTGGAAGATTCACAAAAATCTTGATTATTTGTATTCAGAAATTATAAAACACCAAACTTATCTCGATAAAACCTCAACAGATTCACTCCAGGGCAACGAATAATAGGTTGTGAGGGATTAATGAGTCAATGATTAGTTCAGCCATCTGTTGGTGGCATGACTAACTACTAAAGTAGTACGTACCACCACGCATCATATCGTTAGGAAAGAGTTGTACAACATTATGTACCACCGAGCATGAAACAGTTTAAAGGACATTAAGATACATGACTGACGACCAGTCCCATCTCATCCCACCTCTTTCCGTCCTATCGTCACACTATCAAGCATATATCTGTTAGGTCATCAGTCCAGACGCTGGTTGGATCTTCAAATAGCATCGCCAAAGGCTATGCGGTTAGAGAAAAACCATAAAAAGCAATGGCAGCACCAAAATGAAGCATACCATGGAAACAACGGAAAACCATATTCAGGGCTGCTGATGGTTGGGTTCGAACCCACAATCTCCCGGATGCAAGCTCCCATGTCCATTCCGCTAACCGCACGGCCAACTCGCCCGGTTAGACATATCTTCCATGCATGTGACTAGTGATAGTGATTCTGATGATTCAGATATAAAAACCAAACGAACAATCTCTAACTAAAGATTCCATTGTATAAGCGACTCATCTAATGATTTTTAAGTTGAAAACGCCCCAGTTTTTTCAATGACTAATCGTAGAAATATCACTACTCTAGCTGTATGTCCTATTACATATGCAACTTCCCAAATTAAAGAGACCCGTTTGAATATCATAAATGGGTCATAAATGGGATAAAGTACATGGTCTTGATCCTGCTCCTGCATTTACTTTTTATAGTGGCCCTAGTGATAAAGTCAAAGATGTGTTTGAACCTTCACCTTCAGAGTTATTCTTGTTTCTAATACAGCAAGAAATGCAGAGCAGAACTATCTACAAAAGGATAAAACTTACACACCAACCAATGTGAATGAAATTAAAACTTTAATCGGGATCGATCTTCTTATTGGTATTGAGCCTTTTCCAAGCTATCGGGACTACTGGAGTTCATCTCCTCGGCAGTTACATAAGTCTTCTTATGCCTGTAAAAAGTTTGTATTGGCTGTTACCGACTATACACTGAATGATAACAATCATATGCCTCAACTAAGAGAGCAATATTTTTACAAACTCTCTGAAATAAACCATTTCTGACAAAAATTTCAGGAATTTCATGCTTGCAATGAATCTGAATGAAAGTGTTACTGTAGACGAGTCCATGATTAAATTTAAAGGAAAGTCGTGACTGAAACAATGTGTGTCCAAAATCAATAAGAATGGGCTACAAAGTTTGGATAGTATCAGACAAAGTGGGATATGCCTTGAAATTTGAAATTTACATAGGAAAAGGGTTCAGCCTCCGTGTCTCAGACGGCCGCCTCTCACCGCTTGGTTCCGTGGTTCAAATCCCGGTCACTCCATGCGAGATTTGTGCTGGACAAAGCGGAGGAGGGACAGAATTTTCTGCGGGTGCTCCTGATTTCTCTGTCATAATTCATTCCAAAACACTCTCCAATATCATTTCATTTTATCTGTCATTCATTAATCATTGCCCCAGAGGAGTGCGACAGGCTTCGGCAGCCATCACAATTCCTATCCTCGCCGCTCGATGGGGTTTTCATTCATTGCATTCCTAACCCGGTCGAATGACTGGAAACAGGCTGTATTTTTCATAGGGAAAGAGGAGAACGTATTTGTTAACATCGACTAGGGAAAAGAGCTGTGAAAAGCCTCGTTGAAGGAATTGAAAAAAAAGGACTATGAAACGTTCTTTGACAATTATTTTACTTCTCTTTGACTTTTGACGCATCTCAAGGAAATTAAAGTTCATACCTCTGAAACGGTGAACCCCACAACTTTGAATAATGATATGGAAATGAAACGTGGTTATTACGATTGAGGTACGAGTGATACGGGAGTGAGTATTGTAACGTGTTAGCGTGGTAGGTAAATAAATACATAACACTGGTAGCGTTTACTCTAGGCTGTATTGAATAATACTAATTGCTTACACAGACATATAAACACACCAGTTTGCACTCTCTCTTTACCTTCACCGTTCAGTCATGCTAATTGTTCACTCTATCGCTTATAAACTATAGCAGTCACACTGCACACTCTTCAGTCCCACAGCCATTCCTGCTGTCGCTATTACAGCCGCTGAGTTCAACAGTACAACAGTCTCACAATCTCGTATGACGTTCACTGTCCGTTCACTCACAACAGTCCTCGTTACCGTCCCTGGTCGCTTCCACATAGAAATCTCCCACGGTGCACCAGACACGACGCTCACTTCACAACAGCTAGACAGCGAGACTGAACGCCCCAACGACAGACAGATGGAATGAACACTCATTTCCAGGGACATAACACTCGGAGAGACTCACCCATACACTGCCTCAATTCAGGCAAAACCTCAATTCGAACTGTTACTTTCCACAGCGGTACTCCTCGACAGCACTCACTACCATACTGAACTGACTGCACTCCATTACACTCCCGTCTCAATCCTTAGCGGTACTCATCCTCAACGGAATTGGTGAAGCCCGTCCGGCCTGCCTTAAATAGATAGACCGATACTTTCTGATACTTCGAGGAAGGAGACGCCTACAAAGTCCTATCGAAAACTAATGCTCTGGGCTTAACTCCCTATATCATTTCTCACCCGCCTGGAGGCCTCCAGTGAACTATCGAGGCAACCACACTAGTGGTGGCAGAGGGGTTGGCCTTGCGCGCCCAGCTCGCCCTTGATTGGTTCGCTGTGCGGCGAGCGGTGGGGCCATAATTCAGTGACGTCACTCGCGGCTAGGTCTAGGTTGAGTTGCTCCTCACAAGGCCTTACGATGAAATGGCGGAAATGGTGGAAAGGTAAGTTCAAATCTACTCACCAACTTCCTTGATCCTACTCTTGCTGCTCAAGTAACAAGAACTGAGAAGGGTGGTAATTTAACAAGATTTTATTGCCCCCAAATTTCTGCCAGACTATAAGACTCACAAAAACTGTGTGGACAGATTCGATCAGCTGAAGTGCATTTACGAGGTTGATAAGAAAGGTAACATATGGCGGCACAGAGTCCTCTGGTATTTTATTAATGGTAATGTTGTCAATGCTTACATCATGCACCAGAAAATGAACTTTTCTAAAGTGAGAATGAAGGGCTTCAGAAAGGTTCTTTTAGGGATTTCGTTAGTTTTGCCTATGTTTCATCAAGGGATTGGCGGATAAGCACCAGCAGTAACACTGTAATTTTGAAACAGAAGCTCCATACCCCGAAAAAGGCACTTCTGAAGAGTTCCGCCCACCATTTACAAAGGTCTGCAAGGAGAAGGTGCAGCATGTAGTACACAGAATAATCAAATTTGAAGAAGATGGATGTGTTCCGTGTTTAAAATTCCTCCTTGGATTAGGAAGAGGAAGACATGCTTCCAAAACTTTCATATCAGTTCAAATTGCTGGTACAGAATATCCACAATTTGGACACACTGGTTTTATAAATAATAAATAATATTAATTTCTATTATACTTATTAACACAAATCACATAGTTGTTTTGTTTTGTTTTAAATTGTTGAAGCTATCTTCTCAAATGTATTTTTATTTCTAAATGTCCCGGGCCTGAAAGAGTTAAAAGATCTGTCAAACATATTTATCTTGCTATTGCTGAGCTGGATTGGTACTGTCAGCAACCGCACAGTCCTGCAAACACATGCCATACTGATAGCACGCATACGAGCTAGCTCAGCTCGGCGAACTAATATTCAACTCGCTGCGTTGTTTCGCGCGTAGTGTTTTAAACGTCGTAATGGCGAGCTATCTCGTCAGAAATGATCTGGCACGAGCTGCGATAGCACGATGCACGCCTCTGAATATGAAACCCTACTATTTGAGGGCAGCACCATTTCTTAAACTGTTAAGTTACTTCCATACAACATAACCCTCGCTGTAGCCAGGACGAAGATGTTTTTGTGGTTCCATCCAATTTGGATGATTTAATTTCGACAGCAGAAGTCGCTCTGTACCTGTAGCTACTTGCAAAAGCTTAGAAATTCTTGCGAAACGTTTCTTAATTTCATCCACCAATCAGGCGGTTTATATCAATATAAAGGGTAGGTGTCGTTGTTGTTAGCCTTACGATCAAGAACAAGATCTTCTCGACGAAAGGATGACCATGCTGATTTAACTGTTTACTGCTCAAGAAAAATTTTCTAAGTCAAAATACGTAACTTCTCAGTACAAGTGAATTAAGGCTTCACATTTAACATTATGCTACTTTTACACTAAATACAAAAACAAAAAGTAAAAATAGCATCTAAATCCACGAAGGGCTATGGCCTCCTGCAATGCAGAGACAGTGCTCAGTTTAATTCATCAGGTGAAACGGTCCCGAGGAGCATTATTATATTGGTTATTTTCTAGTTTATTTTAACATAGCAATTACATGGAGACTGACAAATTAAATATTATAATACTTTATATGATGTCCTGTTGTACAAAAAAGTGTCTAATCAAACGATACTACAAATCATATATCTCTGAAATGAAATGAAATGAAATGGCGTATGTCTTTTAGTGCCGGGAGTGTCCGAGGAGAAGTTCGGCTCGCCAGATGAGGTCTTTTGAGTTGACATCCGTAGGTGACCTGCGCGTTATGATGAGAATGAAATCATGATGAACTCACATAAAACCAGCCCCCGTGCAGGGGAATTAACCAATTATGGTTAAAATTCCCGACCCTGCCGGGAATCGAACACTGGTCCCCAGTGACCAAATGCCAGCACGCTAACCATTTACCCATGGAACCGGACGTCATATATCTCTTACTTCTCACAACATTCGCCGTTCTTCAATAACATTTTCTTTTGTTGCCGAAAATGGAAATTTTAAATTTAATTTTCATGGTTTACAACTCCTGGTCAATAATATTAATACAGTAAGTAAGGAAACTGAAAAAAATATGCAAACAAGACAAACCTACAACCAAACCACCGACACATTGGGAGAGTAACCACTTTTAAATATTGTCACTGAACAAACTGATCCTGAGGAAGAAGTGAAACAGAGGGTAGTAATAGCAAGAAGAATATCTACAAGAATGAAATATTTCATTTATAGTGACTACCTAAATTTAAAACTTAGACAAAGGATGATCAAGTACTATACATGGACCCTTAAGAACATATCAGTGAAACGCTTGGGAAGCCTTTGAAATTGGGATCCTCCGGAGGATGCTCAGAATTTTGTGGATTGCTCGACTAACGAACCAAGAAGTACTCAACAGAGCCAGGAACTCATTAGAACTATAAAGCGCCGTAAGATTTTTATCTTGGCCACATCCTCAGAAATGGCGGTTACCTGATCTTTTAATGGATTGTACAAGGTAAAACACAGGTTCAAAGAGGTGTTGCGAGGGGTCGAATGTCATGGCTTGGAAACATCAAAGAATGGACCGGAATTCACAATGTTGAAAGACTTTCCCATCTAGCAAGAGACTGCACAACATTCGCCAAGGTGATCGCCAACTTCAGCGAGACCTGATACAGAATTTAGAAGAAGACTATTTTATGTAATTATTTGGGAGCAAAACAAATCTGAAAAATGTTAAAACTAATTAAAATTAAAACAATAAAGGTGCCTTACAACGAACGGTGTGTAACTAAAAAAAAAAATGATTTAGCATACACTTTGGGCTAACATAGTCTGGGATTATCTTATTTTTATTACATTTTGCTCTTTGTCTTACGTAGCACCGTCTCAGACAAGTCCTATGGCAAAGATGGGATAATAGGTCTAAGAATGGGAATGAAGCGATTGTGGCCGAAATGAAGTTGCCTGCTATGAAAATGGGAATCGATGGAGAACATTCTCGAGGGCTGCCGCCAGCGGTGTTGGAAACTGTAATATCTCGAATGCAAGATCACAGCTGCATGATCCGAACCCAGAAATCGCTCAGTTTTGGCCATTTTATGACTATTTCTCAAGCAGCCAAGAATTGTCTTCAACTCAATTATCAACTCTGAATTATTTACATTTGTAAATGAAAGGTCAGGGGAAATACAAGTCAACTTGCTTCAGACCTGAGAAGAAACTAAATTTCAATTTCAATACGTTACTGAATAAACAAATAAAAAGTTACAAAATCATAAACTTTGAATATTGAAGTTCGAAATGTATTAAACTGAATTAATCATGATCCGTTATCCAGTATATCACCGTTAACTCGATTACGACAAAAAGTTGACTTACCTGTTTTTTTCACCTAACACTTCAAATGATATATTGCCGGGTACCCTTCTTCGAGGGGCATAAGTTTCATCGTAAACAGCTAGGTTGTGTACTTGAGAAGAGGTTCAAGTTTGTTAACAAGTTCCAAGTTGCAGAGGCCAAGTACAACAAAACATGCTAGTAGTATAATACAGGGATTCGGCGGCCTCCTCCTCCTCCGGCTCTCGGGAGAGGCCTCCTCCTCCTCCTCAGCCAGTGGCCTCCCAGTGGCCACCTCCTCCTCCTCCTCAGCCAGTGGCCTCCCAGTGGCCTCCTCCACCTCAGCCAGAGGCCTCTTCCAGTGCTGCCAACTTAACCTAACTAGCGCGAGATAAACAAAGCCACGTGCTTTTTGACAGACAACAACGCACCGCTAACCTCAGTACTGCCATCTTGACGGGCCTAAACCTCAGTAGTGCCAACTTAACCTCACAAGCGCGAGGTAAACAAAGCCACGTGCTTTTTGACAGATTTGTAAACAAAGCCACGTGCTTTTTGACAGACAACAACGCATCGCAAACCTCAGTACTACCATCTTGACGGGCCTAAACCCCAGTAGTGCCAACTTAACCTAACTAGCGAGAGGTAAACAAAGCCACGTGTTTTTTGACAGCCACGTGCTTTTTGACAGATTTGTAAACAAAGCCACGTGCTTTTTGACAGACAACAACGCATCGCAAACCTCAGTACTGCCATCTTGACGGGAATAAACCTTAGTGGTACCAACTTAACCTAACTAGCGAAAGGTAAACAAAGCTACGTGCTTTTTGACAGCTGTCATCCGCCATCTTTAAACCACAAAGCACTGTGCTGCCCTCTTTATCGCAGTAGCTGCAAAATTCGTCACCTGTCATCCGCAGTGCTGCCATCTTGACGGGTCTAAACCTTAGTGCTACCAACTTAACCTAACTAGCGTGAGGTAAACAAAGCCACGTGTATTTTGACAGCTGTCATCCGCCATCTTTAATCTATAGAGCACAGTGCTGCCCTCTTTAGCTACTTACCTTTGAAATGTGGTGGCGGATAATTTGAAAAATGCTTTTTGACAGCAGCCATATTTGTACACCGTGCTGCCCTCTTTAGCTAGATACCTGTGGTGGCAGACAATTTCACGTGACAGCAGCCATCTTTAATCAAGAGAGCACCGTGCTGCCCTCTATGTGGTGGCGGCAATTTGAAAAATTCTACATTCTCTTGTTTGGAAACAAACCCATGCGCTTTTTTTTGACAGCTGTCATCCGCCATCTTTAATCCAGAGAGCACCGTGCTGCCCTCTTTAGCTACTTACCTTTGAAATGTGGTGGCGGCAAATTCTACGTGCTCTTGTTTGGAAACAAAGCCATGTGCTTTCTTGACAGCTGACATCCGCCATCTTTAATCTATAGAGCACAGTGCTGCCCTCTTTATCGTAGTAGATGTAAATTCGTCACAGCTGTCATCCGCAGTGCTGCCATCTTAACGGGCCTAAACCTTAGTGCTACCAACTTAACCTCACTAGCGTGAGATAAACAAATCTACGTGCTTTTTTGACAGCTGTCATCCACCATCTTTAATCTATAGAGCACAGTGCTGCCCTCTTTAGCTACTTACCTTTGAAATGTGGTGACGGATAATTTGGAAAATGCTTTTTGATAGCAGCCATCTTTGAGCACCGTGCTGCCCTCTTTAGCTAGATACCTGTGGTGGCAGGCAATTCCACGTGACAGCAGCCATCTTTAATCATGAGAGCACCGTGCTGCCCTCTACGTAGTGGCGGCAATTTGAAAAATTCTACATGCTCTTGTTTGGAAACAAACTCACGTGCTTTTTTCTGACAGCTGTCATCCGCCATCTTGCATCACAAACCTCTGTGCTGCGCTCTTTAGCTAGATACCTTTGAAATGTGGTGGCGGCAATTTGAAAAAATCTATGTGCTCTTGTTTAGTAAACAAAGCCACGTGCTTTTTTTTGACAGCTGTCATCCACCATCTTTAATCAATAGAGCACTGTGCTGCTATCATGCGGGTAATTTCATCACCTGTCATCCACCATCTTTAATCTACAGAGCACCGTGCTGCTCTCTGTAGTAGCGGGCAATTTGAAAAGTTCTGTTAGCTGTCATCCGCCATCTTTGAGCACCGTGCTGCCATCTATGTGGTGGCGGTAAATTCCACGTGCTCTTGTTTAGTAAACAAACTCACGCGCTTTTTTGTCAGCTGTCATCCGCCATCTTACATCGCAAACCTCAGTGCTACACTCTTTAGTTGAAATATGGTGGCGGATAATTTAAAAAGAAAAATTCTACAGCAGCCATTTGTCGGCGCTAATTGCACAAGATGGTGGCTATACATGACTCCTTAAAGGTGCTTATGCAAGATGGCCGCTATACATAGACTCCCTTGGGATGCTTGCGCAAGATGGCGGTTATACATGGCTCCTTTTGAAATATGGTGGCGGATAATTTAAAAAGAAAAATTCTACATCAGCTATCTCTCGACGCTAATTGCACAAGATGGTGGCTATACATGACTCCTTAAAGGTGCTTATGCAAGATAACCGCTATACATAGACTCCCTTGGGATGCTTGCGCAAGATGGCGGTTATACATGGCTCCTTATGAAACGCCCTAGAGATGCTTGCGCAAGATGGCGGTTGCTCTTATGAGGTGGCTTAAGGGTCCTTGCACAAGATGACTAGAGACGCCCTAAGGATGCTTGCGCAAGATGGCGGACGCAAGATGGCGGCTATACACAACTCCTTATGAGACACTTTAAGGGTGCTTGCGCAAGATGGCTGCTGCTCTTAGCTTAGAGGCTAACGTGTCGTGCTAGTTCGATTCATTAAATTTGGAGGCTTAAATGCAAAATGTTAAAATTCTCGAAAACGATGCATCGTAGAGCAAAACGGACAAAATTTTTCTGACCAATGATTTAACAGCTGCTGTTATGCATGCGGTGGAGGGCAATTTGAAATTCTATGTGCTTAATCAACAGAGCGCCCTGCTGCCCTCTTTAGCTGAAATGTGGTGGTGGATAATTTGAAAAATTCTTTTGACAGCTATCATCCTTAAACAATGGCGACTATACATAGGCTGTTAAGGCCTTATCATGCTCCTCCTCCTCCTCCTCCCCCCTCCTCCTCCTCCTTCTCTACCTCCTCCTCCGCCTCTTATGTCAAGGCATAGCTTTATATCGAACAAGTTTAAACCTGCATCGCGAAGGCAAGCGCGTGCGGCGATAACATTATTGTGCATGTTTAGACTTTCGAAACATAAGAAGAGTAGAATCAAACGCTGTACTCGATACGACATGTGATCAGAACATTGATTGATGCGTTCAGAAAACAAAATAAGTGATCAAGACTAGAATCGAACACTGTACTCAATACATCATGTGTTTAGAATATGTCAGGGGATACGCTTGTTCTAAGAAGATCAGATTGAAACATAACAAGACTAGAACAGAACACTGTAATCGATGTTGTTAACTTCAACATGTGATCAGAACATTGATTGATGTGTTCAGAACACAAAATAAGTGATCATGACTAGAATCGAACACTGTACTCGATACAACATGTGATCAGAACATTGATCGATGTGTTCAGAACACGAAATAAGTGATCAAGACTAGAATCGAACACTGTACTCAATACAACATGTATTTAGAACATGTTAGGGGGTACCCTTGTTCTAAGAAGATCAGAATGAAACATAACAAGACTAGAATCGAACACTGTAATCGATGTTGTTAACCTCAAGATATGATCAGAACATTGTTTGATGTGTTCAGAGCAAAAGTACAATTTTGATGATTTGCGCAGCTAACTCGCTCGGTAAACGATGTGGCTAAAGTATAACTTCAAATTATTTACCTTCCATCATTCGTCTTGTGTGTAAAAATCAGTCGAACAAGTTATCGCATAAACATAGCTGAAAAAAAATCGTGATAGGGTATGGAACCCAGGGGTTACATCTTGTCAGAAGAGCAAAAAGGATGAAAGGACTCTTCCTCCTCCTTACCGCACATTCCTTGGCTAAAGGGCTAATGGGCTAAAGGGCTAATGGGCTAAAGGGCTAAAGGTGCAACAACCTCGTCGATCGCTATCAGCAAGAACGCTTGTACTTTGTAGAAAATTAATCTTTATTTGTAAATGGTTTTATGTTCAGAACAAGGAATGGAACCTAGGGGTTACGTCTTACGTAATAAAATCCCCGAGGTGCGATGAGTTACGTTTTTCGAACTAGTGTTTGGAACACTGAACTTTTCAAGATGATAGCAGAGAGTTTAGCAATGTTCTGTTGTTGGATTTTAAATTCCGCGCTACAACATGCATAAGGTGGCAGCCTTGAGGTTTACCGCCGTAAAGATGGCAAGAGTGAGGTTAACAATGTTCTGTTGTTGAATTTTAAATTCCGCGCTATAACATGCATAAGGTGGCAGCCTTGAGGTTTACCGCCGTAAAGATGGCAGCAGTGAGGTTAGCGACGCTCTATTGTCCTTCAAAGTGAGGTTAGGGTTCGTCAAGAAGACAGCTGTCAAAAAAGCACGTGGCTATGTTTACCAAACAAGAGCACGTGGTCGTGACGTCACGGTCACGTAATCAATCCTTAGCTCGACGTCGTTAAGAGCAGTATTAGGGTTAGCTATGCTTAAAAGTCTTGGGAACAGAGCAGCAGTATGAATTGCTATGTTTCAAAGCGTGTACACATGACCTATCGATTTTACATGCATCGACCATCGAACTAAACTTCACCCGCTAGATCGTGCTGCTATCTTAGCATAACCTATACCCATAAAATTAAAGTACAATGAATAGCCATGTTTCAAAGCGTGTACACATCACCTATCGATTTTGCACACATCGACTCTTGTACTAAACTTCTTCCGCTAGATTGTGCTGCTATCTTAGCATAACCTATACGCGTGACCTTAAGGTACAAAGAATAGCCATGTTTCAAAGCGTGTACACATTACCTATCGACTTTGCATGCAACAAATATCGTACTAAACTTCTTCCGCTAGGTTGTGCTGCTATCTTAGCGTAACTTATACACATGAACTTAAAGTACAAAGAATAGCCATGTTTCAAAGCGGGTACACATTACTTATTGATTTTGCATGCATCAAATATCGTACTAAATTTCTTCCGCTAGATTGTGCTGCTATCTTAGCATAACCTATACCATGAACTTAAAGTACAATGAATAGTCATGTTTCAAAGCGTGTACACATCAACTATCGAATTTGCATGTATCGACTCTCGTACTAAACTTCTGCAGGTAGATTGTGCTGCTATCTCAGCATAACTAAGACGCATGAACTTAAAGAACAAAGAATAGCTATGTCTCAAAACGCGTACACATTACCTATCGATTTTGCAAGCATCGACTCTCGTACTAAACTTCTTCCGCTAGATTGTGCTGCTATCTTAGCGTAACCTATACGCATGACCTTAAGGTACAAAGAATAGCCATGTTTCAAAGCGTGTACACATTACCTATCGACTTTGCATGCAACAAATATCGTACTAAACTTCTTCCGCTAGGTTGTGCCGCTATCTTAGCATAACTTATACACATGAACTTAAAGTATAAAGAATAGCCATGTTTCAAAGCGTGTACACATTACTTATTGATTTTGCATTCATCGAATCTTGTACTAAATTTCTTCCGCTAGATTGTGCTGCTATCTTAGCATAACCTATACCCATGAACTTAAAGTACAATGAATAGTCATGTTTCAAAGCGTGTAATCATCAACTATCGATTTTGCATGTATCGACTCTCGTGCAAAACTTCTTCAGATAGATTGTGCGGCCATCTTAGCATAACTAAGACGCATGAACTTAAAGTACAAAGAATAGCCTTGTTTCAAAGCGTGTACACATTACCTAATGATTTTGCAAGCATCGACTCTCGTACTAAACTTCTTCCACGAGATTGTGCTAAAATCGTGTAAGTGTGCTGCTATCTTAGCATAACCTATCGATTTTACATGCATCGACTATCGCGAGCATAACTAAGACGCATGAACTTAAAGTACAAAGAATAGCCTTGTTTCAAAGCGTGTACACATTACCTATCGATAATGTATGTATCGAATATCATACTAAACTTCTTCCGCTAGATTGTGCTGCTATCGTAGCATAACCTATACGCATGACTTTAAGGTACAAAGAATAGCCATGTTTCAAAGCGTGTACACATTACCTATCGACTTTACATGTATCGACTCTCGTACAAAACTTCTTCCGCTAGGTTGTGCTGCTATCTTAGCATAACTCATACACATGAACTTAAAGTACAAAGAATAGCTATGTTTCAAAGTGTGTACACATCACCTATCGATTTTGCATGCATCGAATCTCGTACTAAACTTCTTCCGCTAGATTGTGCTGGTATCTTAGCATAACTTATACCCATGAACTTAAAGTACGAAGAATAGCCATGCTTCAAAGCGTGTACACGTCACCTATCGATTTTGCATGTCTCGTACTAAACTTCTTGCGCTAGATTGTGCTGCTATCTTAGCATAACCTGTACGCATGAACTTAAAGTACAAAGAATAGCCTTGTTTCAAAGCGTTTACACATTACCTAATGATTTTGCACGAAACGACTATCATACTAAACTTTTTCCACTAGATTGTGCTAAAATCATGTAAGTGTGCTGCTATCTTAGCATAACCTATCGATTTTACATGCATCGACTATCGTACTAGACTTCTTCCGCTAGAGCATGTAGCAATCGCTTTTGTGTATCCCAAACCCATGTGCACGAACTTAAAGCATAAAGATGAGCTATGTTCTAAAGCGTGTACACATCACCTATCGATAATGTATGCATCGACTGTCGTACTAAACTTCTCCTGCCAGAGCGTACGACTATCGCTTGTGTGTGCACGAACTTAAAGCATAAAGAATAGCAATGTATAAAAATCTTGTAAACAAAGCAGCAGCATTACGTATAGTCAAGTTTAAATGCGTGCACACATCATGTATCCATGATGCACATAGTACTAAACTTATTCCATTAGAATGTACAAAGTTCGCATGTGTTTGTGCTGCTATCTTAGCATAGCCTATGTGAATGAACTTAAAGCATAAAGAATAGTTATGTGTAAAAAATCTTGTGAACATAGCAGAATGTTTACTACGTAGTTGTAGACATTAAACTTTGCATGCTGAGGCGGCATACTACGTGACCGTGACGTCACAGCCACGTGCTCTTGTTTGGTAAACATAGCCACGTGCTTTTTTGACAGCTGTCTTCTTGACGAACCCTAACCTCACTTTGAAGGACAATAGAGCGTCGCTAACCTCACTGCTGCCATCTTTACGGCGGTAAACCTCAAGGCTGCCACCTTATGCATGTTATAGCGCGGAATTTAAAATTCAACAACAGAACATTGTTAACCTCACTCTTGCCATCTTTACGGCGGTAAACCTCAAGGCTGCCACCTTATGCATGTTGTAGCGCGGAATTTAAAATCCAACAACAGAACATTGCTAAACTCTCTGCTATCATCTTGAAAAGTTCAGTGTTCCAAACACTAGTTCGAAAAACGTAACTCATCGCACCTCGGGGATTTTATTACGTAAGACGTAACCCCTAGGTTCCATTCCTTGTTCTGAACATAAAACCATTTACAAATAAAGATTAATTTTCTACAAAGTACAAGCGTTCTTGCTGATAGCGATCGACGAGGTTGTTGCACCTTTAGCTCTTTAGCCCATTAGCCCTTTAGCCCATTAGCCCTTTAGCCAAGGAATGTGCGGTAAGGAGGAGGAAGAGTCCTTTCATCCTTTTTGCTCTTCTGACAAGATGTAACCCCTGGGTTCCATACCCTATCACGATTTTTTTTTCAGCTATGTTTATGCGATAACTTGTTCGACTGATTTTTACACACAAGACGAATGATGGAAGGTAAATAATTTGAAGTTATACTTTAGCCACATCGTTTACCGAGCGAGTTAGCTGCGCAAATCATCAAAATTGTACTTTTGCTCTGAACACATCAAACAATGTTCTGATCATATCTTGAGGTTAACAACATCGATTACAGTGTTCGATTCTAGTCTTGTTATGTTTCATTCTGATCTTCTTAGAACAAGGGTACCCCCTAACATGTTCTAAATACATGTTGTATTGAGTACAGTGTTCGATTCTAGTCTTGATCACTTATTTCGTGTTCTGAACACATCGATCAATGTTCTGATCACATGTTGTATCGAGTACAGTGTTCGATTCTAGTCATGATCACTTATTTTGTGTTCTGAACACATCAATCAATGTTCTGATCACATGTTGAAGTTAACAACATCAATTACAGTGTTCTGTTCTAGTCTTGTTATGTTTCAATCTGATCTTCTTAGAACAAGCGTATCCCCTGACATATTCTAAACACATGATGTATTGAGTACAGTGTTCGATTCTAGTCTTGATCACTTATTTTGTTTTCTGAACGCATCAATCAATGTTCTGATCACATGTCGTATCGAGTACAGCGTTTGATTCTACTCTTCTTATGTTTCGAAAGTCTAAACATGCACAATAATGTTATCGCTGCACGCGCTTGCCTTCGCGATGCAGGTTTAAACTTGTTCGATATAAAGCTATGCCTTGACATAAGAGGCGGAGGAGGAGGTAGAGAAGGAGGAGGAGGAGGGGGGAGGAGGAGGAGGAGGAGCATGATAAGGCCTTAACAGCCTATGTATAGTCGCCATTGTTTAAGGATGATAGCTGTCAAAAGAATTTTTCAAATTATCCACCACCACATTTCAGCTAAAGAGGGCAGCAGGGCGCTCTGTTGATTAAGCACATAGAATTTCAAATTGCCCTCCACCGCATGCATAACAGCAGCTGTTAAATCATTGGTCAGAAAAATTTTGTCCGTTTTGCTCTACGATGCATCGTTTTCGAGAATTTTAACATTTTGCATTTAAGCCTCCAAATTTAATGAATCGAACTAGCACGACACGTTAGCCTCTAAGCTAAGAGCAGCAGCCATCTTGCGCAAGCACCCTTAAAGTGTCTCATAAGGAGTTGTGTATAGCCGCCATCTTGCGTCCGCCATCTTGCGCAAGCATCCTTAGGGCGTCTCTAGTCATCTTGTGCAAGGACCCTTAAGCCACCTCATAAGAGCAACCGCCATCTTGCGCAAGCATCTCTAGGGCGTTTCATAAGGAGCCATGTATAACCGCCATCTTGCGCAAGCATCCCAAGGGAGTCTATGTATAGCGGTTATCTTGCATAAGCACCTTTAAGGAGTCATGTATAGCCACCATCTTGTGCAATTAGCGTCGAGAGATAGCTGATGTAGAATTTTTCTTTTTAAATTATCCGCCACCATATTTCAAAAGGAGCCATGTATAACCGCCATCTTGCGCAAGCATCCCAAGGGAGTCTATGTATAGCGGCCATCTTGCATAAGCACCTTTAAGGAGTCATGTATAGCCACCATCTTGTGCAATTAGCGCCGACAAATGGCTGCTGTAGAATTTTTCTTTTTAAATTATCCGCCACCATATTTCAACTAAAGAGTGTAGCACTGAGGTTTGCGATGTAAGATGGCGGATGACAGCTGACAAAAAAGCGCGTGAGTTTGTTTACTAAACAAGAGCACGTGGAATTTACCGCCACCACATAGATGGCAGCACGGTGCTCAAAGATGGCGGATGACAGCTAACAGAACTTTTCAAATTGCCCGCTACTACAGAGAGCAGCACGGTGCTCTGTAGATTAAAGATGGTGGATGACAGGTGATGAAATTACCCGCATGATAGCAGCACAGTGCTCTATTGATTAAAGATGGTGGATGACAGCTGTCAAAAAAAAGCACGTGGCTTTGTTTACTAAACAAGAGCACATAGATTTTTTCAAATTGCCGCCACCACATTTCAAAGGTATCTAGCTAAAGAGCGCAGCACAGAGGTTTGTGATGCAAGATGGCGGATGACAGCTGTCAGAAAAAAGCACGTGAGTTTGTTTCCAAACAAGAGCATGTAGAATTTTTCAAATTGCCGCCACTACGTAGAGGGCAGCACGGTGCTCTCATGATTAAAGATGGCTGCTGTCACGTGGAATTGCCTGCCACCACAGGTATCTAGCTAAAGAGGGCAGCACGGTGCTCAAAGATGGCTGCTATCAAAAAGCATTTTCCAAATTATCCGTCACCACATTTCAAAGGTAAGTAGCTAAAGAGGGCAGCACTGTGCTCTATAGATTAAAGATGGTGGATGACAGCTGTCAAAAAAAGCACGTAGATTTGTTTATCTCACGCTAGTGAGGTTAAGTTGGTAGCACTAAGGTTTAGGCCCGTTAAGATGGCAGCACTGCGGATGACAGCTGTGACGAATTTACATCTACTACGATAAAGAGGGCAGCACTGTGCTCTATAGATTAAAGATGGCGGATGTCAGCTGTCAAGAAAGCACATGGCTTTGTTTCCAAACAAGAGCACGTAGAATTTGCCGCCACCACATTTCAAAGGTAAGTAGCTAAAGAGGGCAGCACGGTGCTCTCTGGATTAAAGATGGCGGATGACAGCTGTCAAAAAAAAGCGCATGGGTTTGTTTCCAAACAAGAGAATGTAGAATTTTTCAAATTGCCGCCACCACATAGAGGGCAGCACGGTGCTCTCTTGATTAAAGATGGCTGCTGTCACGTGAAATTGTCTGCCACCACAGGTATCTAGCTAAAGAGGGCAGCACGGTGTACAAATATGGCTGCTGTCAAAAAGCATTTTTCAAATTATCCGCCACCACATTTCAAAGGTAAGTAGCTAAAGAGGGCAGCACTGTGCTCTATAGATTAAAGATGGCGGATGACAGCTGTCAAAATACACGTGGCTTTGTTTACCTCACGCTAGTTAGGTTAAGTTGGTAGCACTAAGGTTTAGACCCGTCAAGATGGCAGCACTGCGGATGACAGGTGACGAATTTTGCAGCTACTGCGATAAAGAGGGCAGCACAGTGCTTTGTGGTTTAAAGATGGCGGATGACAGCTGTCAAAAAGCACGTGGCTTTGTTTACCTCTCGCTAGTTAGGTTAAGTTGGTACCACTAAGGTTTATTCCCGTCAAGATGGCAGTACTGAGGTTTGCGATGCGTTGTTGTCTGTCAAAAAGCACGTGGCTTTGTTTACAAATCTGTCAAAAAGCACGTGGCTGTCAAAAAGCACGTGGCTTTGTTTACCTCGCGCTTGTGAGGTTAAGTTGGCACTACTGAGGTTTAGGCCCGTCAAGATGGCAGTACTGAGGTTAGCGGTGCGTTGTTGTCTGTCAAAAAGCACGTGGCTTTGTTTATCTCGCGCTAGTTAGGTTAAGTTGGCAGCACTGGAAGAGGCCTCTGGCTGAGGTGGAGGAGGCCACTGGGAGGCCACTGGCTGAGGAGGAGGAGGAGGTGGCCACTGGGAGGCCACTGGCTGAGGAGGAGGAGGAGGCCTCTCCCGAGAGCCGGAGGAGGAGGAGGCCGCCGAATCCCTGTATTATACTACTCATGCTCTCTACAGGTTTCGCTATGTAATATTAAGTTTAATGTACTAGAGATCACATTACTCTCAAGGAGATGCGTTTGGTGTTAGAGATTTCTACCTTGAATATACAGGACGTTCTGAAAAGAAGTTCCAATATTTAGGAAGGAGGTAATATTGGTCTTAAGAAGACCCAGTGGACTGTACAATCTGCGGCCTTTAGAGTTAAATAGGTATTTGAAAAATCTATCCTGTAATGTCGTTTATAACTTAACGACACATCGATTTTTACTTAGTTTTATTTATTAATTTATATTCACATTTTCGGCAAATACCAAAATATTATTGAACAATCGTGAATGTTGCGAAAAGTAAGAGATGCATGATTTAAAATAAAATCTAGCTTAATTTCACTACCTTCGTTGTTCTCCTCCCCGTGAACTCCCTTGCTTGTAACTTCAAGAGAATTAATTCCTTTTACGTTAAGAAGATCATCCTTCTGTATGACCAGTGATTCCCTAGTGTCAGTCAAGCGTTCGCCTGATGTATCCAATATACTATTAACTTGCCTCTTTCCTTCATTTCTGTCATTCGTTAATACAGCTCTGAAGTGTTTCATTACCAAGTTATACGCTGCAGAGACTCTGTTAATGAACAGGAAATGTAGTATGGAAGGCCAGAAAAAAGTTGACTCATCCTCAGAAAAATGCACTGACCTAGACTACTCCCTGACGGAACCTACCGGCTAAAAATGAGCTGTGAATTATACCGACAGTTCGAAACGGCGAAAAGCGGCATGTGACATAGGCGACTGAAGTTCGACGGATACATTTCACGAATAGACAAAATTACGCTTACTAAGATCTACAACACTGGAAACCTTTGGCACAACGAAGTCTATGAAGACCTCGATTCCGCTGGGATTTCTGATCTTGACGTTCTAAATCGCTCGAAATTCTGTGGTACGGTTAATTATTTGTCCGTTTTACCAAGTCCAGGAAACCACACTCACTGTAAAGAATACAAAATCTACTAGCCGCGCCAAGGGGAATTGGGAACGAAAGCAAACCTCCAAACAGGATCTAGTCATAAGCGCTCCCTGGTGAGTTTACATTACTAAGATTGTAATATTATTAATAATAATAATAACTTTATAAATAGCAAATTACATCAATAAATCCGTCACTACATTCCGTCATGCAGTACTACCTACCACGCCCTCTCCTCGAGTATGTGTCCTGAGCAAGGTTTGAGGACAGCCCCCTTGGACATACCGACATCATATATTACTCTGCTTACCTTTGCAATCTAGCAGTAGATGATACTTCACCATGGTAATATTGGGTTACTTTGGAAGTATGGCACTCTGGAAGGTAGCTGGGGGTATCTCATTTGTCTACAAAGCTTGAGTTGCGCGATTGGATTTTTACTCCGGTCGTTGGGTCGCAATTTGCCTACGTCCTGAGCGCCCTCATGCACTTGATCGCTCTTCAAATCAATGGAGGTGCAGTACCTTCTGTTCCAGCTCGCTGGCTACCAGAGCAGCTGTGGAGTTGTAACCATTGAAACTCTTGTCGCACCAGCTCGGTTATTGCTACTTACTGCCGAGATTTACATGACGTCTCCATCCCTTCCGTACCTTTTAGAGGCTTTCTACTCTAATAAATAATCACTTTTTATACTATGCTATGTCCATCTGATGGATCATATCTTCCCTTCCTCTCTGCATATTTTTTTAATTCGAAAATTCCTTGTATATATTTTCATAATGAAAGAGACATGTGCTCCAACCAGAAGAGTGCCAATGACATGTGAGCACAACCCTGTTCTGTACCTCACATAAAATTTGCTATTTGGATTGCATTATTTACTCTCTTGGTCAATGAATAAACAAAAACTCAAGCTTTAGTGGTCTAATAATAATTTCAACACTTAACTGGACAAAGAATTCTTCAGAAGAAGATATTCTTGAGAATAAACGAAAATCGTCATATTTACTGAATTATTTAAGGTGTTACAGGTGAGTAATAGTCAAAAGATTATCTTTCTTTCTTAATCTGCTTACCCTCCAGGGTTGACTCTTCCCTCGGACTCAGCGAGGGATCCCACCTCTAATGCCTCAAGGGCAGTGTCCTGGAGTGTGAGACATTGGGTCAGGGTATACAACTGGAGAGGATGACCAGTACCTCGCCCAGGCGGCCTCACCTGCTATGCAGAACAGTGGCCTTGGTGGGGGATGGGAAGATTGGAAGGTATAGAAAAGGAGGAGGGAAGGAAGCGGCCGTGGCCTTAAGTTAGGTACCATCCCGGCATTTGCCTGGAGGAGAAGTGGGAAACCATGGAAAACCACTTCCAGGATGGCTGAGGTGGGAATTGAATCCACCTCTACTCATTTGACCTCCCGAGGCTGAGTGAACCCCGTTCCAGCCCTCGTACCACTTTTCAAATTTCGTGGCAGAGCCGGGAATCGAACTCGGGTCTCCGGGGGTGTCAGCTAATCACAATAACCACTACACCACAGAGGCGGACAAAAGATTATCTTAAAAATTATAATTTTAATTTCGCTGAAATGAAATGACGTATGTCTTTTAGTGCCAGGAGGGTCCGAGGACAAGTTCGGCTCGCCAGGTGCAGGTCTTTTGATTTGACACCCGTAGGCGACCTGCTTGTCATGATGAGGATGAAATGATGGTGAAGACGACCCATATACCCAGCCCCGTGCCAGCGAATTTAACCAGTGACGTTTGAAATTCCCGACCCTGCCGGGAATCGAACCCGGGAAAATATTTGTATAAACATGTATCTGCTGAACGGAGTGGTCGTGTGTGTTAACGTGCTGCCGTACGGCTTAGAGCCAAGGTCTGTTTTCTGGAGACGCGTGGGTTCGAGTCCCAGCGTTGACTGTCCTGAGAATGGTTTCCTGTAGTTTCCCACTTCCGTTTCCAGGCAAATTCCGGGACAGTTGCTATTCATAGGCCGCAGCCAATTCCTTTCACATCCAAATCCGAACCCAAATTTATTCCATCTTCATCAGCTGTCCAACTCAAGTTGTCGAGAGGAGAATATCCGGCCGTTAAAACCTGTCATGTAAATTCGTCTTCACCTCATCGCCGATTCCGTATGAAGAAACAGACCTAAAGTGTACACATACATACACTTGTATATACATGTACCTGTTGACCTCATGGTATGACCGAGCTCGATAGCTGCAGTTACTTAAGTGCGGCCAGTATCCAGTATTCGGGAGATAGTGGGGTTCGAACACCACTGTCGGCAGCCCTAAAAATGGTTTTCCGTGGTTTCCCATTTTCACACCAGGCAAATGCTGGGGCTGTACCTTAATTAAGGCCACGGCCGCTTCCTTCCAACTCCTAGGCCTTTCCTATCCCATCGTCGCCATAAGACCTATCTGTGTCGGTGCGACGTAAAGCCCGTAGCATTATTAGACCTATCTGCGTCGGTGCGACGTAAAGCCAATAGCAAAAAAAAAAAAAGATCTCATGGTATGAAAAACAAATGCCAAGATTTACTTTATTTTGTGGATATTGTGTTTTTTTGGAAATACCATTATCAACCAACTGCTTCATACAAAGGGGATGGTTTTCAGATCGTACATAATTATGGCACTGTGATGCTATACATTATGTTATTTCAAAGTATGACGTAATTGCCTTCTTTCCATACTCAAAAGTGTAGGGAAAATGACTCTTTGCCGTTGTGTAATTACTTTCCGTGCAATTTTATTAGAAATGGTCTCTGGTTGGTTGAACTCCGCGTCACAGTAACGTAAACACGAGTAGTGAGAGAGATCGTAAATCAAGGAACACCGAATTTTACCTTGTTGAATTGTTTTTCCGCCTGATTACAGTATTGTAGTTCCATATTCATCTACACAAAAACTGGGGTCTCTGAATTCCCAGCAAAATTAATCCATTTCCAACAGATAAATATCGCACTTATCACAGCATACTATAAAGTTCGTATTACCTTCATTAATCCAGGACCAGACGACCATGTTTACGACTTTCTAGCTTAGGCTACAGCCACACTTGCGTGATTTCACGCTGCGTTACTGCATGAAATCTCGCGTCAAAAATGCGCAGCACTAACATGGACGGGACCGGCCACACACAGCGTGATTTCCCGCCGCGGTACAAGAGACAAGGCGCGTCTTCAGGGTCACTCGCTCGCCGAGCTATGAACACGGCCATGGCCGAGGTCCATTTTCTTTGCGCGTTTTCCCGTTCACTGCCTGGCCACACTTGCGGGAAGAATACGCTGCGGTATTGGGTTCTTATTTGAATGTTGCACGTGGTCCATTTGCGTTCGTTTTGTACTTTCACTTTGCAGAATGGAATTATACAATGAATTAGTAATTTTGCATTTACGACACAGAGGACCTAGAGTTCAAAAACAGAGACACAAATAGAGATGCGTAGTTAATAGTAACGGGTGATTTTTTGGGAGGGAGGGGGTGGAGACATTTTGTTTCTCTTTCCGATAGCATTTTTCAACAAACGTGAAAGCCTTTCAAATGAGGTTAGGGACATTCTGTAATATTCAAACAAATTATCTTGACTGCATTTTAGTTTATTTCGTAGAAGCACAAATTGTCCACTTGATGACCTCTCACTTATTATAGGATAGATCCAATATTTTCTTTGACGACAACGACCACGACGTACAACCAACGCAGCAAACAAAGGGCAACAACAACTGAGTTTTCCTATAGTGTAATTCCTTCGATATGCAGAAGCGAAATGGCTATTCTATGCTACTCTACAAAATACAACACAGTAATAAAATCACGCCGTGCAAATACGCTAGTGTGGCCACGCGCCTTGTCGTCCAGTTGCGTGAAATACACGCATTAACGCAGCGTGAAATCACGCATGTGTGGCCGTAGCCTTAGGGGACTGTTCACTGCTTCAAATAACGTAGAAGTCACGGTTGAAGGATACACTCTTGGCTGAGGCACTTGCGGAATTGGTCAAGACTAATGGTTCATGTTTGTGGGTTACTGTAGTCACGTCCTAGTTCGTGAACCATGGGCAACGGCTGAGTGGCCTAGTAAGTGGTCCTGAGAGTCGGGATACCAGTTGCTATGGAAAGGGAGTGGGCATCTCGGACATATTCTGAGTCGTGGCCCTCCTTGTGCTCAGGCGGCTAGGACTATACAATTCACCGGTGGTCCATAACCCGTTAGAGGAGAAATCCTCACTTGGACTATGTGCAAGTAGGGCAGCACCCTGCTTCATGAATTTACCGAGCTCAGAACACTTTAAGCAAGCCTCGGACCTATGGGAGTAATGGAGTCCCACTCCCATTTGACAGGCGAGGGACTCCTTGGAAACAACTTGGCGAACGAAATGGAATTCGATGGGGAGCTATCAATATTAATGGGGCTTATGAAAGAAAGAAGGTAGGACTGGCTGAGTCAGCAAAGAGGATTAATTTGGATGTGCTAGGAGTAAGTGATATTCGGGTAAGGGGAGATAGTGAGGAAGAGATAGGAGATTATAAAGTGTACTTGACGGGTGTTAGAAAGGGAAGGGCAGAGCCTGGGGTAGGGCTCTTTATCAGGAATAGTATTGCACGCAATATAGTTTCTGTTAGGCACGTAAATGAGCGAATGATGTGGGTAGATTTGTCAGTGGGAGGAATTAGGACAAGAATTGTCTCCGTGTATTCACCATGTGAGGGTGCAGATGAGGATGAAGTTGACAAGTTTTATAAAGAATTGAGTGACATCGTGGTCAGGGTCAACAGCAAGGATAGAATAGTGCTAATGGGCGATTTCAATGCGAGAGTTGGGAATAGAACTGAAGGATACGAAAGGGTGATTGGTAAATGTGGGGAAGATATGGAAGCTAATGGGAATGGTAAGCGTTTGCTGGACTTCTGTGCTAGTATGGGTTTAGCTGTTACGAATACATTCTTCAAGCATAAAGCTATTCACCGCTACACATGGGAGGCTAAGGGTACCAGATCCATAATAGACTATATCTTAACAGACTTTGAATTCAGGAAATCTGTTAGGGATGTACGAGTTTTTCGCGGATTTTTCGATGATACAGACCACTATCTGATCTGTAGTGAACTAAGTATCTCTAGGCCTAGGGTAGAGAAAGTGAAATCTGTCTGCAAACGAATAAGGGTAGAAAATCTCCAGGGCGAGGAAATTAGACAGAAGTACATGGATATGATTAGTGAGAAGTTTCGAACAGTAGACAGTAAGCAGGTTCAGGATATAGAAAGTGAATGGGTGGCATACAGGGATGCTGTAGTAGAAACAGCAAGGGAATGCCTAGGAACAACTGTGTGTAAAGATGGGAAAAGGCGAACATCTTGGTGGAATGATGAAGTGAGAATAGCCTGTAAACGTAAAAAGAAGGCTTATCAGAAATGGCTCCAAACCAGGGCCGAGGAAGACAGGGATTTGTACGTAGATGAAAGAAACAGAGCGAAACAAATAGTTGTTGAATCCAAAAATAAATCATGGGAAGATTTTGGTAATAACCTGGAAAGGCTAGATCAAGCAGCAGAAAAACCTTTCTGGACAGTAATACAGACTCTTAGGAAGGGAGGGAAAAAGGAAATGAACAGTGTTTTGAGTAATTCAGGTGAACTCATAATAGATCCCAGGGAATCACTGGAGAGGTGGAGGGAATATTTTGAACATTTTCTCAATGTAAAAGGAAATAACCATGGTGGTGTTGCAAACAGCCAAGCTCATGGGGAGGAGGAAAATGATGTTGGTGAAATTATGCTTGAGGAAGTGGAAAGGATAGTAAATAAACTCCATTGTCATAAGGCAGCAGGAATAGATGAAATTAGACCTGAAATGGTGAAGTATAGTGGGAAGGCAGGGATGAAATGGCTTCATAGAATAGTAAAATTAGCGTGGAGTGTTGGTAAGGTACCTTCAGATTGGACAAAAGCAGTAATTGCACCTATCTATAAGCAAGGGAACAGGAAGGATTGCAGCAACTATCGAGGTATCTCATTGATTAGTATACCAGGCAAAGTATTCACTAGCATCTTGGAAGGGAGGATGCGATCAGTCGTTGAGAGGAAGTTGGATGAAAACCAGTGTGGTTTCAGACCACAGAGAGGCTGTCAGGATCAGATTTTCAATATGCGCCAGGTAATTGAAAAATGCTACGAGAGGAATAGGCAGTTGTGTTTATGTTTCGTAGATCTAGAGAAAGCATGTGACAGGGTACCGAGGGAAAAAATGTTCGCCATACTGGGGGACTATGGAATTAAAGGTAGATTATTAAAATCAATCAAAGGCATTTATGTTGACAATTGGTCTTCAGTGAGAATTGATGGTAGAATGAGTTCTTGGTTCAGGGTACTTACAGGAGTTAGATAAGGCTGTAATCTTTCACCTTTGCTGTTCGTAGTTTACATGGATCATCTGCTGAAAGGTATAAAATGGCAGGGAGGGATTCAGTTAGGTGGAAATGTAGTAAGCAGTTTGGCCTATGCTGACGACTTGGTCTTAATGGCAGACTGTGCTGAAAGCCTGCAGTCTAATATCTTGGAACTTGAAAATAGGTGCAATGAGTATGGTATGAAAATTAGCCTTTCGAAGACTAAATTGATGTCAGTAGGTAAGAAATTCAACAGAATTGAATGTCAGATTGGTGATACAAAGTTAGAACAGGTCGATAATTTCAAGTATTTAGGTTATGTGTTCTCCCAGGATGGTAATATAGTAAGTGAGATTGAATCAAGGTGTAGTAAAGCTAATGCAGTGAGCTCGCAGTTGCGATCAGCAGTATTCTGTAAGAAGGAAGTCAGCTCCCAGACGAAACTATCTTTACATCGGTCTGTTTTCAGACCAACTTTGCTTTACGGGAGCGAAAGCTGGGTGGACTCAGGATATCTTATTCATAAGTTAGAAGTAACAGACATGAACGTAGCAAGAATGATTGCTGGTACAAACAGGTGGGAACAATGGCAGGAGGGTACTCGGAATGAGGAGATAAAGGCTAATTTAGGAATGAACTCGATGGATGAAGCTGTACGCATAAACCGGCTTCGGTGGTGGGGTCATGTGAGGCGAATGGAGGAGGATAGGTTACCTAGGAGAATAATGGACTCTGCTATGGAGGGTAAAGGAAGTAGAGGGAGACCAAGACGACGATGGTTAGACTCGGTTTCTAACGATTTAAAGATAAGAGGTGTAGTACTAAATGAGGCCACAACACTAGTTGCAAATCGAGGATTGTGGCGACGTTTAGTAAATTCACAGAGGCTTGCAGACTGAACGCTGAAAGGCATAACAGTCTATAATGATAATGTATGTATGTATGTATGTATGTATGTATGTATGTATGTATGTATGTATGTATGTATGTATGTATGTATGTATGTATATTCTAGTAGACTGATGAGAATAGCCGAACATCGTTCAGACTTTGCTGTGATTGTGGCCAACCCCCGGTAATGGAGAAGACACTAGAAGAAGAATATTACAACATACTCCGACGTATACACCTTTTACACTTTTCATAGCAAAACACTGACAACAAAACAAGAAATCTTCAATGCATGTATCAAACATGGACGATTTCACTCGCGACGAATAAAAATATAATAAAATCCGTTTAATTTAAAAATAGAGAACCCGTGTTCACCACAGCATTCGTTATGAATAGGTCAGATAACTCGTCTTGATATGCCTGTCGCAGTCGTGTTGTTTCACCTGCCCTTTTCAATGGTTTTATGAACATTTATTAAGAAGCACGTTATGGCATGCCGCAGTTCGTACGTCATCATGCCGTCTGTTTGGTAAAATTCTATCCATATATTTGCTTATTTTATCCTGTAGTTCTTGATGTAAAGCTTGGTACTCTGTCGTAGAAGACAATGGTATTTTTAATCGCAGTTCTTCTATACAGAACGGTTGTTTTGTGAGCTCATAGGTTAGCCTCGAAGGAGCGTTCGTTTTTTACCAGTCGGACAACTATTTTAAGATACATGGCCTTCACTATTTCTAGTGTAGCTAATTATCCTTTGATAGGTGTTCCTACATAATGTCTAAGGCGTATGTCATGATGAGGTCTGTTTACAATTATACTTTTCTCCTCTAGCCAGTATGTAAATTATTAGGAATGTTCTGCCATCTGTTCGATATACCTGGAAGCTGTGAAAGGTTAGAGAATCAAAGAGTATCTAGCAGAGAATAGTATTCTTCCGTAATGAGAGGAAGTGAATACTGTCTGGCTTGACAGGTAGTAATCAAACATGGCTGCATGCAATGGCATTACTAAACATGAAAGTCACATTAATATCAGAATATTAATTAAAATGTTAGTCGCTTATCAAGAGAATGTATTGCGAGTTAGGATAAGCCTTCGCCTGCAATTATTGGAGTGATGATTTAATGATTTGATTTAGTAAATAATCGAAGTTCGCTGAACTTAGAGACCTCTCAATGTCTCCTGATTCACCGGCAAGTAATTCTGGAGAGATAAAAACAAAATTGAAGCTAATTTGTCCAGTAGAACGGACGTACGGAATTGCCATAGCTGATTTTAGTAAACTTTTTAAATTCACCATAGTATGGAATAAAATATTGTACGGAAGGGCCACTACAGGGCTAAGTTTACGTTACTCGTTTAGAAATTCCGCAAACATCTTACTCGTAACGTAAAAGATTAGTTTTCGTGGCAGTTGTGTAAATAACTAATCCATACAACTTCAGAATGCTAAGAATATATCTACAGTAGTTATTAAGATATTCAATAATATCTGAAATATACGTTCGCTAGTGCATGCAACCCTAGGCAAAAACAATTTCACAGAATGGCGGTGAAATGTCAATTGTGGATGTAATCAGCTTCCTTTTCGTGGTCGTCCATGTTAAGAAGAACAGGATGCAGTGAATAAGAAGTGAACGTTCTCCATAAAGAGGTTGCGATCGTGTTCCGAATATCATAATATTTGTTTTGCGAAAGTCTCCAATTACTATAATTAATTCTTCTCGTCAGATAGCTCGCACCACCAAGGACAGGCCCGTTCATCACTCGCTGCGCACTGCGGTTCGCCGACGAGACGCCTGCTCCGTACTCCCAGCCATTCTCATTACTGTTCGCAGGAGCAGCTTAATTCACAAAGCCTGACTTTCTTACAAGATCACTCGCAACTCTAATATTTATTAAGAAATAAGAGTGGTTAATGAAGATCGGAATGAAGTAGTACATCATTTGAGAGGAGCGAGTGTATATCGGAACAGTGCTCTAACTCGCTCAGTGGATTAGTGGCAGAGCATCGAACTCCGGACCCAAAAATTACGGGTTTAAACCTAGGAGGGAAAGGAGTTTTGAAGGGCAGAAATAGTATATTTGACAATCAATGTCGTGCAGACTGACATAAAAAATCCTTGGGGACATATTTGGTGTTAATCGGACAAATAGGCCTTAAACTCAGCCGTGTAACACCCAACAGAGGAAGATCTTGTTCTTCTTCTTCTTAATCTGTTTAACCTCCAGAGTTAGCTTTTACCTCGGACTCAGCGAAGGATCCCACCTCTACAGCCTCAAGGGCAGTGTCCTGGAGCTTCAGACTCTGGGTCGGGGGATACAACTGGGGAGGATGACCAGTACCTCGCCCAGGCGGCCTCGCCTGCTATGCTGAACATGGGCCTTGCGGGCGGATGGGAAGTTTGGAAGGGATAGACAAGGAAGAGGGAAGGAAGCGGCCGTGGCCTTAAGTTAGGTACCAGCCCGGCATTTGCCTGGAGGAGAAGTGGGAAACCACGGAAAACCACTTCCAGGATGGCCGAGGTGGGAATCGAATTCACCTCTACTCAGTTGCCCTCCCGAGGCTGAGTGGACTCCGTTCCAGCCCCCGTACCACTTTTTTAAAATTTCGTGGCAGAGGCGGATATCGAACCCGGGCCTCGGGGGTGGCAGCTAATCACACTAACCACTACACCACAGAGGCGGACGGAAGATCTTGTTTCCTCTGCAATCTGACGTGTAGCTTAGTTGGCGTCAAATAACAATTCCCCTCACACAGTAGCTGAGACCAGACCATTTCTGAGTCGATTTTGATCATCTATGGACCACGTAAATAACTGTTCATAATTTCAGTTTTCCTTGGCACCAGTGTTCATTCATTCTCTTTCTTGCAGCTTCTTTCTATTCATCCGTCCAATGTTGTTTCCTCTTAGTCGCTGTTTCGGGTTCCTGGAACTTTTCAAAGATCTGTACCTCGTTTCTGAGCATTGCTCTGTTCTCCATGATGTTCATGTCTTGTAGTACTTCTTGGCGTTGATAAACCATTTTTTATTGCATTTGCCTTTTTGTTGGATTTTTTAAAAATGAACTTTTTAGTGAGCCTGCCATCACTCATTCTCAAAATTTGTCCGAAGAATTTAACTCTTCGTTTTCATATGGAGTCAGGTGTCCTGCCGCATGTTTCGTACAGTTCTTTGTTGCTGCCTAATCGGTGTGTTCGCGCATTATTATTGTCATTATTATTACTGTTACTATTATTATTAGAGCATTTTGCTATTTGTTATAATTGTAATACATTTCCTTGAGAAACTTAAGCGATTATTTGCTATTATTTCTGAAGCTGAAGAAAAATAATTCTTACCTAAAATGAATTAAATTATTTCACTACATTTTATCTTCTGTTTAACGTCCAGGTTTGGCTTCTCCCCTGGACTCATCGGAGATCACACCTCTACCACATCAAGGGCAGTATCCCGGAGCGTGAGACATTTGGGGACGAGGACCAGTACGTCGCCCAGGCGGTCTCACCTGCTATGCTGAACATGGGCCTTGTGGGGCACGGGAAGATTGGAAGGGATAGGCAAAGAAGAGGGAAGGAAACGGCCCTGGCTTTATGTTAGGTACCATTCCGGCATTTGCCTGAAGAAGAAGAGGTGGGAATCGAACCCCCCTCCCGTCTACTCAGTTGATCTCCTGAGTTTGAGTGGACACCGTTCTAGCCCCCGTACCACTTTTCAAATTTCTTGGCAGAGCCGGGAATTGAACCCTAACCTTTGGGGGTTGCAGCTAATCACATTAACCACTACACCACAGAGGCGGATAAATTAAATTATTACACACGCAAGTTTTTCGGTAAATATTTAAGCGTATTTGTACTGTTTAAGAGGTCAGTACTTCCGAAACTGTGGCTTAGATCATTTTCAACAGAATAAATATGACTTGAACCACCAAAGCTCAATTAGTTAGAACATCCAACGTGAAATCGGAAGGTTGTCGTTTCGGATCACACTTGTGTCTGGTTGGCCAATTTTGTTTTGTTCTTTAACGCCTATTCAGCGCATGCTGTATGTATTGAACACGACTTTAAACGTTAAAAATTTATTTCGAATATTTTGCCATTGCTTTCTTCACTGGGTCAGAAAGTTTTATTGCAGCACGATCAACCCAGTGAGCAGCACTTTTCATGACATCCAGACGCACTAATCGCGCTCTGGATATCATTATCCAGCACCATCCTTACCTCAGTTATAATCCAAACTGTTACAACATAAAACAAGCCATGGACTTTCGTGGAAGCTATATGTTGCTTTCATCTATGCGCAGAGGCGGATGGAGAATGACTGCGCCCCTCAAAAAATTGTAATAAGTAGAAGAAATAAATCAGTTCAAGGCACTATTTATTTATTTATTTATTTATTTATTTATTTATTTATTTATTTATGCATTCATTCATTTTGGACGGTCCGTAACCAAATTCAAGCGAAATGAAGGTTTTTCATTAAGCCACCGGGCGAGTTGCCCATGCGGTTAGGGGCGCGCGGCTGTGAGCTTGCATCCGGGAGATAGTGGGTTAGAATCCCACTGCCAGCAGCCCTGAAGATAGCTTTCCGTGTTTTCACCATTTTTGCTCGAGGCAAATGCTGCGGCTGTACCTTAATTGAGGCCACGGCCGTTTCCTCCCAACTCCTAGGCTTTTCTCCTCCCATCGTCGCTATAAGACCTATCTGTGTCGGTGCGATGTAAAGCCACTAGCATTCTTAATTAAGGAGAGAGCAGCAGTGGACCGAAGAAACCTTTATGTGCATTCCTGGAACTATGCCGAAGTTGAGGACTACTTCCGGAATATCAAAATGTTGTATTCTATTCCCTGGTCTTGACAGCATCTCTCTTATACTCACATCACTGTGGATGGGAGGTGGTATTCCCTTCCTGTCGTAAAGGGCGTCTGAAAAGCAGGCTGCCTGGGGCTGTCGACTTGAGACCGTGGTCTGGTGACCATTGCTGAAATTTCAAAATAACCGAGTGCGTTGGCACGCGCTACGGGTCACGTAGCTGCGCGCATGCATTCAGGTGTTGGTGGGTTCGAACCCCACCGTCCGCAGCCCTGGAGATGTCTTTTCGTTGTTTTCCTTTTTCACACCAATCACTGCCGATTGTTTCCCAGTCCTAACACTTTCCATCAATTAAGTAGTTTTTACGTGAAAAAAACACAGACATTATTGGTAAAATGTTTCGTTCAATCACGGTTCTCGTGGGAACCCTTGATATCTCAGGATGATATATAGGCCATGTTTTCCGGAATGATATTATCTTTCAGATGGCGAAATACATTTCAGAATTAGTCTAGTAGTTCGTGAGATTATCCGTTACGTATATAAAAACTCACAGACTCTTTGTATATTAGGATATATTTGTAGGCCTCTATAGAATAACCAAAATCCTTCACATTCCTTCATTTACAGAATTCGATACTGAAATCATTAAGAACTTAGCCTTAGTACCAAAATCCTCCACATTCCTTCATTTACTCAGTGTCCTCTCTTAGTTCCAGAACTTCGATACTGAAATCATTAAGAACTTAGCCTTAGTGTCCTCTTACCTCTCTTACCTTCCATGGCTAGGCCAATTATTCTCCTCGGTAGCCTATGATCTTCCATTCACTTCATACGACCCCACCACTGAAGCCAGTTTATGCACACAGCTTCATCAAAAGTGTTTGTTCCTAACTTAACCTTCACCTCCTAATTTCGAGTACTCGCCTGCCATTGTTCCCATCTGTCTGTACGAGCAAATATTCCCGCTTCTTCCATTGTTCTTTAATTCGAACTTAAGAAGAATATATCCTGAGTATACCCAGCTTTTTCACCACCGCGCAGGGAAGTTGGTCTGAAAACAGATCGGAGTAAAGATAGTTTCATTTATCTGTCTCAATGCGATTTTATCTGGTGCAAATAAATATTACACGAGATACGTTCACTTCCTTGCGTAAAACTACTTTATTGTCGCCAAGTCTATTCCCCAATACAAAGTTATACACAACTATAAGCAATACTATTAAGAGAATAGCAATTTACTACCGATTCTGACAAGTACAGATATCAACAATTCTTCACACTGACTCGCTCATTGTAACACTGGCCTCTCGTCAACAAACGGTCTAGAAATATCGATTTTTGGAAATGTTCTTACAATGGAACATGCCCGAATAACTGTCGACTGGCCAGTCGAGTGAAGTTGATAAAACTCAAATATTCGATTACAGTTTACAAATACACATGGAGCAATCTCTATCATTCCTAAGGCTCCCACACATATCTGGATAATAAAACTTCATGGTAATTTTCCATAAACTTCCATATGTATCAAAATTATAGCGGAATACACCTAGTATACGAGTATTACGGATTTTTCTACAGTTTTCGACCACACAGATTTTGAGGTTACACGTATTAACGGTACGTATCAGAGGTTAAACAAACTTACAATACATATTTACAAGTTTAGTTGTACTTACCGTTTAATAAAATATAATTACAATGTATTAATATAATAACTGAATGTTTTACAATGTTTTAAGTGTAGGATGGCGTATATACGACACATTTGAGTGCTCACTTATTTCCTAGAGGTATGTTTGGGATAATGTAACTTATGTAGTTTTAAGGTAAAGTAAGAGCGATGCACTGTAAGTGAGGTAAATAAACAATGTTGAGTGCAATAATTAAAAATAATTAAATAAAGTGATAACTTGTCGATAAGATAACGAGTAGTCGTGTATCTACCGCATCTCTTCCCCATTTCCATAACACTTCATATCTCACACATCTGCCTAACAAGAGACGCTTGTTCGCCTTCTGTATATTGTATGTTAAAGTGGGTGGGATACTTGTACGGTTTCCTTGTTAGCTTACATAAGGGGCAGGCAACGCATCGACCAGTAAGCTCCCCGAGTATCATATCGACTGCGTCGATAATTGTCATTGTTGTACGAGGGTCATTTCATAAGTCATGGCAACTGTATCATATCTTCCGAAAAAGCTGCAGCATTTTAGATTCACTGATGTGTTTCAAGGCCACTGAAATAAGCTTCTTAGCATCAGCATCAAATTTGGTTCGGGTTCAGGAACAAGGAGTAATAGAATGGCAAATAAATACAATATAGATCATTGTTTTACAAAAGGAAGATAAAATTTGTTGTGAAATCTGGTGTCGACAGAGAAATAATCGTATGCGTCTTCAGTAACGCAATTTCCAATAACTCTAGCTGACACCTTTGTCCTAACACGTTCGATCTGCGACGGTGAAACTGATGGTACGTTTAAAGTTTCGTCCACGTTTGGAGGTAAAGTCTCAACAGTTTGATATGGCAAAGTCCTATCACCGAACGCTTCCTTCTTTCTTACGTACGACGCTGTTGAACTTTACTTACATCCTTCTTGGAGCACTGCGAGATAACATACGCCTACTTTCTCCTTGGCTGAGATGGGTAGTTCATGAGGGATCCGCATCTTTTCAAAGATTCCTTTTAAAGAAAATTGAGGAGAAAACTTGATCAAATTTGTTGGCTTCAAAATAAAAATTGCGTTGTGGAATGTACCTACAGTAGTTTAGGTAACTGTTTGATTTTTTAATCCCAGGTGTAACTCATGAGCCGACCCTGCGGTGTAGTGGTATAGTGCCTTTTTTTACCCGGAAGCCGCGGGTGCCATTCCCGGGCAGGTCAGGGAATTTTATCTCGATCTGAGGGCTGGTTCGGGGTTTACTAAGCCTACATGATTACAACTGTGGAGCGATCTGACGGTGAGATGGTGTCCCCTGTCGAGAAGGCCAAGAATAACGGCCGAGATGATTCGTCGTGCTGACGACATGACACATCGTGATTTGCAGGCCTTTGAGCTGAGCAGTGATCGTGATTTAGGCCATGGCCCTTCCGGGCTGTTTGTTGCACCTTGGGGTTTGGCTTTTATGTTTAATACAGGAGTGTCTCCATCCTTTCACTAAATTTCATTACATTCAAATTTAGAGGCAATGCACAAAACAATTATAGGTAAATGTTTTTTAAAAGCTAACATTCACAAAAATTTCAAACTACTAATTACTATAAAATTTAACACGGATGCGTTCTGTAACGCAATACATGATGCAACGTGTATTATATTTCCACCTCAGTGGAGGTCACGCCTTCGCAAATTCCCTCCGCCCTTCAGCTAAGTTTGATCGTTCCATGGATCTGGCCAGTTTAAAAAAGGGGTTAATGAGCCCCTGAATTTTTCCATACAGTCGATTATTTTCAGTTAGCGAACCGTTGAGCGGTTTCCTGACAGATGATCTACTTTGCCCGTCCATATGTTCCCATGCGCTGTTAACTAGCCGCCAATGATGGCATGTGCCATCAGTAAGTGACAATCAATGGAGAGTGGGAGGGTTTTCAAGCTTAAATATTAGATTTCCGTGTTTCCTCATGTTAGAAAGATATAACACGGTTGTTACTGTTGAATTCAAGAGCTACTGATGGCAACGTGACTGAGTTCCGAAATAGTTATATACGCAACGGCAACGGAGATTTTTCTTTTGCGTTACGAGTGAGATCTCATGAAATGTGGAAACGAGCAACGTAATCTTATAACTTTAGTGGCTGTTGCGTACAATATTTTATTTCATACAATGGTTAATTCATTTATTTTAACCCTAGAACTTGCATCTGTCGAATATTCGACACTTTGGTCCCTGCTGTAGCGGTACTGCAGAATATTCGACATGTTGGTATTTCTTCTCGTAATTTACTCATTTCTTCAACAGATGGCAAGACAGTCTACTCCTTGTCGTTCTCGGTGTTGACAACAGTAGTATAATGGGAGAGTTCTGGCGCCTCCTCCGCCGCCGCCGCCGCCGCCCGCGGGAAATTTGAATTTTGGCGGGAAATTTGAATTTTGGCGCGAGATTTGAATTTGTAAACAAAGCCACGTGCTTTTTGACAGCTGTCATCGACAACAACGCATCGCTAACCTCACTGCTGCCATCTTGACGGGCCTAAACCTCACTAGTGCCAACTTAACCTAACTAGCGTGAGGTAAACAAAGCCACGTGTTTTTTGACAGCCACGTGCTTTTTGACAGATTTGTAAACAAAGCCACGTGCTTTTTGACAGCTCTCATCAACAACAACGCATCGCAAACCTCAGTACTACCATCTTGACGGGCCTAAACCTTAGTGGTACCAACTTAACCTAACTAGCATGAGGTAAACAAAGCCACGTGTTTTTTGACAGCCACGTGCTTTTCGACAGATTTGTAAACAAAGCCACGTGCTTTTTGACAGCTGTCATCGACAACAACGCATCGCTAACCCCAGTACTGCCATCTTGACGGGCCTAAACCTCAGTAGTACCAACTTAACCTAACTAGCGCGAGATAAACAAAGCCACGTGCTTTTTGACAGCCACGTGCTTTTTTGACAGCTGTCATCCACCATCCTTAAACTACAGAGCACCGTCCTGCCCTCTTTCGTCACCTGTCATCGGCAGTGCTGCCATCTTGACGGGTCTAAACCTTAGTGCTACCAACTTAACCTAACTAGCGCGAGGTAAACAAAGCTACGTGTTTTTTGACAGCTGTCATCCGCCATCTTTAATTCTATTGAGCACAGTGCTGCCCTCTTTAGCTACTTACCTTTGAAATGTGGTGGCGGATAATTTGAAAAATGCTTTTTGACAGCAGCCATCTTGCATCGCAAACCTCAGTGCTGCCCTCTATGTAGACAAATCCACGTGCTTTTTGACAGCCACGTGCTTTTTGACAGCTGTCATCCGCCATCTTTGAGCACTGTGCTGCCCTCTTTAGATGTTAAATTCTTCACCTATCATCGGCAGTGCTGCCATCTTGGCAGGCCTAAACCTTAGTGCTGCCAACTTAACCTTACTAGCGTGAGATAAACAAAGCCACGTGCAGCTGTCATCCTCCATCTTTAATCTATAGAGCACAGTGTTGCCCTCTTTAGCTACTTACCTTTGAAATGTGGTGGCGGATAATTTGAAAAATGCTTTTCGACAGGCAGCTATCTTTAATCCAGAGAGAACAGTGCTGCCCTCTGTGTGGTGGCGGCAAATTGAAAAATTCCACGTGCTCTTGTTTGAAAACAAACTCACGTGCTTTTTTGACAGCTGTCATCTGCCATCTTTAATCAACAGAGCACAGTGCTGCCCTCTTTAGCGATTCCACATGACAGCAGCCATCTTTAATCAAGAGAGCACTGTGCTGCCATCTTTAGCTAGATACCTTTGAAATGTGGTGGCGGCAAATTGAAAAATTCTACGTGCTCTTGTTTGAAAACAAACTCACGTGCTTTTTTGACAGCTGTCGTGCAGCTGTCATCCACCATCTTTGAGCATAGTGCTGCCCTCTTTAGCTACTTACCTTTGAAATGTGGTACGTCATCCGCCATCTTGCATCGCAAACCTCAGTGCCGCCCTCTATGTGGTGGCAGACAATTCCACGTGACAGCAGCCATCTTTGAGCACAGCGCTACCCCTCTTTGTGGCGGCGGGAAATTCCACGTGCTTTACAAACCTATATGCTTTTCTGACAGCTGTCATCCGCCATCTTTAATCCAGAGAGAACAGTGCTGCCCTCTATGTGGTGACGGTAAATTCCACGTGCTTTACAAACCTATATGCTTTTCTGACAGCTGTCATCCGCCATCTTTAATCCAGAGAGAAGAGTGCTGCCCTCTATGTGGTGACGGTAAATTCCACGTGCTCTTGTTTGGAAACAAAGCTATGTGCAGCTGTCATCCGCCATCTTTAATCACCGTGCTGCCCTCTATGTGGTGACGGCAAATTCCACGTGCTCTTGTTTGGAAACAAAGCCATGTGCTTTTTTGACAGCTGTCATCCGCCATCTTTAATCACCGTGCTGCCCTCTATGTGGTGACGGCAAATTCCACGTGCTTTACAAAGCTATGCGCTTTTTTGACAGCTGTCATCCGCCATCTTTAATCACCGTGCTGCCCTCTATGTGGTGACGGCAAATTCCACGTGCTTTACAAACCTATGTGCTTTTCTGGCAGCTGTCATCCGCCATCTTTAAGCTGTAAATCCCCGATTCTCGTGTTAGACGTTGTAAAACAGATTCTTAATCCGAGTTGTCAGGAAGGGCAACCGGTTGAAAACTATAGTGTATGAGGTTAGATACTGCTAGTTTTGCATCAGGAAGGAGAACTCAACAAATTCATGCGATTTAAACACATTTTTATTCCCAAGAGAATCGAACCCGTGACTACCGGGTGAGAGGCATGCATGCTAAACTAAACTGTAGGCTATAGATTTGTTCTACAGTCCTTGAAAGTATCGGCACAGTCATTCTGAGCGAGTTGTGGAATGCGTGTGTTAGCTGAAATTGTACACGTATCTTCCGGCTCGACCTTGAACGAGGACACTGCGTGCTGATAAGCAGCTTGTAACTCGCGAACGTCTTCTTGGCTGAGTAGCATGTAAGCTCTTAAAACACAGTACTAATTAAGGTTGTAAAATATTCTGAAATAGTACTCCTCTGTGGTGTAGTAGTTAGCTGCTACCCCCGGAGGTCCGAGTTCGATTCCCGGCTCTGCCACGGAATGTGTAGCATTTAGCCTATGTAAGTTCCTAAAGTAAAATATCATGATTGTACAGAGAGGTTAAAACACACACAGTGCCTACTCCTATCGAAAGAACCTGCACGGTACCGGCATGTAGGCTTCTCCTGGTGAAGGAGCCTACACATGGTTTAACGCCTCCTATCAACAGCCCTTACTTAATGCTGGCTTTTTTGCACACCCCGCCTCACACCATAGTTTTACGACCGGCTGCCCTTCCTGACTAGGATTTTTAATCGCAGTATACGCGATAAATTTGTTGTAGCGGGTTTTATAACTAGATATCCCAGTACCGACACATAGCCTACTCCCACTGAAGAAGCCTGCACAAGGCTTATTGCCTCCATCCGACAAATGATTCACCGTCAAGTCTTGTACTCAAATAATCATTTTCGAAGGAGTCTGCACAAGGTTTAACGTCCCCATCAACAGCCCTTACTTATTGCTAGCTTTTTTTTTACACACCCCGCCTCACACCATAGTTTTATACAACCGGTTGCCCCTCCTGACTAGGATTTTAAATCGATATCCCGACATAGCCTACTCCTACCGAAGAAGCCAGCTTAACACCTCCATCTGACAAATGAATTACCCTCAAACACTCTTCAATCATTCTCGCTACTTCGGAAGATAGCGGGTTCGAACTGGAAACCGTAAATGTTAGGCGAGGGACCTGCGCGATCGTCATTGCATGATCTAGCCGGATGCCCTTCCCGACGGTATAAGTTGCCAGGATTTGAATCGCGTACCCCGACTAGAAGAAGCCTGCACATAGCTTAACGACTCCATCCGACGAATGAATCACCCTCAACACTCTCCAATCATTTTCGCTACTTCGGGGATAGCGGGTTCGAACTAGAAGCCGTAAATGCTAGGCGAGGGGCCTGCGCGATCGTCATTACATGATCTAGCTTTAGCTCAATACCTACAGGTAAGGAATACCACGTATGTACCCTCGAGAAGTCGAGGATCACACGCTAACTTTCCAAGGCTCGAACTCTTAAATTCTGACACCTCGGCATCAACAGGAGGTTCGAATACGTCAGCCTGCAGGTGGGAGCTCTTGTTGCATAAACACTTCGTCCCGACTGTACCCGCAGTTTGTCAGCGATTTTTTCACATCCGCTTGGTAACAAGCAGAATATTTAGCCGCTGCAGTCTGCGCGAAGTGCTCACAGTTCTCTGTATGCGTTTATTACGTACACACACATCTCCCGTCTTCAGTGAATATTATTCTTCAGCCTTTATCTTAAGGTAAGGCAGAACTGTTAGTTACTTTTTTTATTTGCAAAGCAACTTCTACGCTAGACATCTACATTCATATATGTTTGTTCTTTTTTAGGTACCGTTCGAAAGTACGCAATTTTATTCATCCTAGTAACAGCCTGCAGCACGTGCATTTTTTCAAAAGGTATGTTTTCGAACTTTGAGTTGTAAAGATAACTAGGTTAGATGATGCATCCTACACCACATTCATATATGTTTCTTCTTTTTTTAGGTACGACCAGAATATTATCATTCGAGTTTCAGGCTTGAACGCACGCATTTTATACATCCGAGTAACAGTTTGCAGCGCGAAGATTTTAAGGTATGTCTGACCTCTATTCGTTGAAACTTGGTTTCTTCTAAAACATCGTAACTTTAGTCTATTGATAAATAGTTGTTCTCTTTAATCCTCACGCTATAGACGAGGTGCGTACATAGCTATGTCTGCCCTCAACAGGCTGAAACTTGGTTTCTTCTAAAACATCATAACTTTAAGCAAATCATAAATAATTGTTCTCTTCAATCCTCATACTCTAGACGTGGTATAATTTCAAACACGCACACATAGCTATGTCTGTCCTCAACAGGCTTAAACTTGGTTTCTTCCGAACATCGTAACTTTAGTCTATTGATAAATAGTTGTTCTCTTTAATCCTCATACTATAGACGTGGTATAATTTCAAACACATGCACATAGCTATGTCTGCCCTCAACAGGTTGAAACTTGGTTTCTTCTAAAACATCGTAACTTTAAGCAATTGATAAATAGTTGTTCTCTTTAATCCACATACTATAGACGTGGTATAATTTCAAACACATGCACATAGCTATGTCTGCCCTCAACGGGCTGAAACTTGGTTTCTTCCGAACATCGTAACTTTAAGCAATTGATAAATAGTTGTTCTCTTTAATCCACATACTATAGACGTAGTATAATTTCAAACACATGCACATAGCTATGCCTGTCCTCAACAGGTTGAAACTTGGTTTCTTCCGAACATCGTAACTTTAAGCTAATCATAAATAGTTGTTCTCTTTAATCTACATACTATAGACGGGGTATAATTTCAAACACGCGCACATAGCTATGCCTGTCCTCAACAGGTTGAAACTTGGTTTCTTCCGAACATCGTAACTTTAAGCTAATCATAAATAGTTGTTCTCTTTAATCAACATACTATAGACGGGGTATAATTTCAAACACGCACACGTAGCTATGTCTGCCCTCAACGGGCTGAAACTTGGTTTCTTCCGAACATCGTAACTTTAAGCTAATCATAAATAGTTGTTCTCTTTAATCAACATACTTTAGACGGGGTATAATTTCAAACACGCACACGTAGCTATGTCTGCCCTCAACGGGCTGAAACTTGGTTTCTTCCGAACATCGTAACTTTAAGCTAATCATAAATAGTTGTTCTCTTTAATCCACATACTATAGACGTGGTATAATTTCAAACACGCGCACATAGCTATGTCTGCCCTCAACAGGCTGAAAATTGGTTTCTTCCGAACATCGTAACTTTAAGCTAATCATAAATAGTTGTTCTCTTTAATCTACATACTATAGACGGGGTATAATTTCAAACACGCGCACATAGCTATGTCTGCCCTCAACAGGCTGAAAATTGGTTTCTTCTGAACATCGTAACTTTAAGCTAATCATAAATAGTTGTTCTCTTTAATCTACATACTATAGACGTGGTATAATTTCAAACACGCGCACATAGCTATGTCTGTCCTCAACGGGTTGGAACTTGGTTTCTTCTGTAACTTTAAGCTAATCATAAATAGTTTTTCTCTTTAATCTACATACTATAGACGAGGTATAATTTCAAACACGCACACATAGCTATGTCTATCCTCAACAGGCTGAAACTTGGTTTCTTCTAAAACATCGTAACTTTAAGCTATTGATAAATAGTTGTTCTCTTTAATCCTCCTACTATAGACGTGGTATAATTTCAAACACGCACACGTAGCTATGTCTGTCCTCAACAGGCTTAAACTTGGTTTCTTCCGAACATCGTAACTTTAGTCTATTGATAAATAGTTGTTCTCTTTAATCCTCATACTATAGACGTGGTATAATTTCAAACACGCACACATAGCTATGTCTGCCCTCAACAGGTTGAAACTTGGTTTCTTCTAAAACATCGTAACTTTAAGCTAATCATAAATAGTTGTTCTCTTTAATCCACATACTATAGACGTGGTATAATTTCAAACACGCACACATGAAGTGGTATAATTTCAAACACGCGCACATAGCTATGCCTGTCCTCAACAGGTTGAAACTTGGTTTCTTCCGAACATCGTAACTTTAAGCTAATCATAAATAGTTGTTCTCTTTAATCTACATACTATAGACGGGGTATAATTTCAAACACGCACACGTAGCTATGTCTATCCTCAACAGGTTGAAACTTGGTTTCTTCCGAACATCATAACTTTAAGCTAATCATAAATAGTTGTTCTCTTCAATCCTCACGCTATAGACGGGGTATAATTTCAAACACTCGCACATAGCTATGTCTGTCCTCAACGGGTTGAAACTTGGTTTCTTCTGTAACTTTGAGCTAATCATAAATAGTTGTTCTCTTTAATCTACATACTATAGACGAGGTATAATTTCAAACACGTACACGTAGCTATGTCTATCCTCAACAGGCAGAAACTTGGTTTCTTCTAAAACATCGTAACTTTAGAGTATTGATAAATAGTTGTTCTCTTTAATCCTCACGCTATAGACGTGGTATAATTTCAAACACGTACACATAGCTATGTCTATCCTCAACGGGCTGAAACTTGGTTTCTTCTAAAACATCGTAACTTTAGAGTATTGATAAATAGTTGTTCTCTTTCAATCTTTCATGCTGTAGATGAGGTTAATCTTATAATTTCGAACTCACAGCAATGTCTGACCTGTACAGGTTCAAACTTGGTTTCTTCCGAACATAGCAACTTTAGTCTATAGATAAATAGTTATTCTCTTCAATCTTTCACGCTGTAGAAGAGGTTAATCTTATAATTTCAAACTCACAGCCATGTCTGACCTCTATAGGTTGAAACTTGCTTTCTTCCGAACATAGCAACTTTAGTCTATAGATAAATAGTTATTCTCTTCAATCTTTCATGCTGTAGAAGAGGTTAATCTTATAATTTCAAACTCATAGCCATGTCTGACCTCTATAGGTTGAAACTTGCTTTCTTCCGAACATCGTAACTCTAGGCTAGCACACTTACCCTTTTATATCCTATTATTACTATGTGTGATGCAAGTGCTAACGCTACATTTATATATTTATTCTTTTTAGAAAAACCATGGAGAAGATTAACCAGCTAGGTCATATTTCAACTCCAACTACCAAGCCGTTAACAAGTCTACCGCTAAATGAGCAATTTAAAGTAATTTCACTACGAAGATTAAAAACGAAATTTGGAGAAATGATTTTATGTGTCTGCGAAGACTTTCAAGTTTTTTTACCTAATAGATTTAGCGTGCTAACTGATTTAGAAATAGAAGAACTAAATCAACGTTCTATTTTCATTATATATCACGGCATAGAGAACAAATCTTGTGTTATTAGTTTTACTGATGCGTAAAAGCATGTACATACAAGAATTACATCGAGAAAGCAAAAGTATGCAAACATCACTACAAGTAAAATCATTCATGATAAAACTAGTACATACAAGATGTGAATAAATACTGTAGAATTGGCATATTCTTTTATTTTAGACTAGCAAGATACCCGTGCTTCGCTACGGTATTATACTGAAATTTATAATTAAATGCTTATTGTTTTAGATACATAATCCGCCGAAATTCGCTATCTGACTCGTTTTCTGTGAGAATCCACCAAAATTCCCGATCTGACTCGTTTTCTATTATTTTACAGCACGTTTCCTCCCATATTGCAATCTTCCTTTCCAGCAATCGATTTCGTACTTCCCGGGCTAGGCTCAGGTATTCCTCCTGGTCAGTTGGGTCCGTAAATCTTTGCCATCTTTTCCTTTTATCATTTTTTATATGGATAAAATCCTTCAGGAGATCCGGCGTGGTGTCACATTGGGTGCCTTGGCGGCACTGAACCCGCGGCCGGACTGCATTCTTAGTCATTACCCGTCCAGGAGCCGTTACCAGCGCGGTCCGCACATTTGACGACGGTCCGGAACATTATTATTGTTATTATTATTATTATTATTATTATTATGTATTGCTGGAATGGCTGATGACAGGGAAAACCGGAGTATCCGGAGAAAAGCCTGTCCCACCTCCGTTTTGTCCAGCACGAATGTCATATGGAGTGACCGGGATTTGAACCACGGAACCCAGCTGTGAGAGGCCGGCGCGCTGCCGCCTGAGCAACGGAGGATCCTTATAAGTACATTAATAACAGTAAAATCAATTGGTCTCACCTCCTTCTATACCCCACCGCCGTTAAGTTTATTTACCGCCACCCCCCCCCCAAAAAAAAAATTAAAAGAAGGCTTGTTTCTTTATGTTTAAGGGAGATTCCAAACACCAATGTTCACGTCTATTACCTTCAGTTTTGAGATATAAGTATCCCCATAAAAGTAATTTACTTTTTTCACTTCATTTCACACTACTACCCCCCCCCCCACACCTAAGTGATCTTTCCCGCAAAAAATACTTGTTTCTTTAATAGTAAAGGATCTTCTAAATACCAATTATCACGACTCTAACTTCTTCAGTTTTTGATTTATGTGTCCTCATGAAAGGAATTCAACTCCTTTACACTCCCGCCCTCCAAGATGGTTTCCCGCCCAAAACGCGTTTTTCTTTGTTTTTAAAGGAGATCCAAATACGAATTTTCACGTCTGTAACAACCTTAGTTTTTATTAGATGTATGTATTTTCATACAATTAAGCCAATTAATTTTTCAATCTTTCACCCCCACCCCCCGCTTCATTTATTTTAAGAGAATACGTGTTTCTTTACTTTTAAAGCAGATTGAAAATATCAAATTTAACGTCTGTAACACCTTCATTTTTGAGATATCAGTAGCCTAATTAAAAGAATTCAACACCATTTTCAGTCACTTTTACGCCCCCCCCCCTCCTCCCAAGTGATATTTCCGAGAACTAAAAATACACGTTTCTTTATGGTTAATAGAGATAAAAAATACCATTTTTCACTTGTGTAACATGTTACGGTTTTTAGATATACTGTAACAATTCTCATTTTAAAATTTCACCCCTTTGGAGTTCCCCTTAAGTGGAGTTTCCAAACACAAATCGCCTATGTTTCTTTACATTTACAGAAGATTCCAAACACCCACTTTTTACGTCTGTAACATTTTACGTTTCCAAGATATTCTGTAGATATAGTCTTTCAAAAAATTCACCCCAATTTGTCACTCCTGTTTAACCGCCATTAATTGGATTTTCCAAAAACTAAAAAATACATGTTTCTTTATTTTTAAAGGAGATCCCATATACAAATTTTCAGTTCTGTTATATCTTTCGTTTCTGACATATATGTATCCTCATTAAAGGCATTCAACCCATTTTCCACCCTTTTACACCCCTCCTATTGGGATTTACAGGAAACAAAAATACGTGTTCCTTTATTTTTAGAGGAGATTCTAACTACCGATTTTTATATCTGTAAATTTTAAAGTTTTAAGATGTAGACACACTCATTCTAAAAAATTCACCCCCCTTTTCACCCCCCAATATTTGGATTTTCCAAAAACGAAAAAATACGTGTTTCTTTACTTCTAAAGTAGATCACAAATACCAATTTTCAGGTCTGTAATATCTTCAGGTTCTGAAATATAAGTAGCCTCATTAAAGGCATTCAACCGCTTTTTCACCCTTTTCCACCCTTCCAATTGGGATTTTCCGAAAACAAAAAAATACGTGTTTCTTTATTTTTAAAGGAGATTCTAAATGCCAATTTTTACATCTTTAAACTTTAAAAGTTTTGAGATATAGATAGACTCATTTTAAAAATTAACCCCCTTTTCACACCCCCCATTAATTGGATTTTCCAAAAACAAAAAAATGTATTTCTTTATTTTTAAAGGAGATCCTAAACACCAATTTTCAGGTCTGTAATATCTTCAGTTTCTGAGATATAAGTATCCTCATTAAAGTCATTCAACCACGTTTTCACCCCTTTTCACCCCTCCTATTGGGATTTTCCGAAAACAAAAAAATACGTGTTTCTTTGTTTTTAATAAAGATTCTAAGTACCAATTTTTACATCTGTAAACTTTAAAAGTTTTGAGATATAGATGCACCCATTTTAAAAATTCACCCCCTTTTCACCCTCCCATTAATTGGATTTCCCCAAAACAAAAAAATACCTGTTTCTTTATTTTTAAAAGAGATCAAAAGTACCAATTTTCATGTCTGTAATATCTTCAGTTTTTGAGATATAAGTACCGGTATCCCGATTAAAGGCATTCAACCCCTTTTTCATCCTTTTTCGCCCCTCCTATTGGGATTGTCTCAAAACAAAAAAATACGTGTTTCCTTATTTTTAAAGAAGATTCTAAATACCAATTTTCACATCTGTAAACTTTTAAAGTTTTGAGATATAGACACACTCATTTTAAAATTTCACCCCCATTTTCACCCCCTTAGCGACGGAATATCCAAAAATCCTTTCTTAGCGAGCACCTACATCTTAATATGAATATATCTCCAAAATTTCATTTCTTTATGTCCAGTAGTTTTGGCTCGGCGATGATGAATCAGTCAGTCAGTCAGTCAGTCAGTCAGGACAAGCTACTTTATATATATAGATTAGGTATTACCTTCTCCTCCTACTCCTTCCTCTCGAAGAAGAAGAATAAGAGCAAGAAAGAAGATGTTGATTAAATTCGTAAGTATGTTATCGTCTAGCACAGTAAGTATGTTGAGAAGAGATTTTTTTCCTAAACTGTGCTTGATTCTAGTCTTGTAATATAGTGTACTACAACATCGCACTATAGTATGTGTATATATGTTTTTTGAACAGTGGTATGTATTCAAGTCTAAACTTGCACACTCTCGCTTTGCGATGCATGTTCGATAAAGATGTACCTTGACAGAGTAAGTAAAGGTAAAGGAAGTTATACACATCAATTAATGTTCTGATCACATGTTAAGGTTAACGACATCGAGTGCAGTGTTCGATTCTAGTCTTGATCACTTATCTAGTGTTTTGAGCACATCAATTAATGTTCTGTTTACATGTTAAGGTTAACAACATCGAGTGCAATGTTCGATTCTAGTCTTGCTATGTTTTAATCTCATTTCATATTCTAATCACATGTTGAAGTTAACAACATCGAGTGCAGTGTTTGATTCTAGTCTTGTTATGTTTTTCAATCTTGTTTTTTTGCAATGCATGTTCGATAGAGGTGTACCTTGAAAGAGTAGGAAGAGTTCGATTCTAGTCCTGCTATGTTTGAACCTGATTTAATGTTCTAATCACATGTTGAAGTTAACATCAAGTGCAGTGTTCGATTCTAGTCTTGTTATGTTTTACAATCTTGCTTTTGCAATGCACGTTCGATAGAGATGTACCTTCACTGAGCAGGAAGAGCAGCTCAGTAAGTATGTTGAGAAGAGAATTTTTTGTTTTTCTAAACAGTGCTTGATTCTAGTCTCGCAATGCTGTGTTCTGCAACATCGAGCACTAGTATGCAGTTCAAGTTGTAATAAGTTTTGAACAGTAGTATGTGTGTGTTCAAGTCTAAACATGTGTCACTGCGGGTATGCGAGCGGATAACAGCTGACGAAATTGCCCCGCATAGGGCAGCACGGTGCTCTGTTCATTAAAAGATAGCAGATGACAGCTAACGAAATTGCCTGCATGATAGCAGCATACTGCTCTGTTGGTTAAAGATGGAAGATGACACCTGTCAAAAAGCACATGGCTTTGTTTCCAAACAAGAGCATGTGGAATTTGCCGTCACTACATAGAGGGCAGCACGGTGATTAAAGATGGCGGATGACAGCTGTCAAAAAAGCACATAGCTTTGTTTCCAAACAAGAGCGCGTAAAATTTTTCACCACCACATTTCAAAGGTATCT